>NC_139460.1:240957500-241557500 GCF_057233095.1 Heloderma suspectum | reverse complement strand
CAAATGCGCCCATAGCCCAAAAAGGTTGCCAACCCCTGCACTAGAAGTGGGGGGGGGGGTGAGATAATTGCTCACTATTCAACCTCACTTTGAAGCTACTGCTAGTTTGCAAATGGAAGAGGAGGACAGGAAAGAATGAAAATTTATTGCATATTGTCCTGGAGTTTATTTGTACATTTTGCTTTGGACAATGAGCTATAGTTGGCATAACGGACAAACAGACTAATATGCTCTCCAGTCAAAAATGACTGTTTCTAGAAAACGATTTTCAAAAGGGAAAAATTTCCCAGTCCTCAAAAGATACACGTGCACTTTCATAAAATAGTAGGGTTGGAATGGGCCTATAAGACCATCAAGTACAACTCCTTGCTGTTTGTAGGACTGGAGTTCTCCCTTACCAACCTGCCCGGTCACTGAGGCCATCGGAGGGCATGTTTCTGGTGGTTCCACATGGACCTATGGCTGGATTGGAGTCCACCAGGAGAAGAGCCTTCACCGTGGCAGCCTCCTTTCTTTGGAGCTCCCTGCCCCTGGAGGTCAGGCAGGCACCAACACCGCATTGTTTCCAGCGCCTCCTGAAAACAGCACTGTTCCAGGAGGCATTCCTTAACTGACCAGTCACAGTTTTTACTGGCATTGTGTTTTTTAAACAAGTCTAATTGTAATGTGGTGTTTTAATCTTTTTATTCTTTTACTGTTTTATCTTTTGTGTTCACCACTCCAAAATCTGTTCTAGATATGGAGTGGTATATAAATATTGTAAATGAAATGCAATGAAATGAGTTGTTTCTTCCTGCATGCTGCACTAGTGTAGCAGTATCAGTCCATTCCATCCCCAGCCTTGGTATGGGGAGAAGAGTAGGGGTGGACGAAAGTCACTTACCTGTCGTCGAAGCTTGTTCGCGGTGGGGGGGAGGCGCTTCACTGCTCCCCCCGCGAAGTTCAGGCCAGGGGGGGGAGGCTTCCCGCCTCGCCCGGCCGAAATTCAGGCCGGGGGAGAGGCTTCCCGCCTCGCCCGGCTGAAATTCAGGCCGGGGGGGAGGCTTCCCGCCTCGCCCGGCCGAAATTCAGGCCGGGGGGGAGGCTTCCCGCCTCGCCCGGCCGCGAACTCCAAAGTTTAAAAAAAAAACACCCCCGTGATAGGCTACGTGACGATTAACGTAGCCTATCACAGCTAGATCTGCAAAGTCAGCCGTGATAGGCTACGTTAATCGTCACGTAGCCTATCACGGGTGACTTAAAAAAAAAAAGCTCGTACGCTAATGGTGGCCCCCATAGGGAGCCGCCATTCGCGTTCCTTATTTTGTTGCTGTAGTCTACGTAAATCTTTACGTAGACTACAGCGACCAAATAAGGAACGGGAGTGGCGGCTCCCTATGGGGGCCGCCATTATCCGTACGCGCTTTTTTTTTTTTAAGTCACCCGTGATAGGCTACGTGACGATTTACGTAGCCTATCACGGCTGACTTTGCAAATCTAGCCGTGATAGGCTACGTTAATCATCACGTAGCCTATCAAGGGGGCGTTTTTGTTTTTTTTTTCTTTCATTGGAATGGCGGCGGTGGCAGCCGGTCAAAAGACCGGCTGCCGCTCCCGCCCCGCACGAACACCCGCTGAACCGCCGGCCGGACCCACCGCCGGGAGGGACATTCGGCAAAGGTAAGTCCCGTCCCGGGGGGGGTGCGGGGTGCGGGGGGGTGCGGGGAATTTCTCCCTGAAACTTGTTCGGGGGGCCGAACACATTGGCGCTCGGCCCCCCGAAGTTTCGGGGAGAAATTCTCCACCATCCCTAGAGAAGAGAGAAGAGAATATGGCACTGGTAATGTATTCAAGCCTCTTCATGGATCACTGCCTTGTTGTGGCAAAGGAGCTTGCGTAACTCAGTGAAGCCATAAGCTATACCGTGCAGGGCCACCCAAGATGGACAGGTCATGGCGGAGAGTTCTGACAAAATGTGGTCCACTGGAGAAGGAAATGGCAACCCACTCCAGCATTCTTGCCAAGAAAACCCCATGGAACGTATCACAAGGCTAAAAGAGATGACGCCGGAACATGAGCCCCTCAGGTCGGAAGGTGTCCAATATACTACTGGGGAAGAGCAGAGGGAATTTCCAAGTAGCGCCAGAAAGAGTGAAGCGGCTGGGCCAAACCCGAAAGGACACTCAGCTGTGGTGAAAAGAAAATCCAATGCTGTAAAGAACAATATTGTTTAGGAACCTGGAATGTAAGATCAATGAATCAAGATAAGCTGGAGGTGGTCAAACATGGGTTGGCAAGATTGAACATCGACATCTTGGGAATCAGCCAACTAAAATGGACAAGCATGGACAAATTTAATTCAGGTGACCATTATTTCTACTACTGTGGGCAAGAATCCCTTAGAAGAAATGGAGTAGCACTCATAGTCAATAAAAGGGTGGGAAAAGCAGTACTGCGGTACAATCTCAAACACAACAGAATGATCTCAGTACGAATCCAAGGCAAACCATTCAACATCACAGTAATTCAAGTCTATGTCCCAACCACTGAGGCCGAAGAAGCTGAGGTTGATCGGTTCTGTGAAGACCTACAACACCTTCTAGAACTAGCACCCAAAAAAGATGTCCTTTTCATCATAGGGGATTGGAGTGCTAAAGTAGGAAGTCAAGAAATCACTGGGATAACAGGCAAGCATGGCCTTGGTGTACAAAACGAAGCAGGACAAAGGCTAATAGAGTTCTGTCAAGAGAACAGAAGCTGACTGTGGCTCAGATCATGAGCTTCTTGTTGCAAAAATTTGGCTTAAATTGAAGAACGTAGGGAAAACCACTAAACCATTCAGGTATGACCCAAATCATATCCCTTATGAATATACAGTGGAGGTGAGGAATAGATTTAAGGGATTAGACCTGATAGACAGAGTGCCTGAGGAACTATGGACAGAGGTCTGTAACACTGTTCAGGAGGCAGCAACTCAAATCCATCCCAAAGAAAAAGAAATGCAAGAAAGCAAAGTGGCTGTCTGATGAGGCTTTATAAGTAACTGACAAAAGAAGGGAAGTGAAAAGCAAAGGAGAAAGGGGAAGATATATCCAACTGAATGCAGTTTCAGAGAATAGCAAGGAGAGACAAGAAGGCCTTCTTAAATGAACAATGCAAAGAAATGGAGGAAAACAACAGAATGGGAAAGACTAGAGATCTTTTCAAGAAAAGCGGAGATCTCAAGGGAACGTTTTGTGCAAAGACGGGCATGATAAAGGACAAAGAAGGCAGGGACCTAACAGAAGCAGATGAGATTAAGAAGAGGTGGAAAGAATACACAGAAGAACTATACAGGAAAGATCTTAATGTCCCTGATAGCCATGATAGTGCAGTCACTGAACTTGAGCCAGACATCCTCGAGAGTGAAGTCAAGTGGGCCTTCGGAAGCATGACTAACAACAAAGCTAGCGGAGATGACAGTATTCCAGCTGAGCCATTTAAGATCCTAAAACATGATGCTGTTGAAGTGCTGCACTCAATATGCCAACAAATTTGGAACACTCAACAGTGGCCACAAGACTGGAAAAGGTCAGTTTACATTCCAATTCCAAAGAAGGGCAATGCCAAAGGGTGTTCAAACTACCGTACAATTGCACTCATTTCACATGCCAGCAAGGTTATGCTCAAAATCCTACAAGCTAGGCTTCAGCAGTATGTGAACCAAGAACTACCGGATGTACAAGCTGGGTTCCGAAGAGGCAGAGGAACTAGAGATCAAATCGCCAACATTCGCTGGATCATGGAGAAAGCAAGAGAATTCCAGAAAAACGTCTATTTCCGCTTCATTGACTACGCTAAAGACTTTGATTGTGTGGATCACAACAAACTGTGGCCAATTCTTAAAGAGATGGGAGTACCAGACCACCTTACCTGACTCCTGAAAAACCTGTACGAGAGTCAAGAAGCAACAGTAAGAACCAGACATGGAACAACTGATTGGTTCAAACTTGGGAAAGGAGTACGACAAGGTTGCATATTGTCGCCCTGCTTATTTAACTTATATGCAGAGTACATCATGAGAAACGCCGGGTTGGATGAATCACAGGTCGGAATTAAGATTGCCGGGAGAATTATCAACAACCTCAGATACGCAGACGATACCACCCTAATGGCAGAAAGCGAAGAGGATCTAAAGAGCCTCTTGTTGAGGGTGAAAGTGGAGAGTGCAAAAGCTGGTTTGACACTCAACATTAAAGAAACTAAGATCATGGTATCTGGCCCCATCACTTCCTGGCATATAGAAGGGAAAGAAATGGAAGCAGTGACAGATTTTATTTTCTTGGGCTCCAAGATCACTGCAGACGGTGACTGTAGCCATGAAATTAAAAGACGCTTGCTCCTTGGGAGGAAAGCTATGGCAAACCTAGACAGCATAGTAAGGAGCAGAGACATCACCTTGCCAACAAAGGCCCACATAATCAAAGCTATGGTTTTCCCAGTAGTAACGTACGGCTGTGAGAGCTGGACTATAAGGAAGGCTGAGCGCCGAAAAATAGATGCTTTCGAACTGTGGTGCTGGAGAAGACTCTTATGAGTCCCCTGGACTGCAAGGAGGTCAAATCAGTCAATCCTAAAGGAAATCAACCCTGACTGCTCATTGGAAGGACAGATACTGAAGCTGAAGCTCAAATATTTTGGCCACCAAATGCGAAGAGAAAACTCACTGGAAAAGTCACTGATGCTGGGAAAGATTGAAGGCAAAAGGAGAAGGGGATGGCAGAGGATGAGATGGCTAGATAGCATCACCAATGCAGTGAATATGAACTTGAGCACACTCCGGGAGAGAGCGGAGGACAGGAAGGCCTGGCATGCTATGGTCCATGGGGTCACGAAGAGTCAGACACGACTTAACGACTGAACAACAACAATGTATTCAAGTCTTGTTTTTTGATGGCACAGCAAGCCATCAGTTTGGCAAGAATCTGATTTCCCAGAACAGCATTCCCCAAGCTGGTGGTTTTGGACTACAACTCCCAGGATTCCTGACCATTGGCCATGCTTTCTGGGGCTGATGGGAGTTGAAATCCAAATCATCTGGAGTGTACTGGGTTGGGGAAGGCTAAGAGGCTACTGTAAAGCAGTAGTGCCCCATTTCCCCAGGACGGTGAGACTGCCACTGTCTGTTGGTGCCATCCAGGGTAGCCAACAGCTTAGTTGCATAGTTGGGAAACCCAGGGAGGAACTGCATCTCAAGTGTATTTTTGTCAGGGTGGAAACTGAGCCGATAGAACCCCAGAGCAGTTCTGATTCTGAGGAGGATCAGCAATCTGTGCGAGAGGAACCCACTCATCCCTCGCAGGCACAGCAGCTGGCAGAGATTCCTCCTGCCGGCATTCCTGAGATAGATAGTGATCCTAGCAGTGAGAAAGTGTGGGAATGGGGCTTGCTAGACACTCGATGCAGATGCAGGGAGCGACGAGTGATGGAGGGCGCGGAAAGGAGGCATAGCGTCCGTTTGGCGTGCAAGCAACGGCTGCCTCCCATGGACCCAAGGGAAAGAGGGAGGATCTCTCCCTAGCCCATAAGTTCAGGGTCTTCAAGCGATTCTCCTTCAAACGGGGACCAACTGCCTACTCGGAGCATAGGCTACTCTGCTGTTCATTGCTTAGTCACTAGTGACTAGCATCTGAAAGAGTCATTAAGTTGTAAAAGGATTAAAGCCTTGAAAAGAATCCTTTCTTCTGTGTCTTGAGTTGGCTTATTGGAGTCTACTGAAAGAGGCCGCTAGGGCGGTCCTGACAATTTTAATTAATCTATTTATTTCCAAAGCCCTTCTCTATGAGAGCTTTTATTGATCAGGCACAGCAGCAGTGGATGGCTTCTGATTGAGCAGAGAGGCTCTTCTGCAGAGAGAGGCTGTTAAACCCTTTCCTTCCTTGCTGTTTGTCAGTTCCAAGAATGTCAAATCTCTTTCAGCCTGAAGACCAAATTTCATGTCGGATGAGCTCTCAGGGGCTGCATTCCAGCGGTGGCTGGGACCAAAGGCAAGAAGGGCAGGCCAAAATTACCAGAAAGACCAGCATATTTTAGCTTAAAAGTTCTTACTGCCAGTAACTAAGCCTTAGGAGAAGCATTCAGCCTTTTAGAATGGGGAAAAAACTAGTTCTGTGCTGAAAATTTCTCCCACATTTTTTTCAAGCATTCTCATTCAAGTTGATAGAAAAGAAATGGCTTTCAAAAAGAAATTCAAAGGAGGAGAAATTTCAGAGAAATTCTAATCGGCTGGGTTTGGGGTTGGTGTGCTTACCTTACTTACAAGGTGGCTGAGGAGTGTGCATGAGTGTCCTGTCTGCCATTGTACAGTCATCTCTCTGGCAGCCTGTAGCCTCCTCGGCTTCCCACACTTCAGTTAAAGCCATCATGAGGAAGACATCATGAGGAAATTCCTCCCATGAGGCTTTTTCAGTTCAGAAAGCACAGGTAGCCTGGGAGGCTGCAGAGCAAGGGAAAGGTGTGTAATAGAGAGAGAGAAAAACACAGAGCACCCTCAGCCACGTCACAGTAAGCTCAAAAATGCCACCAAAAGAAATTCAAAATTCTGCCTCAGAAAAGTGGAGGCCTGAAAAGAGTTGATGGTGTTGCCACCTATAGAAGCAGTGCAATAAACCAAAAACCCTTGGGGGGGGGGGAGAAAGAGCCTATGCTACTAAAAACCCTGCCAAAAGTGATCCCTAAGTGTAATAAACTGTAGGAGAATTCGTCCTCCCCTAGGAGAAATTCAGTGAAATTATCCCTCCAATTTCTCTGCCCAAAAATAGTCTGGATAATTCTGAGAGGCCATTTGTGCGCAGCTCTAGAAAAACTGTGCAAAACCAGGAACCCATCAAACATTTGGTGGTTGGAGAAAGGCAGTGAACCAGAGGAGAGGTTTCACAACTCTGGTCTATTCAAAATGACAGCCCTCCCCAAGTTGTTTTTCTCCCCAAAATACTACTTTAAAAAAGGCATTAGCACTTGTATGCCCTGAACTTCAATGACTGTTAAATTACACACAAACAGTAAGGCCAAGTCTTGACTGCACGGCTGCCATGGTAGCAGGAAAAATGCTTCCTTCATTGAAACCACTCTTGGCTATTTCTCTCTATGCTACTTACCATGCTAGACCTTGAATGAAGGGCATACTGCACAGATAAGCAGCGCTGAAACCACAAGCCAGATAGTATCCAGAATGTCCAAAACTGAAGTGGGCTCTGTACTGTCGTGGGATGTCCCACACTGGAGGCATTCAAGATGAGGCTGGACTGCCATCTGTCAGGGACGCTTTGACTTAATGCTCCTGCATTAAGCAGGGGGTTGGACTTGATGGTCTTATAGGCCCCTTCCAACCCTACTATTCTTTGATTCTATGATGTACCCCAAGGTAGTGGAGTCTTTAGGGTTGTGATTAGGGTGGTTGAGCCTTTAGGAAAATTAAGGAGGACAATACCAGTATACAGAAAGAGCTGCAAAAAGTATAATAGGTGCCATCTCAATGTACAATGTGTCCAGCAAGAAGAAGAAAGTTCTACAAGCATGAACACTCAAAAAGCTTTAATACAAACCAGTTGTTCCATCATGTCTTGGTGGGGCTTGTGTCAGCGTGGAAACTGAGCCAATAGAACCCCAGAGCAGTTCTGATTCTGAGGAGGATCAGCAATCCGTGGGAGAGGAGCCAGCTCATCCCTCACAGGCACAGCAGCCTGCAGAGATTCCTCCTGCTGGCATTCCTGAGATAGTGATCCTAGCAGTGGGAAAGTGCGGGAACGGGGCTTGCTAGACGCTCAACGCAGACGCAGGGAGCAACGAGCGATGGAGGGAGCGGAAAGGAGGCGTAGCGCCTGTTTGGCGCACAAGCAACGACCACGTCCCGTGGACCCAAGGGAAAGAGGGAGGATCTCTCCCTAGTCCATAAGTTCAGGGTCTTCCTGTGATTCTCCTTCAAATGGAGACCAACTGCCTACCCAGAGCATAGGCCACTCTGCTGTTCATTGCTTAGTAGCTAGTGATTAGCATCTGAAAGAGTCATTAAGTTATACAAGGATTAAAGCCTTGAAAAGAATCCTTTCATCTGTGTCTTGAGTTGGCTATTGGAGTGTACTGAAAGAGGCCACTAGGGCGCTCCTGACAACTTGCAGGTTTTTTTCCTTTAGGGCAGAGAATGGGGACCTCTAACCCATGGACCTAATCAAGACTGTGGAGGTTCCCATTGAGTCCATGGAGGCTTAACAGGTGTGTAGCTGGTAAACTGTAATATGCAGGTGCTCATTATGACATTCCTTATAGCCATACTTCCAAGGAGAGTCCAAAAGTGCAGGCAACTGGGTTGATCCATAACAACAAGCCAGTTCTAGCCTTTTTCATCTCCACCAGGAACAGGTCTTTTGCAAAGGTAATGCCTCACTTAGGGATGTCAGGGAAATCCAGTTGGAGGGTGGAGCCTAACAAGCTTTTGTTGGCTCCCCCCCCCCCAGACTCTATTCCATCTTCATCCAGCTGGCCCAACTTGGCACACAAGTCAGGCCAGCTGGCAGAAGTTCCATAAATTATTATTATTTGAGTAGAAGTACATTTGGGCAAACTTCAGCTGCAATTTGCACAAATAGAGAGTTGCGCAAATTCTGGATATTTGCACAACCTACAGCAAACATTTCTGCAAATCTCTTGTGCAAACTACAACCAAGAAAAAAAAAGTGTGCCAAAAGTCCCTAGAACTTGGGGAAATGGTGCAGCTTGGCTCACAAAAGCAAGCTGAGTTGGGTGCACTGTGGAAGTCCAACAAGCCCAAAAAGAGCTGGATTTCTCAGCAGCAGACATCCCTAAGCTCAACCACCCTTTCAAGACCAAGCCACCCCAAAGTATTTTGCACTACAACAGGCAGCAATGTATTGTCCCTGGGAAAATACATTTTCCCCCAGTTACTGTGAGGAATGCAGCTAAGCTCAGAGGGAACAGGGAAGCCTGGGGGCCGGGCCGGGTGGTGGCAGATAATGCCAACGTCTCTGCTAATAACGAAGTGCCTATGCCCTGCTCCACTACACCATTGAGGCTCAAAAAGCCCTGCCCTCTCCCCAAGCCCCACCCCCAGAGGCTAGCTCAGAGAGGATCCATGCTGTTATCTTCCAGCTGTGATAAGAGATAACCACAGAGATTCCCCTGTGCGCAGCTCCCTTTTGGGAGGCTGAGATGCATGCAAAGCCGTCAATTCAGGTGATATTTGGAGGAGCAGCTCTCCAAGCTCCCCCTGAGTCCTTTCCTCCATGCAGAGACCAGACAATCTCAGGGAGGGGTGGGACACTGCCCCTGATATCATCTGGCTCAGCAGATTGGTATGGCTGGGTGGGAATCAACCCCTTGGACCAGATAAATGTTCCCTACCTGTTTGAAGGTGTCCTCGGTGGTCGCTTGAAATTCAGCCCAGCTTGTAGGAATTAGGGATGTCATGAGCGCAGTTCGGGGTTCGTCAAGCAACCCCTGCCTGTGGCCCCCGAACTGTGCCCTCCGAGATGCTGTCCTTGTTCCCCCTAACAAGAACAAGAACGCTCGTGCCTGCTCACGCTCCCCAGTACTCACTGTGAACCCGTTCGGTGAGTGCTGCCATTTTCCCGCCTTTGATTTCTGCGTAAAACAGGAAGTTAAAAAAATGTGCATATTCAAATATGCACAGTTTGGAGCTGGGAAAGCTAAGTATGCACAATATTAGAGGTATAATCCTGCAGTGGGGAATTCACCGAACTCGTGGGTGGCTCGAGTGCAGGTTCGGGGGGATGCGAGCAGGGGCGCTGCTTCGGCAAGTGCCTGGAGAACCCGAACTAGTGTGAATTCTTACTTCCCTAGTAGGAATGCTCCCTCAAACCACTTAAACGACCAGTGCTTAAAATCAACTCAAAGTGGTTAGAAACCCAAGATGCAAACTGGAGCACAGCTAACCACATATTTGTCTCATTGGATTCAGTTGAACTTAAGCAGAAGTAACTTAGCACAGGATTGTACTCTCCATTCAAAATCACCCAGAGGTATCTTTAATCTCCCTTTCACCTGTTATGTTTAGGCTGAGCTGAAGTGTGGTGACCCCAGATGCCGCTGAGCAAACTTGGATACTATATTTCATAAATAAACAAGAGTAAATAGTGACGTGAAACAGAATTCAGATCCACTGAGCCATTTTAGACTAGAAGACTTACAAAACCAATGTCCTTCTTGTCTTTGGAGTGAAGCCAATGCTGGAATAGAATTAAGCTAGTTAAACTATCCCATACTTGTCGTGCGTAAAATAACCCCTTTGAGATTCCTCTTGGTCGGATAGGCAGGAGGATCCACTGATCAGCACATTTGCAAAAGAGCTTTACTGATTCTCATTCTAATAAAGGCTAATCTGAAATTTTCAACAGACTAGCAGGAATACTGAACTTATTCTTCACTTGCTGAAATGCCCCTCTGTATAGAAGAGACGTGAGTTTTAGCCAGCCATATCTGAGTTTGCACATTTGACCAGTGCATAAACTGTATTCCACCTTGAAGCTTTGTTCCTTGTGCAAACTCTGACTCCTTAATAATTTTCGAGAGATACATACTGCCATTCAGAACCAAAAAGTGGGCTGCCCCAGAATTGGCACTTAATGAAATTGGAATAGTTTGGGAAACTCCTAGTTGAGTTCATTTCTGATTTAGGAAAATAAGCTAATTTTGGATTTCAAAAATTTCTTTATTTAAACAGTTTAAGGTTTTATTTATTTAAGCATTAATTAAAAGTATTCCACTTACAAAGCCCAAACTCAGCTGTCACTCTTCTGTATCTGCGTTAGGCCAAACTACACTTCTTTTTTTAAGACATAGGTAGCAGCTACATCTTTCTTTCTTACCCTAAAGCTAGGATCTCCAATGTGGTGCCCCTGGGCACCAATTCATCTGAGGACACCTCTCTTGTCACCTGCCAGGCACTGTGACCCTCCTGATTTTTATTTTATTAAGGGTTCAAATTTTATTATGGGTGGGGGGTTCAAAAGAGTGGTTTTATGTTTTGGATCTCAGACCTTACCTCTGTCTTGTACTTAGGTTCTGGGGCAAGTTACTTTTCTTTTAAGTCTCACTAGTTTGTCTTCTAGGAAATGAGTGTTTGATGACCAGCTATGTCCACCTTGGCAGCCACTTTATGAACGTGCAAGCACTTACAAATGGATAGCCATTTTGTGAGAGCACCCAGGACGCTCTCTTAACAATTCAAATGTGCCCACTGACCCAAAAAGTTTGGTGCCCCTGCTGTAAATGAGAAACTGAGCAGAAAAAGGGGTGATTATCTGTGCCTCCCATCCAGGTGTCTGTGTGTGAAGAAAGACTGCAGTTTGAGACCCAAACTACATGTTACATGTTTATTTTAATGGATCACATTTTGCCAATGAAAATTACAGGCATAGTGGTACCAATCCAGATCAGGGCCACAGTGGGTTGGGCCACAGTGGGTTGGGCCACCCACCCCCACACACCACCTAAATGTAAGGCACTCTAGAGAGAGTCACACAGACAAAGTCCAATTAAACTTGACAATTTATGGCTCAGGTAGGTTTTCTGTCAGCACTGCCATTAATAAACCGCAACGATGGATACACTTGCATAAATCAATTGTCTTATTTTTGTGGGGAATCTATAGGTATAAATAAAAATATTATAATTTTGTACAAAATAGAAGTACAGAACAGACACCATAAGATCATCACCACCATATGAGATAAACTACCAAATACAACAGCTACAGAGATGAAAAATTACATGTGAACACTTGTCAAAAATTTCAGCCTTACATTTACTAGCTGAACCCTAATGATAGATGTGGATTTCATGTGTTTCTGAAAATATCACTGTCTTTTGTTGCTAATCTAGTCCAAGTACCAGTGTAACACCAGTATATACACAGCAGTCATATTTGCCTTGGGCACAGCATCATCTGCCTTAGATGGGTTGCAAGATGTTGATTCCTGGGGCATCTCTACACCAGCCTAAAATCCTGCATTTAAAACAGGGCTTTCTGCTTCCTTTTTAAAATGCAGAATCATGACTCCCTTTTTCACCCACTTCCTTTTCCCCATCCCCTTTCCCCCTCCTTCTCCCCGTATCTGAGACTTCCATTATCTTCCATTGATCTCACTCCTCTTCTTGCTGCTTTTCGTCTTTTCACGGAGGGAACTCAAGCGGAACACAATGGGGTAATTTGATAGCTCATTATTCGGGATCTATTTAAAAATGGAACAAAAGGCATTTCATGCAGGAGACAGCCTGGAGGGTCACAGCGTCATGTAAAGAGCCTGCAAACTTCTGTGAAGGAGCAATCTCAATCGCAGAATAAAAGCTCCATGTGAAGAAAGCCTAGATCTTATCATGGGTATTTTTGCCTACATGACCGCTCCTGCAAAGTAGCTAGAAACAGGTCCTATAGGAAATGTCTCCCCACAAATGGTGCTATTGGTGCCATGCCACCTATGTGTACAATGCCAGAGTTGCAAACACTGGCACCAGCCAAATTGCTGCTGCTAGTTACTAGCATAGCTAAAACCCATCATCTACGTTTAACTGTCCTTAGAGCTCCCATTCAGACCCCTTAGACTAAAAAAAAGGTAAAGTTAACTAATAGTCAAGTTAACTGATAGACACTGGGTTGTATCCAACTGGTGTCCCTTCATTGACCAAAACTCTTATATCCAACTGAGGAGTCTGTCACCAGGATGGGGAGGAAGGCAATTTTCAACAATTCCCCTTTCCCATTATAGCCCCCACTGATCCCATTATGATGGGTCCCCCCAAGCCCCAACATTACAGAGCAGATTGGTGTGTGGAGGGGGGGAGTGAGAGGCTGCAGGGAGGAGGGTGGATAATCAAAAAACACCTCTGTCCCTGTTCTTCTGATGGAAGCCTCCACTGGATCAAAGAGCCTTCCAACAGTGCAGAGACACCAACTCAGTCCAATTTGTAGTTCATGACAATTACCTTTGCATGGTGGCATTGCAAATGCTGGTACACTAGGCAAGTAACCAACGTTGTAGCCCCTGGAATGTTCAGTAGGGAATATTCTACGGAACAGGATAAAACAAACTAGACAAGTGAGCATTCACTCAACCTTTTTGACTATCAACTCGTGGTTCCCATGGTGACAGAATTACAATCCACCATGATGTATTTATCTAAGTCATTTATATCACCCATAGGTTCTCCAATCACGGAAATGTCTGTTTCATGACCATCTCCTTTTTAGCCCTACCCTCTACACCAGCATACACACAGTAATCATGTTTGTCTTGGGCCCAGGATCATCTGCCTTAGATTAGTTGTAAGATTTTCATTTCATGTAATTTATTATTTCATTTATTATATTTCTATACTGCCCCATAGCTGAAGTTATCTGGGAGGTTCACAAAAATTAAAAACACATTATGTAAAATATAAAACCATTCATGTAAGGACATAAAATAGATAGCAGACACAACAACATATACATTTTGATTCTTGATCTATCATGGTTATTTTTTCCTACGTGATTTCTCCTGCAAAGTACCTAGAAACAGTTCCTAGAGGAAATGTGTGTGCAACTTGTAGCCCTCTAGATGTTTTGGCCTACAACTCCCATCAGCCATAGCCAGAATAGCCAAATATGAGAGATGATGGGAGTTGTAGGACAAAACATCTGGAGAGACGCAAGTTGCCCACCTCTGTGCCAAATTGCTTACCATGACCTGAAGCACTGTCAAAAAACAAAAAACGCAATTTGAAAACCCAAGTAAACACAGTTCAGCGCTTCCAATCATCATTAAGAATTTGCCTGTCTACTGGGGAAAGGTTTACATGGGAGCAGTCACCATGAATACTAACATCTGGACAACGGAAAGCATACATCTGGTTATATGTGCATATACACAGTTCCTGCTTGCTCCCCCCAAAATTAATAATTGTAGTAAATAGTATTAGGTACTGTAGCATTCATCAAATACTTAAAACATATGGGCCATTTTCAGTAGGAAAATATGTTCACAATAAAATAAATCCCTCTGCCTTTCAGGGCTGCAAATTCCATTTTAAAGGAGCAATAAAGGCTCAGGGAGTCTCAGAGGAAACAATGCATTACAAGTTTTCACTAAAGGTTGCCTCAACCATCTGACCCTGCTGTTCTTTGCTCAGTATTGTGAGCTTTCCAGTCATCAATGGGCCAAGATGTCTTTTCTACAAGCAATTTTTTTTGCAGAAGTTCTCTCCATACGCAGTCACTGTATAAAGCTTAGTTTATAGCAACTTGTGACCCATCAAGTGCGCATGCACACACCCACACCAGACAGACACACCAGCCATGGATGGTGGCCCTCCAAAAGCTCAATAAGCCTCAAGCTTTTCCTGCCTGCCTTGGACTGCAAACACAGTCAGGTTGCTGATTGTCTCATGGACAACAGTACTTATTTTGAGATTTATTTATTTTTTTAATCCAGGCAGCTAACATCATACATTTAAAATCAAACCATACAATATATCCATGTTAAAAAGCATAAGAGAAGAGACAGTAACACATTGGGGTTTTTTTTTTAAAGTTATATTCTGGACAGAGACAAGGAAAAATCACACAGAGGTCAGGCCAAAGGGCTTTCAAAACAAAAGAAGTTTTTGGATAATGATGGAAGACCAATTAAGGAGTAGGCTGGTTAGAGTGTCAGTCTGGGAGTGGAGTCCCCAGGTTCAAATCTTTACTCAACCATAAAGCTCACTGGGTGATCTTGGGCCAGTCACTAGTTCTCAGCCTAACCTCCCTCATTGTTGTGATGATAAAATGTTATCCTCATCATTGTGGGGATAAAATGGAGGGGGGAGAACCATGTAGATCACCATGAACCATGTACACCACTGCCACCACCACAATAAATGAATTCCTGGGGCAGGGAGTTTAACTTCCCAGGCAGAAGCCCTTTCCTTTATTTCGATCAACTGTGCTTCTGGAGGTATTAGGGGGTACTGAAAGGCCTTTCCAGCTGGCCTCAGTGCTCAGGCAGGATTATATGGGATGAAATTGTCCTTTAGATATCCTGGTCCCAAGCCATTTAGATCAGCCTTCTCTAACTTGGCACCTTTCCGATTCATTGAACTACAACTCCCAATGGCCATGCTGGCTGGGAATGATGGGAGTTCCAGTCCAACACATCTAGGGGTGCCATGTTGGGGAAGAAGCAACACAATACATAGCAGACGGGCTATGTTTGGCTCAGCGTGTCATGAGGAAGTAGTATCCAATAGTGTCCCAGCATTAGTGCTAAAGACATTGCGCCAGCATAAACCAATGCATGCGCAACGTAACTAGCGCAACAGGAAAAAGCAGTGATTGCTACTGATATTCGGTGCTGCTGCAGAATTCTGGTGGCAAATTGCCACTTTTTCCAACCCAACTGACCTGCATACAGCCCCTATAGTGCAGGCCTTTGAATGGAATTTTGAAACTTGCCTGTTATAGGCTGCTTTCTCTAATCTGTGTTTTTGTGTTGCTGGTACTTTTGAGAGTCTGAGCTGCCTTAATGTGCCTTATCAGTCAGAGGTCCCAGGAGGATACTATGGTTGGGAGCATCAAATGTCACTCAGAGGTCCAGCAGAACCAACAGGGATACATTCCCCTGGTCCAGTTCCTGGTGTATGTCATCTACCAAAGCCACCAAGGCTTCTTCTGTCCCAAAACTGGGCCTCAACCCAGATCCAAAGAGATCTAGATAATCAGTTTCATCCAAGAAAACCTGGAATTGTCATACCACCACTTGCTCCAGGACCTTAGTCAAAACCGGTACATTTGAGACTGACTGGTCATTATCTAGGACAGTGGAAGCTAACCATCACTCCTTTAACAAAAGTCTTATCACTACCTCCTTTAAAGGGACTGAAACTGTGGGCCAGTTCGTATGTTCACCGCAGGCCACTATGGCTTGTTTAAGCCATGGTGGGTTGCGGTGCGTGCCAGCAACCATTTTGAATATTCGAACCACAGCAGTCAGTGAGGGTGACTTATGTGAGGGTTAAGCAACCCTAGCATAACCCATGGCCTGTTGTAGGTTTACGTGAGGCTTAAATAAGGCACAGTAGACTCCGGTGATGGTGCCAACCTGGTCCGTCCCTCTCTCAAGGAGGCATTTACAACTTCCACCACCACCAAGCCAGTTCTCATTTAGCAACTTACTGTAGTGCTTTTAAAGACTTTAAAAGGGAAAATCAGCTTGAGCATTCTCCAGTTAATAAATGGAAATAATATCCGCTTACTTCAGTGGGTTTTTTAAAAGAAAAAATTGAAAAAATGTGGCATGCTTTCTGTGTGCATGTATGTTGGTATACATATTTGTCTGCTGCTGTGTGCACACAGAGGAATCTTTATCAGGAGTAGTCCATGGCTTTGGCAGCTACCAGCCTAACTCTTACCTGTACGTTTTTGCCTTACAGAGCCATCCTCAACAAAGTCCCTTAACTCCCTTGTGACAACCGCTAGTGTTCATGCACATTACAAGCGATAAAGAAGTCAGAAGTCAGCCTTACAGGAATGGCATATTCAAAAACAAGCACAAAGCCAGCCACGATAAGATCTTGGACGTGCCTGGCTGCTTGTCCCGTGTCCAAGATGCTCAATCAACCACGAGCTCTTTCCTCCTGCATCTTCCCCAGCCAGCTCCATAAGAAATCCACTACCCACTCTTCAGTAAACACAATCGAGCACACAGAAGTAGAAACAATTCAGCATCAAGGACACAAAGGCATCCCAGCAACGTATGGTTGCCAGCAGCTGCCTCCCTCCTAGCGCATGTATGATTCCCACCACAAATGCCATTAAAAAGATGCAGAAAATTTGCAAGAAAGCTGCTCTGCCAGTGGCCCTTTATACCCTTCTGCACAAAGCCCAGTTATGTACAAATGGAAAATAAACTCCACAGTACCTTGTCTCTGTTTCCCCATTCAATGTGCAGGGACTTCAGGAACACGAGACACTACAATGTAGGCAAAGCGGTGCTTGAAAAGGTGTGTCTAAGTGCCTCCTGCGTGTTGCAGCTTGACAGCTCTCCCCTATCGTGTGGGTGGCATTCTTACGAAGAGGCAGAGACTTGTAACTCAGAAAATGATATCACAATGCAAAGTTAACTCACTGAGTGCCTGAAGTTGCAGAGAGCAAACGCATATCACAGGAGGAGACAGAGTCTTCTCTTTCTCACAGTAAATGCACCATTGTTACTCATTTCATGTGCGGGATGCAGGCACCTTCCATAAAGGGAGTGCTTCTGATGCAGGCACACTGCATTCTCTGAGCAGTCAACAAGCAATAGATCATATGGGGGGAAATGTGGCTCTTTCCTCAACTTTATTGAGGAAATATTGAGCCAGTGTAGTGTAGTGGTGAGAGTGACGGACTGGGAGCCGGGAGATCCGGGTTCTAGTCCCCACTTGGCCATGGAAGCTCACTGGGTGACTTTGGGCCAGTCACAGACTCTCAGCCCAACCTACCTCACAGGGTTGTTGTTGTGAGGATACAACGGTGAGGAGGAGGATAATGTAAGCTGCCTTGAGTTCCTTGCGAGAGGGAGAAAGGCAGGGTATAAATGCAATAAATAAATAAATAAATAAATTATTGTGATTGCTGTGCAGTTGCAGAAATATCACAGGAATCTATCGACCATCACCTGGGATGCAAATGGTGACGTTGGACACAATATTCTCACCACCACCTGCTATGGCTGTGCCATTATGTGCATTTTTTAAAAAAATTAAAAAATTGTTAGAGGTTGCATGCTGAACCAAGCCTGTGCAGGAATTCTCATTAAGTCATTTTCTGAAGTGGCTAACAGCAGCAAGTCCACTTCCCACTAGTGCAGTAAAGTCCTATAATTTCATGAACCTTTTTATTCATTCATTCTAGCAGAGCTTGAAGGGCAGTGCGTGTGCGTGTGTGTGCACGCGCACGTGTTGTGGCCATGACCTATAAGAATGCCACCTCTTTGGTCAAGTACCATATATAGCAGTCGACCAATTCTGAATGTCTGTACCTGGTGCTCACGTCAGGACTGGGATTCTGTTAGTGTACCACCCTCCACAGTGTCTAACAGACTCCCCGCCTGAGTTGACAGACTTAGTTTTGGGGGTGGCACTGAAGATCTCCAGGCTTTTGGTCTTGGGGGCTTTAACATAAATACTTGGGATTCCGTGGCCTCCATGGGCCTGTCTCAAATTATATATGGTTCCACACATATGGCAGGACACACTTTAAACTTAGTCTTCTGTACTGGATTAGAGGAAAATTATCTTTGGCTGGGAGAACTAATATATGACTCCATTGTCACAGACAGATCATTGCCTCAGATAGCACCAGTAGTCTGAGTGAATGGTATTTGTAATATAAGACAAAATGTGGGGCCTGATGTATGAATAAGGGTGCTGGTAAAAATTAATTTCAGGCTTTCAAATGAATTGCTTTCATAGCATATTAGAACTTCAGGATCTCCATATCCATGAACACTTCATGATAAGTGTTGTTAAAAACTCCAAACAGTCCCTAACTTTGAAGGTCCACCACCTACCACTCATCCAAGGACCCTTCACATGTCACCTTGAACACACATAGGATGAGATGGGGGATTGCGCCTGCTGGCTTGCCCCTGCTCCATATGTGTGTTCAGTGTAATTTCTGCAAGGACACACACACACACACACACACACACACACACAAATTGTATGCATGATCAGGAACCCTTTCTATTTAGGGGTCCCTGGTCATGTGACATGTTTAGCTTCTTCACAGGCTATGTCAACTGTATATAGCAGGGGTGTTGAACCTCTTTCAGTCAGAGGGCCAAATTCAGTTCCGGAGAAGCACTCAGGGGCCTCGCTTGGCAGGAACAAAAGCAAAAGGCAAAAGTGTGGGGCCAAAATACCAAAGATATTTGAGCTTAAAGCTCTTACTGCCAGTAATTCAGCCTTAGGAGAGGCATTTCAATCTTTTTAGAGGAGGGTGGGGACACAGAAAAGCCAGGAAACCATCAAATGGTCAGCAGTCAGGGGAAAGCGTTCATCAGGAAACCACAAAAGGCTAGATTGGGACCCCAAGCAGTCCAAATTTGGCTCACAGGCTGAGGTTCAACACCCCTAGTATATAAAAAGGAAAGGGAAAGGTTCCTCCTGTGCAAGCACCGAGTCATTACTGACCCCTAGAGGGACACTGCTTGCGCTGGCGTTTTCATGGCAGACTGTAGCGGGGTGGTTTGCCATTGCCTTCCCCAGTCGTGACTACCTTTCCCCCAGCAAGCTGGGTACTCATTTTACCGACCTCGGAAGAATGGAGGGCTGAGTCGACCTGAGACAGCTACCCGGGACCCAGCTTCCACTGGGATCAAACTCAGGTCGTGGGGAGAGTTTCGGTTGCAATACTGCTGCCTACCACTCTGCGCCACACGAGGCTCAGTGTGGTTAACAGGAATGAGTTTGCTCCTCCCCTTCAACACATTCAACATAGAAGAGTGATGGCTCCTCCAGCCTTCCTGTTCCAAAATTCTGCCAACTGACTGTAACAATCCCAAGATGACAGACCCTCTCATGTGCTCTCCCTGTTTATTCCAGCACTTTCTGCAAGAGCAGCCTCACACATAGCCAACGCTGTAGGCTTTGGTGGGAAACCAACTCTCTCCCCCCTGGAAAGAATTTTGTGACAGGCTTAGCCCCTACGCAGATGCCGTACCTATCAGGAAGTTTCTCAACTGTAACATAAATGCAACATAGACAGACTTCCAGAGAATAGAAATATTTAGTAATCTTGCTTCCCACCCAGGGGAGAGGCTTTAGTCATAAAAAGAAACATCAACGAATACATTATTTTCCCCATATCTGGTAAAATGCTTGGAGAAAAATTATTGTTAGAAGACAAAGGTGCTATTCCTCATCCATTTCTCTCTCTCTCTCTCTCTCATTGTTAGTTCCATTCACACTGATGTGTCTGGCCTGAGACACACAACAACATGAAAAATTCTGCCAGAAAACTAAATAAAAACAGAATTCTGCTGAATCCCCACATTTGCAACACTAGCATAAGAGGTGGTTGTGTGTGTTTTTTTAAGGAGGTCTTTACATGGACTGAGTTTCATTTAACAAGGCAAGAGCTGGAACTCTCTCATGCTACGCTATTTCTCCGTAGGTCCCACTGATTGAAGGTTAAGTTCTCTCTACCCCATCCAAGTGAGGCAGCCAAGAAAAAGAAGAAACTACTGTTGCTGCTACCAAGCACAGAGGCCTCCTTTTCTCAACATGTGATTTATGGAATGAAGCTCTTGGCATGTCTGCCACAGGCTGTCACAACATGTGTCAGAACTCCAAGAATGAAATATTATCCCATTGCCTTCCAAAATGCATTGTGGCTTTGAGCAAGTTCTTTCTAACGAAAATTGCAGGCAGTCATTTGCTCAGGAGTCTGTATTCTTCCTTCCTGCTGCAGCCACGTGAAAAGAGTATTAATCTCGTGCCTTTCTCCAACAGCCCGGCAGCCTGCAGGATGCTCCTTATTCTTCTTTTGAGTATACTGTACACATCCAGGCAATTTCATTGTAGTAGGAAATGGCATTACTAAATAACCACTCTCAATTTTACTCTCTCCACTCACTATCTCTTTTACTCCAAGACAGCACTAATAAAACACAGGTGGTACTTATACAGGTTGGCTATAAGGCAGTGGTGTCCCATTACTCAACAGGAGCTCAGGGGCCAACCAGAGAAATTGAGAAGTGCATATGAAAGAAGGGGCTGACAGGATGCAAATCAGGGAAGTTGCTTCCAACATGTCATGGTTTGAAAAGGCACGTACAGAAAACAGCAACAGACGTATGCTTCTCTAAAGCGTCAGATATGAAACTGGTCAAATGCAAGTCCGGGATATGAGCCAAGCCACAAATGTCTCAGGACCCTCTCTACAATTCATACATCTCAGGGTCATTTCTCATCATCATCCCCACATTATAAAGGCAAGGACTTCCAGCCATTGACCTGGTTTGCACAATCATCAGTTAAACCAAGCATGGTGGCTCATTTAAGCCATGGCGCATGCTAGGCGCAATTTGCATAATCACCCATCTGGCCACAGTTTGTTGTGTCATCCAAACCTGGGTGGCATGGCTTGTTTGAGGGGAAAACAATCCTCAAATAACCCACGGGCTGTTGTTGGGTTATTTGAGGGTTGCTTCCCCCTCAAACAAGCCAAGCCACCTGAGTTTGGACGACACAAGCCACTTTCCCCCACCTTCCTGTTCATTGGTTATTTGGCAGACATTCAGTATTCCAGTTCTTCACAGTCAGAGAACAGTGATCAAGGTTTATCCATACACTGGCTAAAGGTTGCATGACATTCCTACTAGGAACCATAGTTAAAATTGCAAGCAAGGTAAAGTTATAAGTGGAACTTCGGTGAAATGCCTGTAAGGGAGGGATAACAGTTTTCGTAGAAGAGATCACACAAAAGCTGTTTTGGATATTGTATGTCATCCATTTTTGTGTTGGGGTTTCATAACAAAGCAAGACCCCATTGTGTTAAATCAGCCTTCTTCAACTTGGTGTCCTTCAGATGTATTGGACTATAACTCCCATCAACCCCAGCCAGCATTGCCAATGGTCAGGGACTGTGGGAGTTTTAGTCCAACACAGCCAGAAGACACCAGACTAGGAAAGCTGTGTTAAATGCTGAGTAAGACAGAGGGAACAGGGTGTCTCAAAGAACCCATGGTTCAGCCTACAATAATGGATATGTAGCAAAATGTTTTTGCAAGCTAAGACAGAGTAAAAGAATGTGCTGATGATTTCCTGAGACAAATAACACTGTATCCATCTTGATAGTTTTATATCTCAGCCTTGTTGATCTTGTGTTGCAGAAACAGGCCAAGAGGAAAGAGGAGGGACAACTGCCTTATTAATTAAAGCTGAGAGGAACACAGAGCCATTTGTGGTCCATGAATGGAACAATCACTTAAGGATATAACATCAATACTAGAATAATGAACAGCAGGGCCCAGAGGAATGTGCCAAAATACAGCATCAGAAAGACATCTCTGCTAATTATTAAACTCAAATACAATGGGTATAAAAGAAAACCATTTAACCAGTATTTAAATAAGAAAATAATAATGGGAAAAATTAAAACTTGCTATAAATCCTTTTCAAGGCAATTTTGGGAGGTGCCTTTAAAGCTTGTAAGAGTTTCAATAATAAGAATATGGCATTTTCTTTTCATGTGTTGATTCCAAGTGTATAACTAATTCCAAACACTCTGCTGAGATCAGGCTGGCATGAAAACAGCAGGGATCCAAAACCTTTCTGTTCCTCTAACACAGGATGATGTCAAGATGAATTCACATGTCTAGGACCTCTCTGGAATTTGGTCTATTTCCAGTACAAGAATTCAGACACAGAACATGCGCATTGATTATAAAATAGTTGAGGAGGGATATCTGAACATGTACAGATGGCCTTTCACTCACCACTCAAAGTAACTACAATGAATGCATCTGGAGCTTGGGACAAAGGCAAAACCATTATTTCAGGCAAGTTTGGGGCTCTGACAGGTGCCATGTTCAAAATTTGACAGCGCAGATGATCAAACTGATGGGCTGAGAAATGTAAACAGAATTGATCTGTGTGGTTGAAAAGACTATTGATACATTCAAGGGATTGCTTCACTGTGTGCCCAGTTTGCACTTTAGCCCACGCATGTCTAACCACACCACCACCACGCTTCCAGAAATGGGCTGAGAAATGTAATAGCAAATGCAGATTAAATTGCAAGCGGTGCATATAGAAAATCAAGGAGGTAGCCATTACATTACAGGCTAAACACCAGCGATATTCTCTACACACTAGATATCAGCTGTGCAAATTACTGTTTTCCCTACTCACTTTTGAATTCCACTGATCTAGGTTGTATAAAAGAGTCCAAGGCACATTGGATCCCATTGCACCATACTTTCAGCAAAAAATCTAGCTTTCCAATTAGCTGATCAAGGTGTCTGTCATACACTGTATCCCTTAAGACATCCTAGTTCCATGGGGATTTCAGCATGCTAATTGTTCAAAACAGCTAGAGGTAGCAGGACCTGCAGAAGGGACCTAGAGACCTAGCAGGACCTAGAGAAGCATAGAGCCCTGCTCTATGCTCAGAAAAGGCAAGGTGTGGCAGTCACTGAGTAAATCACATAATAGTAGGGTTGGAAGAGGCCTATAAGACCATCGAGTCCAACCCCCTGCTCAATGCAAGAATCTAAGTCAGAGCATCCCCGACATGGCTGTCCAGCCTCGTCTTGAATGCCTCCAGCGTGAGAGAGCCCACCACGTCCCTAGGTAATTGGTTCCATTGTCATATTGCTCTAACAGTCAGGAAGTTTTTCCTGATGTTCAGCTGGAATCTGGCTTCCTGTAGCTTGAGCCCATTATTGTGTGTCCTGCATTCTGGAATGATCGAGAAGAGATCCTAGCCTTCCTCTCTGTGACAACCTTTCAAGTACTTGAAGAGCGCTATCCTATCTCCCCTCAGTCTTCTCTTCTCAAGGCTAAACATGCCCAGTTCTTTCAGTCTCTCCTCATAGGGCTTTGATTCCAGTCCCCTGATTATCTTTGTTGCCCTCCTCTGAACCTTCTCCAGTTTGTCTGTATCCTTCTTAAAGTGTGGTAACCAGAACTGGACACAGTAGTCCAGATGAGGCCTAACCAGTGCTGAGTAGAGGGGAACTAGTACTTCCCAGGATTTGGAAGCGATGCTTCTATTAATGCAGCCCAAAAGAGCATTTGCCTTTTTTGCAGCCAAATCACATTGTTGGCTCATATTCAGCTTGTGCTCGACAACAATTCCAAGATCCTTCTCACTTGTAGTGTTGTTGAGCCAAGTATCCCCCATCTTGTAACTGTGCTTTTGATTTCTTTTTCCTAGGTGCAGAACTTGACATTTATCCCTATTAAATTTCATTCCGTTGTTTTCAGCCCAGCACTCCAGTCTATCAAGATGACTTTGAATTTTGTTTCTGTCTTCCAAGGTATTAACTATCCCACCCAGTTTTGTGTCATCAGCAAACTTGATCCGCAAATGAAAAGCTTGTTGCTACTGACTGCTGTCCACCAGTCATGGTCTCTCAAAAGGCCACTCAGTCAGGTGCAAGAAGAGCTCAACATTTCTCCAAAAACCAAGCCCAAAGTTGCCCCTCCAGTGCATTCAGCTAAGGTTAGGCAACACGTTGAGGAAATGTGGCATTCATTCCTCTATCCTCTTCCCCAATGATGAAAAAGTGATTGTTATTGTCTACCACAGGAAGCTGCCATTGTCCATCTACCTCAGTACAGTCTATACCAGCCTTCCCTCAACCTGCTGCCCTCCAGATGTTTTGGACTTCAGTTCCAGTCAGTCCCAGCCAACTTGGCCAATGGTCAGGAATGCTGGCAGTTGTGGTCGAAAACATTTGGAGGGCACCAGTTGGAGAAGGCTGGTCTACACAGACCGGCAATGGCTCTCCAAGGTTTCAGAGAGGGGCCTTTCCCAGCCTTACCTTGAGATGCTGGCAAGGGATTAAACCTGGGACATTTGGCATGTAAATCCTATGCTCTGCCTGCCCCTTTTGCTCTCACTTGACTATAGAGGGTCTAGCTCATATACTCACCAAACCAACAATCTACTTTGTAGGGTTGGGGCATATGTCCCTCCTCTCCATTATGCGCCTGTGAAGTGAGTGGGTTCCACACAGAGGCCAATAAATATAAAATGTGTTATTTGCACATGGAATCACACAAAGCAGGCCACCATGTGAACTGCCCACCTCACACATGATGTGCATTTTGGATGGGGGCATGCTAGCTTCTCTACCGTGTGAAGAGGATCACTGGACCAGAAAGTATATGAACAGGAAGGGTAGTAAGGACAGCAACCACTGAAGTGCATTCATTCTGGGGAAACGGTTGAGACTTATTTTGCCAAGCCTGACAAAAGATGGGATGGCACTTGCATCTCTCCTTTTAGTCCAACAAAGAATGCACGAACTGGGAAGGATTGAGGTAAATTTCACGGTTCCTCAGCAAATGGGATTGGCTGTTACACTGATGGAGAATGGCCACAGATAAATGTGTGGGATAGAAAATGAAGTATTCCATGTTTTTCACCCTTCTTTAACATCTAGAAGTTTTATTCCTTTTTCAAATTGAGTGCATGAATCCATGTCCTTTTATTAAAAGTTACTTCTGTTGATCATGACCATACCAAATTGATTTTACTAGCTTCCCATAACTGCATCTGAGCTGGCATGACTTTAGACATTTTACTTCAGAAGAAATGTCAAGTATATGTTCGTCTCCCTGACCGCAGCTCAATTCAAACAAGCCAGACTAGACATCTAATAATAAGTGTTATTTATTCTAATATGGCTCCTCAGTGAAACAGCACAAAACCTGTCACTAGTATTTCATGCTATATCCAAAAAGATATATTAGGGAGAGGAGAAGCTAATACCCTTTTCTTCTCTGTTAATGATGCTATGCGTTTTATTATGTAAAACCGCAGAAGACCTACCAGGGAAGTATATCCCCAACTCTCCATCTTGGCTTTCCTTTTCTTTTTCTTGTTCTTCAGACGGCTAGGATTTTCTTATTATTGGAAGCAGGGGAACTACATAAGATCCAACATTACAAAGCCTGAAAGTCAATTAGAACTAATTGTTTTGGGTTAGTCTATGAAAACAGTATGGTACTTTGTATGTATGGTCCTTTGCCAAAGTAAAGAACAAAAGGTAGCTTGCAGAGTTGCGTTTCTCATAGGAAAATTTATATTTAAAAGCTTAATTTCTAGCAGACTTGATCAAAAGATGGCCTTGAAGCATAATGTGAGGTCTAAAGTCCGGAATATTTTGTGGTAGTCATTTTTCTCCCTTTTTGCTCTACAATGGAGGCCTCTTTTTCTCTCTAGCATTTGATGACTATAGAGTCCCAGAACTAAGGCAGAGGGACAATTTCTTTCCAGTTGAAAAGCAGAGCCCCACCCACCATCCACCCCCGATTCCACCCAGTATGAGAGAGACTTCAAGCTGTCTTTTAGTGACATATTATAGATTACACATTAGCAATGGCTGCCCCACCCCACCCCAAAGCAGCACTTAGCATCAGCATGAGACCATTGCATAGAGTGAAGGTAGAGCCAGCAAGTACGGAAGGAAAGGCAGCAATCAAATACTGTGAATCTTATGTTTTTGTGTGATCTTGCTGTCTTCCTTCAGAGGAAACTTTAAAAAATGCTTTGGAATTTGAGAGGGAAGAACCTGCTATTTTATACAATTTTCAGAAGCAGGTTAGTCTGTTTCAGCAAAAACACCAAAGAGTCTTGGGGCACCTTAAAGACTGAGGGTGCAATCCTATGCATGTTTAGACAGAAATAAATCCTACAACTCCCAGCATACCCCAGCTAACTATGCTGGCTGGGGAATGCTGGGAGTTGTATGACTTTTTTCTGTCTAAACATGCATAGGATTGAACCCTAACTAATTTATTCTGGCATAAGCTTTTGTAGACAATAGTCCACTTCATTCGATGCATATTTTTTAGTAAACGTGCAGAGTACTGCTAGCACATGCAAACAACCCTGGCTTGAACATCCATTTCTCTTTCTTAATAAACAAAACCAGTGCAGTCCTGGAAAGCAACAGAATAGTTGAGCAACACCTGCAGCACTCCTCAATCATGGCGCCAAGCAGGCTCTGAATGGCCTCACATGCTGTGAGCACAAATCCACCCCCTTCAATCTGTGCTGCTCAGCAAGCCCAGAGATTCAACTAGGATCCAGAGAGGAGTGCTGGGTGGGCCCAACAGGGTAGCCACGTTAGTCTATTGCAGCAAAAACAACAACGCTTCTCGTGGCACCTGAAAGACTAACGCATTTATTCTGCCCTAAGCTTTGTGGATTCTGCCCAGTTTTCGCAACAGGCAAAAGCAACCAACCCTCTTTCCTTCTGTAAAAGGAGCATCAGTCAGCCCCTGCAAGACTCTGGTGCAATGTTAGAAACCCTGTGCTCAGCTGCCAACCCCGCTCCAGATTGTCCTGAGGTTCTGACTTGATCATCCCCCAGCTTGAAGGTCTGTTGCAGTCACTCCTTGCAATTCCGGAGTTCCCAGCCAAGGATTCCTGGCAGCAGGTCTCCCATTACCTCAGCCAGCTGCAAAGTCTGACCTCTTGCCCCAGGACTTGCCTAGAGCTCCTCTGGTGGAGCCTGGAGATTCACCATCATCCAGCCAAAGCCAGAGGTCCAGAATGCAGTGGTCCAGCTAGGTAGTTTTAGACCCTGCACTTAATGGTCCCCTTTAGATGGCCATTGTGAAGTACACAACTAACATTTCTCTTCCCCACCTCCCATTGAACTGCTGTTCCATGCTTTAAAACGGCTTCTACATTCCTGATACATTAGAACAGCAGCAAAACTGTTTGCCAACCCTGATTAATATACATATTCTGAGCATATGCAGTTTTGCATTTTAAACTCACTTAAATCTTAGCACCATCCATTAGGGATGCTGGAGAAATCTGCTGCGGACTCAAATAAGGCCAGATTCCTAAGCATCCGACCTGCAGGGTCCACAGCAGACTAGCTCCCCTCACCTCTGTGCCTGCCAGACTCCATGCGGGACAGCTCCCAGGTTTTAAAAAAACAAGGTCTGTGAATGGCAGCTGCCATTCACTGACCTTGGGAAAATCACGTCAGTAAATTGTGTATTTTACGCCATTTGCAGCCGTAAAGCACTTACGTCTATGTGAATTGCAGCTGTAAAAGTGCTTTTACGGCTGCAATTTACATAGATTGTAAATGGCGTAAAATATGTGATTTACGGCTGTGATTTTCCCAAGTTTCGCAAACTTGACTTTTTAAAACTGGAAAGACACTCTGCAAAATCTGGTGGGTGCGTGCAGGTCCCTGGGGAAATCCAGTGAACCCAAGTAGCCCGGGTTTCCCTGTGGTGGACCCCACCTTTGGACCTGTCAGGAGCGCCCTAGCTGCCTCTTGCAGTCCCCACCAATAGCCAACTCAGGACACAGATGACGAGGAATTTTTCCAAGACTTTATTCCCTTATTACTTTATGACTCTTTCAGAATCATAGTACTAGTCGCTAGTACCAAAGCAAGGAACAGTACTGGGGAAAGGCAGCTGAGTAGCCTAAGCTCCAGTTAAGGCAGTTGGTCCCCGTTTGAAGGAGAATCACAGGAAGACCCTGAACTTATGGACTAGGGAGAGATCCTCCCTCTTTCCCTTGGGTCTTTGGGACGCAACCGTTGTTTGCGCGCCAAACGCGCGCTACGCCTCCTTTCCGCTCCCTCCATCTGTCGTCGCTCCCTGTGTCTGCGCCGAGCGTCCAGCAAGCCCCCCTCCAACATCTCTCACTGCCAGGGTCTATCTATCCCAGGAATGCTGGCAGGAGGAATCTCTGCCAGCTGCTGTGCTTGTGAGAGATGAGCGAGCTCCTCTCCCATGGATTGCTGTTCCTCCTCAGAATCAGAACTGCTCTGGGGCTCTGTTGGCTCAGTTTCCACCCTAACAGGACCGGCCTTGGGGATTCGCCCATTCCTACCATCTATGCTTCAGGAATAAAATGGAGTTGGCTTCTGGACTTGCCACCCTCTGATTTGGGGGCTGGGCTGGCCCTGGACTTTGGCCCCAAGGTCCAACCCTGACTGTACTTCTGCCAGAATGGAAAAATCTGTCCTGCGTTGGCTGCAGCAGACTCGGTGAAGGGGCTAACCACAAAGCTAGGTAATGAAACAGGCAAAGGTCAAAGCACAGTCCATCAGTCAGATACGTGGGGTTAGGCTAAGGCAGGAGTGGTCAAGGTAGCAGGCAGAAGGCAAAACACAGTTAGGCAGTCGTTACACAGTCCAGAAGCAGAGTCAAGCAGAAGTCCAATGTCAGTAGCACAGAGGTGCAATCACAAGGCAAAGTCAGGAAAACAGAATACAAGGCAGTAGGAGCTGCTGAGACATTGCTTCCAGCACTGACTAGGCAGACACTGAAGGCTTTTATCTCCAGAGCCTGCTGAGCCCTCTACCCCACCCCCAGCTCAGGTGCAGTACATTACCGGTCTCTGGTCAGAGCCCACTCATGAGGAGTCACTTTCTCCTGAGGTGTCCTTTTTTTTTTTTTTGCAAGCAGGCACTCCACCTGGCTGTGGTCTGAGCCTGTACCTTCAGGCACCGGCATCCTTGGGGTCTGGATAAAAAGGTAAAGGTAAAGGTGTCCCCAACCAGTCGTGTCCGACTCTAGGGTGCGGTGCTCATCTCCATTTCTAAGCTGAAGAGCCAGCGCTGTCCGAAGACGCTTCCGTGGTCATGTGGCCAGCATGACTGAACACCGAGGTGCACGGAACGCTGTTACCTCTCCCGCCGAGGCGGTACCTATTTATCTACTTGAAATTTCTTGCTTTCGAACTGCTAGGTTGGCAGGAGCTGGGACTGAAGATGGGAGCTCACTCCGTCACGCAGCACTCGGGTCTCGAACTGCTGTCCTTCCGGTCTGCAGTTCAGCGTCTTAACCACTAAGCCACCGCGGCCCCAAGGGTCTGGATGGTGGCCTCCAACTCAAAAGCAGAACTTTCCACTTTTTGAGGGGGGCAGTCTGAAGTCCCCTCTCCTGAGGGCCCAGGAACTTCTCGATTAGCTCCAGGATCCCCTGAAGCATCTGGTTCCCCAGGGACATTTGGCTCAGAAGGATCCAAATCATCATCTAAGAAGGATTCCTCCAGAGGAGGCATGACACAACCTCATTCTCATCTTATTATTATTGTTACATTTACATCCCACCTTTTTCCTCTTGCCAGGAATCCAAGGCAGCTTACATGATCCTCCTCCTCTCCGTTTTACTCTCACAGCAACCCTGTGAGATAGGTTAGGCTGAGAGTCAGTCTTGCTTACAGTAAACCACAGACTAAGGGAGGAAAGAACAAGCAATCAGGGAACACTGTATGAGCAGAACTTGTAGCACCAATAATGGCATCGTTAAAATGCTTTCAGATGCCACAAAGAAAGCTGAGCCACCACAATGAGTAGTTTTTGTGACTGGATAGTCCCCAGCTGGAACAGCTGACAAGTTATATAACACAAGGCACGATCCTATGCATGTTTAGACAGAAAAAAAAGGCCTATAACTCCTAGGATGCCCCAGCCAGCATGCAGGGAGTTGTAGGCCTTTTCCCTGTCTAAACATGCATAGGATTGCGCCTTCAGTGTTTTTACCTGACCTGAAACACAGAAGATATGCACACTTGATACACATACCTCCTCACAATTACACTCTAGACCAGTCTTCTGCAACTTGGTGTCTTTTAGATTTTTTGGACTACACCTCCCAGCATTCCTGGTCATTGGCCATGCTGGCTGAGGTGAATGGGAGTTGAAGTCCAAAACACCTGGAGGGCACTGTGTTGGAGAAGGCTGGTTGAGACAGTTCTAGCCCCATCTCACACACCCCAAAAATAAGAGGCTACACAATGCTGAAGGTTTTCCTCCACCTGCCATATGCTATAATATAGCTATACTAATTTACCGAAATATCCTTTCTTGAACTGTCTTCAGAAGCAGATGTGCTAGCCTGTTTCCATTTTCTTTATTGTTATTTTATTTTTATATCCCCCCCTTTGAGTCCTCTGTGTTGTTGCTGTTTAATTTAAGAATACTTAATAAAAACATTCCAACAGGAAGCCCAATCTCATACTAGAGCTGGTTGAACTTATAGAAAAGGTTTAACTCAACACATTCAACAATATTTATTGACTATCATCCAGAAAGACCATTATAGGTGGGGTGGCAGAATGAAAGTAGTGGACCCTAATGTACTTGTTCACATGTGTGGGAGTTTTTTTTTAATGCATGCCCTTTAATCTCCTCAAAATGCAAAATGGGAAGAACAACTTTGGGGAAGGTACCAACCTATGGAACCACCCAAGAAAACAGGGTTAGTTGGAGCATATGTGCCAAGTCTGGACATCTGCTACATGCACATGCCCTCAGAGAAGTATCTGAAGTTTAGCACACACATGCACCATCTAAAATCACACCTGATGCCTTAGATTAGAGCAGCCTTCCCCAACCTGGTGCCCTCCAGATGTGTCTGATTACAACTCCCAGCTTTCCCCAGTCAGCCATGTGCTGGCAGGCTGCGATGCTGGGAATTGTAATCCAACATATCTGGAGGATACAGGGTTGGGGAAGGCAGGCTTAGAGCATTGTTGCTGTTTTAAAGTGTGGTCTGGGTTGCATCTCACCCTAGGATGGATTGCAGCTGTGTTTCCCTAAGAACTCTTTTTTAATTTAATAAAAGCGGGGGAAGAAAAATATAAGAATATGGAGTATAAAAGAGAGAGGGGTAGAGTAGGGGAAAGACAGAAGGAAAAACACAGGAAGGAGGAGAGAGAGGCCTATATGGTTGTTGTTATTGTATAAGGTAAATAAATATTATATGGTAAATAGTTAAAAGAGAGCCTCTCCTGTTGCAGGTTAGGGTTAAAGGCAGGTCCCAAATACGCAAAGACTTAGAGGAACTAAAACTGTATTGCCCAAATCTGAAGGGGGGCGGGGAATGTACTTGGCTCTCCTCTAGATTTTCCTTGGCCACTACAGATACCCACATGCAAGTGGATATCTGTGGAGCCACCATTGGAGGCTGGTGGCTCCAATGGCAGTGGGGCTGTGAATCCACTCTGGGTTTCAGTCAGAACCAATCATAACTCTAAGGGAGCTATCCAAGGTGCTGAAATTATTTTGCCAGTAGGGGCTCAGCATTGGGTTCAGCACCTTGGACAGCTCCTTTAGAGTTTTGACTAGAGCCCAGAGTGGATTCATAGCCCCACTGACATCAGAGCCACCAGCCTCCACTGGGTACCACCATGCAAAACTAACTAACTGAAAGCGTTTTTCTTCTCAGAACATCTCTTGTGGCCTGCTTCTTCGCCATCTCTACCATCTATGATTATGCCACACAAGTACCATGGGAAGTAGCTCACATCTCTTTAAAGAACTGCAAGCATGAAACGCAAATCAGACTAGCCCCCTTCTCAGTGATTCCAGCCATCAGATACTGTTGAGGACAACGCCCGAGGGGGACTTGCTCAGACACTGGCGTGAGCTGCCACCTCAGCAGAGGACTCTGGCATGCTGCTGATTACCACCTTCCTTTGAAACAGCTTCATGTCACATTAACTTGGTTAACTGAAGGTCACAACAGCAGCTTGCAGGATTTCAAAGCAGAAGGGGAAGCATGCAAACAAAGCCATTATGAACTTCCAAAATAAACTGCCGTGGCTGATCAGCAAAAGGTTTGCAGTGGCCTCGCAGACCTCAGAATGAAGCCTTTTTGCACAGAAACGCAGCAACTGCTATGTATCAAAAAGCAAATGAGCTCCCACCGTGGGACAACAGAATATTACATGAAATACAGTGAAATATTACATGATAATTACACATCCACAAAGCAAGCCATGCTTTTTACACCTGTCATATTTCTTTTATTGGTTTGCACCCATATTCCTCCTATTTTGTACTGTTCACAGTGATAGGAACACAGGAAGCTGCCTGATACTGACTCAGACCATTGGTCCATCTAGCCCAGTAGTGTCGACACTGACCAGCAGTGCCTCCCCAGGGTTTCAGGCAGGGGTTTTTCCAGCCCCACCTGGAGATGCCAGGGATCAAACCTGGAACCTTCTGTATGCCAAGCAGGTGCTCTGCCACTGAGCCACAGGCCCTCCCCTCGGATGATCATATATGTATTCCTGATATTTCCCCCCACCACAGGTCTCCAAACAAATCCCATTAAATTCAACTAAGCTACAAGTGTAGAGAGCCTCAGACATACAACACAGAGAAAATTAAATGCACTTGGGTCCAATTGAAACTAATGAAATATAAATGTTGAACTGTGCGCTTAAATCCTATTGATTTCAATAGAACATACCCATGACTTTCTCCATATTGCACTCCATTCATATTGGGTTGGATCCAGATTTAGGTGCAAGCAACTGACCTGGCGGAAGCAGGTTTTCTCACCCCTCGGAAGCTCCTCTGCCCCCCTGTAAATGCTACACAGGGTCAGAAATCTGTGGTGAAGGAGGTGAGCTGTGGGAAGGTGGAATCCCTGAAAATCAGGCAGAGACATCTTTCCTGAATGGAGCCCTTCTATCCACAGAAGAAAGATACTAGATCCAACCCAATGAATTTATTACGTAAAATGTTCACTCATGTCCTAGAGTATTGGTCTTCAATTGGTGGACCAGAATCACAAAACCTCAGCCTGAAAGAGGTTCTGCACTCATGCTGTAATGGAGAATATATGTCTTGTTCTCTCCTCCTATTCTAAACTTTGTCACAAAGTACCGTGGTATCTATTCTTTACTTTTGCCTTCATGCCTTTTAAATAAACTTTGTGTGTTTTACTTATAAAGTGACCATGCTGTTCAGCTCAGGAAGTCGGGCAGAAAACCACGAACCAGGGATTCCCTGTGGGGTGAGGTTAGTAGGGACTTGTCTAGAGCAGGGCCTGGGTAAAGTGTCTTTGGCTTTAAAACCACAGCTAAAAATTAACTCCAGTAATGCTATGCTGGATACTGTGGCTGAAACTAACATGACATCATCAGTCCCATCATTTAAATGTGGGTCTGCCTCCTAGGGCATCTCTACACCAGCCTAAAATCCTGCATTTAACAGGGCTTTCTGCTTCCATTTTAAATGCAGGATCACGACTCCCTTTTTCACATGTTTCCTCCCCGGCCCCCCTTATCTGAGTTTTCCATTATCTTTCATTGATCTCGCTCCCCTTCTTGCTGCTTTTCTTCTTTTCACAGAGGAAACTCAAGGGGAACACAATGGGGTAAAGTGATAGCTCATTATCTGCGATCTATTTAAAAACAGAACAAAGGGCATTTAGTGCTGCTCTGGGTGAAGGAGCCCTAATCACATATAAAGGGGGGGGGGGTTAAGAGCCAAAACGATCTGTAAATCCCCCCTCTCTGGCAATTTTCTCTCAGGTGGGTTCACTTTCATTATCAAAGCCAGCCAAGAGAAAGTGCTTGTGGGGGGAAACTGCCCTGAACTCAGAAACTTGCAGGGGTAGAGCTTATTGCCACCCATCTACGTAACCTTTAGCAGACCCACATTTAGAAGATGGGCTGGCTGCCCTCACATCTCATTTGGCCCTGACAGAGGTCTGCCTATTGGACCTGCCACTGAAGAACTGAAGGCAAACCCCCTGCTTTTCCCCATTATGGAGCAGCAATCCCATAATGCAACTTCAAGCCCTGCTAGTTTTTCCTCATCTCAGCCTTCAACTCTTTCACCACGTCATCCAAATGAGCTCAATTCCCCCTTTGTTTCCGCAGGTACAGCTAGCCCTGGTACAAAGGCCCTCCATCTTCACACTGCCATTGTCTCAGTTTGTTTATTGTGAGCATGACTGGAGCCTGCAGCTACTGGTGACTAACACTGCTAAGCATCACTACAATGCTTTCCGATCTCAGTAAGGGAATGAAACAAAGGAAGCCCTCAGTGCTTCTTTGTGCGGCACAAAACTGAAACCAAAACGCCAAGTCAATGGTGGAAATGAGGTTTCATAGCCAATGGTCTATCTTGTCCTCTCACTTCTCTTTCTGTCTCATGTTTCTAGATGCAGGCAGGGCTCATCAATAGACTCCATATCAAAGGGCCACCTCACTATACCCTCCAACTGTCTCTATTTATTAGGAAAAGTCTGTATTTTCTGGTACCTGTCCTAGCAAAGCAATATCTTTATTGTTGCCTTTTGGGGAAGAAGACGGTCAACTGAGGGCCAGCCCTGCCATGAGGCATGTTGAGCCTCTTGGCTCAGGGGGATTGGGGGAGGGGTGGTATGAGCACCTACCTGCTCACCACTACTGCCAGCCAATTGCCCCCTGCCTGAGTGAAAGCCAGGCGCCTGCCTTTCTCTTGAACTCAAGCACAGCAACTGCGTGCTTCATTCCAAGAGGAGAAAAACAGCCACAGGCTGGGCACTTCACTGCCAAAGCCTCTGGCAGGAGCAACAGCCAGCTTTTTGCTGGATTGAACCACAGTGGCCGCCGTTCGGCTCTGGTTCCAACGCCTGCCACAGACCTCGTTGCCATTGCTCCATTTACCGCAGCGGGAACCATGGGAGGGGGAGCTGGATCGAGAGCGGGGAGAGAGAAAGAGAGGGCGTGCGCAGAGCTACGCACTGGCTGGTCGAGATCTGTGTGTAGCACACCCCAACCATTTCGGGTAAGAGGAGATGTTGCAGGGAGTAAGGCAGAGGGAAGAAGGACAGCATGCAGAGCAAGGGCTAGGGAGGATGGGCAGAGCAAAGGAATACCTGCTGACTGCTTCTGGATGATACCATTTCCTCAACATGGTCTGCTGCACAGCCTTCAGCACCAGGAAGGTACAGCTCCTGTGGCAAGGCCCTATCAGGAGATGCTGCATGTACCTAAAGGGAGGGGGAAATGGGCATGAGTTCCTCTTCTGAAAGCAGTGCTGACTGGTTATAATAGTTGAGATCTTTAACTGGCTAGGGCAGAGTGGGTGTGGCTATGCATTGCTCCTTGCCCAGGGAAAGGAGAGCGTCATAACGATTACTTCGGGACCACACGCTCCTGCTAAGCACTCCTCAGATACAGAGCACGTCTGCAACCCTTGACCATGTTCAAAAGTGTAGGAAAGGGATGCTTCTTTCTCTCTCCCCTCATAGCAATGCCCTGTAAAGCTCTTCTTTATCTATTTGAATTCTTAGCACCTCTCTTCTCTTGAGTAGTCCTGATCCTAAGCCAACAAAAAGAGAACTGCATGAGAAATGCCAGAAAAGCCAAAAGCAAAAGGGTAGACAAAATGGATGTTTGATTCAATGGAAACAATTCCAACGTGTTTCAGACCCACAGGGCCTTCTTCGGGGCAATTCCCCAGACATAGCATAGGAGACTGGCATTTGAGGAGCAAACAACACCCGTTAGGTTATATTAAATTGCCCTGAAGAAAGACCTGTCAGTCCAAAAAGTGTTGGAACTGTTTCCACTGAATCAAACATCCGCTTTGCCTACCCCTTTGCTTTTCTGGCAGTCCTGATGTTAGGCATATTTACTCAGAGATCAGTCCTTCTGGGTTCTAGTGGGGCTTAATCCCAAGTAAGTATGAGCGTTTTAAAGCTGGTGATCCTATTTACATTCCCACGTAAGCGAGCTATTTTTTCCCTAAGGCAACAAAGGCTGCACAGGGGTAAGTCATGACCCAAAGAAAGGAGGAACAGTGGCTTCCCCTTTTGTAACTGCATAACAATCCAGCAATCCTTTTAGAGGCACAAATGTGAAACAGGTGCTCCTGGATCTGCAACCTAAATTGTGTTACTGACATAATTTTGTTTTGTATCTATTATTTCCTAATTAAAACAGACAATGTAGCAAAGGGTCAAACTTGATGGTATATTAGTTACATTACATGCTGCTCCCTTTCTTATTTTTCTTTACTCTATACCAAGAGCAGACAACGCACAACCTATGGGCCCTGGTACAGCCCCTGCCACCCCTTTCACCCCCCATTTTATATTTTTTATGGGAAGAAAATGGCATCTGGAGCATGACAGAGCAACCAAAAGCTCAAATTTAGCTGGCAAACATGCTAGATTTGACCCTTTAATGCTCCATAGTGCTCCAGACACCTTTTGTTGTGGGAAACTAATAGTAATTAATTTTCGCTTCACCAGGCAGACTGTGGCCCACAGGGAGGGGGAGACGGGGACAAAATGGCTCCTGACCTCCTGGAGTTGCTCTACAGTAAGCTCATGGGGCCCAAGGTGGATCAGGACTACTATGCGCAGGAACAGGGAAGTTTAATCTTTTCCTCCCAGCAGTGTCTCTCCCCAAGGCCCTCTTCATATGAGGCTTTTATTGTGCATTTGTGGTCAATCACTCACAGAGGTTTGAGGTAGGGATGTTAGAGAATTCCGCCACGGATACCGGGGGGGATGAATTCAAGTGAATTCGGCCCCCCGGAATCCGTGGCAGAACGGAGCAACCTGCCCCACCACCCCACGAAACGGAGCCTACCTGGCTGCGGCTCTGGCTGCAGCAGCGGCTCGGGCTGCTACCGGGCTGCTGCGGATGCAAATGGCGTCCTGAGTAGGGGATGCCATTTGCATCCCTATGGTAGCCCGTGATAGGCTACGTAAATATTTACGTAGCGTATCACAGCTAAAGCAGGGACGCAAATGGTGTCCCCTACGCCATTTGTGTTCCCGTTTTCTCCTATGACTGCTAAAGCGGGTACGCAAATGGCGTAGGGGACCTCCCCCGCACCGCGGATGTCTCTGGATGAAACCAGGTAAGTGTTTCGTACATCCCTAGTTTGAGGATCCTTTTCATGACGTCATCAACCTCCATTGCTTCTCCCTCCATTTTTAATCTTTATTCTGTCTTTTTTAAAAGCTCGGAAAATGCAATAATATAAAACGCCACCAAAGAGGGTGGTGTATTTCTGGAATCATACAATATCGCACCGCCATCTACTGGCTGTATAAATGAAACATATGGAACTTGCCCACAAAGGAAACGGCCAAAAAACAGGGTGGGGGGAGCGTGTGTATTGTGCCAATTGTAATCCCACGAAGACTCCGGAAGACAAAGCCCCAGTAAGGGTGTTGGAGTTTGCTTCAATTTAGGGAAGCCCCAAATTCTCCCATGTAGTGGTTAAATGAAAGGGAAAAAACCTCCGCTGGTGCCAATGGAGGTTTTCTTGCATGTTTGCTTTCTTTAAGTGCTGCATAGGGGAGGGGGTGCAATTTCCTTAAGGAGATCAAGTGTATGCTAAAAACAATAAAATGATATAAACAACCAATAGCTAACAAAAGAATTCACAGCAGCCAAAGTATCTAGGAGAGCTTACAATCCTGAATAAGGATTAAAGAAATGTTTTAACTATCCTCCTAAATGGAACCAGTAAAGGAGCCATACAGGGGGCAGTTTCAGAGACAGGGGGCTGCCACATAATGGTTCAACTGCTATCATTTTGTTACATGTATGTTAACGGGAAAACATTGGATACTACCCGATGTTATTCCTACATAGGTAAGATTCATTGAAATAAATGAAATTAAGTTAGTCATAACTAACTGAAGTCTTATTCATTTCAGTGGGTCTACTTTACATAGGACCAACACTGGATACTGTCCATTATGTTTAAAAAAAACACCTGTGGGGTCAGTTAGACCCCCACATACTATTTGTGTGTGCAGAGTGGGGGTGGGGGGAGGTTGTTACTTTATTTAGCAATGTATTGGAGCCAATCTACATTACAACTTTAAACTGGTTTCAAACCAGTTTATCTAAAGGGATCCTGCAGTTTCATGAGAGTACTGATAATTCTTTGCTAGAGACCCCTGTCCCCTGCCCAAGTGGCCCCTCTTCCTAGAGCTACAATTCCCATTATTCCTGTATTTGGTAGCCGTAATCACTAAAAACAGGTTTGAAACCAGTTGAAAGTTGTAATGTAGATTGCCCCTTGGTGACTACAAAGACTTATGTATTGTAATACTGGAAAAGGGAAGGTCTTAATAAGGGCATAATATTGTTATTTGCAAATGGTGTCACGCTTAATAACTTCCACTAGATATTTCATTTGTATGGCTTTGGTGGGGTACATTTGACCCCAATACCAGATTGTTGCATTCAATCTACCTATTGACAGAAAATTAAAATATCCCTATTAACAACAACTCTTTCCAGCTGCTAGAAGAATATTTTAATTCTCCTAAACCTGCTGTGATTATGTGAATGTTGTCACACGTCTACAGTTCTCTGCCTCACTAATTTTTATCTCTTATCACTGCTGCAAAGAAATCCACTAAAACCTGAACAGTGAATGAATAACTCCTGTAGGATTTTCAAATGCACTGATGTTCAGAGCCATTGTATTCCAGCAGCAGTTTACAGTAGTCTTTAGTGTTAATAAGCATCAAAGAATACTCATCATCAAGTGAGGTGGGAAACTACACACTTTGGAGTGTTTGACCAGGAGAATGAGATGGAGAGTGGAGAGAGGGCACAGTAATGAATGAGTACACTGTTTGTGGAATGCATAAGAGTGAAGATAAAATTTATTCACTGGTTTCAACACTCTCAAAAGTGCACTGAACTCTTTGCAGAAAAATAATTTATAGCTTAGATTCAGTGTGATGGATTAAAGGGAAAGTCATCATTACAGTCAACCATAAGGAGACAGGAAGGGAAGGGGTTACTTAAGAATGAGATCAGTTTGTTACTCAGTAAGGGAGGTACGTGCAGGACTTGATGATTCTAGTAAAATAATAATTGTTCCTTCATCATCTCAGTGGTTCTAGAATTAGAGCAGATAGACAGGTTTACAGTGGGCCTGTACGACAGGAACTGAAGGATTGTGGACACAATACCAGGTATTTTGTATATCTGCCTATAACAGTGTGTGCAGCTGAGGATGTGAGTGCTTCAGTTGGTTGGTAAACAGTTGTTTACACATGGGTGTTTGTTTTTACTATTAATTCTGTATAACTTTTTTTTTTTTTTTTTTACACATGCCTCTTTTTGTGTCTTGATCCTTTTGCCCAGGGGTAGGCAACCGAATGCCCTTCGGCTGTGTTGGACTACAAGTCCCATAATCATTGACCATTGGCCTTGCTGGCTAGGGCTAAAGGGCATTGTAGTCCAAACATCTGGAGAGCACCAGCTTCCCCCTCCCCCACTTAGCCTATTCAGATCTATTCCCCCCTCCCCCACTTAGCCTATTCCCCCACCTGTCGCATCAAGGCAATACAGAATACCATTTTCAAATGAATTTTATATTTGTACTGCATTTTATTTTATTACTTCTGTTTGTTTGAAATTGTGATGGCCTATGACTTTGAACAATAAACGTTCATCCATTCATTCACTCAGTATGGGAATATAGTAACGATGTCCGATTCTAATCGCCTGTTATATTATGTACGGGGGAAGTGCCCTTGACAATGAACTGCCATTCCCATAATAAGTTAGAAACTAGAGATGCTTAGAACATGTGAGATGTGAGAACAACACATGAAATATGGTAAGATATGAAGTAGTATGATGCCCAGTAGTAACATACCTATCATCTACCTCCATTTCGAATAAAAAGAATGTGCCAAGGGAGGAAGAAATGAGAAAGGCTGGAAGGAAGGGACACAGCCAAAGTTACCACTTTAAAACTGAGTAACAAGAACTTTGAGAGGGAAACACCACAATGTAATGACTTTCTTTTAAAACAAATACTTGTGGTAGCCCAAGGGCAAACAGCACAAAATATTGTCAGTGTTGGGTCAACTTATTCTGTAGTGCTTGACTCATAAAACACCATGTGAAAGGTAGGCAGTTATTTGTGGCCAGTGGTTCCCAGCTGCCTTGAATGTTTACAACATTTTCTTCCCATGCAGCGATGGACCCCCAAACACTCCAAATGAGCAGAGCTGAAGCAGCACATAAAGCCACCATTCCTTCCAGCTTTAATAATCTGGACTAGAAATCACTGCATCACAAAAACAAAGCCTTACGTTTTGTACAGGGCTTCCCATAGTAAGGTGTTTTCACAGAACATTAGACACTGCACGTAGACATACGATTCACATCTTCCACTCACTGAAACACCACCACCACCTTTCCAGACACTGTAATAATCACACCACAGCCTAACATAATCAATGATCAAGGAACACATGATCCAACTCAACCAGGGATATGGAGCCAGGCAAAATGTGATTAAGTTTGTTGGGAATGCCTCCAGCAGAGGGAAGCCAACAAGTATCCTAGGAAAGTGCATGACACAAGTGCTTAAGATCTCAGCTTGACATCTGAAATTAGATATCCTGAGCATAATGATGGGCATGGCCTCAGCACTGAATTTTTAAAAAATGAGTATGAATCTATTGCATAAGTGCAACTTGTTTTTCTTGATGATTTCTCAGTTTTCTGGTTTCTTCTGCTTATCTTGGGAAAGCATTTAAGTCATTCATTTGGGCTCTATTTTGAATGTAATGAAATCAGAGCATAAAATTCACATAGGTCAAGACAAGGTTTTATTATGATTATTTCAGCCCTCTTCCCTAACTTGCACCACAAGGAGACAGTCAACTATTGATGGTACAAGAGAAGCTCTTGATTAATCACAGCCTCTTGGCCCTATGTGATGCTCAAGTCATTTCACATGTTACTGTCATCAGCAAACAGGTAAGGTCTTTTATGTCCCCCTGACAGCAAAAACAGGAAACTGGCAATAGCGTCTACAGAGAGTTTTGTGGAAAGTTTCCCCTAGCAGAGAACACAAATAATTTTGTCCAACACATGTATCCAGACAGTTGTATCCAATGTTATTCTAACTTAACTCCCATTCATTTCAGTGGGTCTACTCCAAGTAGGACTAACACCGGATACAACCCACTAACAGGACCAAGGACCAGCATCCAGATGCAACTTCCTGGCTAAGGAAAAGTGGGGGAGGGGGGACACCACTTGTGCAGCTCTTTTCACATGAGGTATATCATCACTTCATATACAAGCACGGACCTGCTGGGGTTAAATTTTAACGTAAGAACTTTAACTTAGGTTATTTTTTTCATGCATGCATGTTATGGGCCAGGGTCCATAGCTCCATGCTAGGCACATGCTGGTTCTAGCTACGGCTGGTTCACATGATCAAACAGCCCACTGTACTTTATTTACCACTGTACCTCATTTAAGCCACAGTGTGCTGGTCGATTATGCAAACTGACCCTATTTGTCCTGGTCGATTATGCAAACTGACCCTATTTGTCCATCTAGCCCAGTATTGTTCCCTCTGATTGACAGCACTTCTCTATGGACTGGGATACATGCGGGCGGCCATTTTGAATATGCAACGTCTGGCTGCAGCTCGTTGTGCGAACCTGGTATATTGATCTGGGGTCCTGATTCTGTCAGGTCCCAGTCAAATCAGTTTCTTTTAGATTACCAAGATGAAACCAAGCCACCTGAGCGAAGGATAACAGTTTATTGTTAGAAAATAGATGCAAAATAAAAACGCAAAGAAAGTTCATACCTCTAATCAGCCAATGAAGCTGTCACAGCTGATATGTCTGAGTCCCCAAGATAGACTTGAAGTCATTCCTTGGAGTCCTTGGACTGGCAAAAGTTCTCCAAGCTGGCAGCATGCATAATGCCCCTTGGAGCAAGACCCAAGTGCAAAGCCTGCAGATTGGATCTTATAAGCTTCTCTGCTAGATGCCTCCCTCCTGTTCATGAGCTGACAGGCAACTCCTCTCCCCCTTCTCAGTCAAGCTGACAGGCCAGCACTCACACATTCAGGAGAATGCAGGAGTCTCTTTCCCGAAGGTGCTCGAAGCATTGCAGGCTGGGAAATCAATCACCCCTTCTTTGAGAACAGGGCCCCAATATTCCAACATGGGAGGGGGAGTTCCTCAGCTCTTCTGTAAGAATAAAGGCATGACACCCTGATCTCTTTCACTTCATGAGGTAATTGGGCAAAGGCTTAGCAATGTACAACTGTTGAAATATGGAGCTGTACTTGCTTGGAACCAATTAAGGCATGTGTAAAGCCTGCAAAATTAACTATAAAGTTGCTGGCTAAACCAAGCTACACGGATCTCTAGGTGGCTACCCACCAGCATATAGGAATGCTGTGAAACAACAGACTCACTACACCCAGGAACCGTGGGTTATGGGAGTGTTTATTTAAGCCACAGTGGGCTGCGGTGGGCAAGGGTAGCCATTCTGAGTACCCAACACCTAGCAGTGGCTTTTTGTGTCATCCAAACCCAGGCAGCTAGGGTTGTGCAAAGGTTAACCTCGCATAAGCCATGGTTCCCAGGTTCTCACAACAAGCCACACCTGGGCATTGAATATTCAAATGGCCACCCACATGCGCCCCAGCACACTGTGGCTTAAACAACCCATGGTGGGCTGTTTGGATTGTGCAAACTGGGTCACTGTCTAACCTGGCATAATGCAGCTTCCTATGTCAGTGTCTTCAGATGTGTGCAAATGTCACTTAAGTAGTGTTATGTATGTGTCTTAATTTAGGCCCACAATAGAGTATTCCAGGGAATGCGTGGCTGCTGCCAGCCCATCTCTCTTCCCCAGTATATCTAATTAAAGTAGATGCATAATATGATACCATCACACACATTTCCACTTCCACTCCATCAGCTGCCATTTGTGGAGACAGAGAAATGCAACGATGCCATGCATCATCTTTCGCTCAGTGGTGCAGCTAAGTAATTTTAGACCATGGACTTAATGGTCCATTGGGGGTCCCCCTTTCGACAACCACGTGTTGGTTACTTCAGTTGTGAAACTAACATTTCTCTTCCCCACCCTACCCCCTCCATTCTATGTTTTACAGCTACTTCTACAGTCCTTATATTAGAACAACAGCAACAACAAAATGACTACAGGAATAAAACAGGAGTTTGTGTCTGCTGTGTTTATCACAGCCTCTCTTTGTGTGGTCATTTACACACAAACACACTGGGCTGTGGGGCCTTCAGCTTTGGCCCTGTCCTGCATTGACTGCAGCAGACTCAGAGTTGGAGCAAATTATGAGGCAACCCAAAAACCAAGGCAACAAAGGAGGCAAACGGTCACACACACAAAGGTTCCAGCCCAGTATGGGATCAGGCAAAGGCAGGAATCATCCAGATACAACAAACAAGAGAGCACAGTTAAGCAGTAAGTTACCATATACAGTCCAGAGGCAGACTCAAACAGGAGTCCAAGGGTCAGTAGCATGGAAGGTCAATCACAAGGCAAGGTCCAGAAAACAAGCTACAAGGCCCAGGAGCTGATGAATGATGTTGGTCCAACATTGTGTAGGTCTGCACTGAAGGCTTTTAACCCCCAAGCCTGCTGAGCCCCACCCAGACCTCAGCTGCAATAATCAGAGCTCCCTGTTCAGAGCCCTACTCCTGAGGCATCACTTTCTCCTGAGGAATCCTTCTTTGCAAGTGAGCACTCCTTCTCACAGGAGCCCTACTGGCAATGGTCCTGAGGGCCAGGGGGTTACTCAGCCTCTGCCTCAAAGGCAAAGTCCCCTCTCCCTGATGGGGATGGACCTGCAGCCATCTCCCCTGGGGGCCCAGGCTCCTCCTGGTCTGGTGACAGTGATTACACTAGGGTACCCTCAGATTCTGGGAGCTCCAGCTCTTCATCTAAGGAGATTTCTTCCTTTAGGGGCATGATAGGCCAAGCTGCACCACTGCTTTCACCAGACATTAGCAAGAGGCACAAGGAGGCGGCACAAGTCCCTGGAAGCTGTGTATCCCCTATACAGCCTACTTTGGGCTTCAATTAGCAAAATTCTAAAAGTGGGCAGCTGGACACACACTAAGTGATGCTTGTAGATATGTACATATGAAAAAAGTTAAGCCACAATTGATCTCTCAAACATGGCAAAATTAGCCATGGCAATTTTTGTGAAAAATATGATCAACCTTCTTTGATTAATATCTTGGCTTAGGCTTATTGCTTTTACATGATTTCCCCAGGAGTTCCTATATTATGACCATACAATGCCAGGCTAATTATTTGATCCACCACACCACTGCCTCCTTTAAAAAAAAAAAATCCTAATTCTACAGAATTTAATGGAAGTAGTTCACTTTAATGAGGTCAGAATGTCCTCTAGTAAATTCTCAGATGTTTGTGGATTAGTATAAACAATACAAAATACTCTAGAATTCCCTTTGTTTCTAGGTTTTAAGAAACATAATTTGATATATAAAACTATTCAGTAAGCAAATTACCAAAGATACCTTTTAATACTTCAGTTTCATATTTCAGCTACTTATATCTCCAAGGAAAATTTTAAATAAAAAGGGAATGGTTGCTCTAAGCACATAATTAACAGTTAACCAGAGATAAATAATGCAATGCAATAATAAGGCATAGTTTAGGCAAAGGTTTTGAATCAGCTTCCTGTTTCCTGCTCATAATTAATTGTGGACACAAATGATAGCACTCAGGCACTTTATTAACTATTTAGATATAGTGAGTAAGCTACTGGCTTCATGATGAATGACACCTGTGATTTTATTTGCTCTCACCAAAATACAGGTGTGACATTAAAGCCAAGTTCTAACTGACTTGATACTTTGGATTTTTAGAATCCAAAGAAGCAATCATTTTGGGGTTCTGGGAATGTAGAAAGTTGAAAAGGGATTGGGTTGTTTTCTCACCACTTGAAGTTTGCATTCGAAAGGGATTTGCATAGCGACTGCCTGCTTTTCAGGCACATCGTATCTAAGTGAAGTGGTGCTACTGCATTCCACTTGCAATATGGAAGAGCCACTATTAGTCACAAGTGAGCAGTAAAGTTAAGCAAGGAAACAGTAGGGTTACGTTCTACATTCATGCTCGAAAGAGGAGAGTGAAGAATAATGCAGCTGATAGAAACAATTCCAAAAGTTAGACCAAAGAGAGCCAAGTCTCTTGAAAGTTCCTTTCACAACAAACTTCTTGTCTTTCCTGGATTACAGTTCCCATAATCTCCTGCCAGGGTGCCCACATCCGAAGGATGCCAGGTTGGGGGAAGGCTGCATTAGAATTTCGGGCATCTGGCTTCAAATCCCCAGTGTGCGGACAACTGGCTTCAAATCCCCATTCACCCAAGAAGCTCACTGGGTGACCTTATGCCAGTCACTAACCTTCAGCCTAAATCTGCCTCACAGGGTTGTTGTGAGGACAAAATGACAAGAGGCTCCTGGAAGGAAAGGCAGGATATACCTGTAATAAATTCCAGCACCTAAGTAAGAAAGAGTTAAAATAAAGAAAAAAAGAAAAGCCCAAGTTGTGGGTGGCTCTTCCAAGGAAAGATTCTGGGGGAACAAGGCAAGCTGCACCTGTAGGTATGCTGGCAGGGAACACTCCGACAATGAGATGAAGGATGGTTCATTTCTCTCAAGAATGACTCGCATGTTACTTTCTATTGGTACTTGCTTCCTTCCTAGGGAACAGTCTACCTGCACATCATGCGAAATGGCACTCCAGGGTCAGCCTCAGCAGCTTCTGTAAGCTATTCTTGCTTTGCCCATGGTGATTTAGAACTGTAACTGTAGTAGAGGTAACCTGGAAGTGGGAAGTTAAGCTAAATAAAGACATACTTTATTTAGTATAAATAAATGGGAGAGCCAGACAGCCAGTGTGGTGCACTGGCTAGAGTGTTGGACTGGGAATCGGGAGATCCAGGTTCTAGTCCCCACTCAGCCATCGAAGCTCACTGGGTGATTTTGGGCCAGTCACAGACTCTCAGCCCGACCCACCTCACAGGGTTGTTGTGAGGATAAAATGGAGAGGGGGCGGATTATGTATGTCGCCTTTGGGTTCCTTAAAGAGGAAAAAAGGTGGGATATAAACGTAATAAATAAATAAATGGCACAGGGCTTTCCATAACAGCTATACTATCTGAAGGAGGACTCAGGATAGCAATTCTTACATTCAATTAGTTTTAGTTTAACATGAATTGAAAACTAACATTGGGCAAACTACACCTCACCCGTGGCAAAAATAAATAAAATGCAATGAAGTTGCAGCAGTTGTCTCAGCCAAGCCCATTTGTACACTTACTTGAAAAACCACAGACGTGCTCTAACGAACTACACCCAAGTCTGAAGATGAGGGGAAATGGAATATGAGAAACAAGTCTATATGCAACAGAATACACCAGGGCTCTGAGATCAGAGGTCTCAGGATTTCTGGTTGTATTCAGACACTGGTGTGATTCCTGGAAAGGAAAGGAACACACGCACGCACATGACAAGGAAACATAACCCTTTGACTTCAACTTGTGGACATTGTCCTAAAACAGTAAACAGCCATTGTCTCCAGTTTAAATCCTATATTTCCCTTGTTTCCATCAAGCTGCAGCAGAGGGCAACGGGAAGCAGGGCCATTCCATCTGCCCAGCTGAAAGGCTAGCTCAAGTGGGCTCCTCCTTTTCCTGAACTGCTTCCAGATGGTTATTTGAAGAACTACTGGCTGGGTTCAGATGACACGCTAACCCATTGTGGGTCATGTTTGGGAGTGACCCACAATGGGTTAGTGTGTCATGCTGGGGTGTTTTGCCCGCCCACCGTTGGTAAGTTACCCACCATCATTACCTACCCTCTGCAGAGTGAGTACGGGGCCCCAGGGTGGCTTACCATGTCATCTGGTGGGCGTTCCATGGGTAAATTTGGCTGCTCCACTGATAAATCCAGGCGACCATAGACACGGCTGCACAGAGCACCTGGAAGTTCTGGTGACGCTCTAGCCTGCACAGCTGAACTCTATGGTCAGAGTTGCATAGCAACAGCTGGAGTGGCCAGCGTGACCTCATTCATGCCACCATGGCTGCTGGGATATGCAGCCACTGTGGTGGGAGGACAATGAGGCAACCATGGAGCCGGGATGGGTAAGGGAACCACACTTCCCTGTGTGGTTCTGCAGTTGTGTGAGGGGCACGCACAGCATGGTTCCCCTCCCCTCGTGATCGTGTGAATGCGCCCACTATCTAAGAATTGGTGCCTGAGTTTGCTTTTTTCCTCTTCTCTCCCCATCCCCTTTTCCTTTTGTGTTGTGTCTTGCAGTTTGTAAGCTAGTAGACAACAGAGACTGTCTTGTGTTTATTAATCATATGTAAATTGTCCTGGGAGACTTTTCAGCTGAAGAGCAGGGTTAAAATGTTATAAATAAATAGCTAAGGGGATAAGGGCTGATTGACACATGAATATGCAACACTCAAAGTTTCATCAACTGCAAGTTAAGAACTGCCTGCACTGAAAAGGAGTATCATCTCTGATGCAATATGAAGTCCAGTGAAAGTGTTCTCTAAATTAGCTTTTGATCTCTTTTACATATTCAAGTCATTACTTGAAGCTGTAGCCATGAGTGAGGTACATGCCTATGTAAGCTTGCTAGATTAATCCTGAAAGATTGTGACCCATCATCGAGAGTAAATTAGTTGTTAATTTGACATGCTCAGGTTTTAAAATGTCGATTCCTAGTTGGTTTCCAATCACAACCATTCTCTGTGAATGGATGGTCATTGTGTGCAAATAACATAGCAGTGGGAATAGCCAGGGAAAGACCTATTGGTGGTCTGAAGCAACACCAGTTGCTAATGAGGTGTTTCACTAAAGCCAGCAGCCCTCCAAATTTGTTCAGTGGACCAGATCTGTGGAAAGCATGGGAGTTCCCTAGAAATTAAACAAAGTGGGTAGTTTTGCAGGCTTACCACACCCACCATGGCTTATTTAAGCCACGGTGGGATGCGGTGCATGCCAGTGGCCATTTTGAATATTCAAGCCACAGTAGGCGAGTGGTGTGGTTTATCGTGTCATGCAAACCCGGCGAGGGTGGCTTATGCAAGGGTTAAACCACGCTTGTATATCCCTAAAATAGCCCATGAGTTATGCCCTCACATAAGCCACCTTTGCCAGGTTTCACAACTCAATAAGCCACAGTGACCACCCGCTGGCTTGAATATTCAAGAGGGTGGCCAGCATACACCACAGTCCACCATAGCCTAAATAGACCACAGTGGTCTGCAGAGATCATTCAAACCAGCCCAGAGAGGTGGATCCAGAATTAGTCATACTTCAAGTACACCCACTGAAATCAGTGGGACTTAAATTAGTCACTCTAGCTGGCTGGGAAAATGTAATTCGCTTACAGCCACCCTATTAACAAAAGTAATCTTAGCCCTTTAAAACTATACCAGAAACAACCGCTCAAAAAATCAGGCTGCAGTCTTAAATATACTTAGTAGGGAATAAAACCCCATTGAACACAGTGGGATTTACTCTGAGTAAACATGTATTGGATTGCTTTGTCAGTGTCATATGTTATGTATGGATTTAATAAGAAGAGTTTGTTGTGGGAAAATGTCGGGGTCAATTGACTCTTTACATAGCAGCTGTGTTTGCTCAGTGAAGGGAAGACACGTGTCTATAAACACAAAGTGGACACACAGCAGTAGCCAAGGCTGCAGGGCCAGCCTTAGGGGTAGGCAAGCTGGGTGGGCATCTGAGGCCTGAGCTGTGGTGAAGGCCAAGCTAACCTGAAGGGGGTGCTGAGCTAAGAGGGGCCCCAAGCTGAGCTGAGGGGGGTGCCAAGTTGATCTCTGTGGCTGTGTTTTTTTAGGTGTATTGTCTGTTGTGAGCTAGGTCGCAAAAAGCAAGTGTCTCCAACCTTTTTTACAAGGTTCTACAGGCTGTTTGGGCATTAAGTGCAAAAGTGATTTTCTCTCACCCTCAGTGAGCTTTAACGTACGCTTCTTTGTGAATTTCCACTTTGATGTAATTTGTGCTAGCTAAAAATCAGCGGAGCACAGCTTTACTTTGAGGCAACATTAGCACTTCAAATACAGTCTGTGCATGCAATAATTCTTGCATGTGGTCCCCAGCTTTGTGCACATACGCATGGGTCCTTGTAGGGGGCAGCAGCAGGGCCCCCATCACACCTGCACCAGGTGCCATAAACCCTCTAGGTTGCCCTGCACAGCTGACCCCAGGGGATGGGGGGGGGGCACCAAAGGTATCCCTCACCCAGGGTGCTAGTTATCCTAGGGCCAGCCCTGCAAGGCTGATGGCAGCTCCCCAGCACACACACCACATGTGTCTGAGAGTTTGCAGACATGGCTTTGCCCTTCACACAGTAAACATCGATATAGCCAGCGAACATGCCTGCTGTGTAAAATTTAATTATTGATTTTATTTGTTCCTTACTTTTCTACCAGGAAAATGGCACTCAAGGCTGCTTACAATGACAGGAACTTAAAAAAAAATGACAGAAACCTGATTAAACAGTAATAAAATACATTAAAAACTCAATAAAATGTAAATCTGCCTTTACATAGGTAGTGGCACATATTATTGTCATGATGCCTGCATGCTTACCTTCTTGACAAAATCTCAGCTGCTTCTGCTCCTTCTTTAAAAAAAAAAAAAAAAAGTAGTTAGCCCTCATGGTTTTATACTAGATCTACATATAACTTCAATACACATCTGCTACCCAAAATGGTTGGTTTAATTCCGTAATACCACTCTGTAATTTCTAGGACAACTTCCTGAATTCATGGCACTGTCTTGCCTGGAGAACATAGCTATTGAATGGTGAGGACAGCAGCCAGGTGGGTGCTGCAACTGGAAGGTGCTTGCAGGAACCCACATGTCACCAACCCCCGCACAAGAGAGACAGCAGAGGAAGTGGGGTGGGACAAAGAGAGTGTGACAGATAGTGTGAGAGTGGCAGAGAAAAAGAAGGAACTGCAGTTTGAGCCAGAGGAGTGCTTTGAAGGTGCAGATCAGGCTGGCTGATAGCCGACCTGATCTGCACTTTCAAAGGCATCCCTCAGGTCATTGACCCACAGAAGAAAAAGTCAATGGACCTTGATACAAAAATGGTTCCCCATCCCTGCTGAACATCATTGGTTAATAGCTTTAGGAGAAACATGATGTCAGAGAAAGGATACGTTATCCTAAATCAGAGGTAAGAAATTTATGGCCCTCCAGATGTTTTGGCTTACAACTCCCATCAGCCCTAGCCAACATAGCGAATGAAGGATGATGGGAGTTGTAGGCCAAAACATCTGGAGGGCCACAAGTTTCCCACCCCTGAACAAGATGTTAGACAGGCAGGGGGGGAATTAAATGCCTAACTGGCCAAATTTTTAATCCATCTTGTCATTTTGTCCTGAGAATCAAGGTTGAAAATGTAGGAGCAACTAGAAACAAGAACAGTTCAAGGCAGTTTCCAGCAGGCAAGAGGTGGTACCACTGTTTCTGTTAAGAAAAATCTGGTTGTGTCAATGTGCGTGGGAGGTAAACTATGCAAGATAATGTTGTTGGATTAGTTGGTGTTATAGCTGATTGCTTAATTGTTGTTTTGGTACATTTGCACACAAGTAACTTTAATTTTACAATAGTTAAAAGCAGCAAGATTCACGTGTGTGTATTTATGTGAGTCTGACTATGTATAAGAGTTCCCACTAAAATGCTTTCAAGACCACGCATCTCAAATAACTAAGAAACTAATAGGAACAAATTAGTTCAGGGGAACAAATGCTGTGAAACAAAGAAGCAGACAGAGTTAACAATGGAGAAACCAAAAGGTCAGTAATTTAAGTGTACATTTAGTTATATCATTTTTAAATGAATTTGAAAGATTCATATACTGACTATCCAAACAATTATTGGAGGAAGAACTAATAACTTTGAAAATACAGTATCTTCTTTTATTTGAAAAAAATTATAACTGATTGAAATTTATATGATTATGAAGAATATAAATACTGTTCCAAGGAGATTGTGTCATGGTCACTACTGCTTATGTTCTGTAATGGAAGGTGATGTAGTACAAGCTTGGACATGCAAGGCGCTTGAAGTCTTTTCCTTCAAAGGCATGGAGCATGATCAGAAGTAGTTTTACATTGCATTACGAGTTCATGGTATTCAGAAATATCTGACAAATGTAGGCATTGGTATGGTGTAATTAATGTTTGAAGGAGCTCAGACATGAATTAGTTAAATTGGGAAGTCATTCTGAAATCCACAGGCATAACCCAGAGGCTCATACAGGGACAGGAGATGAATAAGTAAGTATGCATATGAGCTTGGATACCCACTGATGGACTGGGTTCATACAACACACTAACCCACACTCAGTGGTTCAGTGTAGATTCTTGTTGAACCATGGCTTGTTTGTTGAATCATGGATTAGCATGTTGTCTGAACCCAGGACATTTTCCTCAGGGTGGCTTGTTAACCATATCATGTGGCTTATTTTTCTTGAACAAGCCAGCTTGAGAACCCATGGTTTGTTGTTGGGTTGTTCAGAGTGGTTAACAAGCCACTGAGCGGAAAATGTCCTGGGTTCAGACCACATGCCAACCCACGGTTCAACAAACAACCCATGGTTCAACGACAACCCACATTCAACCCATTGTCTGTGGATACTAAGTAGTCGCATGCAGATATACGTCCATGTATGACAGAATTATGGAAGCACACTTAAGAGCTTTTGGAAGGATTCAGTTGTGTTTTTCCTGATTGATAAAAGTAGTTATTAGGGCTGTGCAGTATGTCTTATCTGAAATAAGCCTCAGTCTAGCTGCCAGCTGCTTCAGAACTTGGATCCGAAATCCCAAAACTCCTCACAAGGCAAGTTCTTCAGCCGATTTGATGTGCTCCACAGGGTGTTCAGCAGCAGCATTTTTATTCTAAAGGCTGAAATTGAACTGGCATCTCTTGCTGATTGCCAGCCTCCCTGCTAACTGAATAAAGACTGAGAGTCAGTCTTGGTGCTGGGCAGCACTGTCTTTGATAGTAAATGAATTAACCCCATTCTTGCTCAACAAGTCAACTGATTAATTAAACCTGTGTATTTTCTCCATAAAGGGAGTGGAAATCTGGGGAACAGTTAGTTTCAGAATCAATGGTCTGGAGAATGAGGAAGGACAGCCTCTGATATGTGGCAATAGCCATGAAAAGGGAAAGAGTTGGGGAATACAGTCCTGCTGGGTACAATATAGGATAAGGAAATATGTGATATCTTGTTATTTTGGTTAAGCCCTTAAAAATGATAGCAGACTTAACAGCTGTTCAAACAGCAGTGGTTAACATCCCCTACCAGTCTGTCAACAGCAGAGCCACAACGTATTGGGGCAATCCTCCCACGTTTTTAACATATACACGGATACAATGCAAATACTTATGGCTGCACACAGCCTTCCTTGCTGTACCCAAAGAACACCACACTGAAGGAAGTTTAAGTTTGTTTTTCTTTTGTTTGGCTAAAAAGATCACGGGAGGAGCGAAAGCTGACTTTGGCTGTTGTTTTGTTTTACTGGGCTGATGAGGCCCACCTCCAAGAAAGAAAGGTAGCCAGAAAGAATGACTAGTTCTGGAAAGTACTTATACCTACAGAGTACAGTTTACATTAGCTTTCGATCGAAGCTGGCAACTTTCTATGTCTCCAAGTTCTGCATGGTGTTACAGGAAACTGTATGGAGTTCTAAAAGGTGCCATGTCTATTGTTTTTGTGAATTAGAGTTGTCAGCCCAACATTCCACAGCACACATGAATCAGTTGTTGAGATTTTTGCTGTGCCAAGTTTCATGCTTGGCACAGTGACTTTTGAGGTTACTTAATTAAGATGAAGAAAAGAGAACTGTAATAACACACAATTCAAGTATTCCAGTCCTTCATGTGAGCCACAGAAGAGCCATGAAAAGGGCCTGTGCAATCCTAATTCCATTTTAAAGGGGGGGATCATGTGAGCCCCCCGCAAAAAAACCAATGTAGCAAGCGAGAATGAACAACATAGAGAGACCAACACCATAGTAGACAACAGCAAAGACCCATAAAGAGAGAGCAAGCAGGTGCCCTGCACCAATCAAGGTATTTTCAAATGAGATATACCCAGAGGATTTGAGCAAGTGAGCCACACTATATACTGGAGGGGAAGTAACAAACCCTTCCATAAATCAAAGTTTCCACTGAGTTGACCAGAATGAGAATTTCTCATAGGGACTACTCACATTTGCGGCTGTATTAAGAGATGTTCCTTGATAAATCTGGGGTCTAACATCTCTCTCTATCCCATTTCACATTCCTCTACATCAACTCACACAGGAACCCAAGAGGCAATAATACAGGCTTGTACAAAAGCAGGAATGTTCTCCTCTGTTACTGTTCCCATACCTAATGTCATAAGAACGTAAGAAGAGCCCTGCTGGATCAGACCAAGTGTCCATCTTGTCCAGCATTTTGTCCCTGCAGTAGCCAACTAGCTACCTATGGGAAACCCACAAGCAGCACAGAAGTGTAACAGCACTCACCTGCTTGTCCATCACATTATAGAGAGCAGACTTATTTGTGTACTGAATCTGCCCAAATACTATCACAACAGTAGCAATACTGGATAACATAGTTCACACTGTAGGTCAAATAGACACCTTCCTGAACAAGAACATGGGAAGTACCCTGTTAACCCCTTCATCCCCTCTCCCAACATCATTACATGTTAGTAGTATTATATGAAACATCCACTACTCACCAGGTTTAAAGGTTGAAAAACTGCAGAATATGTTCCATTTTCAAACAAACATAATAATCCAGGTTAGATGCTACTTTTCCATCCTTTTATGGACACAATTCATGGTTCTGTATTTAAACTCTACAGCCCTATGCTAGTGACTTACATAACTAACCTGTCCAGAGGCAGTTTTGGGATGGATGAAGGCAAACAAGCTGAAACTTAATTCAAACAAGATGGAACGACTGCTAGTCAGGAAGATGGCTGATCTGGATAGAGGCATGCAACTGGTTTTGAACAGGGTTGCACTCCCCCTTGGAAAGTCAGATACACAGTCTGGGGAGTTCTCCTGGATTTGGCACTGTGTATGGAGGTACAGATGGTGTCAGTGTCTAGGAATGCCTTTTACCATCTTAGGTGGGTTCTCCAGCTGCAACCCCATCTGTGGAGTGTTTCCACCAGCAATTTACTCCAAGCTGGCTGCGTGCTGAGATCGTTAGGGATACATGATGTCGTGGCCATCCAGCAGCCACCCCGGAGATTATCAGGGGAAAAAATGGATTTCCTGAGACTGCTTAAAGTCTGATCCTTTTCCCTAAGTTGGGTTCTCCTCAGTATAGTTGCTGTGTGCCTCAACCCCCACATTTAGCTCGAATATGCTAGCCCTGCCCAGGGGTGTGCCTTTCACCATCATTCCAGTCAAGGGGTGTTTCCTGTGTGTTTCCCGTCCCTGCACAAACCAATTAGGTTCTCCTCAGAAGTAACTCCCATTGTGCTAAATTAGGTTTGCCCTTTGAATGTCTACATCAGGTGTTACAGAGATCCCCCTCAATTGATAAGGCACAGTTTAAAGGCCAATGCCCTAAGTGTGATAAAGCACAATCTTGAGGCTCCGATTCTCCTTTGTTTGGTTTAATTGAGATCCTGAGGGTTCAAATGGGGGCTGGTTTCTATCTTTGTGTTTACTGCTCTCTTTTCCACAACAAACCCATTAGTGTCTCCACAGAAGTAACTCCCATTGTGGTCAATGAGGCTTGCCCTCTGAATGCCCACATCAGCACTAACAGAGATCCCCCTCAATTGACATGGCACAGTTTAAAACCCAATTCCTTAAGTGCAGTAAAGTACAATCTCAAGGCTCCGATTCTCCTTTGTTTGGCTTATTGCCTTAGGAAATAACTACTTCCACCCTTCATTATAGATATAGAGAGCCAGTGTGGTGTAGTGGCTAGAGTGTTGGACTGGGAGCCGGGACATCCGGGTTCTAGTCCCCACTCAGCCATGAAGCTCACTGGGTGACTTTGGGCTAGTCACAGACTCTCAGCCCAACCTACCTCACAGGGTTGTTGTGAGGATAAAATGGAGAGGAGGAGGATAACGTAAGCTGCCTTGGGTTCCTTGCAAGAGGAAAAAAGGTGGGATAAAAATGAAATAAATAAATAATATCCCGCGGGTTAAAAAGGGGGCTGGTTTCCCGTCTGTGTTCTCCCCCCCCTTTCCCAGCACAATCATGTGTGTGTGTTCTCAGAAATAACTCCCATTGTGCTCAGTGAGGCTTGCTCCTGAAATGCAGGTGCATCTGGACTTCCAAGGGAAAGGAGAAAGGGGGGGGGGAGCCTGTCCTATTGGTTGAGTAGCCCCTGCCAGTCAGATGACGTTCATTCCAACCCCAACCCTACCCGGAAGTATGTTCTGTGAAGCGATTTTTACTGGTGCGGAGAACCTGCTCATGGATCCCTGCATGGACCAAAGCATAGCAAAGCTGATTCCTTTTTAAAAAATCCGATACTCCTCCATTTGTTTCTCCTTCCATTATCGTGGAAACACGGCCCTGGAGAAATGGAGCTGGCGTAAATTACACATGCCTGCATTACATGCAGACTAGACTACTGTAATGCAGTCTATGTAGGGTGGCCTTTAAAGACAGTTTGGACACTTCAACTGGTACAGCATGCAGTCACCAGGATGCCTGTGGAGGCCATGCATTCTGATCATATTACACCAGTAATTACACTGGCTGCCTATTTGCTTCCAAGTTCAATTTAAAGTGCTGGTTTTGAGCTTTAAAGTCTCAAATGGTTTGGAACCAGACTAGTTGAAGAACTGCCTGCACCCATATGCCTTGGGTTGGGCCCAAGGATTATCCTTGGAGGCCTTGCTTTCTGGCCCTCCAGCAAGGCCCATCAGATCTCCGGGTGCCAGAGACGGCATCTTTTCAGTGATGACCCCATGTCTTTAGAACTCCCTCCCTTGATCAGTCCTCTACGTCCTGTTAAAAAGAAAAAAGTCAGCCCTGCTTGCGGCAGTAGGAGGATCTTCATCCCACATGAGAAATCCATAATAAAATAAAGACTCACAGCACGTTCTTCAGGAATGCTCTGAACTCTCCTTCAGATGTCACTGTCCGATGATCATGCAAACGAATCAAACAGAAGCTCAAGCCCATTCATCTTGCCCCTCATGCTTCCTCCCACACTATGGCTCTATCTTCCACTTCTGTCTATGGCTAATAAAGGGTCCCACAATGACTGGGTTCACAGAACACAATAACCCACACTCAAGGGTTGAGTATGGATTGAGAGTGAGTTGTCGTTGAATAGTGGGTTGTTGTTGTTGTTGTTATTTATTACATTTCTATACCGCCCCATCGCTGAAGCTCTCTGGGTGGTTTACAAAAGTTAAAACATTAAAATACAATATACAAAGTTTAAAAACTATTTGCATAAAAGCATATGGACAATATATACAATATACAAATATATAACTAAAAACAACTTTGAAGTAAAAACAATTTTTTTAAAAATCCAACAATAAAACACACCTTAAAACAATAAAGCTTAGACACGGTATACAAAAGTCAGCAAAAGGAACAAGCATTCTAAAAAGAGAAGAACTGCTGGAAGAATAGAGTCTTTAATGCCTGCTTAAAAATCTTCACCGAGGTCAGCAGGTACACTTCAACCGGCAGGTCGTTCCACAACTGAGGGGCGGCAAAGGAGAAGTTCCTCTTGCGTGTAGCTGCCAGTCTCACATTAGGCAGCCTCAGCAGAGAGCCCTCAGAGGGCCTTAGGTGGCGGACTGGGACGTAGGGGAGAAGGCGCTCCCTAAGGTACCTTGGACCTAGACCATGTAAGGCTTTAAAGGTAAGAACCAGCACTTTACATTTTGTTCAGAAACAAATTGGCAGCCAGTGTAAAGATTTTAAAACCTGTGTAATATGGTCTCCACAGGGTGTCCCAGAGACCAACCTGGCTACCATATTTTGTACCAGTTGAAGTTTACGAACTAAATATACAGGCAGCCCCAAGTACAGCACATTGCAGAAATCAAGCCTAGAGGTTACCAGCGTGTGCACCATCATTACCAGGTCCACATGTTCCAAGATTGGGCGTAGCTGGTGTATCAGCCGAAGCTGATAACAGGCACTTCTCACCGTTGCTCCACCTGGGTCAGGGTTGGGTCAAGGAACACCTCCAAGCTACAAACTTGCTCCTTCAGGGGGAGTGCAACCCCATCCAGAACTGGATGACATACCTCAGTACCTGAATTAGGACCCTTCATGATGAGCACTTCGGTCTTGTCTGGATTCAACTTCCGTTTGTTCACCCTCATCCAGCCCATTACCGACTTCAGGCATTCATTCAGAGGAGTCATACCTTCCTTGGATAAAGATGTTAAGGAGAAATAGATTTGGGTGTCATCAGCATACTGATAACACTCAGCCCTAAACCTCCTGATGATCTCTCCCAGCGGTTTCATGTGGATATTGAACAGCATCGGGGATAGAATGGAGCCCTGATGGAGTTCACATAATAGTTCCTTTTTTGAGGAACTATCCCGGAGTGACACCATCTGGGACCATCCTGAGAGAAAGAAGCGGAACCACTGTTGAAATGTGGCTTATCATGTTGTCTGAACCTAGTGTCAGGAATGAATCTGAGCATGTGGAGATGTTTATTAGCTCGGATTCAGAATGGGAACAGCTGAAACAGGGGGAGGCTCCCTCCGTAGTGAGCTCAAATATGGCAAGGCCTTCTTCCCAAGACCTTGACTCACAGATGGCTCAGCCTGAATGCCCCCCCCCTTTCCTCCTCCATGAGAACCCAGGTTTCAGGGAAGGAAGAGAATGAGGGACATGACTTGAGGGATTGAGTAAAGCAGGAAAAGTTAGAGGCAGAGCTCAGATGCTCCACCAAGTTGGCTATGCATGAAAGTCTATGTAGGAGGGAGCCACCGTAAGGGAGGGGCATCCCTCTTAAGCTAGCCTGGCTGAGAAGTTCTTGTTCAGACTGCTGGCAACTTCTCTAACTTTCACTTCGGTTCCTCTATTGATACTCGTAATTGTGTGGAGTAGCTGTTTTCACTGTAGTCTGAGAATTTCCTAGAATTTGCATTTGTAAGGAAGCTAGTTGTTAACTAATAAAGTAGTGAGCTGGTATCCTGGAGTGTGTTGATTGCAAAGGGGGAGGACAAAGGAACAGGACACCTAGCCATGATAACAAACCATATAACACGACAACCCACACTCAACCCTTGAGTGTGGGTTATCTTGTTGTATGAACCCAATCAACCTCTGTCTCAGGCACCAGATGCATGGCAATTTTATTAGCTTTCCAGTGGCAGCTGTAGTGAACTGGATGTTTATTAGGGGTGTACGGAATACTCACCCCATTCCTGTCCAGGTGTCCGCGGGGGGTGGGGGAGGCGATCCATCCCTCTCCCTGGAATCCTGCCCGGCCGGCTCCGCTCCTCGGCAAGTCTGCAGAGCCGCTGGCCGCAGCCACCCGCAGCCAGACTTCTGTCCGCTGCTGGGCTGCAGCCACAAATGGCGTCTGGCATAGGGGATGCCATTTACGTCCCTGCCCTTGGCTGTGATTGGCAACATAAATATTTACGTAGCCTATGACGGCAAAGAGCAGGTAAGCAAATAGGGTAGCAGATGCCATTTGCATCCCTCCTCTTTTTGTGATTGGCTATGTAAATATTTATGTAGCCAATCACGGCAAAGGGCAGGGATGCAAATGGCGTGTCAATTGAGTTGGCTATTGGAATCTACTGAAAGAGGCCACCAGGGAGCTCCTTGACAGCTTGATCCCCGTTCCTCTTTTTTCTCTCTCTCTCTCTCTTTTCTCCTCCTGCCAAATGGAGGGTGCCAGGGACCCGGCAGTGCAAGCTCTGGCACAAGAGAACCAGATTCTCCATGATCAAGTGGCTCAACTGACGACTGCCATACAGAATCTGCAAGCTGCGGTTCAACCCCCGTCACTTCCGATTCCCCCCCACCGCAAGTGTCCGGTGGCTTTGCCAGAGAAGTTTTCTGGGGAGAAAGGACTTTTTCAGATTTTCCAGGCCCAATCGGAGCTGTACATGCGCCTTTGACCTGAGGATTTCCTGACAGAACAGGTTCGTGTGGGCTTCATCATTAACCTACTTTCAGGCGTGGCAGCTAAATGGGCTTCAGGACTTCTCGCTAATGACCCCCTGCTCGGAGACTATCAAGGTTTCATGACAGCAAAGGCGAGATTTTTCGGTGACCCTCTGTGCACGCAGACGGCTTCTCAGGAGATTCGCCACCTCAGGCAGAGCAAGGACTCAGTTTCCAGCTATGCAACAACTTTTCGCTTGCTGATGCAGGATTTACAGTGGAATGATGCCACGCTGGTGGCTCAGTTTTTGGACAGTTTGAACAACGAGATCTTGGATGACTTGGCGCACACGCCTAGCCCACCTACTTTGGAGGACCTCATCCAGACCTGCCTCCAGTTAGATAGTCGGCTGGAGGGGTGCCGGCAGACCTGGCAGGGTGCCGGGGGCTGAGATTTCCCTCCTCCCATTCCCCTCCGTTTCCTACCCCTCCCCCACCCCCCGCCCCTGCCATGGGGGCGGAGGAGACCCCGATGCAGCTGGGAGCTACCCAAGCCCCACTGCCCCTGGAGGAACGAGAGTGGCGGCGTGCTGAGCGCTAATGCTTTCGGTGTGGAAAACTGGGACATTTCGCCAAAACCTGCCGCATTAGGCCCACAGCTCCTCTGCCTCCCCCTCCTCTCCTTCTTCCTCCTCCTCCTCCTTGCCCCCAGGCCTGACTAGGCTGCCCCCCAAGCCTGTTGGGGGTCTCCAGTGTGGGGATCCATTCCACACCTGGTGGGTGCCTTCCGCAACCCCCCCACCCTCCCATTTGCTATTACATGTTCACCTCTGCTTAGGGATGTACGAAAGTGACTTACCTTTCGTGGATTATGTTGATAGTGGGGGGGAAGGCATTCCGTCTCTCCCCCCGGAATCCTGGCCGGGAGGGGAGGCGCTCCATTCCTCCCCCCGGAATCCTCGAACGGCCGGCTGTGCTCTGCGGCAGCTCCGCAGAGCAGCCAGCCAGGCCCAGCCCAGCTAGGCCAAAGCCGTCCGCAGCCGGATTTCCGGCCACAGAGGGCTCTGGGTAAAAAAAACAAAAACAAAACCCTCGTACGCAAATGGTGGCAGCTACGGCCACCGCCATTTGCATTCCTTCTTTTTGGCCGTCTTAATCTACATAAATATTTACATAGACTATGACTGCGAAAATAAAGGGGAACGCAAATAGCGCCCGCTAAGCTATTTGCGTTCCCCTTTATTTTCGCAGTCATAGTCTACGTAAATATTTACGTAGATTAAGACAGTAAAAAGGAATGCAAACGGCGGCTGTAGCCGCCACCATTTGCGTACGCGTTTGTTTTTGTTTTTTAAACCCACCCAACCATGATAGGCTACGTAAAGATTTATGTAGCCTATCACGTCTTTTTTTTCTTTTTTTTTAAACCTAGCCATGATAGGCTACATAAATCTTTACGTAGCCTATCACGTCTTTTTTTTCTTTTTTTTTAAACCTAGCCATGATAGGCTACATAAATCTTTACGTAGCCTATCATGTCTTTTTTTGTTTTGTTTTTTTACACAAGCCTGGAAATGGTGGCGGCGGCAGCCGGTCGGAATACCGGCCACCGCCGGAGCCGCCGCCGCCTGGAAAATCCGCCCCAGGTGAGTCTCGTCCCGGGGGGATCCGCGGGGGGGCAGGGGGGCGGCAGGCCATTCCGCCACGGAGTTCGGGGGGCCGATTGCACTGGCATTCGGCCTCACCGAGATCCGTGGTGGAATTCTCTGACATCCCTACCTCCGCTCCTCCCAGTGGGGTGGGATGGAGGCCCTGGCTTTAGTGGACTCAGGGGCTACGACCAGTTTCATGGATGAAACCTTCACCCTCTTCCACAAAATTCCTACCCTGCCTCTTCCTTCCCCTTTGGCAGTGGAGACCATCGATGGGTGTCCTCTTTCTTCGGGCACAATAACCCAGATTACAGCTCCACTCACTCTGCGCGCCCAGTCCCACGCTGAGCAGATTCAGTTTCACTTGACCAAGGTTCCCCAATACCCAATCGTGCTGGGTGTATCCTGGCTCTCTAAGCATAATCCTCAGATTTCTTGGGAGCTTCAGCAAGTGGAGTTTGCGTCTCCCTACTGCCGGGAGCATTGTCTCCCGATCGAGGTGCCAGTCCCAGTCCAGGCTTTAACCCTTTCCTCCCCCTCCTCGTCTGCTTCTGGCAGTTCTTCAGCTACCGTGATATGCAGCTTTTCGGGATGTATTCAACAAGAAGGAGGCTGAACAGCTCCCCCCACCACCACCCATTTGACTGTGCCATTAACCTCATTCCAGGAGTGACCATCCCCACTGGATTACTGTATTTGATGTCGGAGCCAGAACTTTGAGCTCTGAGAGAGTTTTTGGACAAAAACCTCAAACGTGGCTTCATTCGCCCTCCTCCTCCCCCGCCTGCGCCCCTACCATCTTTGTGGCCAAGAAATCTGGAGAACTCCACCCGGTGCACGATTACAGAGCGTTGAATTTGGTCTCGATCCCCGACAAGTACCCCCTCCCCCTGATCCCTGAGATGCTGGAGCGCCTGGGGCGAGCCAAGATTTTCACACAGTTGGACCTGCGTGGTGCCTACAATCTGATTCGCATCCAGGAGGGGGATGAGTGGAAGATCTGTTTCGGCACCTGGTACGGAGCGTACGAATACTTAGTGATGCCCTTTGGGCTCGCCTGTACCCCCGCCATGTTTTCGCATTTTATGAATGCCATCTTCCGAGACTATATGGACACTTTCCTCATTATGTATCTCGATGATTTATTTTGTGCGGATCCCCACACCCATCAGCACCATGTCTCCGCCGTCCTCCAGGGCCTCCGCAAGCACCATCTTTATGCCAAGCTGGAGAAATGTGTGTTTGACATAACCTCTTTGGATTCTCTTGGCTACATTATCTCAGCTGACGGTATCAGGATGGATCCTGTGAAGGTCCAGGCTGTCCTCTCCTGGCAGGCTCCATCCACCAAGAAGCACTTGCAACGTTTTCTGGGGGTTTGCTAATTTCTACAGAAAGTTCCTGCCCAGCTTTGCTCGGCTGACATCTCCTCTCACAGACCTCCTTAAGGGCAGGAAATCTCCTTTTCATTGGACGGCATCTGCCCAACAGGCTTTCAAAGAACTTAAGAAGCTTTTTAGTTCTGAGCCAATCCTGTTACATCCCGACCCAAGAAAGCCTTTTGTGGTGCAAACTGATGCCTCTGACTTTGCGGTGGGGGCGGTGCTTTTTCAGCCAGATCGGGCGGGCGGCGGTTTGCAACCCTGTGCCTACCACTCCAGGAAGCTGCATATGTCTGAGAGAAACTATACCACCTGGGAGAAGGAACTGTTGGCCATCAAGTCTGCTTTGGAGACCTGGTGTCATCTGCTGGAGGGGGCACAGCACCCAGTTGAAATTAGAACCGACCACCACAACCTGGAACATCTTCAGACAGCCCGTGCCTTAAACCAGAGGCAGATTAGATGGTCGCTTTTTTTTTCCCGGTTCCACCTTAAGATTTGCCATGTGAAGGCCTCCGACAACCTACAAGCAGATGCTCTTTCTCGTAAGCCGGACCTCCAGCCAGGGGGTGAGGGAAATCCCCCCCTCTGATTATTCCCCCCCAGAGCCTGGCAGCAGCTGCGGTGCCTCGCTCTTGGGAGGAGCTCCTTCACTCTGCACAGGCTCAGGATGCTTTTGTTCGCACAAAGGTGGAGGAATTGGGGCTAGCCTCTGCCCCCCCAACCCCTTTCTCTTTGTGAGGTGGCCTGCTTTACCATTCCAGTCGGGTCTATGTGCCTTCTAGACCCCTCCATGAGAAGGTCCTCCATCAGTGCCACGACTCCCCCACCGCTGGGCATTTTGGTTTCGCCAAGACCCTGCACGGAGTGACGTGGGATTTTTGGTGGCCTCGTGTGTGTGTCAGGATGTCAAGACCTATGTCGCCTCCTGCCCAACCTGCCAGCAGGCAAAGGCCCCCTCAGGCAATCGCACAGGCTTGCTTCACCCCCTGCCTACCCCCTCGGGACCTTGGAAACTGCTCTTCCTTGACTTCATCACTGACTTGTCTCCCTCACACAGTAAGACCACCATTCTGGTGGTGGTGGATTTGTTTTCTAAGATGGCCCATTTCATCCCCTGCTCTGGGTTGCCCACAGCCAGGGAGACGGCAGAGCTGTTTTTGGCGCATGTTTTCTGGCTCCACGGATGGCCCGAGGGTCTCATTTCGGATAGGGGGGACCAATTCACTGCCCATTTCTGGAGGGAGCTACTTGGGCTTCTCCATGTGACACTCCGTCTTTCCTCCATCCACAGATGGACGGTCAGACCGAGCACACCAATGCGACTCTGGAGCAATATTTGCGCTGTTATGTCAATTACCAGCAAGATGACTGGTTTTCCTTGCTGCCTCTCACAAAATTTGCTTATAACAATGCCTGCCATGCTTCCATCCGCCAAATTCCATTTTTTGCCAATTTTGGTTACCACCCCAAGGCTTTCCCGTCCACCCTAGCTCCCTCTTCGGTGCCAGCGGCCCATGACTTTTTAGAGGAGTTGCAAGCGGTACACCACCCCTTACAGGACTCACTCGAGCAAGCCAAGACAGCCTACAAGGCCTCTGCAGACCAGCGGAGTGAGCCGGGTCCGTCTCTGCACCTGGGGGACTGAGTTTGGCTGTCCACCCAATACCTCCCCTCTCACTCGCCCGCAAGGAAGCTCGCACCTCGCCGCACGGGGCCTTTCCAGATTACGGCCCAGATTAACCCTGTGTCAAGGGCTCCTTGGAGGGCTCTCTCAGTCTAATCCAGTAGCCAAGTCCAGATGCAGACAAAGGGATTCTTTTCAAAGCTTTATTCTTCTTTTACAACTTACAACTCTACAGGTAGCAACTAGATCTGAGCAGCAGCATCCCTACGCCCTAAGTTGGAACAGATGGTCCCCGTTTGAAAGGCAATTACTGGCAGACCCCTGAATATAAGGACTAGGGAGAATCCCTCCCCTTTTCCCTTGGATCCTCTGGGCGCAACCGTTCTTTGAGCGCGAACCATTTGGCGCTGCTCTCTGCGTCTGTGCCGCGCATCCCCCCCAGTCTGCTATCTGTGCTGAGTCACTCCCTGGACTGCTTTCTAAACTAGGAATGTGGGTGGGAGGAATCTCCGTCAGCTGTTGGTCCTGGGAAAAAAGGAGCGCGCTCCTCTCCCGAAGGAGCGACTGCTCTTCCTCAGCATCAGAACTACTCTGGGATTCTATGGGCTCAGTGTCCACCCTGACACCCTGTTGCTTTTCGCCTGGCTCTCCCCACCTCCATGAAGATCCATCCTGTTTTTCATCAGTCCTTGCTGTCCCCCCTAGTTTCTGGCGACCCTCATTGCTTGGCTGGCTCCCCTCCGCCGCCAGTGCTGGTGGAGGGTGAGGAGGAGTTTGAGGTCATGGAGATTCTGGACTCCTGCTTTTCTCGTGGCCGCCTGCAATATCTAGTGGACTGGAAGGGGTACGGGCCAGATGAGGGCTTCTGGGAACCCGTAGAAAATGTGCATGCTCTGTTGCTGCTGAGGCGCTTCCACCAGCTGTACCCCCACAAACCCAGGGCCCCAGAGGAGGAGCATGAAGGGGGGCTTCATGGGAGTGGGGATGATGTCAGGGTAGAAACTGATCCCATAGAGCCCCAGAGCAGTTCTGATTCTGAGGAGGAACAGCTCTCCGTGGGAGAGGAGCCAGCTCATCCCGCACAGGCACAGCAGCTGGCAGAGATTCCTCCTGCTGGCATTCCTGAGTTAGATAGTGATCCTAGCAGTGAGAAAGTGCGGGAACGAGGCTTGCTAGATGCTTGACGCAGACGCAGAGAGCGATGAGCAATGGAGGGGAAAGGAGGCGTAGCACCTGTTTGGCGCGCAAGCAATGGCCGCCTCCCATGGACCCAAGGGATAGAGGGAGGATCTCTCCCTAGCCCCTAAGTTCTGGGTCTTCAAGTGACTCTCTTTCAAATGGCGATCAACTGCCTATTTGAAGCTTAGGCCACTCTGCTGTACCTTGCTTTAGTCGCTGGTGAGTAGCATCGGAAAGAGTCATTAAGTTGTAAAAGGATTAAAGCTTTGAAAAGAATCCTTTCGTCTGTGTCTTGGGTTGGCTATTGGAGTCTACTGAAAGAGGCCACCAGGGAGCTTCTTGACAGCTTGATCCCCGTTCCTCTTTTTTTTCCCTCCCTGACATCATTTTGTTCCACAGCCCAGCAGCAGATGGCTGCAGAACGAAGATGACGACCCGGACCAGCCACCGCCGGGTAGGGTCCATCCCGGGGGGATTTCGGGGGGGGGGGTCCATTCCGCCATGGACTCCAGGGGGCTGGATTCTAAAGAATCCAGCCTAATTGGAGTCCATGGCAGATTTCTCCACCATCCCTAATGTTTATACACTAAGGACCACTGTACCATTCAACTGACAACTGCATGTGTTAACAAGTATCCATAACCAATGTATTTGTGTCACACATACTAAATTGCACCAGCAATAGTATCTCATGATTAATAATTCCATTTCTGTTTGAAGTCACACAACAGCAATAAAAAATAGAGGACATCACACCTGTCTTTGATCAACTGCACTGGCTTTCAAGATGCTGGTTTTGACCTACAAAGCCCTAAACATTTCGGGCCCAAGATATCTGAAGGACCGCTTCCTCCCATGTGAACTTGCCCATAATTTATCATAATCGTCAGAAGACCTGTTATATGTCCCACCAGACAGGACCTTTCCGGTAGCACCACCTCAATTGTGGAACTCCCTCCCGAAGAAGGAGAGATTGGTTCCTTCTTTATTTTACATTAAATGGGCAGTACAGGATGTTCTGTCAGGCTTTTAATTTTGTATAATATTTTGTCACTCTTCTATTTTAATGTTAATGCTGCTCTTATTTTATTGTATGTTTTTGCTCTTATTTTCCTTGGTTTTATATGAAGTCTTATTGTTTTCATTGTACATTGCCTCAGACCCTTGATAGGCAGAGGGTCTGATTTATCAATCTAATAAATAAATCTCACGAAGTGATTAATAATGTTCTGTCATGGTATTAAGGTATATTCTTTGTTCTATATTCATGTCCTTTTCCCCATTAACATTTGGCAAATACGCTGGTTATTTTTCTAAGAGGAAACTTGAAATAAATAGAGCATTTTAAGTAAATATTAGAAGGTTTTTCTTAGAGGGAAATGTTCTTATGACATAGGTTACCTACATCACAACATTTTTTCCAGGCATCAAATCCAGGACAGTAAGAATATTTGCACTAGAAATTAAGTTCAACCAATCAAGACTAGAAGAGTTCAACGCATAGCCAGTACCAAAACTCATCCCTTAGTTCCTTGCAGAAAGAACAAATTATTGCCATGGCAGATAATACAGAATACCAGGAATCTAGGAGTCCTAAGCAAGTCTGCAAGCTCATGTCTGACCAAAGTAGTACAAAGATGTGTGTCCTGTTTATCCCCACCACCACCACCCTCCACTCCTCTTTTCCTACTTCTTTAAGGTGCGAGAAAAGTAAAGCACAAAGAACACCTACAGGTCAATAGCCAAGATAGAGTCCACATACTTACCTTTATTTATATCCAAAGGTTCACCCACAGGTATTTCTTTCACACAACGGTTACCATGAGGTGATTTATTTATTTTTTTACGATTGTCTTGCTGCAGGGATTCAAGTGAAATGGTCCAATATTCATTGGATTCATGGACCATCACAAGTTCAACAAATCTGTTTGTTTATAAAGTTGTTATCACCTTTAAAAAGAAACCTGGCTGAGTAGACATTACCTGGCATTAATGCTGATATGTAGTCAAGCAGATATTTCACACTGAATAAATTTTAGCTGAAACTGCCAATGCGCAAGTTCTACGGCTCCTTTGTGAATGAAACCAATAATGTTCAGAAGCTGGCAGCCGAGACTTAACCTTGTTCCATGTCAAAAACAGGTAAGGAAATCACATTCACACAGGGTGAAGAATGTTTCCTTCCTCAGGAAAAAGGAGAGGTTAAAATTCTACCACATCCCCAATGCCATTAGTCAGCTTTGGGGAGGAATCAACTAACATAAACTTGAACTGAGTGTCTGGGTATTAAAAGGCCAAAGCACTGCAAGAGGGAAAGTACAGCATCATCTGAACAATTAAATTCAATAAAGTATTACTCGGACTGTGTTCAGAAACCTTGTTTCTCTGAAGATCTGTTTGCAATACCAGCACTGAAAAGCATCATCTATAACCAGGACTGAAATACCTTAAACCACCCTCAACAGAAACATTGTCTATGCCAGTCCAGTATCAGGAGCAAATATACCCCAGGAAAACCATATAAATAAAATATCTGGTGGAAAGTATTAAGCATGATACCATTGGCAAGTAAAAGACCATGCCTTTACTGAGACTTTGCATTAACTAATAATTTTACACAGCATCCAAATGGGTAGCCATGTTAGTCCACTGCAGCAACAACAACAAAGAGTCTTGTGGCACCATAAAGTCCAACAAATTTATTCTGGCATAAGCTATCATGGACTTAGTGTCCACAAAAGCTTATGTCAGAATAAACGTGTTAGTCTTTAAGGTGCCACAAGACTCTTTGTTATTTTTTATGCAGCATATCTGTTTGGGAGATGATTATCAGGAACCCTCCCACCAGGTATGACAATTTTCACACTTGGGGTGGTGGCACAAAACTAGCAGAAAACTTTGGCATGGATTGGTTTCTTTCCCACACCTGTTGGGGAACTTAGCTGGAGAGCTGCATGCCTCTGACCTAAGGCAAATGCTACTCAGTTTGGCTGATATTTGAAGGATCCACTATATAATGGTCTAAGTCTGCTTTCTTCATTCAAAAGATCTTCAGGATTTTTCCCAAAGAGTTAAAGATGCAGAAAATAATTACTAAAAACATAGGCTTGGATCTGGACCAGATTTATGCTGGATCAACTGCACTGATGGAAATGGATTTCCACACCCTCTCCTTCCCACAGCTGCCCCTCCAGCCACCTGAAACTGCTACACAGAGAGTCAGGAGACTGTGCTGAATGGGGTGAGCTGTGGTGTGGAGTAAGAGGGGGGATGCCAAAAACTCAGGCAGAGCAACCTTCTGGGAGAAGAGCCCTTCCTCTTGTGGGAAGCAGATTCTGGATCCAACCCATAATTCACATTTGACAGATGAACATAGATATATGTGTTATATGTTATGGAATGAAAAATTTTATATTGCAATTCTGGAAAGGCAAGTGAGCCAACCACTACCACGGGACTTGGCGACACGCTCCAAATATTTTCTTTTAAGTGAATCATTTTTAAAGAAATTATAGCAGAGGTGGGATTATTTATCATGTTGGCTTTTCTCATTCTGATGGTCTTTGCCGAGCTTATCAAGAAAGGGAAAAACTTCTCAGTGTTACAGATGTTGCTTTCTCACCTCCAGATGTACCTGCATGTGCCACTCTATGGCAAAGTGAAAGAAAAACAAACCTGAAAATCCATAGAGTGACTTCAGGCATGTGTAGAATATGGGGACTGGCCATAGCTCAGCAGCAGAGCACATGCACACAATAAGTCCCAGGTTCAATCCTGTCTGCCTCCAGTTAATAGCATGAGGTAGCAGATGATGGCAAAGACCTCTGTTCAAGGCCCTGGAGAGCTACTGCCAGTCAGAGAAAATAACAGGCTAGGTGTAGGGATGTTGGAGAAATCCATTTGGCGGGTGGAGTTCAACATTTTTTTTCTAAGTTCATCCCCTTGAACTTAGTTTCGGCTCCCGCTGCAGTGCTTGACTTGATGATCTACAGCGAGTTGAGCCAGTGCGTGGATTTTCTGGGCATTTTGTGCAGGTTCTGCAATTTGTCAAAATTTGGCCATAAATTTGTGCAAATCGCTCAGGAATTTGTGTGAATTGTGGAACCTGCCCAAAAAATGTGCAAAAAAGGTCCTGGAGTTCAAGGAAAAGCCCACAACTCAGCTTGCAAACACAAATTGAGCCATACATGCTGCAGAGCTCCGTTGATTTCCCAGCGATGAACAGCTAGATGGACAAAACATCTGTCCTATGTTCCAAAAACAATTTCACATATACAGAGAATTGTTGATTCTTCCCCTCCTCCCCCTTGAACAACAAACTTCCATGCCGTATCACAAACACATTTGGACATTAGCCTGTTTCAAACATTTGCCAGGTGGAATAAGGCTGTCGTTTGAGAAAGAATCCCAAATCCCAAAGACCTTGGCCAATAATTTCTACTGATTGAGCCTTTCGATTTCCATCAAAAAAATAGGCATAAGTTCCAACTATACTACTTAAAATGAGTTTCATATACTCAGAAGTGTGGTTCAAATAAGCCAAGGTGGACCATTGTTCTTAAAAGTAATAGCTTGCTGACTTAAATCAACAACTGCAGGATTACAAGGACTACAAACAAAACACGCCTACACACAAATGAGAAAGTCAAATGGATTAAGTGGGAAAAATCCCATCCAGAAGAACTGCATTTCAAAGTCAAAGTGTGTTAAGAGTTTCATATGGAGTCCTTATCTGAGCCTGGTAATATTTGCTGAGCCTAAGTATTTCTTTTGGAAGAATATCTGAAAAAATTGAAGAACTCTTGAATCAGCCTGACTCCACGAAAGGGCCCTTCATTTATCAGACAAGCACAAGAGCATGATATCATCCACATCAGAAACCACCTTGGTTCATTCAGATATTTCCTGAACTATTCTTAAAATACATTTCTAAAAGTGATGCAATGAAGAAAGCTAACTGGATAAAAATTTATTTATCCTCAAGGAGTGCATGAACACACTGCTTACTGCTGCAACAATGTACCACAAACTAGTGTTACCTCTCACCCTTGTTCTCATAAAAATCAACCTATAATTCCATCAAAAGTTATCAGACCAGATTTGCAAGGGCCACACTTTGTATGAAGACATCTTTAATCTTTTGTGGTTACCTTTTCGTAACTTTATTAGGCAAGAATAATTTCTGTTCACAGAATATAGAGGTATCATCAGCTGTTGAATGTTAACAAAGATCTACTGATCATGCAACCCATAAAAAGGCCTGTGTTTTCCCAGTAATAACTACAAAGTACTTTATCTAGGAGAAAACTCTTCATTCAGTCATAATTCATGGGAAGGCAAAAGCTGAGTTACTTGGTATATCAACAACTGATAGGCTGGACCTTTACAATCTATGTATTTTCTAATATATCTCTCACATTCCCTATTTGCAACTATGAGTTCATTCAAACTTGTCTTTGTTCTGACTCCTAAATGCACAGTACAACTGTGTGTACGTGCATTTATACACATGTACATACACATACACACACAACATCCTGCCTGACATCTTTCTGATGAGCTTTTCCCATAGCCCACTTTGACTGTACGGCCTGCCTATTCCAGAACAAGATCAGTATGGATTAATAGCTTCCAATTGTCCTTAAATGCCTTGTGCTTCCTCACAGAAAACAAAGTAGATCTAACAGTTCTTTCTAGAACATTTCTATGACAAGACCCAGATTCTTAAACTGTCAATGAGAATCACGAGTGCTAGGAGATGCATATCAAGTGCCTTCAGGCAATTTTCATATTTCTCCTGAGTCGATAGGTGGACTTATGGTTAATTCACATAATAACATGACTTAGGGATGTCCATTGCCAGGAAATCCAGCCCTTTGGGGGCTCTCCGGACTTCTGTCACAGGCTGACTCAGCTTGCTTTCTGCAAGCCAAGCCATGCGGTCTCCCCGATTTCCAAGGACTTTTGATGCTTTTTTTTTTGTCTCAGCTGTAATTTGCACAAATAGAGATTTGTGCAAATCTCAGCCACAAATGGTGCAGATTTGCATAATTTGTGCAAATTTTGGCTGTAAATTATGCAAATTTCATAATTTATGCAAATTGTGCCTGTAATTTGCACAAAACATGTAAATTTGCAGAGTTTGCAGCCAAAATTTGTGCAAATTATGCAAATTTGCACCATTTGTGGCTGAGATTTGTGCAAATGTTCTTTTACTCAAAAAATAATAATTTACCAAAATCCTGCCAGCTGGCTCGACTAATTGTGCGCCAAGTCAGGCCAACTGGTGGAAGACAGAATAGAGTCGGGGGGGGGGGTACTAAGCTGACAAAATCTTATCAAGCTCCACCCCGCAACCAGATTCCTCAGACATCCCTAACATGACATAAAAGATTACACAGTATAGTCTTCTTGAGGTATTCATTCCCTAGAAGTGCATGAAAGGGCCTCTGGGAACACACGGGGCTAACCCTGATTGGCCAGGGCTCCTGTCCCAATCTTCGAAAACCTATGCACAATGAAGGTACCCCTTTCAGACTCTGCCAATCTTGTGTCAGCTTGGGAATGTTGCCAGTGCATGCAGCATTGCCAAGAGGATGGAGTTTGCCCCACGCATTCCCATGAGCCTCTTCATGTGTTCGGAAGTGATTTAAATTATGATTTATTTAAATTATGATTTATTTCTCCAGTCGAAGTCATTATCCAAATGACAGCCTTCCCAAACACGAGCTATATGAAACTGGTGTGTTCTCCCCATAGAATACATTTAATAGGATCCCTGTGTAACAAAAGCCCCGATTTTACATACATCCCAGGCTCTTTGGAGAAATAAAGCTATTCCCAAACTAACAGGAAAGTTAAAGAGAAAGTTCAAGACTTTAAAATAATGACATTCAAAATATTAATCAGTTTTGGACCAAAATGCAATCCATAGGTGGGCCTTTATATATCTGAGGCATCAGGCATAACATTTGGAGTTTTGTTTTTAGGGAGGGGTATTCAACTTCAGTTGCAATCATTTTGTGTCTTAATTCAGTATGGGGAAAAGTCAAACTGTAATTCTTCTCCCTGCCATGTTATCAAACTCCCAATCTAAAAGAACTATAGCATTTTGACACCAGAAAAGTATATATAAGCTCTCAACCTAATGAGCAAATAATCAATCCCCTGTTGGTTAAAAAAAAAAAGGGAGGAAAAGAGGTGGGCAATGCAAAACAACCCTAACCAATAGGTTGGACAGATGAATTATTCAATTCATTTGGATGACAGCTATGACTAGTTTCCTTTTGCCTGTTTAATATTGAAGTTGAGATATTTACAGCTCCAGTCAATTTCACTGTTGCTTGATGTTGCAAAAAAACCCCTCCTTTTGGCTGTATCCTGACAGGTTGATTTTGTAGCTAAAGTGGACACCTGCTGAGTTCAGCTTTGTTTTGCTAAACAGAAAACAACTAATTAGGTGTTAATTGGCTTATCAGGCACACTACTGTGCTCATCTATGTTTGGGTAACTAAAGCAGCTGCATGGCTGCATAGAATTGTCCTTTTGAAAATGGCTAGAATACACTAACAGTGTTCTATTATTTCATTATAGTGACAGCCACAAAGGAAAGAACACTGAACGAATCAAGACATTATTTATTTATGAAACTTTGCCACTTCCTGCATATGTGCAAAGCAAATCCCTTAACATAGATTTAGGGGTGGCAGTGGGGGGTGGGGATCCTCCAAGCAAATCAAGATGATTATGTCTAAATAAAGGTTTGGAAGTTCAATGAAGAAGGTTGATACACACATTTAAATGTACACATTTCCTGACTGAAGAAAAGGCATTTTATTCTAATGGAATGGAACAGAGATTTGGAATGATGACTGTTCTGGAAAGATGCACAAAAATGTGCAAAAGTAGCATAGCTGGGAAGCAGCTAAGTCAGAATTGGCAATAAGGATGTTTCTGATGCCAATAAGGAAGGAGACAATACTAGTTTTATAAGCAGTGTTGTGGTTTTAAAAAAAACTTTTGTATGGGTATTTATGTACATATTTTAGTATTTGGTTAATAAGTACATGGTGTTCTACTGTTATCCCTTCATATGATGGTCAAGACAAGGATTGAAACACTGGTTTGAAGGGAGATTCTTGCATTTCTCCCACCATCCACTCAAATTCCTTAGTGGGTATCTTTTTTCACTTTCTTTATGGATTTTCACGAGTTCACAGAATGATTCCCATATGAAAAAACATTACATGGACAGAAACAAATAAGAGTGAATGCAAAGAGAGAAAATGGCTGTAAGAAAGGATCTGGGCAGATCGAGAGAGAGACTGTAAAAAAATGATATTTGTAAATTTCTACAGACATGGGGAGGTTTAGAGAGAATTATAAAGTTTTATTGAAAATTACTTTAGTAAGTTTTATCTTGGCATATTAATTTACAGAATGACCTTTTACGTGCAAAAGTGTTATAAGAAAATTTGCTTGAATCTCCTTCCCCACCATTAATTTTAGCTCTGAAGCCCTATTTTATATCACCTTTGCAAAAGGTGATGTAAAAGATCATTCTGTAAGTTAATATTAACTTACAGAATGCCGCAGTGGGCGCTGGCAATCATGTGAACCGGACTGTCATTATTTAACTATAAACAGGCATTGCTTTCAGCTCTTTACATGTCCGCTGCAATCATGAGGGCTAGTCAGTTGTTATCTTTATTTATTTATTTACATTTCTATACCGCCCCATAGCTGAAGCTCCCTGGGCGGTTTACAAATGTTACAACATTGGAAGTACAAATGTTAGAACATAAATAGAAGTAGAATGTGTGAAATTTAAAATGTAGAAAAAAACACAGACAGTATACACAAAGACAACATACATCTAAAAACAACTTTGAGCAATCAGCCAAACTATAAAACAAATCCAGGATCAATTAAAACTCATCACATACTGCCAAACACATGGGAAAGGAGAAAAGTCTTGACCTGGCACTGAAAAGATAACAATGTTGGTGCCAGGCGGGCCTCATCAGGAAGATCATTCCACAACTGGGGGGCCACCGCTAAGAAGGCCCTTTCCCTTGTTGCTGTCTTCTCAGCCTCCCTTGGACTAGGCAACCGGAAGAGGACCTTAGATGTTGAGCATACCGTATGGGTATGTTTGAGCCGGGACAGGCGCTCCATCAGGTACTGCAGTCCCAACCCATGTAAGGTTTTATAGGTTAAAACCAGCACCTTGAATCAGGTTCAGAAACATATTGGCAGTAAGACTTATGTGGGCAGACCTTCTGGTCCCTGTTATCTGACTGCCACCTTTTGCATGAGCTGCAGCTTCTGAACCATCTTCAAAGGCAGCCCCACATAGAGCACATTGCAGTAATCTAACTTGGAGGTTACCAGAGCATAGACAACTGAAGCCAGGTTATCCCTATCCAGACAGGGGCATAGCTAGCCCACCAACCAAAGTTGGTTGAAGGCACTCCGTGCCACTGAGCCCCAAGAGACAAATTGGTTTCCAGGAGAACCCCCGAGCTACAAACCAGCTCCTTCAGGGGGAGTGCAACCCCATCCAGAACAGGTTGACCTTTATTTATGAAAACTAGCATTCTGAGAAGTCTAATGAACACATCAGATCCCATGCTTGAAAACACCATTTCAAATATAATAAAATATCCACAGCTGTGAACAAACCCAAGAGGTCTGTGTTCATATAATCCATAGATCCTGTGCATGCTGAGCACCAGTAACGAGAGGATAAATATGTCCTGACAAAGCTGTTAAGTATTCCACAAGCAGTCTTACTCCACCAAAGACCCTCTACAAGCCTTAAATGATAGATATGGGGCATTCAAACAGAGGAAAAAGATTTGGGGGATGAAAGACCAAGGGAAAAAGTAGATGCATGGCAGCTGAGTTGTAAGTGAAAATATGTGAGACTGTGGATACTGTACAGTGTAGAACATGTACTGGGCCGGGGGTAGTGCGACCCTGTTGATTCTCCTGGACCTCTCAGCGGCTTTCGATACCATCGACCATGGTATCCTTCTGGATAGGTTGTCTGGTTGGGAGTTGGAGGCACTGCACTGCAGTGGTTCCGCTCCTACTTGGATGGCCGACTCCAGAAGGTGGTGCTGGGGGATTATTGCTTTGTGCCATGGCAACTGTGCCATGGGGTTCCACAGGGCTCTGCTTTATCCCCCATGCTGTTTAACATCTAAATGAAACCGCTGGGGTAGGTTATCCGGAGGTGTGGGCTGAGGTACCATCAATATGCGGATGACACCCAGCTCTACCTCTCTTTTTCATCAAACCCAGGTGAGGCAGTGGCTGTTCTGAATCAGGGCCTGGGCATGGTAATGGACTGGATGAGGGCCAATAAAATGAAACTCAATGCAGAAAAGACGGAGGTACTGTTTGTGGGTGGTTCGTCTGCCCGGCTAGGTGATATTCAACCTGTTCTGGAGGGGGTTGCACTCCCCCTAAAGGATCACGTTCATAGTTTGGGGGTGCTCTTGGATCCAGAACTGTCACTTGAGGCACAGGTGAACTCAGTGGCACGGAGCACTTTTTATCAGCTTAGGCTGGTATACCAACTATGCCCTTATCTGGACAGAGATAGCCTAGCTACAGTTATCCATGCTCTGATAACTTCTTGTCTGGATTACTGCAATGTGTTATAGGGGCTGCCTTTGAAAACAGTCTGGAAACTTCAGCTGGTCCAAAATAGGGCAGCAAGATTGTTAACAGGGACTGGCCAACAAGCTCATATTACGCCAGTACTTTTCCAGCTGCACTGGCTGCCAGTCCATTTCCGGGCCCGATTCAAAGTGCTGGTATGAACATTCAAAGCCCTTAACGACTTGGGGCCAGGTTATCTGAAGGATCGCCTCCTCCCATATGTGTCTGCCCAGACCTTAAGATCATCCTCAGCGGCCCTCCTCCGTGAGCCCCTGCCAAAGGAAGTGAGATGGGTGGCTACTAGGAGGAGGGCTTTTTCTGTTGTGGCACCCCAGCTGTGGAATGAGCTCCCTAGTGAGGTTCGCCTGGCACCTACATTGTATTCTTTCCGGTGCCAAGTGAAGGCCTTTTTATTTTCCCAGGCATTTTAGCTTTCTAGACTTTTAGCTTTGCTGTTTTAAATCTGTATTTTAAATCACTGCACTGCTGCTACGTTTTATTCTGGTTTTAGTCTGGTTGTATTGTTATACTGTGGTTTTAATGTTTTATATATTTTATATTGTTTTATTGTGTGCTCTTTGGTTTTAATTTTTGTGAACCGTCCAGACAGCATCGGCTATCGGGCGGTATAGAAATGAAATAAATACATACATACATCCTGCTTACACATTGTGGAACTCCTTAACTTACCATTTCCAACTTGTTTCCAACAAGTTAACTGAACTTGTTAACTCTTCTCTTAAACTTAAAGATTGTTCTGGTTCGAAAATCATATAGTACTTTTGACAAAGCCTTTACTTCCATTTTGCAAATGGATGAGTGTCCTAACCCAGATGCCTTAAATTCAACAGAAAATTTAACTGGCAATTACTTATGTCACATATGTAAAAAAAAAAATCTTTCAAATTCTCTCTCATTTTTTATTTAGTATATTAAACATATATGCTTTCATATACATCCACTGTACCCACTGTTTGCTAATTTTGGTCTGCGTATGTTGCGAAACAGGACTCAATATACAGTTATCACTTTTTAAAACCATCTCTAACATGCCCTAGGAGAAGCTGTAATGCCCTCCTTTGAAATTATCTATAGCCACCATTTTAAAAGTACCTAGAATAGATACAGGCTGTTGCAGTCCCCCATGTCTGCCTTTAAAGCAAAGTGCTATTCCATCTGTTAATTAACTCTAATAGTAGTTAAGTTGGTGCAATGCATTGTGGGAAGGGTGGGGGATGAAGTTTGATTCAGCTATCACATCCTGCCTTTGCACTATTCTCATACCCTTTACTAATCCATCACAAAGAATCAGGCAATGAAGACACTGGGAGTTCTTAAGACGTCTTTTGAAAGAGATTAAACAGACTCCACATTGGATTAGATGCCTGACACTTTTCGTTTCCGTTACATTTTGTATACCCCTCAGTGCACAAACCTGTTCCAAACAATGTATTCTAATGCAGATTTCCTTGACTCGCTCTAGGATTTCAGAGTGTGTAAGCCCTGCACTGCAGGAAATTCCATTATTAAGCTATCTTCACATCCAAGGGCCAGTGTGATACGCCAAACAGCCATCTCAAGGATACTGGGTTATAACAGGGGTGAAGCAGAGAGAGATTTAGCTTAATGAAAAGGCCAACTTTCATCTTGGGATCCCAGTAAGAAGGGCACCTCGTGAAGTGTTTGAACATTCCAAAGCATTCCCCAATTATACATAAGCACACTTGTGTAAAACAAAGGAGAAACAGAAGAATCTCACACTGGCGCACACACACTGATTAAGGGGGAGGGGGGACGGTTATTTGAGATCAGGTTCAAGTAGGACAAATAATATATAGCATGCAGGAAAATAAGCCTACAAAAATATTCCACTCCTTGGTGAAACTTTTTTTTTTCTAACATAGTAAAAAGAGGTTCAACAATATTTCCAACAAAAATATTTTCCACTCTCCTCACCATATCTCACAGGGGGAAAAACACACACACACTCATAGGAAATCATTCAAAAGTATAACGTCTTACTAAAAATGATATAGAGGAAAGGTATAATCATGAGAAATACTGTATTGTCTGCATGCTAAAAAAGGAATATGAAGAATTTCTGCATTCAGCTCAATAAGCAAAGATTTATTTTGAGGGAGGTTTGCCCTTGGAGCCGTTTTTCACCCTTTTATTTTTACTGGCAATAAAGATGCAAGAGGCTTTTGAAGGGAAAGAGAGAGGGTTTGGTGTGTGTGTGCGGGTGCCTGTCATTGTGCTGCTAGCGTTCCAAGTGTGGCCAGTTCCAGAAAGGAAAAGGATGTGGCTGCTATGAGAGAAATCCCTAGGCCCTGGAGTTTTGTTTTGTTATTGGGAAAAGGAACAAGAAAAATTAGGGAATTCCTATAAACCTAATAAAGCTTGTCCCATCCTTATGCAACCTGTAGCAATCCATGTTGCTTCTACTATATGAAGAACTGGTCATGCAATTGTTCAGCATGCCTCTAAATCACAACTCAGTCCAATTCTGGAAGATTTGTGGGGATGTAGTTCAATTGCAATTTAAGGATATGGTCAACTCATATCGACATCAACATAGCAAAATGAACTGCCCAAAAATGGTTATGCGACTCAGTGAAAAAATGCAAACACACACAGCCCATCCTTCTTCTGAATCTTCACTTCCTAAACACACATCACTGCTTACCCCCAATCATCGCTTTCACACAAGCACACCTATTTGCTCTCCAACCCACAATAGATCTTCCTGTCAGTTCCCTGCATGTTCCCTTTCAGTGCAGGCTCCAGGTTTAATTTATTGATATTTATTTACAACATTTATATAGTGCTCTGCATCTAGACAGATTCCGAGCAGTGAACAATAAAAGATACAAGGTGGCATAAGGGAATAAAACCCTATGTTAAAAATCGTTGTGTGTTTTTTTAAAAAAAGAAACAGAATTCTGATAAAACTGTAGTTGGTCAGTTAAGGAAGGCTTCCTGAAATAAAGATGTTTCCAGGAAGCTCTGGAAAAAGCTCAGGAGTTGCGCCTGCCTCCAGAGGCAGGGAGTTCCACAGAAAGGGGGTCACCACACTTCTTATTCTGGGTTGACTCCAATCAGGCCATAGGTCCATGCGGAACCATCAGGACCATGCCCTCTGATTACCTCATGCCGTCTGATGACTTGGCAGGTTGATAAGGGAGGAGGCAGGTATCCTGTTCGCAAGTTGTTTAGGGTTCTATACACTAGTACCAAGACCTTAAACCTGGCCTGGTAGTGAACAGGCAGCCAGTGCAGTTCCCTCAGCAAAGGAGTTGCATGCTGAAAAGGGGCAGCTCCCAACAACAGGAGAACTGCTGCATTCTGCACTAGCTCCAGCTTCCAGACCAGCCTTAAGGGCAGCCCCACATACAGTCCTGAAGTTACTAGCGCCTGTACCAGTGTGGCCAAGCTATCCTTGTCTAGGAGAGGCCATAGCTGGCAAATCAGCTGAAGCTGATTTTTGAGAGGCCTTGGGCAAGACAACCTTAATGGCCCCCTTCCCTCAGTGAGTCTTCCTTCTCACTGCTGTTGTCCCCAGCTGCTATTGCTCCCCATCCTTTTTCTCATAATTGCTACCACTTGCTTCCTTGACTGGCAAGGAGCCAGTGAGCAAACAGGCAGCGGCCTCTACTGCTCCTCCTTCTCATCACACCATTGCCTGGGCCAGAGCAAGAGGTAGGTGAAAAAACTGGTTGCAGTGGTGAAGAAAAGGAGCAACTCCAGGGTATCACTGGGCCACTGCTGGCATGTGATCCCTCAGCAGATAGCCAACCATGCCTACCCTTGATGCTGGCCTTGGTCATTTCCCCCCCAACACCTACCCATATTTATTTAGCAATGTATATCTCATTTTCCCAGATATTGTTCACAGTGGCTTACAGGATGAGAAATGCAAAAGAGATTTTAAAATAAAACATTTAAAAAATACCATAAAGCTTATTAGTATTTGCTAAAGTTCCTGCATCAGAGCAGTTAGCCCTTGGCAATCTCAAGGCGGAGGGAAGAGCCTGGCTAAGCTGAGTCCCAGGCCACCTTCTTTGATTCCTGCCACAGAGTTGGTGGTACTTATCCTTAGGGGTGTACAAACACCATTTACCAGTCCGCTCCAGGGTCCACTGGGTGGGGAGGTGATCTGTCCCTCCCCCTGGAAGCCTCCTTGGCCGGTTCCGCTCTGCGGTGAGTCCACGGAGCTGCTGGCTGGGGCCGTCTGCAGCTGGACTTCTGTCCACTGCCGGGCTGCAGCCGCAAATGGAGTCTGGCGTAGGGGACACCATTTGCATCCCTGCCCTTTACTGTGATTGGCTACATAAATATTTACGTAGCCTATCACGGCAAAGAGCAGGAACACAAATGGTGTAGTGGATGCCATTTGCATCCCTGCTCTTTGCTGTGATAGGCTATGTAAATATTTACGTAGCCAATCATGGCAAAAGGCAGGGATGCAAATGGCGTCCCCTACGTCAGATGCCATTTATGGCCACAGACAGCTGCGGAACAAAGAGGATGGACCCGGACCAGCCAGCGCCAGGTAGGGTCCGTCCCGACCTTACTTTGCGGGGTGGTGGTGGGGAGCAGTCCATTCTGCAACGGACTCCGGGATTCTTTAGAATCCGGCCTCATTGGAGTACGTGGCGGATTTCTCCACCATCTCTACTTATCCAGCCGTTACAGGCTAAGTGGTTGAAAAACACAGAACTCTAACACATTGTTTACATCTACACAACTGTTCCCGCCGCTACCACCATGATTTCTTGCAGTCACCCCATTGAGAAGATCCTTTCACGTTATTTCGACAATAGCAATGCTTGTATAAGTCTACAAAACACGGTATTTTGGAGATCCAGCAGTATAGGGCACTACTTTGCTAACCTATATCAGTTTATATCTCTGAAGTCCTATTCCCAGTTTGCCTAAGCAATCTGAAGTTGTTTTCTGCCCATATACTTAACTAATTAAAAAGCACCAAAGCAAATGTCTTTAAAAAAAAAATGAACAGAACGTTTGTAACCTTTTCCATCTCCTCCGCACGATATCCTGCATTGTAAAAACTCCAACTTTATGTCATGTTCACAGTTGCTCAGTGTGGTGTGAGCCAAGGAAAACAAGTAGAGGGAGAACTTGCAAGCATTATTGCTAAAGATTTGACCATCGCTATGGCACAGGCCTCTGTGTACACAAGCAAGAGGATAAGAATTCCAAGGTGCTACAGACATACCCCCTTGCTGGCTATCTCTGGGTTATTCACAGGTCACTGAGGCTGTCTATGGAAGTGTGAACTCCACTTACCTCTGCATACCAGAAACAACAGCTCAGTTACTGTTGTGATCCTTGATCTTTCCAGGACTTGTTGATTGTCAGCTCACATCAACCTGTGATGCACCCCTTGAACATGTAAACAGAATCACAGGGGAAAGAAAGGTAAGAAGTTACTTACACATGCTAACTGAAAGGCTATTCAAGGAGAAGAGAGGAGATTTTATACAGTCAGTGAGATTAGGACAAATTAAAAGGATGCAGAATTCTAACATTCTGATCCAAATCAAATGCTTAATAGGTACTTAACATGATATTTTTATGTGGATTTATGAAAGACATCCTCATTTTCAAAAATAAGGGAACTCAAGAGACATAAGCAGAAAAGATTTAATGCTTTAAAAGGCAGAGACACCATTCAGGAATTTACCAGGATGCCTAGAAATGCCTCCCTCCCTTCTCCCCCCATCTTTTAAAAAACGTACGTATTAGGCATTATGCAAAGACTGAAGAGTCCAGAAACTACTAATGTTTTCAAGTGACAAGGAAATCATATGGTAGTCCCCTATCCAGCATGAATTTGAAAGCATTGTAGTGACTTGGGTTCGGCCAACCATTCCTACAGCTGCTAATCATTATGCATAATGAGTATTGTTTAGTGCAGGGCTGGGCAACCTGTGGCCCTCCAGATGTGATCCACAACTCCCATCAGCCCTACCCAGCATAGCCAATGGTAAGAGATGCTGGGAGTTGTAAGCCAAAACATCTGGATAGCCACAAGTTGCCTACCTGTGGCTTACTGGCTACAAAAGATAAACAAGTATTTACAAGGGTTATAGGAAATGATAAGTATCAATTTGAAAAGTCAGATGCTTTGACAGAGATTGTCATTTGTGTATAGTGGGTTTTTTTTCTTTTCTTACTTTTGTATTGGTTTTATTTACACCAATTTTATTGCCATTTTGTGTAGGGAAGACAGAGGAATCTGTTTGTGGGGTGGAGCTCAGTGAGCTTTCACCAGCTCGACCCCCCCCCCAGACTCCAGTCTGACATCTGTCAGCTGGCTGGATTCAGCCCGCACTGAGCTGGCAGATTTTCTGGCAGCGCAGCAGCAGGGACAGGACGATAAGAGAGGAGTGCCGTAGTTCTCCCCTCTCATCCTCCCACCCCCGCTGCCGCACAGGGGGTCACTGTGCACGAGTCTTTCCTTCTCCCTCCTAGCCCGCGGAGGGAGAAGGAAAGACTCATGCACAGCGGCAAGGCCACTGTGTGCAAATGGCTGCTTCTTCCTCCTGGGACCTGGGAGGAAGAAGCAGTCATTTCTGCACAGCGATGTCTGCAAATGCGCACACAGCAATGTGCCATTCCCCTCACATCCTCCATTTTGCATACAGTGGGGTTGCTGTGAGCAAATGACTGCTTTTCCCTCCCAGGACCCAGGAGGGAGAAGCAGCCATTTGCATGCGTCACAGCCACTTGCGCACAGCCGCTTCACTGTCATCTTCCTGTCGCAGCATCAACAGCAAACAGGAGGATGACCTGCCCCACTGTCACGCAGCTGCCGTCCATCGCCACCTCTGCTGGGCGAATGAACCTCCCTGCCAGGGTTGGCCCTGACAGACTGAGTCAGTTGCCCAGTGGCAGTGTTAATAACTTCTTTTCTTGATGTGCTTTCCTTCTGCATTTACAGAGGGAAAAAAAGAAAAAAAGTTCCCAGATTTCGGGGACTCACCCCCATCTCAGCTCGCAAAGGTAAGCTGAGTCGGGGGCACTGCAGAAATCTGGCAAGCCCAAAACAGCCGGATTTCCCAGCAACAGACAGCCCTAAATTTGTGACAACAGTCTTCATTAATTTATCTTTGTAGGAAATAGATGTAAACTCTTTGCAAAACTAAGCTAATCCAATAGAATACCCCAAATGCACAGCAACAACCAAGTCAACCCAAATAAACAAATAGGAACTGTTCTCCCATGTGTCCCATCATGTCTTATCTTGTGATATTTCCGTTTTCAAAATTTTCATTCGTGGATCAAGCTCAAGGGTTTTAAAAATGCAAATGTCAGATTTTGGAAAAGAAACATTTGCATCCTGCAAAATCTCTGGGACTGTAATCTCTGTTGACTGCTTAGTTTATTTGTGCTATGCTTGCTCTCAGAGGCTTTATTTTGGCAATGAATCCAGCTCTGCTGAGGTGCAACCTCCATTAATTAAAATGGTACTTGTGTGAGAGCTCGAATGCAAATCTTACTGAAATTAATCAAAGTTCTGCAGCAGGACAGTGCCGCTTTGAAGAGAATTAAAGGCATCAACTATCATTATAAGAATTAAAGTTAAAAATAGACTGGTAAATTTGAAAGTGCATGTATTCAGTTGCTTTTTTAAAAAGGATGAGTATTATACATTTCAGCCCTTTGAAAACAGTATCTTTAAAGTGTAGGAAATGAGGCAATATATACAATGGAGGGGCAGTTGAATTTAGAGGCAATTCAATTATAATACGCTGCCCCCGAACTCTGTTACTAGTTCTGTCAGCAGTCTAGCTCAAACTGTAATTCCTTAGCTTTAAGCCCCGAAAGCAAAAATGATATACCCCAGGCTACTTCCCGCCCAAACAAGTTGAAAACGTTACACATTCCATGTGTCAGAAAGGGTAGCCGGCTCACTGCCACACTTTTCCTTGAGGGCACTGTGTATTACATGAGCACAAAGAGAGCTTTAGTTGAAAATGGAGATCCTGACTTGTTCAGATTTACAGTGTATGCCATATGCACACTTTCTATTTTAGATTTTAAAAATAAATAGCCCCCTGGGAAAAGCTGGCTGTAGGTCAATTTAATTTTAACTCACCTCACTATGGGTCTTAACAAGGCCCCCTTTCTTGAAGGAGGCCTACCATTCCTGGCTGTTTCGATCGGATCTTAATGCACTCATTCCTAGTACAATACTATGGCAAAGCTGTGTTTTAAAAAGCCCTATCTTAAGAGTCAAAACAGGCTTTAAGTAGCAAAAAACAAACCCTAACCTCCCCCCAAAATCTGCAACCAGGAAGGCTAACTGTTTTCATTATTATCCCAGACTAGGTAATACTTTCTATTTCACTGATTTTGTCTTTGCTTTGGAACTTTCCTGGGCTGGTTCACACAAACAAGCAGCACTTAGGACTGGTTCATACATTACATTACTGCCAATGTAACATATAAAAAAGGCCTTATTTTCTCCCACATACTCATTTACTCAGATACATGACAGCATGGAGAAACATCTATGGGGCTGTTCACACAACAAGCTAACTCACACTCAGTGGTTAAGTGTGGGTTGTTTTGAACCATGGGTTGTTTGTTGAACCGTGGGTTAGCGTGTTGTCTGAACGCAACCAGAATGGCTTGCTAACCACCCTGAACAACCCAATAATAAACCATGGGTTTTCAAGGTGGCTTGTTCGAAAAAATAAGCCACACTGCATGGTTAACAAGCAACTGCTAACCCACAGTTCAACAAACAGCCCACAGTTCAAAACCACCCACACTCAACCACTGAGTGTGGGTTAGTGTATTGTGTGAACAGCCCCAGTGTGAATTCACCACTTACATAGCCACAGCCATTTCCATGATCACAGATGCTTTTTCATGCTGCCACTATCATTTAAATGGCTCTGAGTTCACCATGTAAGCAACAATCTCACACTGGTTGTTTTCTGGCATATGGAAAGAATAAAGGTAAAAGCAAATATGATGCAGGAGACCTGTGACTTGATCTCCCAATTGCTATTACTATTTTTACTTTGGGACTCCAGTTTTGGTTGGCGCTGGGTGTGGGGGGTTAGAGACCTGCATGCCATTGCCCCAAACAAAACCAGCTCCCTGAAGCTGTTCTTCGCCCTGTAGCAAGGGGAAAAAACAAGCGTATGCATCATGCCTATATTTTTCTATTATGGAATGTACTGCTTTGGGGGTGGCGGGGACATTTCAGTCAGAAAAATGGCAAATCCTGGAGGCTGCCATGGTGGTAATCACAGATCCCCCAAGTCACGTCTATTTGAGCCCTCAAGTCACGTGTCTGTATGGAGTCAGTCCTACGAAGTGTGTCTGTGTGTACCAATTCACAATTCACAAACCTGTTATACTTGGTGATCCTTCCAGCTTGATTAGAATATGGAAGTGGCAGTGGTGGTAGTGAAACTGAGTACTCCACTATCATCCAACTGACAGTGTTATTCTTGGCAAGAAACAATCTTTGCAAATTATTTTGTGGTGTAGTGAATCAGGAGGTAGCCTTCTGGTACATTCAGATGAGTTTTCTACCTCCACGTGCAACCTGGACTAATAAATAGAAGATACCCCATGAAAATAAACAACAACAAAGATGTGGTCCTGTGGAACAGCATATATGTTCTATGTGATTCAGAATCTGAAGACAGATTAGCCAAATTAGAGTGCTGTGTAGGCTTAAAACAAAGCCTGACCAGCATATAATAAAAAAGAAGCCACATTCAGCCCCATAGTTCTGACTTACAGTGGCCTTTGTCACACTGCAAATATAAACTTGAAGTCAGACCAAAACTTGGATCTCTCAGTAAAATAGTATCTAGCAGCGGGGGCTTCATTTTAAAACTAAAAATATCCTGCTAACAATCAAGGGAACTGGTGTTATGACACAACAGTGAATCAATCTTTTACAACAGGAAACACTAACCCCCTGAAAACATTCTGCTAACACATCAAGGAAATCAAGCCAACCTAAGGGGAATTTAACACTGCACAACCTACTCCTCACTCTCTCTCAATATTAATAAATTATAAGCACATATGCTCTGTACATTGTTCCCAGGTGGTAGAAGTGTAAAGCTTCATAATGAAAACTGGGACTAGTAGAGAAAGTCTAATACTGAACACAACAGGAAGAGAAGGTAAGGGAAATCACCTCATTTTACAAAGTAGCCCTATTAAAAGACACTCTTTGTGATCTCAGCATCTTGTAAGTGCAATTTTATGTAACTTAGCACTTCTAACAATTCAGCCACAATGTCTAACCAGAGACAATTATGTCTAATTTTATTGTGTCTATATAACAACTATACATGATAAGAGATAAAGGACATATGGTTCTTGAATTCTGAAATCAAACAGAAGCAAAACAAACCCAGCGGTCAGCTAGTCTAAAGAACTCCCTTTTACCTAGATGGCTAATCAATTAAAATAACTATTATAACTTAACAAACATATTATTCCAATGAGGTTTAATAAGGTATTAGTTCCTATTAGGACAGACAAAACATTAATTTTTCATATAGTTCCCTTAAGTGTATTCCCATAATCAGGAGATGTAAAGAGCTTGTTTATAACACAGTCTCAACAGAACAAATTCGGTCAAAGAGTATTTTCACAAAAGACAGCTTCAACTAAAAACGTATTAAACATTTACATTACTAACTAGTGGCATCAATTCAAATTTTCAGGCCGTCTTACTATAAAGCTCATATTGTACAAAATGACTTGTACTAGTGAGTCCAGTGAACGGAAAAACATAGACCTGTTAATGCATAGTCTTCTTCCAGAGTCACAGCTGTGGCAAAGCGCAGTTTCAATGGTGTCAACAATCACTTGTTTTAGTTGCTGAAAAGTTGCTTTCATCTACAGTAATATTGTGGCGATTTGTTCATAAGACAGGCCATTTTTTAAAAGATAAAAGTATGGTAGAAACATACACAGTTACACATGCCATTGATGGATGCCTTGCTGTAGATGAAACACAGCCAAGACAAACGAACATTTTCCAGAGAGTATTCTGCATGGCTAAGCGGTGGCTATCCTTTACAGCTGTGTTGACCCCAAGATGGTTGACAACACTAGATGATAGATGTGGTACCTTAAAGCTCTCCTAGAGACTCTTCCATTGACCCTGTCAGGGAGAATGATTTCATATTTTTTAAGTAGTGAAAAAAAAGCCCAAAGGTAATTTAACTGACTTTGATGGTCCTATTTATGGAGATGATCCCTTTGCTCAGCTTGCCTGTTCATGCACAGTCTAATGAGGTGATGTCTCTGCTTACCACCTGCTTGTCTCTGATCCAAGTCTGAACTACTGTTCATATTTTTTCCTGCTATTAGTGCTGTGGAAACAGAACTTGAAATTAGTATGAAATTAACACAGGGTCTTCAGATTCTGAGAAGTCGACCATTCCTACACTGGCTGCTTATCATTTTGAAGCATAACTTTCCTTTATCAAGAAGCAGAAAACTAGAGTGGAAACGCCTACACCTATCTAAGGAATATTTCCAAATGCTAGCAAATGTTAATTTGCCAGGAACTGGAAAGTGTGTTTTAGGTATTGGTCTTGTCTAGACTAGATTATCATAATTCTCTGACAAATGACATTTCTTCCAGCTGCTTAAACAGTCTTTACTAAAGAGCTGTCTCCTGATGTTTTTCTGTGCTCAAAAAATATAAGTCACTGGGCTTTTGCGCTCATGAAATGCTGCCTAAAACTTAATATTTTATATTTTATCTACAGATTTGTACCCCAGCTTTCTACAACCGTTCCCAAAGTGCTTAGAATAGTTTGGTCCAGGGCAGGCATCAAAGGTAGGCATGAATGGGCATCTGCCGAGGGCCCACACCCCAACAGGGGCCCACTGACAAGAGACCCCTGGAGTCACTCCTCCTCCTCCTCCTCCCCCCCCCCATTGCGACCTACTTGTTCAACTGCCTCTCACTCTGGCCTAGACAGAGGTAGTAGTGAGAAGTAGGAGCAGTAGATACCACTGTCTGCTTGCTCACTGGCTCTCTACCTATCAAGCAAGCAAGTGGTGGCAATGGCGAGAAAGAGTAATAGCAGTTGGTGACAACAGCTGTGAGAAGGTACACTCACTGAGAGAAGGGTCCATTGAAAATGTTTTGCTCAAGGGCCCTTTGAACCTGGAGACAACACTGGTTTGGTCTCATCTAGTGCCTTATCAGAGATCCAACAGAACTCTTGATTGCTACAACATGTAACTGTAGATTGCCTGATGTCCACTATTACTGACTGGGTTTACACAACATGACAACCTACACTCAATTTGTATTTGGTTGCATGTGAATTAGATGTGGGTTGCATGTGAATTAGATGTGGGTTGTCTTTGAACTATGGGTTGTTGTGTTGCATGACCCCAGCTGCGCTAACAAATCATGGTTTCTTAGCCACGGGGCTTGTTCACACATCACACTAACCCATGGTGGGTTGCAAGCTACACTGGGTAGGTGGTTATTCAAACAACCTACTGTGCTCCTGTCAGGCAATCAGGCAAACAATCTGCACAGAGTGGTTGTAGTTAAATCTACCCTCGCACCTCCTCCTCCTGTAGTCCTCCCACACAGCCGGGCAGGTATCCCAGCTTGCTTTAAGGTGGGAATAGAGACTCCTTGAGAGGAGCAGAGTGGTAGCAGCAGGGTTTTTGGCCACTCTTGCCGAGCAGCTCTGTAGGCGATCTCCATAACCCTCACTGGCGCGACAGACAACATGCTAACTCACCATAGGTAAAGTAACCCTTACTATACACCATGGGTTCTCAGGGTGGCTTATTTGGGGGAAATAACCCACCATGGGTGGGGAAAACATCCCACAGACAACACACTAAGCCATCATGGGTTCTTCCAGAAAATAAGCCATAATGGGTTAGCGTTTTTTCCAGAAAATAAGCCATAATGGGTTCCTAACTCTATCACTCTCATTGAAGGATCTCCACTCAGCCCTTATAAACGCTTGATTGGTCTCTATCTTCTGAGATCAACAATTACTCTTCTCACTAGATGGTTAGTTGGTTGAATACTATTAGGGGAGTCGGAAGAAAAGATAGATCTCTGGGTGATTTGCATGGATTCCTGACTCCTAATTGTTTAAGAATAGCAACATAATGACCGGGTTTGGATGATCAACACAGGAAACAATGAAGCGTTGGTTATTTCCCCCACCCCTGTGCGTGCTGGTCACATGACCGGGATTACCCTAATTACCCATGCCACAGGTTGCCGTGTTGTCTGAACCCAGTGCGTGGTGTGGCCATAGTGACTTTTCACCCACCCTGCGATCCATGGCTTGCAGTAGGGGTTGTAGGTGGGTGAAAAGTCACTACAGGCGTGCTGCGTGCCAGGTTCAGATGACATGGCAACCCGCAATACAATGTGGGTAGCAATGGGCACATGCGGGGGTGGGGGAAACAACCAACACTGTGTTGCTTCTCCTGCAGATCAATTGAACACCCTCAGTGACTCCTCCAACCACTATTTTGCCTAATTATACTGCTGAAATGAAGAAAGCTTGAGATAACCAGGAGTGGATTTTTATGTTCAGGGACTGTGACTTCCATTCAGTTCCGGACTGGTACTTAAAACAAATTCATGGACTCAGAATTCTTTAAACCTAAGTGTGAATGTTTTACACACGTCTCTGGTCAGCCCTAGTAAAAACCAACCGGATTCTGCAAGCCTGACATCTCCCCACTCCTGTTATGGGGAACACATGGGGAGCAGGGATAACATTAATTGCTATACTGAAATACTATAATGCAATCTGGTCTGTTGTCATGTAGAAGCCATGGGATAGGGTAAGTTGTTCCTGAAATTTGTCTTTCACTTCGTCCTGAAATTTGTCTGTCAGAATTTGGTAGGTAAAGAAAGTAGGCTCTTTAGCCTTTTTCTAGGAACAGGAAGTTATAACAATCTAAGCATATCTCTGGAGGCAAAATATTGCTGCAGTGTTAAACCTCAGACTAGAGATCTTTTGTTTATTATTTAGACAATGCAGTAAGCAATTGTACCCCAGAATACAATTATATGTCATAGATATTCACTCTTTGGAAGGAAGTATTAGAAGGCAATAAAGACATTCTGATCCTTGAAGCACATTGTCAGCTCAAACCCTATTCACCTCAGTGAGGATTATCTAAGCAAACCACTTAATAGCTTGGGGCAAGCATGCACAACTCAAGCCTTTGTGCGGGCCATTTTACACATTACTTTTTAAAAAAATGAGAGCCACACTTACATTTTTAAAGCAGGCTAAAAAACGTTAAGGAAATACAAACAGGTTTTTCATTTCCCTGCAATGGGCCAAGGAAACACCTTTAAATAATCTGTACTATCCATTGCTAATGTTTCTACTCTCTAAATCGTGGAGGCAGAATTGTTCTGCACGTTTATGTTATATATTTGATAAGTAATTATGTTTTTTCATTGTTTTATTATGTTTTCCAAAAGCTGTTCTGAGTGTTGGAAAGGCAGTGAAAGAAAGAAAGAAAGAAATTGGTGAAATATTTACAGTGCAATCCTATGCATGCCTACTTGGAAGTAAGTCCCACTGAGTTCCATGGGACTTACTCCTAGGTAAGTGTACATAGGATTGCAGCCTTAGAGAGATACTGAAGCCAGATATACAGTCAGGGCCAGAAATATTGGAACAAGGATAACTGTTCTGGCCTCTGTATACCACCACATTGAAGTTGAAAGGAAACACACCCAGATGGGAGCGAAGTCAGGACTTTCAGCTGTAATTCAAGAGGTTTGACAAAAGTGGGGCACTAACCATTCAGGAAGGGCAGCCAGTGGCATACACACACACCCATCATTGGTGGCTCATAAGTAATGGGACGAATGGCTGACAAGCAGCTGCATGGCCAGGTGTGGCCTGTTTCCTGGGTACCCCATGACCAATCAAGCAGATAAAAGGCCCGGAGGTGGTTCTGAGTGTTACATTTGCATTTGGTAGCTGTTCACTGGAACTCCCAACACGAGGTCCAAAGAGGTGTCCATGCGAGTGAAGGAGGCCAGCATTAGGCTGAGGAAACAAAATAAACCCATCAGAGAGATAGCAAAAACAGTGGGAGTGGCCAACACAACAGTTTGGAACATCCTGAAAAAGAAGGACTTAACTGGCAAGCTCAGCAACAGCAAAAGGCCTGGAAGACCACGGAAGACAACTAAAGTGGATGACCGCAGAATTCTGCTCATGGTGAAGAGGAACCCTTTCACAGCATCCAGCCAGGTCAAGAACGCTCTTGCGGAGGTAGGCATGTCGTTGTCAACATCTACAGTCAAAAGACGGCTTTATGAATGTAAATACAGAGGCTTCACAACTAGGTGCAAACCACTGGTAACGCTCAAGAACAGAGAGGCCAGATTAGCCTTTGCCAGCAAACACCCAAAGAAGCCTGCCCAGTTCTGGAATAAGATTCTTTGGACTGATGAAACCAAGATTAACTTGTACCAGAATGATGGGAAGAGAAAAGTATGGAGAAGGAAAGGAACAGGTCATGATCCAAAGCATACCATATCATCTGTCAAACATGGTGGAGGCAGTGTTATGGCATGGGCATGTATGGCTGCCAATGGAACCGGGTCACTGGTGTTTATTGATGACCTGACTGCTGATCAAAGCAGCAGGATGAATTCTGAAGGGTATAGAGCTATACTTTCTGCTCAGATTCAGCCAAATGCTGCCAAACTGATAGGACGCCGCTTCATATTGCAGATGGATAATGACCCAAAACATACAGCAAAAGCTACCCAAGAGTTTCTGAAGGCAAAGAAGTGGGATGTTCTGCAATGGCCAAGTCAGTCACCTGATCTCCACCCAATAGAGCATGCTTTTCACTTACTGAAGACAAGACTGAAGGCAGAAAAACCCACAAACAAGCAGCAGCTGAAGGCAGCTGCAGGAAAGGCCTGGCAAAGCATCTCGAGGGAGGAAACTCAGCATTTGATCATGTCCATGGGTTCCAGACTTCAGGTAGTCATTGACTGCAAAGGATTTTCATCCAGGTATTAAAGGCGATCCTTAAGTTTGAAATGATGTTGGTTTGTTCCATTACTTATGAGCCACCAATGATGGGAGTGTGTGGATGCCACTGGCTGTGCCTCCTCAATGGTTAGTGCCCCACTTTTGTCAAACCCCTTGAATTACAGCTGAAAGTCCTGACTTTGCTCCCATCTGGGTGTGCTTCCTTTCATCTTCAATGTGTTGGTGTACAGAGGCCAACTGCCAAAACAGTTATCCTTGTTCCAATATTTCTGGCCCTGACTGTAGATGGAGAGCATTCCGTGTTATCATAGTCAGTGCTAATCAAATGTGGCAATAACTTACCCTAATCGCTTAAACCAAAAATGTATTATAGGAATAGCACTCAAAAGAATACTAATAATTCAACATAAGGATAAAGGCTAATATAGGGGCAAGATTACATGTGCCTTGCATATGACAGAATGCTCTCTTTCATATTACTCATTCATTTAATTAGGGCTTGAGCAAGAGAAAGTCTTGATGGATTATCCTAAAACCTAGTAACTATTCCACATCAGTGCATTGGTGGGGGAGGAAAAAATGCAGTGGTTTATAAATGCCAGAGCATGCTCATATTTTACAAATATGTTACAGTGGCCTAGTAATTAAAATATAAATGCAAGCTGTGCTAGTCTTTCCATATATCAGCACTTATTTGGTTTATTAAATGGCATGTTTTTAGTAGACTCAACCTTTTAAGTGTTTCTCAGCAAGGCATTGTTTGCATGTTAATTCATGGATGGATTATGCTAATTCTCCAAGGCAAGATGAGCCCTTTTAAGGGTGGAAGGATACACTACACGTAGTTCAATTATTCTTTTAAAGATTTCTTTCTGCTTTAAAACAAAACAAAACACCACAGTACGGCTGGCTTCTTAGCCCTTTTTCCTAACAACATACTTTTGCTGGAAAATCACACCTCTCCACCAACTGTTTTTTATCCTCACTGGAGAAAGGAAATAGGTATCTGTATCTTTCCCCCAGTGGGGGTTAAAGTAGCTGGGGAAGAGCATTTTAACAGAAAACCAGCAGCACAAGGGGAAAGGACTAGGCAGCCCTTTCCTGCCTCATTTCAGACTGCAGCTTCAGTTACTGCATTCTGTAACACCCAGCACAGAGTGTAGTCCTTAGGCTAGGAAGACCAGGGTTCAAATTCCCATTTAGGCATGAAGCTCAATTGGGTTACTAACCTTGAGCCAGTTACAATCTGTCAGCTCAGCCTACCTCACAGGCTTGTTGTGAGTATACAACAGCAGGGAGGCCCATGTTCACCCTCCTGAGCTCCTTGGAGGAGGAGTGGCATAAGAGTTGGAGTGTGCTTGGTGGTGTGGCCTGCTACTGAAGCCTGCTTTCCTGAGGCTTCTCCCAACTGCTTACCGTCATCCACTGACCAGCCACTCTTCTCTTCCCCAGATATTAAAGGGAGGGAGTTGCCAGTGCCACAGCATCTTCAAGTGCACACTTAGTGTCACACTTGGAGGAGTGCACACCACGCCTGCCCTACCACCTTCCAGAGACACCTACAACCAGCCAATAGCAGCAAATGGCATCAGCAGAGGGCGGCAGCTTTGAAGAACAAGAGCAAAGGAGCAAATGTGGATCTTCATTTGCTCCTTCTTAGCTGCTGCTCTCTCTTGTTCTTAGCTGCTGCTCTCTCTGTATTGTTTTATATTATCTTACACTTTTATATTTTTAATATGTGCCTTGGTAAATCGGGGTGGGGACGAAGGTGTGCCCCCATAACTGTGTTCCTGGGTTGGGGGAGGTATGGCATTAGGGGATTAACAGGCCAGTTGAGGAGAAGAGGGGCTAGATACCTTACATGTCAGGATTCCCTTTTTGCCCTGCTGAGAACTCCAAAAGCCAAATCAAAACACAGACAAGAGACTTTTATTTCCACGGCTTTAATCCATTTACTCTAATGAGGTATACAGATGCAAATTGCTAGTGACTCCCAGACTACAAAGGAAAAGCCTTCAAGGAGTTCAAAGGGAAGCTACTAACCACTGTTTGGGAAAAGGCGGCAACCTATCCTAACTTAAGGGGTAGGAGGGGAAGATCTCCCTCTCTCATGTGACACCTCTAGACACAGCTGTGGATGCCAAGCCAATTGGGCAGACCGCCTAAGCTCTGCCTAAGCTCTGCCCCTGCCATCTCCCGCTTGTGTCTGCATCTGCGCCTGGCGTCTAAGAGTTCAGGTTCTCCTGCCCCCGCTTCCCCGTTTGTTATCTATCACAGGGATGTGAGAAGGGGGGCCCTCTACGTCCAGCTATGCCTCTGAAGCCTGGGAAAGTTCCTCCGCCATGTTTAGCAGCTCTTCCTCAGAATCTGAACTGCTCTGCCACTCTACGTGCTCAGAGGCAACCCTGACATCACAGCTATCCCCTCTTCTGGTTCTTCCCCCAACCAGATGGCTCCTGGTGGCCTTAGCTTGCACTCGGGTCTGTTGGTGCTGCTGCTGCTGAATGCCAGGTCAGTCCAAAACAAATTCTCCCTCAACCATGATTTGATTGTGGATGAGGGGGCTGACCTGGTATGTATTACTGAGACCTGGGTGGGGGAACTGGGAGGGGTCACTCTCTCCCAGCTGTGCCCTCCTGGGGACTCAGTGCAGCACCAACACCAACTTGAGGGTAGGTGGTGGGGGTTGCTGTAGTCTATAGGAATACAATCTCCCTCTCTAGGCTTCCTGTTCAGCCGAGAACTGATCTTGAATGTCTGCACCTTGTGTTGGGTACCTGGGACAGATTAGGGGTTCTGCTGGTATACTGCCCACCCTACTACCCATCAGACTCTCTGCCTGAGCTGACAGAGATGGTCTTAGATTTGGTGTTGAGGACCCCTAGGATGATGGTTCTGGGGGATCTCAACTTCCATGCTGAAGCTGCTATATTCGGGGGCAGCTCAGGACTTCATGGCCACCATGACAATCATGGGGCTGTCTCAACATGTCATCAGCACAACACATGTAAAAGGACACACGCTTGAACTGGTTTTCTCGACTGGGCAGGAGGATGGTGACCTGAACGTGGGGGAATTAACATCTATCCCCTTGTCATGGCCAGATAATTTCCTATTGAAGTTTAGACTCTCGGCAGCCTTTCCCCTCTGCAAGGGTGGGGGACCTATTAAAATGGTCCAGTCCTGGAGGCTAATGGATTCAAGGGGGCTCTGGGGGATTGTTCTGCTGGTATGGCTGGTACTCCTGTCGAAGCCCAGGTTGCTCTGTGAAATGCAGAGATGGCTCGGGTGGTCGATACAATCGTGCCCAAGCACCCTTTCCCTCTGAGCAGAGCCTGGCCAGCTCCTTGGCATACACCAGAGACAATGAAGCAAGAGGGGAGACGACTAGAACACAGGTGGAGGAAAACTTGTGCTGAGTCTGACAAAACAGAGTTCAGAACTCATCGAGGCTACTCTGTGCTGGTGAGGGTGGCAAAGAAACAGTTATTTTCCAACAGCATTGCATCTTCCCAGTGTCATCCAGCAGAGCTTTTCCAAGTAGTTCATGGCCTGCTACACTCTGGGCCACGGAGAGAAACTGTGGAAGCCATGGTAGCACACTGCAATGAGTTTGCACAGCACTTTGAAGACAAAGTCTCTCAGATTCATCATGAATCTGACACCACGATTAATGCAGCTCCATTAGTAGAGTTGTCCAGAACCGTCTGGTCCAGCTTTATTGAATGAGCTTACATTAGTTTAAACTTAAATTGAGCTTAAGTTAATGAGGCACAGGTGGACTCAGTGGCATGGAGCACCTTTTATCCGCTTAGACTGATATACCAGCTACGCCCTTATCTGGACAAAGATAGCCTAGCCACAGTTATCCATGCCCTGATAACTTCTTGTGTGAATTACTGCAATGTGTTATATGTGGGGCTGCCTTTGAAAACAGTCCAGAAACTTCAGCTGCTCCAAAACAGGACAGCGAGATTGTTAACAGGGACTGGCCAACAAGATCACACTATGTCAGTACTTTCCCAGTTGCACTGACTGCCAGTGCATGTCTGGGCCCATTTCTAAGTGCTGGCATTAACATTCAAAGCCCTAAATGGCTTGGGGCCTGGTTATCTGAAGGATCATCTCCTCCTATATGCATCTGCCTGGACCTTAAGATCATCTTCAGGCATCCTTCTCCAGGAGCCCTTGCCAAAGGAAATGATGTGGGTGGCTACCAGGAAGAGGGTCTTTTCTGCTGTGGCACTCCAGCTGTGGAATGATTTCCCTAGAGAAGTTCACCTGGCACCTATGTTGTACTCCTTTCAGGTAGGTTTTATTCTGGTTGTACTTTTCTAATGTCATTTTAAGCTTTTATATTTTATACTGCTTTATGCTGTACTTTGTGGTTTTAATTTTTTATGAACCACCCAGAGAGCATCGGCTATTGGGTGGTATAAAAATGTCATAAATACATACATACATACACCCATTAATAGGGTTGGAGCCAAAATAGGCCCATTGAGAAACAAGAGAACAGTATCACCATGCCTTTCAGAACCCCAAGGTATGCAGAAGTACAAAATGTTCCTTAAAAACCCAAATATAGTCGTTGTCATCATTATTATTATTACTAAAAAATATTTATTGGCTGCAAACACAGTCCAATCGCAAACATAGGCCAGTGAGGACTGAGCATGCTCATTGGCCTCCAGGAGCCTTGGAATGTTGTATGTCAGGAAAAAAATAGGGATGTCAGAGAATTCCGCCATGGATCTCGGTGAGGCCGAATGCCACTGCATTCGGCCCCCCGAAATCTGTGGCGGAACGGCCTGCCACCCCCCCGCCACCCCGCGGATCCCGCCCGGGACGAGACTTACCTGGGGCGGATGTTCCAGGCAGTGGCAGCGGCTGTGGGGTGGCTTCAGTGGCGGCAGCGGCTGGTCTTCCGACTGGCTGCCGCCGCCGCCATTTGCAGTCTTGTCGTTTTTTTGTTTTTTTTTACAGAGACGTGATAGGCCACGTAAAGACTTATGTAGCCTATCACAACCCAGTTAAAAAAAAAAAAACACGTATGCCAATGGCGGCGGCTATGACCGCCACCATTTGCGTTCCTTATTTTTTGCCGTCTTAGTCTATGTAAATATTTAGACTATTACGTAGACTATTACGGCGAAAATAAAGGGAAATGCAAATAGCGTAGCGGGCGCTATTTGTGTCCCTTTTTGATTCCCTGTTTTAGCCTACGTAAATATTTACATAGGCTAAAACGGCGAATCAAAAAGGGACGCAAATAGCGCCCACAATGCTATTTGCATTCCCCTTTATTTTCGCCGTAATAGTCTACGTGAATATTTACGTAGATTAAGACGGCGAAAAATAAGGAACGCAAATGGCGGCGGCCGTAGCCGCCGCCATTTGCGTACGCGTTTTTTTCCCCCCCAGAGCCCTCTGCAGCCAGAAATCTGGCTGCGGATGGCTCTGGCCTGGGCCTGGCTGGCTGCTCTGCGGAGCTGCCGCAGAGCACAGCCGGCCGTCGAGAATTCCGGGGGGGAGGACCGGATCGCCTCTCCCCCGTCGAGGATTCCGGGGGGAGGGACGGAACGCCTCCCCCCCCATGAACATAATCCACGGAAAGGTAAGTGACTTTCGTACATCCCTAGGAAAAAAACAAAATGGGTCAAAGAAGAGTGAATTGGCATCTCTTCTAGCTGGTAGTATTTTGGAGAAAGGCGTGATTGGCAAGAAACCTAAAAAAGAGCACTCCTATTAGGGGTTGGGTATAGACATCAACATTTTGTCCCACTTGTAGTAAATAAATAAATAATGAAAAGTGTCCCTAAAAAGAATCAGCATTATATAATTTCAGAAATGTAGAAAATGTACTTTTAGAATTAAACCAGAAACTTTTCTTCCATGAAACTCTTCTCCCACATCCCTCCTTCCATGAGAATAATGGGATAGGATCATGGTATGTATGTGGGAGGATGTCTGTCTTACAAGTTTGTACTAGGCTTGGGCCTTGAGAGTGGTCATGTGCCCTACTTTACAGGGAATGGTTCTCTATTTGAAGATGCCTGGCATTTGAGGGGCTGGACATAAGAAGGAAGAGCAAATTCCATGTTAGGCATAATTAGGAAAGGAATTGAAAATAAAACTTCCAAGATCATACTCCCCTTATACAAATCTGTGGTGCAACCACACTTGGAATACTGTGTACAGTTCATTTTAGTACAACTAAAATGATCAAAGGGCTGGAGCAAGTCCCCTATGAGGAAAGGTTACAACATCTAGGACTGCTTAGCTGAGAAAAAAAGGTGCACATGTGTAGATATGATAGAGGTGTACAAAATTATGCATGGTGTGGAGAAAGTGGATAGGGAGACATTTTTCTCCCTCCCTTATAATACTAGAACCTGGAGTCATCCCATGAAGCTGATTAGTGGGAGATTCAGGACAAAAAACAGGAGGTATTTCTTCATACAGCACATATGTTCCATAAACTATGGAATTTGCTTCCACAAGATGCAGTGATGGCCACCAATTTGGATGGCTTTAAAATGGGATTGGACAAATTCATGGACGATAAGGCTATTGATGGCTACTAGTCCTGATGGCTATATGCTACGTCCAGTATCAGAGGCAGTATGCCTATGTACACCAGTTGCTGGGGAACATGGACGGGAGGGTGCTGTTGAACACATGACCTGCTTGTGGGTTTTCTCATGGGCAATTGGTTGGCCACTGTGTGAACAGAATGCTGACTAGATGGGCCTTGGTCTAATCCAATATGGCTGTTCTTATGTTCTTACACATTATATACATGGGGTACAAATCTCCAATTCACATAAGTAATGGAAACAAAATTTAATAAGCAAACACAACAGTAACCTGGTCCTAAACAGGGATATGTTATTTGTCCTTTCTCATTCCTTTAATCCGTTGGCAACCTTCCACAGAAGAAAGCAGAGCTACAATACAGATCAGGCCACATATCCAGCCTTTCTGCTGCCCCCTTTCAATCTATCAGTTGTGGCTTGTGTCAGATCAATAGCTATGTTATTGTAGAAGACATATTTAGCACTCCATTTATACATAAATCAAGTGTTTGAAAGTTAGAGAGCTTAGTGGAAGGCTACCTCCATTGTGCTGCATTCTCACTGCTATGTGCAATGGTTCTGGAGGAGTGCATTTGGAGATTACACAAAATACTGTACTGAATCCATGACACCAGTGATGAATTACAGTGATGTTATTTTGAAATCATTTTAAAAAATGGAGTAGGAGACAGGAATATTTCAAAATGCTAACTTTTCTAATTGAATAATATTTCTAAATGTTTGAGACAACTGTGATATTTTTTAGGCAGACTTCGGTATTATTAATTTATTTTATTTTGTTGAACCTGTGGATGAACCTTCTTATAAGGAAAAGCTCAAGATGTGCTTTTTGGAAAAAATTATTAATACTTCCTTGGCAGTGTTTTAGAGGAAAAATTTAGGGAGACTTCAGAGCATAGACTAACAAACTTGTCACATAGAGATTAAGTGATGAAGTCATAACAATTTTTCCTCTGAAGTTTTTTTTAAAGTAAAGTGATGGGTGAAATAGTATGAGGAACAGTGGGTCACTTATGTAACAATTGGTATTTGGTGTTCCCAGGCTTATGACTATCATTCAATTGTCTATCATGATCATAACACAAAAGCATGTGCTTTTAGTCTGCTGTGATGTGTGATACATGCATTGAATTCCCCATCTCATGTGTTTGTAATTCCATTAAAAAAAAATTCTTAAGAGGGACCATTCGTAACAGCCACTTTTAGAATATCTAATTTAATTCCAGCCATTTTTAACACTCGAAGATATACATTTAAAATGCAATGGTTTAAAGAAAAATCCATCCACTTTTCCCCTTCCATTCTGAAAAATTAATGTGTAAGCAAATGTGATACAATATAAATATTCAACAGTGTATACAGTTTACTCCCTAATGGCCAAAACTGTCTTCTGCAAATGCACAATTTCTTGTCACTTTTTGCATGAGCACATAAACATTTTTAAAAGGAGAATAAAAGTTAGATTTGGCTGGGGATAGGTGTCAGACACCCATCCCCAGCCAGTTAAATTATCTTTTAAAAAAAAAGTCCTTGAAGATCTGTTTTCATCTTCACCCTAAATCCCATTAGCTTGCATCTATAAACACAACAGCTCTCCATTTCAATGGGGCTTGAGATGGCCAAGTACTTTGATGAGCTAACTTCTTAGATATACATAATGTAATCCTAGAAACTGTATTAATGATAAAATCAGTACAAGTGGAAATATTCTGTTTAGTAACAACTAGAAGAACAGATTCCCATATACCCTGAATCATAAAGACTGGTCCTAGGCCCGTCTGACTTCTATATCATGTACAACAAACACTCAAATCAAGAAAAGAAGAAGGAACATATCAGTTTTGCATCTGATACAGGGAATCCTATCTAAATTAGCCAATAATTAAGGCAACCCTATATAAACAAATATAAAGTATTCTCTTTTTTCTTCCTTTATTAGAAATACCACCCATATTTCCAAGCGTACCTTTGTCAGATATGAGGACTAGAAACTTAGTTGGTTTTTGAAACAGAACATAACGTGCTTGAGACTGCTAGGAAGAGAGAGAGTGCTGTCAACTCTCATAGCACTGATCTCCTTCTGAGGAGACAACAGGACTGAATTCAGGATCCCTAAAGGAAGGTCAATGTCTGTAAAATAAGTTTTAAGCCGTACGATCCTATTGATACTATAACCTTTGTTTACTCACAATATGGGCTTAACCTCAACGTTTGCTTGAAAGTTTGCTGTGAAGTACTATTCTGTTTCACTCAGTGGTGCAGTTAGAGCTGGACCTTGGACTTGAGGCATGACGGTGCTATGATTTAGACGAGTTTAAAATGCAGAACTGCACACGTGCAGAACTGTTGTTTTTAAATCAGGGTTAGCAAACACTTTTGTTGTTCTAACTATCAGGAATGTAGAAGCAGTTTTAAAGCATGGAATGGCTGTTGGGAATGGGGGTGGGGCAGAGAAATGTTACTTGAGTACTCCACAACTGAAGTAATAAAGATGTCCAGCTAAAGGAAGCCTACATAAGACCTTTAAGCCCAGGGTCTAAAATTACCTAGAGCCTCGTGTGGCGCAGAGTGGTATGCGGCAGTATTGCAACCAAAACTCTCCCCACGACCTGAGTTTGGTCCCAGGTAGCTGGCTCAGGTGGACTCAACCTTCCATCCTTCCAAGGTCGGTAAAATGAGTACCCAGCTTGCTGGGGGAAAGGTGGTCACGACTGGGGAAGGCAATGGCAACCCACCCCGCTATAGTCTGCCATGAAAATGCCAGAGTAAGCAGGCATCTCTCTAGGGGTCAGTAATGACCCAGTGCTTGCACAGGAGGAACCTTTCCTTTCCTAAAATTACCTAGTTGCACACTGACATCTCTACCATATAGAAAATATTTTTGTGGGAAGGGGGAAATGGTACGCCTTGGTATATTACCTCTGTATTTTACAGGTTCCAATCCTTTGCAGATAATGAATTTAAGAAATGACTTTAGAAGTTGGAGAGGGCTAGATTTTGCAGGAGCGTTCCATTTACCTTCTTACATAGCACAGCTGAAGGTCATGTCAGCCACAGCCACAGGAGCTGAGGCAGAGGTTGGAGCCAGGGAAGATTTGAGGCTCTCCCATTTAAAAACACAATATTTAAATTGCTTGGCTTGGCTCCCTGCCAAGATTCCCCCTCTCCTAAGTTACAGTCCACCCTTTCTTCATTTATATGCATTTTCCAAAATCTGAAGTATAAGCAAAGCACCTCATGGTGAAATTTGCAGTACAATTCCAGGGATACCCCACAGACATGTTTTAAAACAAAACAAAACCATAGGTGTCGATGGCCTAAAAACTCGGCCCTGTGTGCGCATAATATAAACACACAGAACAGGATGAAATATGCAAGAATCTAAGCAACTGAGTGGAGAGAGAGAAATGAGACAGGAAAGTTTCATTCAAAGAACCACCCCCTCGAGTAGAAACTTGTTTCTCAAGCGTTCTGTGCAAGCAGGCAAGAAAATCTCCTTGTTACGTTATCAGTTGTCAAGAAGATCCCTTAATTTCCCCCAGACTTCTCCCTTGGTCTTCGCTTTTCTCTCTCCCCACTCCCTGTACACGCCTCCTTACATTGTGAATTAAAGAACAGTGCTGTGAGGAAGGGCTATTATGCAGATCCATGAATTTATATCAGAGAGAGAGAGACAGCGCACCACCAAAATACATTTCCTCTTACTTTTTCACTCTATTGTTCAGCAAGTGGGAGTGCTAAGATACAAGAGCGAGAGAGATAAATATGGCCCACAAAAGTTTTCCCACAGTCTTTAGCCTCTTTGGGATGCTAATCCTATTGAGAATATTTATGCTGGCACAACAATGAGGGGGGATCCCAAACACAACCCAATAGAGCCAGTACTCCTGCTGGCTGCCCCCCTGGCACCGCAAAGGCACTTTCTAGAGACCAGCTGCCTGTTGCCATAGTAACCACTCCGCAGAAGGGCAGCCCTGGGCACTACACTTAAAATACTTTAGACTCACCACATGCTTAGCCAAAGAAAGGCCAAGAGTTTCCATTTATCTCCCTGGCATCCTGATTAACCTAGGCAAAGTACTTCCTTTGGGTTTCAGTCAAATGCTCCAGCACAGGATGAAGCCTTCCAATACTGTACAAAGAGAGATGTCTCGGCTGCTGAATCTGTCTATATTTCTGAAGAGAAAAATCAGTATATCTTTGCCCTAGGTTTCAATGAACATGTTTGACAGATATGGAGAATTATACATGAAATGTATAATAACAGCAGATGCCTATTGTGATTGTTGTGGTAAGCAATAAATAATAGCATCCGGAAAACTGGTTAACTGTAGAGTCTGTGTGTGGGGGTTGCTCAGTGTCTATGTGTACCATCTGTACTTTTGTAACTTGTATTTAAGAGTGAAGAACTCTTCATTTAAAATTTAATCTCAGTAAAATTTCCCATTTTTGTACTTATTCTCACACCTTCAGTCACATGCATACTGCATGTGTGGAGGGGAAGGGGGAGGAAATCACACTTCTTCATCCCACTCCCCCATTCAGTGGAAGATCTCGTCTGATCTCAGGAGCTAAGCAGGGTCAGCCCTGGTTAGTACTTGGATGGGAGACCACCTGGGAATCAGGCTTCCTGCATTGAGCAAGAGGTTGGACTAGATGGTCTTGTAGCCCCCTTCCAACCCTATGATTCTATGACTCCCTGCAACACTAATATGAAGACAGCCGTCTTCTGCTGAATGGGGGGGAGGGCGGGACAGAGGGGCATTTGGCATGATGCTGCTCTGCCCTCTACATGTTCAGTACATGTATGTTCAAATGCATGAAAAAGGTCTATACCTGGATTGAAAAGCTTTATCAGAAATACACACATTATTTTGTCAATTAAAATTAGCCATTCACCCTCATCCTTTGGCATGAGGGGGGAGAACAGGACTGCACTTGCTGGCCCCACCAGTTCCATCACGTTCCTGTCTCCCAAACCTAGACATTAAGTGCAAATGTCTGGCCTTCCACACATTGGATGGGGAAGGTCTGATGGCGCAGGGCTCTAGATCACATGGGGAACCCTCCATGTGTAGAGCAGGCTCTCTGCTTCACACTTGCGCTTGTCGATGCAAGGAAGGTGGTGGGGCAACAGAGACATCATGATGAGGGTGGGGCCAGTAAGTGTCCCCCCCTGCACACAATTACAATCACATGAGGGACACAATGGGCTGGTTTGCATGATCACTGCAGCCCACCCTGGTTTATTTAAACCACGACAGTTGGCAGCACGTGCGGGCAGTCAGTTTGAATATTCTACTCCCACTGAGAGGTAGGGATGGCGGAGAATTTCTCCCCGAAACTTCGGGGGGCCGAGCGCCAACGTGTTCGGCCCCCCGAAGAAGTTTCAGGGAGAAATTCTCCGCACCCTCCGCCCCCCGCACCCCCCCGGGACGGGACTTACCTTTCCCAAATGTCCCTCCCAGCGGCGGGTCCCAGCGGCGGTTTGTCGGGTCTTCGTCAGGGGCGGGGGCGGCAGCCGATCTTTCGACCGGCTGCCGCCGCTGCCATTCCAATAAAAGAAAAAAAAACGCCCCCGTGATAGGCTATGTGACGATTAACATAGCCTATCACGGCTAGATTTGCAAAGTCAGCCGTGATAGGCTACGTAAATCGTCACGTAGCCTATCACGGGTGACTTAAAAAAAAAAAAAAAGCGCGTACAGCTAATGGTGGCCCCCATAGGGAGCCACCATTCACGTTCCTTATTTGGTCACTGTAGTCTACGTAAAGATTACGTAGACTACGGCAAAAATAAGGGCAACACTATTTGCAGGGATGTTCCTCATCTGGAGGCATCAGTTTGCGCCACAAAAGGCTTCCTCAGGTTGGGATGTAACAGGATCGGCTCAGAACTAAAAAGCTTCTTAAGTTCCTTGAAAGCCTGTTGGGCAGATGCCGTCCAATGAAAAGGAGATTTCCTGCCCCTAAGGAGGTCTGTGAGAGATGTCAGCCGAGCAAAGCTGGGCAGGAACTTCCTGTAAAAATTAGCAGACCCCAGAAAACATTGCAAGTCCTTCTTGGTGGATGGAGCCTGCCAGGAGAGGACAGCCTGGACCTTTGCAGGATCCATCCTGATACCGTCAGCTGAGATAATGTAGCCAAGATAGTCCAAAGAGGTTAGGTCAAACACACATTTCTCCAGCTTGGCATAAAGATGGTGTTCACGGAAGCGCTTCGAGAATGGCGGAGACATGGTGCTGATGGGCGTGGGGGGTCCTCAGAAAATATAAGTAAATCATTGAGATACACAATGAGGAAAGTCTCCAAATAGTCCCGGAAGATGGCATTCATAAAACACCGATACGTGGGGGCACAGGCAAGCCCAAACGGCATCACTAGGTATTCATACGCTCTGTACTGGGTGCCGAAACAGGTCTTCCACTCATCCCCCTCCCAGATGCAACTCAGATTGTAGGCGCCACACAGGTCCAACTTTGTGAAAATCTTGGCTCGCCCCAGGCGCTCCAGCATCTCAGGGGGAGGGGGTACTTGTCAGGGATCGAGATTGAATTGAGGGCTCAATAGTCATGCACTGGGCAGAGTTCTCCTGATTTCTTGGTCACAAAGATGGTAGGGGCGCAGGTGGGGGAGGAGGAAGGGCAAATGAAGCCACATTTGAGGTATGTGTCCAAAAACTCTCGCAGAGCTCGAAGTTCCAGCTCCGACATCGAATACAGTAATCCAGTGGGGATGGTCACTCCCGGAATGAGGTTAATGGCACAGTCAAATGGGTGGTGGTGGGGGGAGCTGGTCAACCTCCTTCTTGTCGGATACATCCCGAAAAGCTGCATATCACGGTAGCTGAAGAACTGCCAGAAGCAGACGAGGAGGGGGAGGAAAGGGTTAAAGCCTGGACTGGGACTGGCACCTCGATCGGGAGACAATGCTCCCGGCAGTAGGGAGACGCAAACTCCACTTGCTGAAGCTCCCAAGAAATCTGAGGATTATGCTTAGAGAGCCAGGATACACCCAGCACGATTGGGTATTGGAGAACCTTGGCCAAGTGAAACTGAATCTGATCAGCGTGGGACTGGGCGCGCAGAGTGAGTGGAGCTGTAATCCGGGTCACTGCACCTGAAGAAAGAGGACGCTCATCGATGGTCTCCACTGCCAAAGCGGCAGGAAGAGGCAGGGTAGGAATCTTGTGAAGAGGGCAAAGGTTTCATCCATGAAACTGGTCGTAGCCCCTGAGTCCACTAAAGCCAGGGCCTCCACCCCACCCCACTGGGAGGAGCGGAGGTGAACATGCAATAGCAGATGGGAGGGTGGGGGGTTGCAGAAGTCACCCACCGGGTGTGGAACTGACCCCCACACTGGAGATCCCCAACAGGCTTAGGGGGCAGCCTAGTTAGGCCTGAGGGTGAGGAGGAGGAGGAAGGAGAGGAGGGGGAGGCAGAGGAGCTGCGGGTCTAGCGCGGCAGGTTTTGGCGAAATGTCCCAGTTTTCCACACCGAAAGCGTTGGCGCTCAGCACGATGCTGCTCTAGTTCCTCCAGCAGCAGTGGGGCTTGGGTAGCTCCCAGCTGCATCGGGGTCTCCTCCGCCCCCACCGCTGGGGCGGGGGGTGGGGGAGGGGGCAGGAAACGGGGGGGAATGGGAGGAGGGAAATCTCGGCCCCTGGTGCCCCGCCGGGTCTGTCAGCGCCCCTCCAGCCGACTATCTATCTGGAGGTAGGTCTACATGAGGTCCTCCAAAGTAGGTGGGCTAGGTGTGCATGCCAACTCATCCAAGATCTTGTCCTTCAACCCATCCAAAAACTGAGCCATCAGCGCGGCATCATTACACTGTAAATCCTGCATCAGCAAGCGAAAAGTTGTTGCATAGCTGGAAACTGAGTCCTTGCCCTGCCTGAGGTGGCGAATCTCCCGAGAAGCTGTCTGCATGCGCAGGGTGTCACCGAAAAATCTGGCCATCGCTGTCAAGAAAACTTGATAGTCCCCGAGCAGGGGGTCATTAGCGAGAAGAAGTCCCGAAGCCCATTTAGCTGCCACGCCTGAAAATAGGTTAATGATGAAGCCCACACGAACCTGTTCTGTCAGGAAATCCTCAGGTCGAAGGCGCATGTACAGCTCCGATTGGGCCTGGAAAATCTGAAAAAGTCCTTTCCCCCCAGAAAACGTCTCTGACAAAGCCACCGGGCACTTGCGGCGGGGGGAATCGGAGGTGGCAGGGGTTGAACCGCAGCTTGCAGATTCTGTATGGCAGTCGTCAGTTGAGCCACTTGATCACAGAGAATCTGGTTCTCTTGCACCAGAGCTTGCACCGCCGGGTCCCTGGCACCCTCCATACGGCAGTAGAAGAGAGAGAGAGAGAGAGAAAGAGAGAGAAAAAAGAGGAACGGGGATCAAGCTGTCAGGAGCGCCCTAGCGGCCTGTTTCAGTATACTCCAATAGTAGGGATATACGAAACCCCACTTACCTGGCTCCACCAGCTTCTGCTGGAGGGGGGAGGTGCTCCGTGCCTCCCCCCGGAATCCTGGCCAGCTGCCCGCAGCCGGACATCTGGCCACTGGGCTGCCCTTCAGGGACACAAATGGCGGCTGTTGTAGCTGCCGTCATTTGCGTCCCTTTCTTTCACCGTGATAGGCTACATAAAAACTTACGTAGCCTATCACGGCAGGGGAAAAACCCCAGCGTACACAAATGGCGGTAGCTGCCGCCATTTGCATACGCTGGGGTTCCCCCCCCGTGCCGTGATAGGCTACATAAATACTTACATAGCCTATCACGGCCTCCACAGGGACGCAAATGGCGTCCCTGCGTTAGCCGTGATAGGCTACGTAAGTATTTACGTAGCCTATCATGGCTGAAGAGGAGCAAGCGAATGGCGGCCGCAGGACAGCCGTCATTTGCACAGCAGCGTGGATAGGAGCAGGTAAGTGCTCCGTTTCGCACGCCTTTCGTGGGGTGGGGGCGGCAGGTACTTCATCCCGCGCACCTTAAGTGGGTTGGGGGGTCAGGGGCTTGGTCCGCAATGGTTTTCGGGGGGCCAAATGCACTGGCATTTGGCCTCACCGAGATCCGTCGCGGAATTCTCTGACATCCCTATCCAATAGCCAACTCAAGACACAGACGAAAGGATTCTTTTCAAGGCTTTAATCCTTTTACAACTTAATGACTCTTTCAGATGCTAGTCACCAGTGACTAAGCAAGGAACAGCAGAGTAGCCTATGCTCCGAGTAGGCAGTTGATCCCCGTTTGAAGGAGAGTCACTTGAAAACCCTGAACTTATGGGCTAGGGAGAGATCCTCCCCCTTTCCCTTGGGTCCACGGGAGGCAGCCGTTGCTTGCGCGCCAAACAGGCGCTACGCCTCCTTTCCGCACCATCCATCGCTCATCGCTCCCTGCATCTGCGTCGAGCGTCTAGCAAGCCCCATTCCCGCACTCTCTCACTGCCTGAGTCACTATCTATCTCAGGAATGCCGGCAGGAGGAATCTCTGCCAGCTGCTGTGCCTGTGTGGGATGAGCTGGCTCCTCTCCCACGGATTGCTGATCCTCCTCAGAATCAGAACTGCTCTGGGGTTCTATCGGCTCAGTTTCCACCCTGACACGTTAAGAATGCAGTCATTAGGGGGATGAGGTTTTGTATGGCAAACAAGACATAGGTGTATAGAGGGGAAGGAAAAGTCTCCCTCCACTCTCACCACCAGCAGCCGTACCAGCAGGCTTTATCAGAGGGAAGTGAGAGGAGAAGTAGGGACATTCCATCAGCGCTGCTAAAAGCCTCCTTTATTTCTTCCACTTCCCTACGCATCCCCTTTTCCTTGTGTTGTGTCTGTTTAGATTGTAAGCCTGCAGGCAGGGACTGTCTTGTTTAGGTAGTTTACAAAGTGATTGATGGTAAGCTACTCCCAGAGCCTTTTTGGCTGAAGAACAGGATAAAAATACGTTAAACAAATAAATAATCATAAAAATAATTAGGGTGAGTGAGGGCAGGGGGGAGAAGAAGAGGAGGGAGAAAAAATAAGGCTATAGTATTTGTTTCAAGATCTGAGGTGTACAGCCACTGCAACCTATTTCCTACTCACAACCCCTCTTCCCCCAACTTATAGAATTTCAATCTCAAAGCATGGTTAAATATTGATATAAAGACATCAGTGGGTCCCATGTTTTCTTAAGAGACTGAGGAATTTAATGGATCGCTTTCTTTTGGGGCTGTGTGTTGAATGAGGCTTGGTTATTTTGGCATGAGGGGCAGGCTGCAAACATTTCACAATGAGGTTGTGCTTACTCTTTAGCTTGGCAGAAATAGGTACACTTTGTTGCCCTGGGGCCTAATCGCTCAATTGCATTCAGTCCACGGTAGCTTGTTGAGCAACCTCCTACTACTGTAGTAGATGCTGAATTTAGAGATAGAAAAAGGGTAGGTGACTGAGGGCCAAGGTAGATGCCATGTCAAATGCATCTTTGCATTTAATGTCTAGGTTTGAAAAATGCAAATAGCATCAGCTAGCAGTGTCTTATAATTATCAGGATCTCTGCAGGCATGGAAGGGGAATGACAAAGTTTTAAACATCCACACTCATACAATTCATAAACATAACAGCATAGGAAAAGCAGAAATATACACTTGAAAGGCTAGATAGAATAGCAAAGTAAGCTCCCTAAAGGTCAATAGGTTGGATCCAGACTTCCTCATGCTTAGAGTACACTCATTGAAATTAATGGAACACATTAGTCATAACTACCGTTCAGTAGGTCTACCCTAAGCATGATGATCGAGCCCAACCTGTTTTGTAGAACAATTTGATTTTAAAAGAAAAGTGGAAACCTTTTCTTCATTGATTACTGTAAAATAATTTAATATATTCTGATGTGAAATACTGTTTGTCTACATTCTTCTTGAAAGGTTCATGTTAATAAATATGGTATATATTTTGTAAACTCTCCCCCCTCTATTTAATTCAAATTTATTCTTGTATTAGAATTCATTCTGAGGCTATTGGAAAAAGGTTATTTTTCTGAATAATGTATAATAATATAATACAATGAATAGGCATTATTAGCTTTAACTGCAAGAAAAATGTTTTTAAAAAAGAAATCACTGGGACAAGTTAAATATTAACATGTGAGTATCAATTCCATTTGTAGTCTTTATTTGTCAGTTTGATCTATATGTCCTCTCACCACTTAATTTTAAAACATTTTGTGGACTGGTCATGAAATTCGTCACCTTCCTTGAATTTATTTAAGGTCCATTGATCGACAAAACCTAGTAATAATTATTTGCTCTTCCTCCAAGCCTGCTATTAGAAAAAAGCCTCTGAAAATACACATTTTTCTTTCCTCCAAACAAGAGGGAACATCTTGATAACAGCCAAATGCACACTACATGTGCACTCTGTTTTTAAAAAGTAAACATAACAATGGAATCGTTTGGTTTTAATTTACAGACTGGCCTAGAGAATTTCCCCAAGAGGGGATATGGAAAGCAGGCCATAAATTATCAACAAGCTCTGCGCGGTTTTAGCTGCATCCCCCCAGATGAAGAGCTGCCCAGCTATAATTTCTAACCGTGTCACCCGTAAAAGAAGATAACATAAACTTTGGCAGCCTTGTGCACTACCTCAGAGGAAAGGTTCAAAATGTAGGCATACTGGTTTGGGTCTGTATACACTCAGAGCTATAGGCCATGTAGTTGGCTACACTCTGCTTTCTGGGGGGAAAAGGACATGTCACAGATGCTGGGAGGCTTACAAGACACAGTGCTCCCAACAGCTCATGGGTTTCAGCTTCCTAAATTATTATTAGTTGATTTCAAATACCCTTGTCTGGATAAAACATCTGCCTTACTTTTATGAGCTTCACCTTAAAAAAGGTTACTGTTGAAAGCCCATGAAGAAAATCCCATAACAACTAAAATAAATGTCAGAGTGGAACATTTTCACACCTGATATAGGAAAGGAAGCTTTTCTAAAATCTGTCACTTCTAAGCTATTCAAAGTTTTATTAGTCAAAATAATTTTCTCATTGTGATAGTATCTTAAAATTTAGGATTTATTGCCTGTCATATCCCACAAAGTTCATAGTGTTTTACTTAACTATTTATAAGCAGTGAAAAGCCCGCCAAATGATGGGAAATCTGGTTTGGTCCTCACTTCTTTATTCCCTCATTCATCTCGACTCTTTGCTTCAAGTCCTGTTAAGCAGGGTAGTTGTTTATTCTTTCCTTGCAGTGAGCTGTGTTAGGCATGCAAATAGATCAAAGATGAATAGGGGGGTTGGTAGAGCACAGCCTTCCCCAACCTGCTGCCCTCCAGATGCTTTGGACTCCAACTCCCATCAGACCCAGCCAGCATGGCCAACAGTCAGGAATCCTGGGAATTGTAATCCAAGGTATCTGGAGGGTACCAGGTTAGGGAGGCTGGTACAGCAGCAGCTGCTGTCACAAACCAAAGCTGGATCTCTGAAGCAGGAGAAAATTCAAAGTGTGGTAAGTAGTTTCTAGGACATCATTGATCCTGTAAAAAAAATTTTTTTTATAGGATGAGAGGTGCTTTTGATTATGACAAAAGGAATAAGTCCTTTCCAGTCCTACCCAGGATTCCTAACTATCAATCCATAGATCACACCTGTGTTAAAAAAAAAAAAAACTACTCAGAAGCAGCAAGAAAGGATGCAGCCATTGCACCACTCACTCTGTTCCTCCATCAGAATCTTTGCCCACATGTTGTAGCAAGGACATTAGCATGGCCCAACGCCGGTCAAGGCAGTAGCGAAGGGACTGGTGGAGCAGTGGCGTGAGAGGTGCACTGGCTGTATTCTCTTGATGCATGTAAGCTTTTAAAGATGTCAGGCAGGATCTCCTGACCCTAGTCCCAACTAATGCTCCTTTGGCTTGTTTCCTCTCCAGTCCTTCTGTCACAGGGAAGTTGCTTTCGCCTTATCTAAAAGACATTTTGCATCTGTGTTTTGATGGATATTTGTTACCCCTACTTGTAGTCTCTTGTTTTATGCTACATTTTAAATTTTATCAGTTTCTGTCCATCTATCTCTATCTCAGAAATAAAGGTATAGATAAAATATAAAATGTAGCACAATACTGAATGTATATTTGGTGAACCTGCCTTCAAGTCAATTGTTCACATCCTAACCATGAAGATGCACAGCAAGTCTTCCACGATTTCAATTAAGTGTTGTTGTTTTAAGCCCAAAATCTTCACAACCAGATGGAAGGTGCATCCCCCATTGCACTGATAAGTGCAAGCCTTCTGTGACTTCTTAACAATGATTTGCATCATTCATCCATCTTCCATACTCTGGCTGCCACAGGTGTGATATAGCATCTGAGTGCCAATTTTTAAATAGGTTCCCCTCTGTGGCTCAGCCAACAGACCCTATAGCAAACAGCCTAGCAAGCCCTCCCTCGGTGGTAGGTAAAGGTATATTTGCATCCAGTCCAACACTGCAGTTTTCTGCAATCTGCTATGTATTTTTTTCTCATTCACTTTCTTTCAAATGACAGCAACATTCCAACAGCGTTCTTTCAACTAAGGAGATTTCTCTTGTTAATCAGGGGTTCAGTGTATTTCAGACTGAATGGACAGCATCTTTAGAAATAAAGTATCTGGTACATGGCCTACATCAGGCGGGCGGGGAGAGGGTAGATTGGGATCTGCTGACTTGCAATAGATCTCCAAGGATTTCTGACTCGTAATACTTCAAGAGAGCAAGGAAAATTGTAAGGAAAAACAATCTCTGCCATGCCTGGCCTTGCGTTAATTGCTAACCTTTCAGCCTCAGTGTTCCTCATCTGTAAAATAGGGCTACACATTCATTCCTTTTGACCAGGTCTTTGTTGAGCTCTGCTGGCCATTTGTGTTATTTATTTATTTATTTATTTATTCATTCATTCATTCATTCATTCATTTCATTTCTATACTGCCCCATAGCCAAAGCTCTCTAGGTGGTTTACCAAGATTAAAAACATTAAAAATACAATATGCAAAATTTAAAAACATAAAAAACCCACAAACTGACAGTATACTTAAAGACAATATATATCTTTGTTGTGTTATAATCCCTGATTTGTGGTAACTCCCATGGAGAATTGTATATATTCTAGTGTGTGGTTCATGGGGTGCAATAGGTAATGGCTCCCTCAGCCACCATTTTGTGTCTGGCTCCAGTTGGTAGACCTCACTATGATGGTAAAAAACAGAATAGATCCCACAAGCCTGAGATCCACTGACCCATGGCCTACATAACTGAAACCCACTTAATACAGAGGTGTATTAATACTTATTAGACCTCTGCTGCATAAAATTCTTTATGACACTCTTCTCATGCATCTTAACAACCTGGTGAGCTTGGTCATGATTTTCACTACTAGCAAAATTATCCATTATTATGACAGTAGGTGGGTATTGATGGAGGTCCTGTCTTCTTCTGCACAGACAACAGGGGTGATGGATGGTGCAATCATTGCTACAGGACTGTCAGTGACGACAAGGCTGTGCTATCCAGAGTCAAGGATGGAAGCAGGTTTTCTCCTTATCACGAAGTTGTCTCCAAGACAAAGATCTCACTTTTCTAGCCTTAGACCCCTGCCCCTCACCCATTCCCATTCAACCTGGCTCAGAACCCACTGAGTTAATTACTGATTTTTGACAGGATACTCTCACACGCTGAGAAACTACTTACTGTTAACAATACATCTAAACTGCAGCACTGTACATTCATGTCCAAAGGTCAGGACTTGTCCCCACAGGCCCCAGTCTTTCCAAGCTGCACTCTTTTGTTTGAAGAAGTTTCAACATTCCCCAAGCACGGGGACAATTTCCTTTCCTTTAGCGGGCTTATTTTCTTTCCTTTAATGGACTCATGTTGCAGACAGATAATGTACCTACTCCAAAGATAAGACTATCCAGCTTGACATGAAATAGGGTTCTCACACTTTTCAGGATAGGTGTTAATGCTGTTGGGATTTACTCAGTCCAGTATAGATTAAGGCTGAAACAAGATCAGTAAGCCAGGAGACTGGTGATGCTGTAGCTTCAGTAGGCTCTTCTCAGAAGAGTGAGGGTTGGATGCAGGCCATTCTGTCTGTTCTGCTTCTTTCAATATATTGCTTGTTTGTCAATGGCTTCTGCGTTATAGTGAGGACAGCAGATCCAGGAAACAAATACCATGAGGAGAGTGCCAGCTCCAGGTGTTTGAGGGCCCTTGGGCAAGATGCCGTCAAGGGGCTCCCTTCCTCAGCAAGGCTACTTTATCACCAACAATGCCAACTCCTCTTGCTCTTCCTCTTTTTCGTCATTGCTATTGCTTCCTTGCTTGACAGACAGAGCGCCAGTGAGCAACTAGGCAGTGGCATCTGTTATTTCTATAGGAAGGGGACAACCAATGAAATAATAAGAGGGTTAATAGCAACAGGGGTGGCTGAAAGGGAAATACGGGTTTATTTTTTTTACAAGGGTCTGACCCGGCCAAAACATCTGAGAGGAAAAATGAATGAACACTGCTGCACGTCCCAAATTAACAAACTGTAGGTTTACATAGTTGACCCAAACTAGGCATTCTAAACATATGACTCCAGTTCTGGCCCGCCTGTACTGGCTGGCAATTTGTTTCTGAGCTCAATTCAAAGTGCTGGTTTTGACCTATAGAGCCTTGCATGACACAGCACCCAGAACCCAAAGGACAACCTTTCAGTATTTGAAATTTCATTTAATATTTGATTTGTATTTATATTTGACAGTAGAGATTTGACAATTAACAGTGTGACATGCAGTGGCAATTGATGCTGGACACATGATATGTTATGCTGTGTAGTTTTTAATAACTGGTTGGAACTCTGAAAGAATTTGTGGACAGCTTATGACATGTGACAGCTGGCCAAAACAAAAATCTAAAACACTGAGATTGTGAAGTCAAATTTCAATTTCAGACTGCTTTTTAAAATTTGAAATTTCATCAAAACATGTTTTTTTTTCTGAAATGTACTGTAGTGTACTATATCATCTTACCCGATAGTTTGCTTCTTAAAAGTTGCTTCACAAAGGGCAAGGATGGGCTAGGAGAACCACCTTTGATTAATGGGTGATGTGTAACTTACTGTGTTCAAAAATGTCAGTGGAAATAGCCTGATACAAGTAACAATGTACTACGTAATATTTTAACTTCTTTGCCTTCCTAAATCCTTGGGGAAAGTAAAATGTATAGCTTGCCAAAATATCAAATTATTGTTTAGCTGATATTTCTCATCTTCCTGAGTTGGTGAAAAGAAATTACACAACTAGGCCCATTTTTCTCAGCATGCATGTGCATAACAAGTAGGTCATTTCATTTTTTGTTTGCAAAAGGTACAAGACAGGAAATAAGATAGTGCCACCAATTTGGCAATGGAAAACAATCCCTCAGGGGTATTCTTTCTGGGATTAGGACAGAATAATTTTGTCTCATGATATTGCCTCATGGTCATCTTGTTGCTCCCCATGTCTCAATGAGAACAAAGAGGAGCATCCATTTTAAATGGCTGTTCCTCAGCTCTAGGAGTTATCCCTGCTTGCTCACAACAGAAAAGATACCAAGTGAGTACCTCACATGCCAGGAAGTCTTTTTGAAGTTTGTGCCACAACAGTTGAAGAGAGAAATCACTTTTTAAACAAAATGACAGCTTTCCTTTTGGCCAATGGGAGCCTATGCAATAAAAACTTCAGGTAATTCATGCATTTTCTTCAGATCACAACCCTAGAGAGAGCAGCAGAACTGAATTGCTATGTGACACTTACTTTGAATACACTAAAATGCTTTATTAAATATTCTCTCAGTGACTCTTTATATTACAGCTATTTCAACCAAGATAAATGTAATCTTTTGTATAAAGTAAGTGTGTGTGTGTATTTACACTACAGTCACTTTAAACTCTTAGTAGTATATGTTGACTGCAATAATGCCTGTTCATCTTCATCAGGATTAGGGATGAAAATTGGTTTTAAGAGCAGCACAGGAAATCCAGAATTGGAAACGTAGGGATGTTGTTGAAATGATAAAAAGGTTACTGAGAGCTTGTGATTTGCAAGCTTTAACATGCCCCCTGGTGGTGCATGCATAACCTGATCATTTTGTTGTTTCTTCTGTCTGATAAAGTAATACAATTTATGCAAAAGTACACTCCGGGAAAGAGTGGAGGACAGGAAGGCCTGGTGTGCTATGGTCCATGGGGTCACGAAGAGTTGGACACGACTTAACGACTAAACAACAACAACACCAAGACCAATCATCAGTGACTTCTCAGATAATCTTACCTAAATGTTCAGTCTGACTTGGTTACCGTAATATTCCTTGTAGTTATTGCAGCATATCTGGCAACATTCTTGGTCTCTTCCTTTACAAACAGAAATTATTAAGGTGTATAAATTAAGGAGATATGGAAGAGCTTCCTCTCCCATACATCACCACAAAAACTGAGAGAAATTTTAAAGGCTATTAAAGAAAAGCATTATAAAAGATTGAAAAGTGTGGAAGGTACTTTTAGCTGCTATTGGTGCACACAAAAAATGCATGGTGTCGAGATCATGAATAAGGAGAAGTTTCCCTCCCTCTCTCATAATACTAGAAGCTATGGTCATCCCGTGAAGCTGAATGATGGGAAATTCATTACTGACAACAGGAAATATTTCACAGTGCATAGCTGAACTATAGAATTCACTGCCAAAAGATGTAGTGATAGCCACCAACTTAGAAAGCTTTTAAAAGTGGCTTCACGGGGGATAAAGTTTTCAATGGCTACTAGTCATGATGGCTGTCTATTACCTCCAGCATCAGGGGCTATATGCCTCTGTATGCCAGTAGCTGGGGAACAACAACGGGCTTCCCAGAGGCATCTGGATGGTCTCTATGGGAAACAAGATGCTAGGCTACATAGGTCTAGTCCTTATACATACAACCCATGAGCCAGTATAGCTCAATAGTGCATGTTGGAATTCCTTGTCTGTGCTGAGACACAGCAATCGTATGCCCAGCTCCATTCCACTCCACCCAAGGATCAAGATATCATGATCCTACAGTAGACAGACACCTATGCTTCACTTTACACTAATATCACATTTTCATAGTGTTGGTTGTAATTATAAGGCCTTAGAGCAGGGATGGGAGACCTGTGGTCCTCCAGTTGTTGCTGGATTCCAACTCCCATTGCCCTCGACTACTAGCCATGCTAGCTGGGGCTGATGGGAGTTGGAGCTCAACATCTAGCCCATAGGACACAAATCTACATATACTAATTTATCTCTGTATATGCACATTTAGAAATAATTTATTTAAGTTTCATAGGAGGCAAAGCTAGCCAATTAATTTCTCATCCAAATAATTTCAAATAAAATGAATTCTTCAATTAATTTGCCCCCTGACCTAGATCATCCCAAAACAGTGGCATGGGTTTTTTTTAAATGTAAGCTTAATTGCCATGTGGTGGTGTGGGGGAGGGGGTGTTGCAGCAAATGGGGAGATTTAAGTCTTCCCTTCCCCAGCTACAATCACTGTTGAATCTGGGGCCCTGGGAAATAGATTCAGGGCTGGAGCCTCATGGGAACTGGGCAAAGCCATATAGGAGAACTGGCAGAGCCCAAATGTCTATGTGCCTAGAAGCTCTTTTCCTTAAATCTGAATTCAGTGAGAGCATCTTAATATACACCTTTTTCTCTTCTTTTGAAAACCTATTCTGTCTTTCCTTCCTATAAAGCATGAAGCTATTCTAGGTTTCCGTCCTGAATCCATTTTTTTCAGATTTCCTTTTTATTTGCTTCCCTTCTTTTTGCACACACTCCCTTACTCTTCCTATTGTGTATTAGTTAATCACAGAAGGTGATCCTAAGGACAGGTCAATATGTTTTAAAATTTAGTGACAGTGCCTGCTAATTTTAGGCAATTTATAAATAAATATGATTAAGACAATAGCAGTTACATAAGGCAGTTTTAGGGATGAATCCTTCTCCTTAGAACAGGTTCCTGGACTACTATGGCATAGACAATGCCTTGAAAATATAGATATATATATAGAGAGAGAACAAAATGACCATTTTAAAAAGTGCTGATTCATAAAAACAGTACAACTCCTCTGTTGAAGAGTTATTGTTCTAAGGTAGAGAAACACATAATTAAAAGAGATTATAGCTATTGGATTCCTCATATGTTGAGGAAATGAGGCCACAATGAGAAATATCAGGAAGAAAATTACACGTCAGATGTATGTATAAATCCTTCAACTAAAGGAAGCCATAATGCATTTTAACTGAATGCTGTCCATTTCTGCTTCCATTTTGAATACATCAAGTAGTGTATACATAAATTAGGAGGGAAAACTCAGCTTGCTTGAGTTGCACAGTGCTCTCAGGCACTTCCAGTGTTCCAAACAACGGCAGGAGAGGCGGCACAAGGAGCTCTTGGGTTCCATCTGAAGATGGTAGATGTCCATTTTCCACACAGAAAGATGCATATTTTCTGGATGTAGGAATGGATCATGCTTTCCCTGACCCACCTTTGGCTGAGACACGGACATATGTCACTTTTTTCTCTCTACAGCTTCTATCGCATGCCTAGATTTCTTTGTAATTTGTGAGTATCCCCTCTTAAAGGTCACAGTGTGGAGTGCATTAAGATGTCCTGCTGAAAGAACAATTGGATAAAAATCTGCCTAGAAGAACTTCATTCAAAATTAATTTATGAATCATCCAGGTCTGCAATGGCTTGACTGCTGAGCAGCAGGAACTCTTTGGGATCAGCTTTTGTGAACAAGTACAGAGTATGGCCCAATACTGATCTCAGTTCTGAACATGAATTGTATCGAAAACAAAACAGGTGAATCGAGACCAGAGATGGGCAACTTGTGGCCCTCCAGATGTTTTGGCTTACAACTGCTATGATTCACCATTGGCTATGCTGACTAGAGTTGATGGGAGTTGTGGCCCTCCAGATGTTTTAGCCTACAAGTTGATCACCCCAGTCTAGACCTTAACCTAGAACAGGCAGATCATACAACTTAGAGCAGCTGTCAAAAAATTCCATGAATATAAACATCCCATCAATAAAACTGTGTTTTAGTTTATATATTTTATAAAGTATGCTTTATAAAATTTGTGTTGTAGACCACACCATGTTGTAGTATGAGATGGTATTCTTGCTTTATAAGTAAAATTACTCAAGTAACTATACTCAGAGAAAAGACTTCAGAATAGCTCTAGATGTATACGCCTTGGGAAGGGTGAGCTCTGTAATTTTGAAGGACACAATCCATCAGGTCCTCTTCAGCAGAGGGGCTTGTACAGGAGAAACTCCTCTGGTTTGTGTTCAGTACCCATAACGACATCATCACATTTTACACTGACAAGAATAAATCCAAAATGTGGAAATAACGAATGGATCTTCATCTTGCAAGACCAAGAACAGGAACAGAACAGAAAGGCATCCACAGCATGAGGACTTCAGAACAGTATGTTTTGTTTAAGGTTTAATATGGAATTCCACATTAAGTGACAGCTGTATTCTCATGGTCCTCTTTGTCAGGCAGATGTTCACATTGGGAAGTTAGAAGAAAAAACCTGAAGGGTCTAGCTATCACATCTATTTTATCACACTATTTTAAAGTTATGGATATCTTAACATCATAGGTTAGATCAATTCTTAATCATACTTAAGTAGATCCATTGGAATTAATGGAACTTAAGGTAGTCATGACTAACTCAAGTCCCATTGATTAAAATGGGTCTACTCTAAGTATGACTAAGTCTGGATCCAATCTAAAATCTTGCTTTAGACATGGAATGATAGGCTGTGAAATGATTACAGAGATCCTTCTTTTGGAATGTCTGGAAAATCAAGATTCTAAAATCTCAGGAAGAGCCTCCATGGATAGAGGAGGTTCTACTCTGCAGATAGTCAGAGAGCCAGTGTGGTGTAGTGGCAAGAGTGTTGGACTAGGAGCTGGGAGATCCGGGTTCTAGTCCCCACTCGGCCATGGAAGCTCACTGGGTGACTTTGGGCCAGTCACAGACTCTCAGCCCAACTCACCTCACAGGGTTCTTGTTGTGAGGATAAAATGGAGAGGAGGAGGATAATGTAAGCTGCCTTGGGTTTCTTGCAAGAGGAAAAAAGGCGGGGTATAAATGCAATAAATAAATAAATAGTCAGCCTCCAAGTGTAAAAGGTGGTAAGGACAGCAAGTGTGTGTGTGTGGGGGAGAACTAGCGCATTCATCCCTGCTCCCCCTTCTCATGTGTAGAGCTTACATGTGAGAAGGATACGGCTAGAGTGTACATATACGTCTTCACAGGGGACAGACTTCAGTATCTCTTTCCTAGTTTCTCCACAACAGTGATCAGTACTGTTCTGGCAACATGTTTAGTAAAGCAGATACGCATTGCAGCAGTATGATGTAGAGCCCACTACTATGCACGAGAATTTCAAATGCATTACTGGATTCCTATGGCCTGTTCTAGCAGACAGTGACACAAAAATGGATAAAGGCTGTCTATGAAAATGGGTGTACAACAGAATTCATAACAAATACTCCTGTTAAATTTGTTTATTTTATCATTTTAATGAAATTCAGAAAGCTAATATGAGTGACATCAATCGTTCTGGATATCCAGCAAAAACAGCCGTAGTAGGTACAATTCCATTCTACTGATACATTTGTGTTTTGATTGTTTTGTTTTAAAAAATAGTACTCCTTAATGTCAAAGTGTTTGGGGGTTTGTTTGTTTTTGTTGGAAATAGAATTCAACAATTTTGCAATGAACACAAATAGGCATTAAGAATACAAAACAACAACAATCAAAACTGGGATGGACATAAAGATGTTACTTCATCCAGCTGACTTAAAGTAATCTCTTTGGCAATTTGACCCCAATCCTATGCTTGACTTCAATTCCAACATTTCCCCAAGTACCAATTACAAAAATCATCTCAAATCTCCAAGTTCCTTAGTATTTCGAGACTAGTATAGACAGTATTTAAAGCAACCATAATTTTTTTTTTGCAGTGAATCTCCAATAATCTACAGTGCATAGATTTACATTAGATGGCTTTATGGTATGTCATATAGGATAGATTCTATAAACCAGGTCCACATTGTAAAAGAATTTGTTTTTTTCCACTGAATTCAATAGAACAAACACAGCCTTAATTCCAAGCACCCTAGTTTAATTGGGTTCCGGAATAATATTAGCATGCAGCTGCATATTTAGTCCTCCTATAACAGTGAAAGAAGATATTAAATTTGTGGAATTACATACATTTCATTGCAGCTTTCATACATTTCTGCACCCAAGTGACTTTAAATATTCTCCCTAATAGGTATCTACAAAACCCTACAGAAAAAAATATGTTCCCATCACTTATGCACTTCACACCATTTCTCAGAAAGCAAGGAAGGGATTAGGATTATCAAATAAAACAAAAGATCATTATATTCTGCCAGACCCTTGATATAAATGGCCAAAAATGGTATTTCTTTGTAAGATAAGCCAATGTATAAATTTCCTATGAGCATAAAGAAATACTTTATGTGTCTCTATTTTCAATAGGCATATCAACATCAAACTGCAGGGCTATACAATCCAGCAGTAGTGCAATAAGGTATCGTTGCAAAGAACACCCACAGAATGAACACCTCAGCTTCTAAAAAGCAACATATGCTCTGAACATGCCTGTCCCACCAGAGTTGCATATTGGCGAACACTTTCTTCATCACTTGGCCCCTTCCGCCTTCTCTTATACACACTGTAATGCATAGCTGTTCTCTTGTGGAGAATCCAAACTCGGTCTAGTTCCTTCACATTCCCTTCATCAGCTGTAAATGGAAAAAGACTCATTAACGCAGTGGCCAAATGCACAGGGAACACATTATATTTTCCTGTTGGTGGTAAAAGTGGTGATGTCTAACTGTACAAGGCAACAGCCTTATTTTCAGGAAGTACATAATCTGGTGAAATTTTAAGAAACAAAGTTCTGCTTAACTATTAAGGAGGTGACTTCAAATACTGGGGTGTGGATTTTGGTTGCTCTTCAAAGCTCAAGGGTGAATGGCATCGTTTGGGGATATCATAATCTTGCACCAAGAACTTTTTAAACTTTCTACAAAATATATCACAGGTCCCTCTGAGTAAGCCCTACGCAGGTCTTGCCCATGTGAAAGAATCTAGATATAACGGAAAACCTATTTTTTCAGTATTGTTACTAAAAAGCAGGTACACTATGGCAGATTTAAATGGCAGTTAGGAAATAAAACCAATTTTCCTAGTGAACTCATTCAAAATCTTTCTTTCTTTGTAATCAGCCATGTTTGGCATCTGATTGAAATGGTTTGGGGAAGAATAAATTCCTGCTGCAATGCTACATCATCTTTGAGAATTCTTTCAAAACTACAATAGAGAATATTTATTAATGTAAGCTTAGGGTGCATAGGAAAGGAGCTCAAAGTCACAAAAATGTCTACTCTAAATCCATTAATAATAACTGAAAAATAAGCTCACCTGGAATGGTGTCTGCATGCTATTTCCACAACACATTAAAACCTAACATTTGAAGCTGGTATTATTTAAAGTTGGCTGAAAATCCACACCAGGGTCACACACTTTTATTTGAAGTCACTCTTCATTATTTCTGAATAAAGTGATATTTCTAGTTTTGCATTTATCACTTTGCTGATAAAGTACATTTATCAGCAAGGTGGAATAAGCTAAACACTTGATAATTTACTGAACACTGTCAGGTAGGTGAAAGTTGCTGTGCAGTCATTATCTGGTAGTGGGAAAATGGTTGTGTAATAAAAATTGCATCTGTCAGTATGAAGAGCTCAGACTCAAAAAGATTCTGATATCCTCCCAAACCTTCTTTTGTAATAGAACATTACAGATACTTGAAAATCTTGTACATTTGTAAGCATTTCCAAACTGCTTCAGTGCTGATATCTATAAGCACAATCATTAGATTGACCAACATCTATTAAGTTTGTCTAGATGATTGTATCTTATCAGACATAACAGCAACGGGAAGAATCAGTAGTCCTGTGGTGCACGGCATGCTGAAACTTACTTCTCCATTAACAGTCACTGGCAGTCTCTTTACATACAACCAAGTCACAGAACACTGGTTTGGCTTGTTTACCGCTTTTTGAAATCCATTATCCTTTTGAAGTGTAGGCAATTTTTCTGCAGCGTTCTATCAGGGTTGTATTTTTTCTTTTACCAGCAATACCATTCATTGGTGCCATTTCCATTCTTTAGGGACATTTTGCAAAGGATGTTTTCAAGTTCAGCTCAAGATGGGACATAACCATAAAGTGAGTTTAGTTTCTTAAAAGGAAGCGGAAGACTTATATTTACAACACCTTTAGGCAGAATATTAGTTGCAACCTGAACAGTTCTGGCACCAATTCGCATCTTTAAACAAACACCCTCACAGAGACCTTATTTCAGGTCTGCTCGTTACTTTTCAATCTCATTCCTTTTATTCAACACTGAAACCCGATACTGGAAGAACATTCCTTACCATACCTTGTTCCTGTACATCAACCTTATTTAGTTGCCTATATTCTCCATGCCAGACTTCAGTTTGGTGACACTGACTGAACATCAAACTATGCATACATTTTTCTCTCATCAGAGACAGAAATAATTCATACCTGTGCTGGAAACAGAACCTTCTTAGGTTCTGATTTCAGCACAGTAATAGTTTGTACAGTGAATAATCACAGGATTTTCACTTAGCTACCCAAACTACAGATTTGTCTCTGTTTGGGTTCTGGGCATATCCCTGAAGTATAAAAGTAGATCAGAAAGCCTCCGTAAAACCCTCCCCCCTCCCCAACCAATCACAGTAAAAAGTAAAAACTTACTTTTTGAAATAATAATGATCTAATTTCAGAGCTTAGAAAAGACAGCTATTCTGGGATTATAGTTTTTTGTTTTTTTAAAGAGCAGAAAACCCAGAAAGAAAACACTGGGGTTTTTTTAAACACACACACACACTGATGTAACTTCAAAGAAGCACGAAAGCAACTACATAAAAATCATGGCCACAGTGTCATAGATATTTTGGCTGGTTCCCCTTCACAGAATATAACTAATCAAAGTCAAAACAAAAAATATTTTCCCTCAAATCAGAACCTATTTACAACAAAATGGGGCATGGCATTGCAGGTGAACATCTCTATCCTCCCTCCCGCTTTAATTTGAGCTATAACTTTCTAGAACTCAAACCAGAACTAGTTTTTACTGTCAGAGCTCCCAACCAAAAACACATCAAGTAATAAATAGCCTCTCTATGTTAGTAAAGTACCTATTTTTACTCAAACTCCATACAAAAGCAATTTCCAGGCTTTTTTCTGTTAAGACACCTGTGGTAAATGCAAACAGCTAATTAGAGTTCACTGCACCCTTTCTCTATGACTCGACCTCAGGGCAAGGAAAGAGTAGATACAAATTTCGAAAACTGATTTTAAAAGGCTGTTTGGGACTCTGAGCCACTTTGTCGAGATCCTCTGGGAAATTTCTAGTCACCAATGGTGACATATTATTCACAAGCCTGACTTATCTGGGTGTTCTCTCTCCCTCTACCCCCTCACACAGACACAGCAATCTCTACTATATACAGTATACTTTCTCTACACTTGACCATATTAAGAAACATTGCAAGTTTTGATACAATCTTCCAGTGCAATGTGAGAAATGCAGCCATTTGAATGCTACAAGCCATGTCTCTTATGTTGCTGGAGGAATGACAGAAGCCATAATAACAGTAATTAACCAAATATATGAGAAGTTAGTGGTCATTTGGTAGGAAAAGTTAATAATATTCTATTTGAACCATAGCAATAATTAACACCAGACACTGCAAAGGTCACATTGATTTTGAAAATAAGTTCAAAGATATGTAAGATACACAGAATGTTCAGTACTTTAAAAAGTTATAAATTGATTAGATCACTTTTTAAAAGTAGTTGTTTAGCTCTAGACTTTTACAATAGTATGTCACAGAAATGTAAATTTAGGAGTAAACTGTGTGATCAAAAACCTGCTATTAAAAACTACTTATCAAAGTATGATTTATGCTGTCTGTCAAAGAGAGCCTTTTCAGTGTGGTTTTAAGTCAACGCTAAAGTAACCTCAGATATATCTTTAAGTTTTTACAAAGAGCAAGTAAGGACCTCTGTCACCACAATAGCACGAGTAATTTAGTCAATTTGAAGCTGACTATTGTTCTAGTGCCAAAAGTCATCCAGTGGAGAAAAATATTCACTTTATTCATTTTAACCCTTAAACAGGATGTAATTAACTGGTTTTAACGAAACATAAGAACCAAATGGGCTCTGCTGCTGTTTAAAGAAGGAACTGTCGTGACAAATGAGCGAGACACATATCTCAATTATAACAACCATGGAACTAACATTTCTATTCAAGAAAACACCATTGGACCCACCAATATCAAATTTACAAAGTTTTATATGTTGACACCTCACCATAGTGGCCACTATGATGCACGCCATAATGCAAAAACAAGTGGTCTCCGTCCAATTAGGGACGCAGTGATTATTTTGAAAGGAACCTCGCAACTGATGTGATGAACTGCTTGTGTGCAATTATGGAGATATGGCCTCCTTCCCTCTGCAGTTGCAAGCATGCCAGGTAATGTTCTCAAGTGGCAAATATATTGCATTGCCTTTCTCCACTCCCTATCAAACATCTGAGAAAGGGTTATTCCCCAGAAGAGTCACTTTTGTCCAGTTTTTGGAATGAAAAGCCTTCTAGTCTTCAGACAAAGTACAGGACTTGAAAATGAAGTGGTGCATTTCTCCTTCAACAGCTTCTCAAACATCTTAAAAAACCAAGTTTTACAGCAGTCCTACTCTCCAACAACTGCATCAGAAGCTTCCATGAAAGCTTAAGGTTGAATTAATTTAGGCAAGTTAAAAATCTATTTTGTCTACATAATCCTTTCAAGTATTTCTGCAAGACTGGTAACCCAGTTCCATGGATCTGTCATGACTTTGCATTGCTGCTGGATATAAAACCTATGCCTGGAAAACTGAGCAGGATTGGCTGGCTTCAATAAGCTGGCATTGGTTCCCCCCGCCCCCCCATCCTTATCACATCACACTTCCCTTTGACTTTGGTTTGGATCCAGATTTAGGTGCACTTCAACTGGGCTTGCAGAAGCTGACTTCTCTGCCTCTTCCTGCCCCTTCCCACCACAGTCCCTCCAGCCCCTTAAAAAGGCTATATAGAAGACTGGGTAAACCTCCAGAATGGGACAGGCTATGGTGCCTGGAGAAGTGGGGGATGCCCAAAAATTGGGTGGGAATGTCTGCTTCCACCAGCCCAGTCTCACATGACTAAATCTGGATGAAATCCACTTGCTCTGTGGATTTCACCTGGCTGAAGCTATTTTACTGCTCTGGACTAAGGATACCACCACCAACACCCTCCGTTTTGTATACATTGGATGAGGTGGAGAGATTGTGTTTCCACCTTGGCAGCTTTCCTAATGACAGCTTAATCTAGACAAGTTACCAGAATAAAGGAAAGGCATCTTGGCTCCATCCTCTTGTGTGAAATAGGGGGAAAGGTGTTGCAATAAAGACAATAGGGGCACTTGCCTCTCCATCTCAGATCATGTTGCCCCAAGGAACTGGACAAGGATAAGATTGTGTCCCTCCTACTGTATTCTCTTAGAATGGGACTTCTGGAATTCTGCCACCCCAAGCACTGCCTATTAGATTTGGTGAGCCCTATTATTGGCTTAAAGCGAGCACAGAGAATAGCACAACTTCCCCTGCATGGAATAACCATGTCAATACAGTAAAAGGACTAGGAATGGGAGAGAAATTCATTTGGTTCATGTTTCAGTGTGAATTTACCAAATCTGCAGTTCCTGAACTTAAACACAAACTGGAACACAGTTCGCTGTCTTCAGCAACTACCCTCATAAAAAGCACAACTGAACCACACCAATGGAACAAAATTGATGATTGCTCTTCTGCCAGCAGCAGGGCCAGCCTGCTACCAGTGCCAAGAGACAAGCTGTTTCACATGCTGACTCCATAATACTTATGGTAGCAGATTACCAGATTCATGTCAACCCAGCGCTGAGCCAACTATAGGAAGTCACAGGGACCTCCTTCCCACAAAAGCACAAAGTATCTATAAGAATGCCTTACAATTATCCCTGTGCAGGCATACACATTAGAAGCATTAGGCTGAAATCAGTCAGTCATCTTTCATCCTGGTGGAATGTACAGCTCTGTAATTTTAAAGTGATCTTTAGACCTTTCTACATACTTTGTTTCCCAAGAAATGCTTTAGAAGCAATTCCTGTGAAAGCATACACATTGAACACATTACGCTGATGCTGGTTTCCATGTGATTTTTTTTTTCAAAGTAGATCCAGGAAGAGAAGCTGGCAGGAATTTGAAATCTTATGAAGTTACTATAACATATTTACTTTTACACACACACACATACACTCTCACACTCATTTTATTTAGAGGAAGACCAGCTATTAACAAACATTAACATATTTGTGCTTGAAGAACAGACATTCATTGTTTAGATAATGATGTTCTTTTCTGTCTGCTAAATCTTACAGCATAGCTAAAATTATTTAACAAGGTCAGTGACTCAAAATTTCACCTACCTATTAGCATTTTCCTTCACATACTAGAAGTGGAGTTGACAAATTTGTTTGGATTCAGCTCATTAGCACTATCTCTACTGTTTAAACATATTTTATGATCAAGGATCATGCTGGATTATGAACTTCAATTGCCTTCAAGTGTTTATAAAGTTAATTAAAAACAGATGCAAGCTCCAAAATGTTAAAAGCTGAAGCGATTGCTGGGAATAATCAACACAATTTCCCCCTTTGTAACATGTAGAGCAAGAACCTTTAGCCATGGTAACTGTAGAGACATAAGCCTGTTTTACAGCTTTTATTTCTTTCATTGAATGTCTGCTTCCTATACACACTCATCACAAGGAAACAAGCATTACACACTAACATTGTTCATCCAACCATCCTGTATCAGAAATAAATCTACAAGTGTCCTACTGAAAAGCAATGTATTCTTAAGTCATTTGGGTTACAATCCAGCCCCATTAAAATACATGGAGGTTTTGCTGCTGACTTCAACAAGTATATTTATTGATTTCTATACCTCCCGATAGCTGAAGCTCTCTGGGTAACAGCATGTATCTTGAGCTTATATTTGACTATATACACACAGAGCTCTATATATTCCTTCTCTAAACTACCAAATGACATTTATCTTTTTATGGAGAAGAGAAAAATAAAATGGAAATCATAAAATTAGGGCTTCCTATGTCTTCTGAAATCCCACAGAATAGTTTATTCAGTGGATCATATTGACTTGTTTCAGCATTTCAGCATTATGGCAGTAGATCATACTTTAAAGCCTTATATCATGGCTACACAATCTTCAAAGAATTGAATATCTTTGTGTGGTGATTCTTTTTCATCTTGAAGATATGAATGACTGAGGTTTGTTGCGGTTTTTGCAGATGGTTGAGACTGCAATGAATCTCTCCTTCTACTGCATCTAATGTAAATTTAAAAGTTCAAGAACATCACAATGTAATAACTCTCTGGGATCTAGTTCAGCATCCACAGTGACCAGTTAGATGCCTCCAGATAGCTAGCAAACAGGGGGATAAGCTGACAGTCCTTACCCCACTGATGCTCTCCAGTAACTGGTATTCAATAGTATACTGCCTCTAAACCTGCAAGTGTTAGCTCAGGGAACACCTTCCCCAAAGCTTAAGATCAGCTAAGAAGGCCTTGCTTCAAGTTTCAACTTACAGAGAAACCAGACTAGCTTTCACAAGCAGCAAGGCCTTGTCTGTCCCAGCTCCAGAAATCTGGAACACCATTCTATGGCCTGTTCATGCATCTGCATCACTCATGACTTTCTGGAGGCAATTCTGTTTTACTGTGCTTTCGTGAATTTGTTTAATGCTGCTTTGTTTAATGCTGCTTGACTGTTGATCTTTTTATGGTTTTATTGTTGGCTTTTAGGTTTGATGTTGATATTTTTATGATCTGTACACTACTGAAAAAAGCTTCATCAATCTCACCCCTAACATTCATAAGTGAATAAACCTCAGATGCAAGAAACCTTTGGGAAGCAATCTCTATTGCCTGCTTTTAGCAGAAGCAAAATAGACAACAAAGAGATCCACAGTATTTTATCAGTTTCCTGAAATCCATGAACTCAGGCTTTCCAGTTCTACCATAGTCTTATTGGGCTCACTGAAAGGTCAGACAATGGTCCTTTTCATATATAAAACTGTTTTCACACCTAGAATTACAGAGTAAAGGTTAGGCTCCTTCACCTTAGCCTTAAAGGGAACAGATTAATCTAGCTGAAAAGTCTTTGTTCGCCAAGCTCTCTACATAGTTACAGCACATTATTAGAAGTAGGAAGTCCAAATGTAAGTTCTCTTACTGGAACTGGTACAGGAAGGATGGCATATCCAAATGACATAGAAGAATCTCAAACGCCTGTCTCCGAATGCCTCAGGGTTGGTCCTACCATTAGGCAGAGTGAGGTAGCTGCCTCTGACAGTTAATTTGGGGTATCATGAAAGGCCAAGCAATTGTTACTTACTTAGTCTTATTACTGTATTTTTACTACCAAGCAGAGAGACAGAGAGAGACAGAGAGAGAGAAATGCTTGTGGTATGTGAACCAGGAAATAACCTATCCAAGCATTGACAGGGTTCTCCCTGTGATTGATATTGAGAGAGAGAGAGAGAGAGAGAGAGAGAGAGAGAGAGAGAGAGATGGTGTGTGTGTGTGCGTGTGCGCGCGTATGTGTGTCTTGTCTTCCTTCATCCTCCTTTTCGAGCCATACCATTCCAATCTCCCATCTACTCGGTTTGCAGTTTTTTCCCCCTCTCAAACAAGTCCGCATTCTGTGGCGACTGAGCCTTCGTTGGGCTGTTCCCACCCCCCATTAAGCTAATTTTGACCCTTTGGGTGCTCTGTAGCAGCTCTGGATGCATTATTTAAAAAAATAAAATTGTAATTCTAACTGCCCCCCATGTCCTGGTTTCGGCACCCACCGGCAGAATCCAGGGGTGGGAATGGCCCGCAGACCTCCCAAAGTTCCCCAACCCTGCCTTAGGTTTTTTTCCTAAAGATGTTTCTGTACTCCTGCAAATCTCAGGTTACCCCGCAGGTCAGCAGATACCTCCATTGTGTGGATGATGCTGTTTTGACTATATTTGCATGAGCAAGATAAGGTTTGAACTGGAAGTAGAGCGAATTATGAATTATGTGCACCAGCTATGCTGAAGAATTTCTCTTTCTTTACTGGTAGCTTGGTTTTTAGCATTCTTTAGTTGGCTGTTCAAAATACGTTTTTAAACACTGAGAATGGAAAACTGTACAGTTTAAACCCATTACACGAAAAGAATGTTCATCAGTTGCAACTATAATGAAACATACATCCCAACACACCATTCTGGAGGAATGACTTATGGGGTGGCCTGAAGAACTCATATTAAAAGTATCACTTTGGATGAGGAAAAATAAAGAAGATCAACGTACATTTCAGAGGATAGCCAACAAGTACAGCCAATAGAATAAGTAGCTCCTCTATCCAACCCCCCTCTGGTAGTGTGATGAAAAAAATAATTATTTTTGAAATATTTTCTTGCTGTAGAAAATTTAAGACAAGTTGAAGACTTCTAGTGGTAGTTCACAGCTATAGATGCAAGAAAAACATAAACTCCCTCCTCTTAGCTGCTGAGCTCTGGCTAATACTTTATAAACTGAGAAGTCTATTGTGCTAAATTATGAACTATTACAGTATGATACCTACAGGCCTTGTTATGGATAACCAGTTCATTTGAAACAGAACATACCATTGTCTGTCTGACATGATGTTTATACTCACTGTATTTTAATTAAAGAGCTTATTTTACTGACAACTGTAAGGAGGTGTTCTGCAGGAAACTGGCCCTGGAATGGAGCACTGCTTCCTTAAAGCCAGCAGCTACACAAACCTCAAATGACTGTAGCTCACAGCAGGCCTTCTGCTGTTCAGCATGTAGCTATGTTTTAATTTCCTTAAACCACAGGACACAGGTCTGAATTCAGATTGTGTCTCAGCTGATGTATCCAGTATGAATGGAGGTGCAGATTTTTAAAGTTTATCATTTCAGATAGGTATACTTATGAGATTTCATAGTCTTTAGGCTAGTGTTGCCCCCCCCCCCCCAATAATGCTACCATCTTTGGCGCTTTGCTCATTCTGCCAGTATTCTATAGACCATTTATTAAAAGCAGCACAACTTCTTTCTCTTTTCTTAGGCAAGGGCAAGTTGAACAATTTCTTATCTTGAACCCATTCATCCGTTTTCCAGTTTATGATACCTTCTACACTTCCTGTAATGTCTTCTCAAGTTCTGTACTACTGTGCTGCCATTATTTTCATTTCAGAATAGATTCAGATTTTACATGTCAATGGAAGTAAAATCGCTCCCGAGACTGGTGCTACTCAAGGCAAATTTCATGATATACAATTCTTTGATTGACTCTAGGCAGCACAGCAAATTCATATCTTTATTTATTTATTTATTTATTTATCCATTTATATTTAATGGATAAATTCTTCAGAGCCAAGCAAGCATCTTTCATGTTTGCATGAAGAACCATTTAGTTTTATATATAGAAAACAGTTGACACACAGAAATTAAGGTTTTGTCCAAAGGACAGTGCCTAAAAAGGTCTCAAATTTAAAAACAAACCTTGTATGGAACAAATATGGCCTTTCATATAGCATTGGCATTGTTTGATACTGTAAGATTGTGACTGGGCTTATATAGTCGGCAGGGATAAATGCTGAAATAGTGTAATGGCAGAGTGACAGAGTCTTCTGCCTCCTACGTCCGCGCACAAGCTCCAATGGTGCCTACCCTTTCACAGCAATGCAACATTATGCAGATGACAGTTTGTGCAATTTGGGAGATAAAAATTACTGCAAGGTGTATTTCCATGGAGGGATCAGTTCATATGGGAAATTATCTGTGAACGTCGGGGGGGGGGGGGGCTATCACCATTCCAACACTAGTCTCTGGTGAATCTATGAACTGGAACACTGGGTTTGTAGGATGACTTAGAATTGGAGTGGGTATATAAACACTATTTATAGTGAAATAGACTCAACCTACATTATACTAGTAGGAGCCAGCAAACAAAAATTATATACCAACCTGCTTTTAAGTCCTGATTGAAACGAGAATATTTTGAATGCTCAAGGGAAGGCAGGCACTGCTCAATGGGTACCCAGACATATGTCTCTGGACACAATAACTCAGAAGGTCTATACTGGCCCTAGAAAAAGAGGAGAAAGAAATAGCATGCCAATTTTAAAAGGTCGAACCCAAACAACTCCAAATGTTTTTTGCTCCAGATCATCTGCAGTAGTGACAGAAAATCCTAAACAATATAATCCAGCCACAACACACAATGACAGACACACAATTTCTCCAACATATACGTATGACTTTTCAGTTGATGTCCCTCCTCCCCCACCTTTTTTATTTTAAAGATTAGCATTATGGTTTCATCATTAATTTTCTTGATCACGGATAGTTTTGCTGAATTGGTACAAGCATTGTACCTATTTTGAATCCCATTTTGCTGAATAGGTACAAGCACTGACACACACAGCACATTAAAATTAATTCATCTGACAGCGTTTTCTTTTAAGCAAATAGCTCAAAAATCTTTCGAACAGAACAGCCTTTAACTTGCTGTTAAATTTAATGTATTTGAGAACAAACAAATGTATAATTTTACTTCACCTGTCTTAATCATAAAGGTGAAGTTTCTGGCTGAAAGGTGTTTAAAATAGAAATAGAAGTTATTCTAAAAAGGAATACAAATGCTGAGAGATCTTGGGACACTTACATCACAATAGAAATACTTAGCAAGTATATAATGCTGTTTAATGTTAGAGTGCAACCCAACTTCCTGGTCACACTTAGAGGATTATTTGCGGAGTCAATGAAACTGGCACCCCCATTGATATACGAATATCATTCCCCAAAGGAAACCGTAATCCCTTCTTTAAACTTAAAGCTTCTTAACATACTAAACTTTTTCTATATGTCCACATGTAAATACACAGTTTACCATAAAGGCTGCCTGATTGTTTCAGGTCATGGATTCCCCACAAAACTCACCACGTTGATGTTAAATTAAACATCCTAAAAATGATTCTCTGTATAGGAAAATGTGAAACAGCCCTTCTTTTGTACTACAATCAGGTCAGTCACGCAAATCCAGAGAAGACAATTTGTGTGCAGAACATATTTCTAAACCATGTCCAGTTCACCCCTCTAGTGAAAGGTTGTTTTTTGGAGAAACACTGGCCACAGCTAACAATGGCAAAAATACATGTCTAACTGCACATTCAACCCTGTACTTTAGCATCATAAGAACATAAGAAGAACCGTGCTAGATCAGACCAAGGGTCCGTCTAGTCCAGCATTCTGTTCCCACAGTGTCCAACCACCTGCCCACATGAAACCCACAAAAAGGACATAGGTCCAACACCAGCCTCCTGCCCATGTTCCCCAGCAACTGGTGCATACAGGCATACTGCCTCTGATACTGGAGGTAGCATATAGCCATCAGAACTAGCAGCCATTGATAGACTTATCCTCCAAGAATTTGTCCAATCCCCTTTAAAAGACATCCAAATTGGTGGGCATCACTACATCTTCTGGAGGTGAGTTCCATAGTTTAACTATGTGCTGTGTGAGGAAATACTTCCTTTTATGTGTCCTGAATCTCCCACTAATTAGCTTCATGGGATGACCCCGGGTTCTAGTATTATGATAGAGGGAGAAAGACTTCTCCCTATCCACTTTCTCCACACCATGCATAATTTTGTACACTTCTATCATGTCTCATTTTTATCACCTCTTTTCTAAGCTAAACAATCCCAGATGTTGTAACCTTTTCTCACTGGGAAATTGCTCCAGCCCTTTGAACATTTTAGTTGCCCTTTTTGAACTCTACAATATCTTTTTAGGTGTGGTGACCAGAACTATACACAGTATTCTAAGCGTGGTCACATCATAGATTTGTACAAGGGGAGTATGATCTTGGAATTTTTCCCTTCGATTCCTTCCCTAGTTATGCCTAACATGGAATTTGTCTTTTTCACAGCAGCCACACACTGGGCGCAGGTACAGTGTATCAGATGCAGCTGCAAGCACAAAAGACTCCTGATGTTGAAACTCCTGGATTAAGACAAGTAAATTTAATTAACAAAAATCTGCATTAAGGACAAATCTTGTTTACTTTCTTTCAGTTTTCATTTAACTTTTGCCGTGTCGAGCTGGATACTTTCACACACAGATGTATTAAACAATAATCTAACATATGTCTTTGATTCATCATCAGCATGTACATGAAAAAAAATGAGAAAACCATCACCTTATGAACTTTTTATATTGATATATACAGAATCTCTAACATACTAAACTTTGACAGTTCATTATTTCATTAAACAGAATATTCAGTGATAAATTACTCCACTATTCTTACTCTTTTATCCCATCACCAAGCACTCCATTTTGTATATGGCATAAGAATGTGTTTTAAGCTAGATTCAAGTCACCAGTGGTGACTTTACATATTGGCTGCACCTGCAAACAACACTAAACCATGTTTTGGTGTTATGAAGATGAGCTGCAACAAACTTCCAGTTCACGCACTCACCCCTCCACATGGTCATGAAGAATTTGGGAGCTTTTGTATCTGTTTCTAATTAACATTTTATTGTGATATCTAAACCCAGACAAACTGTGGTTAATCTTGACAATGGTTGTTGAAACAAGCCAAGTTTATAAGCCACAGCTTTGGACATCACAATGGATTTGGACATCACAATGAACTGCAGGTATCAGAGAGAAGCAAAAGCTTCCAAACTCCTTCTCATGGGCATAACAGAGGAGGGGGGTGGGATTATGTGAGCCTCGGGTTTGCTATGACTCATCCTCATAATGGTCTACCCATTCTTCATTCCATCCCCTCATGAGAGCATAAAGCAGTACTCTCCACTCAGGGGGCCCATTCACATGTCATGACAGCCCACTGTGCATTAATTTAAACAAGCCAAAGGTTATTTTAGGATTGAATAACCCTCAAACAACCCCTGCCCCCTGGGTTTGCACAACATGAAAAGCAACAGCAAGTCAGGTGCCTGTGGGTGTCATGTAAAAATGGTGCCCGTGGGCTCCCGGTATAACACAACAGGCCCATGCTGGTAAATTAAACTATGGTGGGCTGTCGTGTTGTACGAACCAGTTCAGGGTCTATTCTCGCAACAACTTCAGTATGTGATGACTGTTAGAAAAATCCTGCTTATGTTAGACTCCCAAGCCCATGTATACCCAGCTTAAGGAGATTCATAGTGACACATGAAAATATCAATCCTACACTTGCCTAGAGGAGAAGCTCATTATGTGCTAAGACTTAACAGGGGCTGGGCTTTTCCCCTGTAATGAACAGAAAAATGACAACAGAACACCTTTGTTCCAAATAGTAGTCCCAAATAATAATACAACTACATGCTTATTTGGCATAATGTGTCTCCCACTATTCATGGGGTATCCCACCATAAAGTAGCTCCCCTCCTAGAGGGCTGTCTTAAGTATCCTAAGTATTTGCACAATTATTTCTTGTTTCAGCATTTCATCACATACACTCAATATGAGAGGAAAAGTAGGGAAGTGTATCCAAGGGAAATAATACATTCCGGATGGAAACCCTGGAAGGATCTGCAGTTTGGATTGCACAGTACCCAATGTGTACACAAGCCACAACCACTAACCATGACACTAGTCCATTGTAGTTTTGTTGTTGTTCAGTCATGTCTGACTCTTCGTGACCCCATGGACCATAGCATGCCAGGCCTTCCTGTCCTGCGCTCTCTCCCGGAGCATGCTCAAGTTCATATTCATTGCATCCGTGATGCTATCTAGCCATCTCATCCTCTGCCGTCCCCTTCTCCTTTTGCCTTCAGTCTTTCCCAGCATCAGGGTCTTTTCCAGAGAGTTTTCTCTTCGCATTAGGTGGCCAAAATATTTGAGCTTCAGCTTCAGTATCTGTCCTTCCAATGAGTACTCAGGGTTGATTTCCTTTAGGATGGACTGATTTGACCTCCTTGCAGTCCAGGGGACTCGTAAGAGTCTTCTCCAGCACCACAGTTCGAAAGCATTAATTCTTCGGTGCTCAGCGTTCCTTATAGTCCAGCTCTCACAGCCATACATTACTACTGGGAAAACCATAGCTTTGATTAGACGGACCTTTGTCAGCAAGGTGATGTCTCTGCTTCTTACTATGCTGTCTAGGTTTGTCATAACTTTCCTTCCAAGGAGCAAGCGTCTTTTAATTTCATGGCTACAGTCACCGTCTGTGGTGATCTTGGAGCCCAAGAAAGTAAAATCTGTCACAGCTTCCATTTCTTCCCCTTCTATACGCCAGGAAGTGATGGGGCCAGATGCCATGATCTTAGTTTTTTTAATGTTGAGTTTCAAACCAGCTTTTGCACTCTCCTCTTTCACCCTCAACAAGAGGCTCTTGAGATCCTCTTCGCTTTCTGCCATTAGGGTGGTATCGTCTGCATATCGGAGGTTGTTGATAATTCTCCCAGCAATCTTAATTCCAACCTCTGATTCATCCAACCCGGCATTTCTCATGATGTACTCTGCATATAAGTTAAATAAGCAGGGTGACAATATGCAGCCTTGTCGTACTCCTTTCCCAATTTTGAACCACTCGGTTGTTCCATGTCTGGTTCTTACTGTTGTTTCTTGACCCTCATACAGGTTTCTCAGGAGACAGGTAAGGTGGTCTGGTACTCCCATCACTTTAAGAATTGGCCACAGTTTGTTGTGATCCACACAATCAAAGGCTTTAGCGTAGTCAATGAAGCAGAAATAGACGTTTTTCTGGAATTCTCTTGCTTTCTCCATGATGCAGCGAATGTTGGCGATTTGATCTCTAGTTCCTCTGCCTCTGCGAAACCCAGCTTGTACTTCCGGTAGTTCTCAGTTCGCATGCTGCTGAAGCCTAGCTTGTAGGATTTTGAGTATCACCTTGCTGGCATGTGAAATGAGCGCAATTGTGCGGTAGTTTGAACACTTTTTGGCGTTGCCCTTCTTTGGAATTGGAATGTAAACTGACCTTTTCCAGTCTTGCGGCCATTGTTGAGTGTTCCAAATTTGTTGGCATATTGAACGCTGCACTTTAACAGCATCATCTTTTAGGATTTTAAATAGCTTAGCTGGAATACTGTCATCTCCACTAGCTTTGTTGTTACTTATGCTTCCTAAGGCCCACTTGACTTCACTCTCTAGAATGTCCGGCTCAAGTTCAGTGACCGCACTATCATGGCTATCAGGGACATTCAGATCTTTCCTGTATAGTTCTTCTGTGTATTCTTTCCTCTTCTTAATCTTATCTGCTTCTGTTAGGTCCCTGCCTTCTTTGTCCTTTATCATGCCCGTCTTTGCACAAAACATTCCCTTGAGATCTCCAATTTTCTTGAAAAGATCTCTAGTCTTTCCCATTCTGTTGTTTTCCTCGATTTCTTTGCATTGTTCAATTAAGAAGGCCTTCTTGTCTCTCCTTGCTATTCTCTGGAAATCTGCATTCAGTTGGATATATCTTCCCCTTTCTCCCTTGCTTTTCGCTTCCCTTCTTTCCTCAGCTACTTGTAAAGCCTCCTCAGACAGCCACTTGGCTTTCTTGCATTTCTTTTTCTTTGGGATGGATTGAGTTGCTGCCTCCTGAACAATGTTACAGACCTCCGTCCATAGTTCCTCAGGCACTGTCTATCAGGTCTAATCCCTGAAATCTATTCCTCACCTCCACTGTATATTCATAAGGGATATGATTTAGGTCATACCTGAATGGTTTAGTGGTTTTCCCTACGTTCTTCAATTTAAGCCGAAATTTTGCAAGAAGCAGCTCATGATCTGAGCCACAGTCAGCTCCAGGTCTTGTTTTTACTGACTGTATAGAGCTTCTCCATCTTTGGCTGCAAAGGACATAATCAATCTGATTTCGATATTGACCATCTGGTGATGTCCATGTGTAGAGTCGTCTCTTGTGCTGTTGGAAAAGAGTGTTTGCTATTATCAGCGTGTTCTCTTAGCAAAACTCTATTAGCTTTTGTCCTGCTTCATTTTGTACACCAAGGCCATGCCTGCCTGTTATCCCGATGATTTCTTGATTTCCTGCTTTAGCATTCCAATCCCCTATGATGAAGAGGACATCTTTTTTTGGTGTTAGTTCTAGAAGGTGTTGTAGGTCTTCATAGAACCGATCAACCTCAGCTTCTTCGGCATCAGTGGTTGGGGCATAGACTTGAATTACTGTGATATTGAATGGTTTGCCTTGGATTCATACTGAGATCATTCTATCATTTTTGAGATTGTACCCCAGGACTGCTTTTCCCACCCTTTTGTTGACTATGAGTGCTACTCCATTTCTTCTAAGGGATTCTTGCCCACAATAGTAGATATGATGGTCACCTGAATTAAATTCGCCCATGCCTGTCCATTTTAGTTGGCTGACTCCCAAGATGTCAATGTTCAATCTTGCCCTCTCATGTTTGACCACCTCCAGCTTACCTTGATTCATTGATCTTACATTCCAGGTTCCTAAACAATATTGTTCTTTACAGCATCGGATTTTCTTTTCACCACCAGACACATCCACAGCTGAGTGTCCTTTCGGCTTTGGCCCAGCCGCTTCACTCTTTCTGGCGCTGCTTGGAAATACCCTGTGCTCTTCCCCAGTAGTATATTGGACACCTTCCGACCTGAGGGGCTCATCTTCTGGCGTCATCTCTTTTAGCCTTGTGATATGTTCCATGGGGTTTCCTTGGCAAGAATACTGGAGTGGGTTGCCATTTCCTTCTCCAGTGGACCACATTTTGTCAGAACTCTCCGCCATGACCTGTCCGTCTTGGGTGGCCCTGCATGGCATAGCTTATGGCTTCACTGAGTTAAGCAAGCCCCTTCGCCACAACAAGGCAGTGATCCATGAAGGGGCATATTATAGCCAAGGTCAGATAAGTGGCCATTTCTTCTTTCATTTGTTCCCCTTTCTTCTCCTCCTGCCAAAAAGAAATTCAACCAACCTTACTTGTCACTAGTTCCCTCTTGCAAAAGATACACTGAAAGAAAAATCTGTACATATGACATTCATTCAGACCAATGTAGAGCATGGCTGGATTTTTAATTGGAAACTTCTGCAGGCACGTTTGACAGTTCTGCTTTAAGGTTCTCTAATTGAAGTATTCTCACTCTGCCTTGCTTTGTGTTCAGGTTTCTGTGCTAAAACCAATCAAAAGTATCTCTAGACTTCTGTTCCAAGGCAAGGCCAAAGGTTTTAATGAAACTTAAGTCTGAAGATTTACTTTTTAAATATTCTGGAAAATCTGAGGGATTTGGTGAGTATTTGAGATGAAGGCACGTGAGCAGGGTTTGTTTTCACAGACTAAGCCCAATATGAAAAGTAAAAGCTCCAAGGAAAGATAATAGTTACAAAAAAACAAAGAAGGTCAAGTACCAGTAGCATAGAACAAACAGAAAAGGTTAAACACACATTTAATTCTTTTATCAGGTAAAGCATACATCTGTGTTTTATTTTTCCACAATAAACCCATTGATCTTTTATTAAAAGTGAATTAAGGCAGCCTTCATCTCAGTTTCCAGCCAGCTGCTTAAAAGAGGAGCCCTAACATTACATAAACAAAATAACCCCAAATTATCTACAGCAATGCATTAAGGCAAGACAGCCCCGCCATGAGAAAAAATGAGCCAGTCTAAAGGTTGATTAAATTCAGCCTTTTTCATGAAAGGGAACACCAATGGAATCCTATCACAGCAGTACCACAGCAGAGCCTTGCCCTTGATTTCATTATATAAACAGATAGGCATTATCCATCCTCAAGGGAGTACTTTACAAGTAAGTTTAGCTATTCTGTTTTCACAAACTGTGTTTAGACTTTACTACACAGAGCTGAATCAGAACCCACGAAGGGTTCATGCATACAACATGTGAAAAGGAATCACATATAGAATGGGACTGGAGCATTGGCCCAGTCTACAGTGTGTTCTGGAATCCTACAAGATCGAAGTTCCATGATGCCAGGAAAGCCCACCTCCAAAGGCTGTCCCTTGTAGAGGTCCACACCTGATGAATGGATGTTGAGGGTCGGGGCCAGCAGTGCCTTGCAACTTCAGGGGCAGGGTAGCAGCGTGGCCTGTAGCCCCACGGTATGTATGACATCCCTCTTCACACAATGCAGGTGTGAGTGAGTGAAGGGGACTAAAGAGCTAAACATTCCCATCCGCCCCTGCTCCCATTAATATTCCAGAACTTACATTTGGCGAGAACTTTGCCACACCTAACTTGGGCCTGGAAAATGCAAAATGTCAATTATTTTTGTTTTGGTAATATTGTTTAGGATATTTCATTGGTTCAAAGTGTCAGTCAGAAGTAAAATATTTATTTCTGACTAGTCGTGATGTGGGAAGCGTAGCCTTAATTTTTTCCAGTACAGTGCCTCAGTATCGTGTACAAGAATCTCTGTATATTAGTTATTGTAAGACAACGCAGCTACAGTGCTTATTTAAAATATTGATTTTAAAATTGTGTTTTACCAAGTCCAGCAGAAACACTGATAAAGGTGCACATACTCCATTTCGAACAGGTAAGCCTCACAAGACCAGCTAATTCAATTCACCCCAATCCTTCAGAACAATCACAAAGATATAACAAGCTTTCATACTCCTTGCTATGAGATGTTACTGATATGCAGCTCATTCTCAAGGGTATATTGTAGAGCCTATATATCTGGGATGGTTTGAATTTCCTTCCCATGGAGAATGTAGCCTTTGTAATAAAATTAAAGAACGTGAAAGTGAAAAACAAGTATTTTTTCCATTGTATTAATAATATTGCTCATGGTAACCAAGTAGGAGTGCCTAGGGGTGTATGGATTACTTATCCCATTCCTCTGGGGCCGTCCGCTGGGGGGGGGGAGCCCGTGGAGCCACCGGCCAGGGCCGCCCGCAGCCGGACTTCTGTCCGCTGCTGGGCTGCGGCCGCCGTAGTGGCCACCATTTGCGTCCCTGCGGTAGCCGTGATAGGCTACATATATATTTACGTAGCCTATCACGGCAAAAGGCAGGAACGCAAATGGCAGCCGCTACGCCATTTGTGTCCCTGCCTTTTGCCGTGATAGGCTACGTATATATTTATGTAGCCTATCACGGCTACCACAGGGATACAAAAGGCGGCCGCTACACCATTTGTGTCCCTGCGGTAGCCGTGATAGTTGTTGTTGTTCAGTCGTTAAGTCATGTCCGACTCTTCGTGAACCCATGGACCATAGCACGCCAGGCCTTCCTGTCCTCCGCTCTCTCCTGGAGTATGCTCAAGTTCATATTCATTGCATTGGTGATGCTATCTAGCCATCTCATCCTCTGCTGTCCCCTTCTCCTTTTGCCTTCAATCTTTCCCAGCATCAGGGTCTTTTCCAGTGACTTTTCTCTTCACGTTAGATGGCCAAAATATTTGAGCTTCAGCTTCAGTATCTGTCCTTCCAATGAGCAGTCAGGGTTGATTTCCTTTAGGATTAACTGATTTGACCTCCATGCAGTCCATGGGACTCGTAAGAGTCTTCTCCAGCACCACAGTTTGAATGCATCAATTCTTCGGCGCTCAGCCTTCCTTATAGTCCAGCTCTCACAGCCATATGTTACTACTGGGAAAAACATAGCTTTGATTTTACGGACCTTTGTCAGCAAGGTGATGTCTCTGCTTCTTACTATGCTGTCTAGGTTTGCCATAGCTTTCCTCCCAAGGAGCAAGCGTCTTTTAATTTCATGGCTACAGTCACCGTCTGTGGTGATCTTGGAGCCCAAGAAAATAAAATCTGTCACTGCTTCCATTTCTTCCCCTTCTATATGCCAGGAAGTGATGGAGCCAGATACCATGATCTTAGTTTTTTTAATGTTGAGTTTCAAACCAGCTTTTGCATTCTCCACTTTCACCCTCAACAAGAGGATCTTTAGATCCTCTTCGCTTTCTGCCATTAGGGTGGTATCATCTGCGTATCTGAGGTTGTTGAGAATTCTCCCGGCAGTCTTAATTCCGACCTGTGATTCATCCAACCTGGTGTTTCTCATGATGTACTCGGCATATAAGTTAAATAAGCAGGGCAACAATATACAGCCTTGTCGTACTCCTTTCCGAATTTTGAACCAATCGGTTGTTCCATGTCTGGTTCTTACTGTTGCTTCTTGACCCTCGTACAGGTTTCTCAGGAGACAGGTAAGGTGGTCTGGTACTCCCATCTCTTTAAGAATTGGCCACAGTTTGTTGTGATCCACACAATCAAAGGCTTTAGCATAGTCAATGAAGCGGAAATAGACATTTTTCTGGAATTCTCTTGCTTTCTCCATGATCCAGCGAATGTTGGCGATTTGATCTCTAGTTCCTCTGCCTCTGCGAAACCCAGCTTGTGCTTCCAGTAGTTCTTGGTTCACGTACTGCTGAAACCTAGCTTGTAGACTTTTGAGCATAACAGCCGTGATAGGCTACGTATATATTTATGTAGCCTATCACGGCAAAAGGCAGGCACGCAAATGGAGGCTGCTACGCCATTTGCGTCCCTGCCTTTTGCCGTGATAGGCTACATAAATACTTCCGTAGCCTACCACGGCTAAAGTAGAATGGAAATGGAGGCCGCAGACTGGGGCAGCCATTCACGGGGCAGTGGACGGCCAACAAAGGTAGGCTCCATCCCAGGGGGATTCCGCAGGGTGGATTGCTCTGTTCCGCCACGGACTCCGGGGGGCCAGATTCTAAAGAATTCGGCCTCACTGGAGTCCGTGGCAGAATTCTCTAACATCCCTAGGAGTGCCTCTGTGCTTGTGTGCTCTTTCCCCCCACCCCTAAGGCTCATGTGCTCCTTCCCACTCCCATTGCTAGCTAGTATTATCTATGGTTCAGCATAATGTTTGAACTGGTGTAATAAATTATTATTAACCACAGAAGAGAGGGGGGAATGTATGAAGGTGAGGGGTAGAGATGTCAGAGAACCATAACGGAACCAAGTGAGTTTGTATTTTTATGAATCTGACCCATGGATTCTGCAGTAGACCAGCTTTCCCCCTGTGAGGTAGATTCCACAGACTTGTGGACTATTTTTCTAACCTTCAGGAATTTTCCACAAATTTTGACACAGCAAAAATTTAAAAACCTGGCCAAAATGCACATTTTCCCCACAGGCTAAAGCATGAATATGTGCAGTTTGGGGGAATTTGCACATTTTTGCACAAATGAATTTGTGCAAATTCAGAAACTAAAAAACATCCAATCCTGTCGATGGGCGAACAATGGAACGAAAGGCACCTGACAACCAGCGAAACACAGACGGAAGGGATTTTACACAATGTGTACATCCCTAATGAGCGGAGGGACAACAGATGGGGAGGAGCATGGAACCCTATGGTATACTTGTGATAGCCAAACTGGGCCATCATTCCCTTCCTCTTCATCCCCCGACATACCAGCTTTCTGGTACATTCTGGTCCTTCTGTAAGCTCCTGCTTCAGAAACTTTTGATATTTTAGGTGGCAAATTCTCTTTGAAGCAATAATTTAAGCTGTCAGGTTGCTCCCAGTTCAGAGTTTATACTGGGGGGGGGGGGAGAAGGATTAAAGGTGGCAGAGAAAAACATTTAGCACATTCTCACCTTGACTAAATTTTATTTCACACCTCTAGTACTCCACATAGTGAATAAAAGGGCTTGGATTGTATTTGTGGTAAATTATCAGCTGTGATCTGTTGGGAGCCTGCATCCATGCAGCTGTTACAATGATCTAACTATGTAGTAGCAAATCCAAAATCTGATATACCAAGATGCAAATATTTTTCTATATAAGTTGTGGTAGTAACTGTACAAAGTGCATTTTTCATCCTTGCAACCCATTAACATTCTTTAAGAACAGGGATAAGCAGATTTCATTAAAAAAAAGACAAAAAGGAAACTGCGGACATGCAAAAGAAATGAAGGATGGATGGATGGACTGATTTCTTATCGTTTTGAAGAAGATGCTATTAATTTTGTTTCTGTTAAACTGACCTCTTCTTGAGAGAAATCTGATAGTGTAGAAATTCTCATTTCCTTTTCTCTGCAGCAGAGTAGACACCACTGGACTATTCAATTTTCACTAGCTCTCTGGAGAACACTAACAAGCTTTGCCCAAGAAAAGGAAGGGAAAACAGCTTATTATATGTGGAGCATGTTGACTTGAAAATATTGAACAGCTCACTAGAGACAAAATAACAGGCTTCTAAAAGACGCTTTAAGGTGTGTTACCTATCTTAAATATAAGCATTCTTGGTTCTTGTAGGGATACAGTGGCTTTTCACAAGCTTAGGAAAAGTATCAATGACTGCCAGGTGAACTTCTGTATAAAAACAGTTTTAACAGAAACACTGAAACAAGAGCTGGAACAGACCACTTAGGTCATTTTGTCCTGCTGGGGTAGGAAGTTCCCTTCAGTAAGGGTCTCAATTTTGCGGTCTGTTCTATAGCTGTAAACATCTCAAAAGGAAATTCCTCCACAATGCAAATTCTATTCTTAGCAACGATATCAGGATTTTTTCCACTTTCCAATTTCAACCTATTAATCACAGTCACCTTGAACAGCATCCTGTCCTGATTTTTTTTTTTTTTTACAAAACCTAAATGGTTTACATTCCCTTTCATAAGACTGCAAACCCATTTTTTCCATGTATCTTGTAATTTCACCTTGGGGTGGGAGGCTTTCCTCTGAGGGTCCCCTCCAATGCTTGCTATGGAGACATCTAGAGTACACAGACTACAGAGAAAGGTATGACTGTGCTACTATTTTGTGACCTGCTGGCTTCAAAAACAAAGAACAAACATTACAGCGTTCTAATCTAGCCTTAATTTTAAAAGGTCAGTAATATGGCTTTTAATATATACATTTATTTTCCTTAATTTTTTAGATAAGCCTTATCAAATGCTCAGGAGAGTTTCTTGTTAGTCTTATCTGTATATTTACATGGCTTGATTACTAGTACATACTTATTCAAATGTTTTATCATTAAGATTTTTTAAAACTGCTTTTTTCATATAAAAGCCTTTAACATTTATTTTCGCACCAAACCTCCAACGCCAGACATGGTGGGTGGGCAGGCAGGGGATGGGGGCGGCACTCAAACTGAATTGTTTTTTTGCACTTCTATACCCTTATCTATGGTCTCCCCACTGCCATGACCCATCCATTGTTTACCTTCAAAACAGCTCTTTACTAGAAGGTAGGCTGAAAGAGAGTGACTGACCCAAGGTTACCCAGTAAGCTTCATGGCTTATGAGAGGATTTGAATCGACTCAGCCTTCCATCCTTCCGAGGTCGGTAAAATGAGTACCCACCTTGCTGGGGGAAAGGTAGTCACGACTGGGGAAGACAATGGCAAACCACCCCGCTACAGTCTGCCATGAAAACACCAGCGAAAGCGGCGTCCCTCTTGGAGTCAGCAATGACTGTGCTTGCACAGGAGGAACCTTTCCTTTTTCCTCCCTGGTCATAGTCCAACAGTAACATCCACTGCACCACACTGATCGTCACTATAGAATCACTTCAGATATTCATATCAGTAAGTGCATTTTAGAATCCAAAAGATGTACACCATAACCACTCAAGGTATTGTATCTGGTAACTTTAAAAGATCTTTTAGATGTATATATTTAATGGACAACACAATGTAACTACCCTAAGACCACTGTATGTCTTTTGAAGTACAACTTACTTCAAGCAGGTAAATGGAGATCTTTATATAATCAAGAGCATGCTACACATTTATGGCTTCTTATCTTTTGAGTTCCATACCCTAAACCATAACCCAGCAGATTAAAATGCAGGACTTCTGAACTGCACAAGCAGTCTACCAGATTAAAGATCTCTATGGGACTGACAGGGATCGCATTTTCTTTCTTGACCATCCCATGGCCTGTCATGAGTTGTATGATGCTGTTTTAATGGCCTGCAACATTCCTTGTTTTCTGATGTAAATACATATGTGTTAATGCTTCTATAGCCCTGTTGTGTTCTTTCAAACTTCCTTTAATCTTGTGCCAAGAGTCAGGAGTGCTGCTTTTTAACCCTCATTCAAAGAGATACTAACCCAGTGGAGAGCAGAAAATCAGGTAGAGGAACCTAACGAAGGAGAAAGAAAAATCAGGCTATAGAAAGTTGAAGTGAGATTATTCATCTCTCCTGCAGCTACATATTGAACTGCAAGAGTGAATCCATACACAGTACAGGCACTGAGAAGTTAACACACCAACAGCTACCATAAATTCTTAACAGAAACCAAACTCCAGACTTCTACTGTTTGGGGAACCATACAGCCAGGCCTTCCTTTGGAATGTTGCAAGTACTGGAGATGAATGAATGTCGGACATTTTTCTCGTGATGGAAAGCTACTGCATCATTACCACAATACTAGCAGAGGTACAATATTAATGACATAACCAACACAGATGCATCTTACCCAGTTCTCAAAAGGGCAACATTCTACTAACACGCACTGGTAATTTAATTATCACAGGAAGGTCTTACTGCTATTAGGTCCTACTAATGTCCAGTTGAAATTTATTTATCACAGGACATATTACATTGTAAGCACCATAGGCAGGGATCGGACTTCTTGTTTATTAGTCTGTAAAGTACCGTGCACCTTGATCGTGCCATATAAAAATTATGCCCTTGACTTCTTCAAATCCTCTCTCTTCATAATCTCATAGCATACTATCAAAGTAGGAACCCAACCCTCAGAAAGGGCACATAAAGCTCAAATGGTACTGTAAGATCCAGAATGGGAATGGAATGATGACAGTGCACTAGGATCCCTTCAATGGCTCTGAGATGAAGAGTTTACTTCTTTAATTTCATTCAGTTGAAATATAAATATCCCACTTTTCCTCTGGGGAGCTCAAGGTAACTAGCAACAACATAAAACAATAAACTCACAGTTTAAAATAATCCTTATAACAATAAAGCATGCAAACAGCAACAGAAAACAGCATAATAGTAAAATTAAAAAAAACAACAGATAAAAGCCATATTCATTACAGCAGCAATTCACAGCCCAAGTGCTTTCTAAAAAGAAAAGTTCTACCACTATGCAGAAGGCCATTACAGAAAAGGCAAGAAGGCCTTCCCTTGGAAGGGAATTCCAATGCCTAGGTGCAGCCACACCAAAAAAGGCCCTGTTCCTTGTCCCCAGAAAGAGTATTTCTGGGGATGTTGGGGCACACAGGAGGGCATCCGACAATTATCTCAATAGGCAGACAAGAAGGCAGGCATGCACAGGAGAAGGCAGTCCTTCAGATTTCCCATTCCCAAACCATTCAGGGCATTTAAAAGTCATCACCAGCACTCTGAATTGGTCCTACACAGAAATAGGAAGCCAGTTTCAACAAGCGAGTTACATGCTTCTATATGTTAACAGTGCAGTTGTCATATTCTGGATCAATTTCAGTTTCTGAGCACTCTTCAAAGGCACCCCTATATACAGTGCATTGCAGGAATCCAGATGTGCTGCAACTAAGGTATGTGTCACCCTGGACAGATGTGCATTCTTCAGGAATGGACTTAGTTGGCGCATCACCCTTGGCAGGGCAAAGGCACTCCTGAACACAGCTGAGACCAGAGCATTCAAGGTCAAGACCAGGTCCAAGAAACACCCCAAATTTTCATTCTCAATCATTTCAGTGTCTTCCTGGGCTACACAGAAAAAAAAATCTAGATTATACCATGCCTTCATGCCCCTTTAAATTTAACTACTGGTACTGTGCTTTGCCAAACCTGAAAAGCAGGTCAATGAAGATGGAACATTTTGTAGAACTTGCGCCAAAATACCTGCTCAGTGATAAACTCTTTTATACTGCATTTTATAGTAAGGGTGGTCAACATTTGTGTACAACACACTTCCATATGTTAGATAGACTCTTGTCAAGCTACCTTTCATTAAGCAAACATATTTAGCCGTCATGATTGTAGGAATAAGTAAACCCTTGAGCATGCATGGTGTTTCCAAAAGATCCTGTAAGCAAATCCATAGAATGAACAAAATGTGTGTTCTCATATTTTAAAGCAGCAAAGCAATTCTGTAAATTACTAGCTTTTCTGGAAAGGTAACTTCATGAAATAATGTTTGAAGAAAGACTTTGTATATTATGGTTGAGTATTTATCTCACTTGATTGCCCATTGTATTGATCTCCTTTCAATTACCAGAGAATAGGGCAATGCAGAGTGTATATTTGAAATTAGCTTATCTACTAATTAAAAATGAGTAAATATATAGCAAAATAAATACACACTGGGATTTAAAGAACTGTGTAACTAGAACTGAAAACCAAGTGAACTCTGGTCTTGTGTTTCTCAAAGAGCATCTGCCCTGCTACATGGCAGACCTCTTCTGAAAGGTAGAGGACTTTCAAAGGCAGTTAATGATATGGCATGGCAGTATGCTGTTCAAAGGAGAAAAACAAAAGTAAAAATCCTTTGGACATGCAAAGTCCTTGGGCATATCTAAAGTAGATCTTGGGATCCGAGGCTGTAATATAAGGTGGTATATACCATTAAATTTAGGGAAAGAGTTTGTGGATTCTAACTAGGCAGTTTTCATGAGGACACTGTTAAGAAGTTTGATTAGGAAGGCTTGCTTTTCATTACTATTTTGTATTATCTGTAGGCAATTAAAAAAACAAAACACTGAAAGCAACCATTTTGATTTGCATTATTTCTATTGAAATTTAAACATTCCTCATCATATTCCTGCAGGGGAATGTATGGCTTCCTTTTACTGACTGGGTGCAGAAAATGAATGGGGAAGATTGAGAATTAGAGACCCATGTTATGGATACAGCAGAACAGAACACATTCCATCTACTAAGGGCGCAATCCTATGCATGTTTAGACAGAGAAAAGGCCTACAACTCTCAGCATGCCTCAGCCAGCAATTGCGCCCTAAGTGTGTTGGGGCAAGACATCCTGGACTGCTTGTTGTTAAATGGTGTTACTTTCAGCTAATCAATATAATTCCCTGTTATTACACAACAGTTTGTATAATAGGCCCAAAATATCTAAATGAGAACTTGCTGAAATCTTTTAGGATCTTTAATGGGGAGAATGATAAATGATCCATCATCATACTATCATAAAGGTAACTACTGAATAATTTATCTTATGAATTACAAAATCCTGAAAAGGGTAAAAACTCTCAGAAGAGTATTTAGTGTTTCACCCTATGCTAAAACAATGGATTGAAAAGATTATGCAAGTAGTCCTTCAAGACCAATAAATATTATTTAGTCTACAACAGGTTTTGTACCTTGGTTCCAGACTGTTGATGACAGAAATAGAACGTTTTATGGATTCTTTATTGAGGTAAGATGTCTGAATGTTTATTCAAAGCTGAAACAATAATATCCAAGTGACTGACAAGAATAAAAAGAACTACTCTAAGAAACCAAATATTTTAAGTATGCACGTGGTCAGTGGGTTAAAGGAAACAAAATTAAGTAATCTTTTACTAGATATTTTGTGTCTGCTATATTTAACCACTTTAGTTTGTGCATTTTCTCCTTTGTACTAAAGCCCTAGGCTTGATGTGGGAAAGGGGAGGGGGTGCACAAGTTTAAATGACTGCCTCTGAAAGTTGAACTTTTCACAATATTTTTTCTTAATACAACTTACCTTAATATAGCCTGATGATGCGGCCAGGATCCTTGGAGAAGTGAGGTCTACCACATGTGTGCCGGACCCTTGCCCTACCTGTCTTATAAAAGCAGCCCAGGGGTGGTGGAGTAAGGGTGGTGGTTGAATGCCTCTTTATGGCAAGTTCTAATTCTGTTTTGTCTGAAGGAGCCAGTGAGTAATTTACAGCTAGTCTCCAATATTCCATTCTCAGTCAAGGTGTTGGAGCATGTAATGGTGTCTCAGGGCTTGTCTCCAGGGTTTCTGGATGAGGTGGATTATTTAGATCAATTTCAATCTGGCTTCAGGCCTGGTTAGGAGACAGAAACTACTTTGGTTGCCTTGGTAGATAATCTATACCAGGAACTGGACAGGGGGAATGTGTCCCTGTTGGTTCTGCTGGACCTCTCAATACCATCAACCATGGTATTCCTCTGGGGCATCTCTCTGGGATGGGACTTGTTTTATGGTGGTTCTGGTCCTTCTTGGAAGGGCAATGTCAGATGGTGGTGTTGGGGGACTCCTGTTCAATGCCCTGGTCATTGGTTTGTGGTGTCCCTCAGGCTTCCATCTTGTCCCCCACAGTATTTAATATACACATGAAACTGCTGGCAGAGGTTTCCAGAGTTTTAGGATTTAGTGCCACCAGTATGCTAATGACAACCAACTCTCTCTTTCCTTTCCATAGAGATCCAAGGCAGCTGCTCTGGTTCTAAATCAGTGTCTGATGTCGGTAATGGACTGGATGAGGGCAAACAAATTGAAGCTTAATCTAGACATGACAGAAGTGCTCTTTGTCAGTCAAATCAGATCAGAGATGAGGGATTCAACCTGTGCTGGATTGGGTTACACTCCCCTTGAAAACAAAGGTTCACAGTTTGGGTATACTCCTGGATTCAGCCCTGAACTTGGATGCCCAGGTTTCAACAGTGACCAAGGATGTGTTTGCACAGCTGAGGCCAGTGTCCGAACTGCACCCATACCTAGAGATGTCTAATCTGGCCACAGAGACACATTCTTTAGTTACATCCTGTTTGGACTACTGTAACAGGCTTTACATGGGGCCGCCTTTGAAAACTGTTTGGAAATTTCATCTGGTCCAGAATGCTGTGCCAGACTGTTGGTCAGGGCTGGTTTACTGGCAACAGATAGCTGGTAAAGCTGTTGTGACAACAGCTTTACTGGCTACAAGTCTGTTTTCAGGTACAATTCAAAGTGCTGGTTCTGACTTTTAAAGCCTGTCAATAAATAAATTTTTCCTTTAGAGATTTAGCTGCTTGTAACAAGTTCCATTTCGTGAGGAGGGGCTGGCATGCACTTGTTAAAATCACCTGCATGCGTTATCATAGGTTTTTCTAGTCTCCAGGCTTTCAAGGTCGGAGATGGATTTCTGCCAAAATTAGACTGACTGATTTCAGATGGGCTGCAGTGAGAGGTTTTCACTCCCTCCTCCCCTCCTGGAAGCTGAGGAAGTTATCCAGGCTTACAGTGATTGGCTGTGGGAGGCTCACCTCACACTTGTCAAGGGCCTGGGGCGGGGGTATAAGGTTGGGGGGGGGCAACTGTTGCTATTTGGTCTTCTTTTTGTCTGCTCTTCGGTCTTCATTCTGGTATTTGTTTTGATCTTCAGTCTTTGTCTGTCAACTGGCTTTTGGGCCTGTGAGCGTTTGGATCCTGCACTGAATCCTGTTCTATGGGAAGACCCTTACTTTGGTAAAGTATAGGATAGGTAGTGCTTTGTTGTTTTTGCCCGCAGCATGGTTCCAAAAGGTTTCTCTATTGTTTTAAAGGGTTTCTCTGATTGCTTTGGGTTTTCTCTGATTTCATCTGATACTGGCACACCTTTTGTACCCCTTTCTCCTTTCCTGATTGTTAATAAACTTTACATCTATTTCGAAGTTTGTGTGTGCTTTATTCCGCTTAAGCCTCAGACTAAATTCAGAACCATCTGCTTTGGCCTTGCTACTGTTTAGAATTTTAGGCTTGCAACTTGAAATACAGGGAGTCAGTTTGACTTATTTCTGTGCCCCAAGAGAGTCCTGAAAGGTCTAAGTATCCCCTGGCACAGGCTGGGTTTGGATGTTAACAGGTGGTGGCAGTTGACTGGGAAATGTGTCTGCCCACTTCCCAAACTGCAGGGAGTTGGGAGTTTGGGGGCAACTTCTCGTAACTCCCTTTCTTCCCCTTCACAAAGCCCAGTATAACTTGGGACTGCAATACCTCAAAGACTGCTATACAAAGACTCCTATACAAGACTGCCCAAGTTTTAAGATCTTCTGAGGAGGCCCTACTCTCGGTCCCACTGCCATCGGAGACACATTTACTGGGGTCTTCTTGGCGGCTTCTCTCAGGCTTTGCAACTCTCTGCCAGGAGAGGCTAGGCTGATGAATTCTCTGCTGTCCCACCAGCAGGCAAATATGTTTTTATTCAAGCAAGTCTTTGGCATGTAAGCTGGTCTGTTGCTGAATGGAGTTCTATTTGGTTAGGCATTTTGCCTCACAGAAAGACATCAGTGACACTTGGACTTTGTGATTTATCTATTGACCCAATACAGTGATGACACCTACAGCTAAATCACATTTTTCCTGAATCCCATAAAGCAGATTTTAATTTTCCTCATGGACTGTATTCAAAAACAAACTTCCATTCACCATTTTGGTTCTACTGCAGATTGAAGCAAATATATAGAAATGCATGAATACCAGGATAGAACTGGACTCCCACAGTACAGTTTCTCTTTAGAGTCTCACTGGGAATGCAAGACAATGAAGCAAAAAGAAAATTCCAGAAACCCTTAAAAACAGTTAGAATTTGATGTATTTAATAAGGAGGAACAAAGGTTTTTCTACTATAATTCCACATGACATGCTAACTGCCCAATAATAGTTAGGGCAGTTAAAATTTAAAATAACCCCTTTCCCAGAATTTCTCCTCATATGAATGAATTATATATGCTTTACTAAAACAGCAGAATTCCAAGTATAGATATAATAAAAATAAAGCATAAATTGTTTACCAAAGGCAGTTCTCCCACCCCACACATTTCTACATTTGAAGCATCAGTCTATTGTTTCCAAAACACCGGAAGGAAAAAGGTTGTGACCACATCACAAGCCTATCCGAGTTCAGCCCTAGTCAAATGTGCTATGAACAAATTCCCTATTGTGCTTTGCCACGACAGATATTGCTAGCTTAGATTGTATACATTTTAAAGCTGTTTTAACTCCAGACTACAGTTTTCCTCAAGATAAACACTGCATTTTTAGCTTAATTAAGACTAAAGTATTCCAATGGTTAGTAAATCAAGATGTCACTGCTTTTTCTTAGTTAAACAGTTAGAGCATATGGTCCGATTTAAATTGCCAAAACAGATTAAATACAAAACGCAGCAAGAGAGCTGCAATTACCCTGTTCTCCTATGTGTTATCCATGGCTTCACTGAACTTCTCAAAGAAGTCATAGTAAACCAATTGTTTGTATCTGCAACAGAATTCTAATTAATAAATAAAAATTCAACTGTTGTGAAGTTTGAAATTTTAGTACATAAGAACAGAATTAACAAGCAGCAGACTGATCTGTTTTTTCCACCTCTTTGTTAAGAGCTACATTAGAAGTTGGCTCATGGAAATTTTGTTTATGCAAATTGATTTCACCTACTTTAAATATTAAAAATACATATTGTTACAAGTTACACGGGTCTATTTGAAGCCTCCCTTTATCTCTGGCATAGCTTAGGCACTAATAATGAATTATTATTAATAGGCAATCAATGCAACTGCTCTTGGCCAGTTGGGCCACTCTTACACCAGGGTGGGAGAATATTCAGAAAGGCTTCCCAAGAGCAGCTGAAATATGGCCAAGGCGCTGGCAAAGCCAATTTGGGGGATATCATGGTGCTGATTTTCTGCCTCACCAACATACCTGCTTCACTGTAAGTCTAAGAGAGAAACTGCAAGCTTGGTAGTGGAGAAGCCCTGCTATACAAGTGGATGTATGATACAGGGTTCGATGGCAAGCGATGTATGCTATAGGACAACTCTACACCGAAGTGTGCACACATACACATGCATCTTTCCTTGATACTGGTCTACTGTTCCCCCCACTAATTCTCTACAACTACTTGCCACCATACTTGCTACCATTCCTCTATATCACTGCTGTTTCTAATAAGAAAAATGGGACGCACAGCTAATGCAGTGCAATGCAGCACTGTCCTAAGCTTTTAAAAACCTGTTCCTCAAAGCCCAGAGAACGGGAGAAGGAAGTGATGAATACAAGGAACCCAGATAAGCTGGGCAGAAGACAAGTAAGCATTTCCTTTCAAGTTTCAAGCCTTGCCTAAACAAGGACTTTCAATTTTCAGTATTTTCCAGTTTCAAGAATAAGGAAGTGAGAAAGAATATATAATAGCCAGTTTTTAGCCTTATATATTATATATTTTAGAAAGAATATATAATAGCCAAAAATATTTATTTGAATATTTGTACACTGCCTTCCAAGTAACATTTTCTAAGGCAGCTTATACCAAGTACATCGATAAAACAATCAGGACAATATATAAAGACAAAAATACAGAACAGAATAGATACAAACAGCATCAAATCAATCAGTACAACATTAAAATATTTTTAAATTGTCTTCACCTGGCACTAAAAAGATTCAAATGTGGGAACCAGGTGAGCTTCCTCATTCCACAAAACTGATTGAGAACGTTATTGGTTGGATTAAAACAAATAAACAAACAAACAGTACACTTCCACTGCCTCATTGGTCACCACCCATCATATCTCAGCCAGCAGAGACATCTGGAGGAAAACCCCCAGACTGATGTGGAGGAATGCCATCCTATTTCCAAGTTGTAAAGGGCTTAAAGGTCAGCACCATCACTCCGAACTCTGCCCAGAAATGGATCGGGAGCCAATGCAGCTACTTAAGGGCTGATGAAATGTGTTCCTGACACGGGGTCATAAGTACGTAAGAACATAAGAGCCATGCTGGATCAGACCAAGGGTCCATCTAGTCCAGCATTCTGTTCCCACAGTAGCCAACCAGCTGCCCACGGGAAACCCACAAGCATGATGTGAGTGCAAGAGCATCCTGCTCATATTCTCCAGCAACTGGTGTACTAAGGCAAACTGCCTCTGATACTGGAGGTAGCATATAGCCATCAGGACTAGTAGCCATTGATAGCCTTGTCCTCCATGAATTTGTCTAAGCCCCTTTAAAAGCCATCCAAATTGGTAGCAGACTGGGTTGACATTTCATTAAGCTGTCCACCACAACCCCAAGATTTCTCTCTTGGTCAGCCACTGCTAACTCAGATCCCATCAGCTTATACTCAAAGTTGATATTTTTTTGCTCCAATGTGCATCACCTTATAATTGCTTACACTGAACCACATTTGCCATTTAGATGCCCATTCTTCCAATTTGGAGAGATCCTTTTGGAGCTCATCACAATCTCTTTATGTTTTAACCACCCTAAATAATGTGGTGCCAACAGCAAACGTGGTCACGTCACTGCTCTCTCCTAATTCCAGATCATTTATGAACAAGTTGAAAAGCATTGGTTCCAATATAGATCCCTGTGGGACCCCAGTATGCATTGAGCAGGGGGTTGGACTCGATGGTATTATAGGCCCCTTCCAACCATACTATTCTATGATTCTATGTACATCCCTCCACTGGGAGAATTTGCCATTTATTCCTACTCTCTGCTTTCTGTTCTTTAACCAGTTACTGACCTGTCTTCTTATACCATGACTGCTAAGTTTGCTCAGGAGTCTTTGGCGAGGGATTTTGTCAAAAGCCTTTTGAAAGTCCAAATAAACCATGTCTACCCAATTGCCACTGGCCACATGTTTACTGACACTCTCAAAGAACTCTAAAAGGCTAGTGAGACAAGACTTACCTTTGTGGAAACCATGCTAATTCTGTTTCAGCACAGATTGTCCTTGTATATGCTTACTCATTTTATCTCTAATAACGCTTTCAACCAATTTACCTGCCTGGAACAGGCATTAAGCTAACAAGCCTGTAATCTCCTGGATCCCTTTTTAAAAATTGCCATTACATTGGCCATTTTCCAGTCCTCTAGCACAGAGGCTGATCTTAGGGACATGTTGCATATTTTTGTTAGAAGATCAGCGATTTCATATTTGAGTTCTTTAAGAACTCTAGGATGGATACGACTGGGCCCGGTGACTTATTCACTTTCAATTTGTCAATAAGGTAGGTAACTTCATCTTTTGTCACCAATATTTGCCCAGTTCCTCAGACTCCCTTCCTGAAAACATCAGTTCAGGCACAGATATCTATCCTACATCTTCTGCAATTAGGACAGATGAAAAGAATTCATTCAGCTTCTCCACAGTCTCCTTATCCTCCTTTAGTACTCCTTTAGCTCCATTGTTGTCCAGCTCCTCCTTAGCTGGTTTCCTGCTTCTGATATATTTAAAGAATTCTTTATTGTTGCCCTTGATGTTGTTGGCGATATGCTCCTCAAAATGCTTTTCTGCATATCTTATTGTCTGCTTGCACTCCTTTGTGCAAGCTTGTGATCCCTTTTGTTTTCCTCATTTGGGCAAGACTTATATTTTCTGAAGCCTTCTTTTCTCTAATAGCTTCCTTGACCTGCTTGCTAACCATGCCAGAGACCTCTTGGACTTGGTGCTACCTTTCCTAATCTGTGGTACACATTCTAGCTGAGCTTTTGTTATTGTGGTTTTGAGTAACCTCCAAGTATTTTGGAGGAATTTAACCCCTTTCTACTTCCTTTTTACCAGTTCCCTCATTTTAGAGAAGCTTCTTCTTTTGAAGTCAAATTTGACTGTGTTGGACTTCCTGGGACCTCCTGTATTGGGCTTACTTGAGTCCCAATTGGCAGTCTAGCAGAACAGTCTAGCATGTTCTAAACTAACTGTCATTTCCAGGCAGTCTTCAAAGGCATCCCCACATATTATACATGATAGTAAGTAACCTGGAGGTTATCAGCACACAGATAACTGTGGCAAAGCTAAATGTGCTGAAAGGGCTCTTTTAAAACAGATTGAATCCAGGCTATATGTTCTCTATCTGTTGTATAGAAGCCTAAGCAATTATGCAACTAACTTCTCAGGCTTACAAAACAGAGATGGCATTTTGCCAGTCTCTCCAATATTATAAGGCATGCCATAATAAAAGTACTCTGTGAAAGCCTTTTGGCTTTCTTCATCAAAATTGTTTGGGAAACTGCACACACACCAAAATGCTTAATAAAGACTGGTTCTTTTGTTTGGCACCTTTTTAGTACATTTCAAAACTCTACTGGAGCCTAGATACTATTAGTGGCAACAAGGCACCATCCTGGAACCTACTTGATTCTATGCAATACTGGACTAGAATATGGTACACCTAGGAGCCACCATAGTTACTACTGACATGTTCCTTTTAAAACAAGTTGCATTTGTCTGAATCAGTTAAACACTTACTCTAAAATATTATGAAACAAAACCTCCATCAGTTTCCAAACAGATTGTATGAGAAATTGCACCATGGAGGTAAAATTCACCCTGGATTTATTGTAATCCCTTCCATGGGATTTATTCTAAGAGGTAATAAGTGGTTAAAGATAAATGTCGTTTAGTGGAGGAGGGGGGCACATGGTGAAGCATGTACAATCTGACATGCTTCACCATTTAAATTAAATTAGCTTTAAATTTACGTCAACAGACAACTCAAATAATGGAATTTATGTTCTGGACCCCACAGGAACACATTTTTTTGATGTGACTATCATCAACACTGACACCTCAGTTCTTACTTGAAATGCAGCTATTGCATTTATATGCAATGCCTGGGTATTAGCCCTTGTATTCTGGACTTGTATCACATACTAATATTGCAGGGGTAACCAACTTTTAGAAAACTCACTCTAAATCCTGATTTGCTGCAGTAAGTCTTAATAGTGTAAGGATACTGTAAATATACTGATGTTATTTAAGAAAATATCAAAATCTCCAGAGCTGTTCAACAGATGAATCACTATACCATGAAAGGTGGGGAAATACTTCAGTTTAGCAATATATAATGTAGTGCATTCTAGCTCTAGTTCAAACTTAATGTGTACCAATTACAAGTCTGCTGAGCAATGGTAAAGATGTCTACAGATGCAAGTACATAGCCAATTCATTCATTCTCAGTACAACATCAAGACTGTGATATTTCCTACACTTCCTTGCAAAGCCAAGTATAAGCTATAATGGGAGATGGCACATGAAAGAACTGATGCTCCATGAAAGATAAATTATATTTAGTTTAAACGATATGCTTCTAAAGAACATGCCTCTGGATCGTTTGGTAATGTAAATCATGGCACTCACAAGCCATTATATAAGCTGCCCTCTAGTTTCAATATAATTCATGACAATCTTCTTTGTGTTCTGCTGTGATTAGCGAGTGTATAACTGCACTAGGGCATGAATTAGACATGATAAAACTCTCCCTAGCGTCTCATTCAAGAACAGTTTGTCTCAGGCTTGTTATGGGAATCTGGAATTAATCTTTGTGGCAGCTCTCTTTGACAGCAGTAGTCAAATTACCCCTAATAACTCAGAGGCTATTAACCCCTTTCCCTTCTCCCTCAATTAACCTGAAATTCAAACCTTTAAGCACACACAGATTTAAAAAAAATGGAAGGGTGGAAGGTTAATGCGTTATTTCTACTGTTTATGTGTTAGATTATTAACAAATTAACATTACACATTTTATATAAATGCATTCAATGCACTGACTTAATGACAAAGCATGCATAAGCTCCCATCTAGCTTGACTTAAACATGAATTGCTTGCATACAAAGCAGTGAGCACATTTACATATCCCCAAGCTAATAAAGAGTTACACGTTGAAATGTCTCTATGGAAAGCAGGCAATTTATTGCCTATAATCAAGCTTTGCAGTCATTCCAATGTTTTGCAAACCTTATTGCCTGGAACCCAGGAATCTCTCAAGCTTTGATCCATGCTATGTCAACCATAGAAGATCATCTTAGAAGATCCGGGTGGAGCTAACGCCTTGGTTTACATTACAGAAAGTTAGCAAGGTCTGCCATTGAAAGTGAGTAGAGCCATGCTGTGGAGTGTCACCATGGCTTTTAGGGGAGAACATGGAAAGTATCCTAGATGCCTGTGGCGACTGCCCGTGCCTCTTATACACATGCACTTTCAAACTATATGGACAAGAAGCGAACTAAGCAGCATTTGTTCACTAAAAGTACTTCATTGTGGAATCTTGGGTAAGTCTCTATTTCTCATGTGAACTCACCCACCTCACATGGTACGGAAGAGGACTAAGTGAGACTACTGCTTTGTGAACTGCCATGAATACTTGAGAAGTAGGGAGAAACCTAAATAGAGTAAAAGCAAAGAAAGCCATTTGTGTTTTCTAGAGAATGCATGTAAGAGAGAACTTGGCTTCTACTCTTGCAAGTTACCTTTCACTTCTGTAACATGTAGCCAACAGTCTTTCACAATGCATTCAGTCATCAATAACTAAAACTTCCTTGATCCTGCTGCTTCCTAAAACAAGTGGAGAATATGACTCGTACGATAGGTGGAGCCTCACATTTCATGGTATACAATGCAGCAAGTGATAAACAACGAAGTTGCTTGAAACCAAAGTTTCTGAAAGGTATCACCAGTTTCAGAGTGTCAGTGGTAATATGCCTTACAATAGCCAGGTGTTTAAAAGAGTAATTCCGAAACTTTAAAACAAGGTTTAAAGACATCGAAAACGTTATTTATTTATTTATTTACAATATTTATATACTGCTCCTTTATCTAGAACAGATTTCGGAGCGGTGAACACAAGAAATAAGTCAGTAAAAGAATAAAACACCACATTAAAATTATACTTGTTTAAAAACACAATACCAATAAAACCCATAACTGGTCAATTAAAGAATGCCTCCTGGAACAGTGGTGTTTTCAGGAGGTGCCAGAAACAATACAGTGTTGGTGCCTGCCTGACCTCCAGGGGCAGGGAATTCTAAAGAAAGGGGGCTACCCCACTGAAGGCTCTTCTCCTAGTGGGCTCTAATTGGGCCATAGGTTCATGTGGAAGCACCAGGAACAAGCCCTCCAATGACCTCAGGGGCCGGGCAGGGAGAAGGCGCTCTCTCAGGTATCCTGGTCCCAAGTTGTTTAAGGCTTTGTACACTAGTCCTAATACCTTAAACCTGGCCTGGTAGCAAATAGGCAGCCAGTGCAGTTCCCTCAGCAAAGGAGTTGTACGCTGAAAAGGGACAGCTCCCAACAACAGCCGAGCTGCTGCATTCTGCACTAGCTCCAGCTTCCGGAGCAGCCTTAAGGGCAGCCCCACATAGAGTGCGCTGCAGTGATCCAGTCTCGAGGTTACTAATGCCTGTACCACTGTGGCCAAGCTATCCCTGTCCAGGAGAGGCTGTAGCTGGTGAACCAGCCGAAGTTGGTAAAAGGCACTCTGAACCGCCACAGCCACTTGGGCCTCCAGCAACAATGACGGATCTAGGAGTACCCCCAGACTACGAACCTGATCTTTCAGAGGGAGTGCAACCCTATCCAGAACAGGCAATGAACCTATCTCCCAGACTCAGGAACCACTCACCCACAGGGCTTCCGTCCTGCCCGGATTCAGTTTCAGTTTACTGGCCCTCATCTAGCCCATTACTGAGTTCAGGCACTGGTCCAGTACTTGCAAAGCCTCTCCTGATTCCGATGTCACACGGAAAAAGAGTTGTTTGTCATCAACATACTGAGGGCACTTGGCTCCAAATCCCCTAATGACCATTCCCAGCAGCTCCATATACATGTTAAATAACATTGCGGACCAGATGGTACCCTGCGGAACCCCACAGCTCAACTGCCAAGGGGCCGAGGAATGGTGACCCAATGTTACTCTCTGAAATCAGCCCTGCAGGTGGACCAGAACCACTGTAGCACAGTGTCTCCGATACGCATCCCACGTCAATCCAGGAGGATACCATGGTCAATGGTATCAAAAGCTGCTGAGAGATCGAGCAGAATTAACAGGGTTGCACTCCCCCGTCCCTCTCTCGATAAAGGTCATCCATCAGGGCGACCAAGGCTGATTCAGTCCCGTAACCAGGACGAAATCCAGATTGAAATGTCTGAATGTTTAAGACATAGGAGGAGGTGCAATTGCTCCCATATGTGTGTGTGTAGCAATTGGCTAGAGTTCTCTCTTTTTCCAGGCCGGGCACTCAGTTTGTGGCATCTTGACAAGGAATCCTTGCAACTGCTCTGGCCAGTTGCAGTAGCTTTGGTGGGATTGTGCACAGTTGCTTGGTCCATGTGGTGCCAGAGTCAGGTATGCCTGGGGTTCAGCTGCCTGGCTGGTATGTGGCGGGATAGGGGTGAGGAGAGAAGCTTCAGTGCAGTGGCTTGTGGGTCACACTCTTCAATACTCATGTCAAAGTAAATATGCATAGGATTGGCCCCAAATAGCATTAAGCAAAACAAATTTTAACCGAGGATTTCAGAGGAAGTGTTTTGTTGGTAAATGAGGCAATGAGTACTACTTAACACCAACTCCACAGTATTCATAGAACTCATCCTAAAAAATGGAAGTTTAGTTTGACCTTATGATTGCTTTAAAAAGTATACTTCCATATGCCTAAAGAAGGAAATAATCTAAACTTGAGACCAGTTTGCCTGAGAAATCCACAAATCCTGTGTGAATGACCATCTATTTTTTTGCTTATTCAAGCTTGCTGGGTTACAAAGAGTCAAAAATATATTTATTTCATCCTAGATTGTGTTATGTTTTATTTACATTTTGCCTAGTATGATACAAAATGTACCATACATCACTTGGTCTCCCTGTAACCTGAAGAAGGAAAACAATTGCAAGCTCCCTGACTAAAGCTCTAGAATGTTTCTGTAGTTGCCTGTGTGCAGGCTAACATATACACAAAATAAATAATGCGGACTAAAAACGCACATTCAACCCAATCACTGTGGTCTTAACATATATTCATAATATTCTGATGGTGGGGGGGTGGGGGGAGAGAAAGCTTCCCTAGATGAAGTCGAACAGTATTACTTCATATCACCGCACCATCTTCCTAGAATAGCATAGCTCCTAAGGATTTGCTTCTGTTTACTGGGAAATTCAAGCTGGCCCTTCTTACACATTTTGGATTAAACACACCACAAGTACCAATAGCTGGTCAGGCACAATGTCATTTTTTTTTAACTTGTGTCAGTGTCGCCATGTTAAAAGTGGGCATCCATGCCAGATCAATTGTACATGGGTGATTTTCAAGGTGAAATACCACTGAAGAGCATGGGTTAGCTTACTTTCAGGAAAACTGTCCCAGCATTAAAAGTAATGAACTCTTGGGAACTAGTGACATGTAGATGCAGAACAAAATGCAATAGACACCTTTTAAAAATGCAGTTGCAATGCCACCAACTATTCCAATCTGTCCTGGCTTGGCTTGAGGCCCAAAGGAAGCAAGCTGCAACATGAACACACCCCGATTGTTCTGGGTCACGTCAGGTAAAGCAGAGTTACATCAGGTAAAGCGGAAGCAAAGCAGGGCTAGGTCACGACAGGCAAGGCAGGGCCTATCAGAACCCTGGATAGTGCCTTTCAGGTGGTGATTTCTGCTGGAGTATTTGCCCAAAAAGAGAGCTGTTGTCCCAGCAAAGGACAGCAGTCAACTGAGACCTTTAAAAAGCTGGCAAAGTCTGATCTTTCAATGGCTCCACTTCTGCTGGAGGCAGTTCTTGAAGGACCAGTGGCTGTTTGTGTAGTCTCATCCTCCTACATGGCTAATGGATAGAAGCTGCAAGGGAACCTTTCTCAGAGTCACATGTTGAAAAGAAGGCTACATCCTCAGGTTGGGAAGATATAGAAAAGGCATAGAAGAGGGTGCTGAGGGCTTCCCCTGAATCCTGGGGCAACGTGTGATCTAGTCTGAATCCAAGTCCACATTGGGAAGATGCTGAATCAGAACACATAACACAATCCCATCTTTAGATCAGTGATAATTAGACGCTGACTTGCTTTGTAAACCTTGTGCATGATTGTCTGTGCAAACCTCACATTTCTGTTAGTCCATTTGTATCTACAAGTTATTTACAGTATGTGCTTTTCATCCTGTACCTGCTTTAAGGAGTATGGACATGTCTTCTATTTATGGTTATAACTCTGTAAATATCCTTATAATCTGGACACCCCATACATCAAATTACAGGAAATGTGCCAGCTAACAAATATGAAACAGGCCTGAAATACCTGTATGGTATGGTTAAAATGGTCCACCATTCCAAAGCCACATTTTGGTCATAATTTCCAGTGCTTTCTTCCACTTGAACCGTTATAGGACTTCATTCATTAAAGATGAACCTCTACTGCTATTATATATTTGCTAGCCAAGGTTCCTACCTTCATTTTGGTCCACAGTATGTCCAGATTAGTTCATTACTTTCAGAGCTGTGAGAGTTTTCCCCAAAATAGCCTAAACGGTGTTGTGCAGTAGTATGTGACCTTAAAAATGACCTTGAAGATCATTTTTGAGGGTGGCATTTACCTACATATCTTTGCCACCCTACGTAGAAGTGATTTGGCATTGATGCCTGCTTTTCACACACCGATAACAATGACTCATTTTCTAAAGCATTTCTGGATGTGCAGTGTTGGCTGGCCTACTACAACCAACCACTAAAGAAAACTACCAGTTTGAGAAACCTATATCACAGGTCTTTCTCATCACAGGTCCCTGGCTCTGCCAATAAGGATCAATACTTTAGTGAGTGGTTGGTTGTGATCTAAAGTCAGCTAAAATAGGATGAAGTCAAGAAAATACTGTGTGCCAGCTACATTGTGTGTGGGACTGGCAAGAGATTTGCAATCCTTCAGTGTTATAGTGGCAGACTCACAAGAGAATGTGGCTAAACAACATCCTGTTGGGCTTTTGCTCTGCTGTGGTTTTCCATTTCTGCTTAGGTAGGGAAGCCAAGTTTACTGAAAAAGGTTAACTAAATTCCACAGTCAGGGAACTGTGAAAAAGCCAGAGCTCAGGGGATTTAGGCTGCCAAAGCTTGACTTTGCGGATGTGGAGTTGCAGGCTACTACTACATAAGCTTTCAATGCTACTGAGAAGTTGCTGAATCCCCCAAAACCTAACCACAGGAACTGGCTCTCAAGCACTGCATAATAAAAAATACCTTCTGCTTATGACCACAGCCTATCAGAGGTATTTAGCGTAATGATTAATCACAGATGAATTGGCCTTTTGTTTCTTTCCTGACATTTTGGAATCCTTTCTACTGTTCCCCCCATCTGATATCAAGCCATGCCATGAAAATGAAATGGCCTGATTAACTGAAATAATTACATTTCCTATGGCCTTTATGCAAATCTGGATGAAGTTCCCATTAAAACACCTTGCTCATGTTTTAGAGAACAATCTCTAAAACCTACAAAGATGCAACATTTTCAGAAACTATTAGTTCTACTATACACTTCAGAGTATAACTTTCTTAAAATCTGCAAACTCAACAGAAAAGTTTTTGAGAAGGCAGACAGCTGGCCAAAGTAAAGCAACATTGTGGGCTTACATTGAAACTAATTTGCATGAACATGTACATGCCAAAAGTGCCTGGGAAATGCTGCAGGCCAAGGAAGCTTAGCTTAAAAAACATAATGAGTATCTTTTGACAACTTAAATGAAGTATAAGGTTAATGAAGGAGAAAACAAAAAGGTGGCAAGAACTGTTCACAAACAAGAATATATTCTCAACCAAAAGAATATAAAGTAGAAGCTGTCTGAAGGTACCTTTTACAGTTAAGGGACACAACAATATTGTGAGAAAAGGCATGGGAACATAGTTTGGGGTTTAGATAATTGTATAGTTTTGGAAGGGGGGCAGGTTGACAGAATACTAGAAAGAGCTCACCCAAACCACTGGAAAATAAAACCCAAACTAACCAACTGCTAACTCTGCAAGAACCAGCACACCAAGTCCCCAAGACACATTCCATGCTGTGATCCGAAGTTCTATGTGCTCTGAACCCACATGGTTCCAGAGTGTACTTAAATACTGCAATTACATGAGCAGGGTCTTTCCCATCTGATTGCCACCACACCAGGAGAGCTCAAATTACAGTGAATATAAGTTTAGATTACCAATAGAGTGTAATATTCCAAGTATCTTAAAATTGAGCATGCTGCAGTCTCTCAGGCTATGAAGTTTACAATCTCTTGATAGTAAAGATGTTAATTCGGTTCCCTTGTCTGCAAGCTAGATTAATTTAAGTCAAAGTGATTTAAAACAATGATTTAAATCAGCAAGAAAGCAGGTGATTTTAAATTACTGATTTAAATCAAGTTTCCCATTAATTGTTTTCATATATTTCTTGAATGGTACAAATCTGACCACTAAACCATGTTGATTTATAACAAAATAACACTTTCATACTTACAAGCAGACTTTGCAGCACTTTTTTCACTGAGTGTTTTGCATGATCTTGTTTTTACCTATAGAGGGAATGTCTTTAAAATATTCCCTTATCAGGACTTTCTTATGACCAGCACCATTAAGTTCCATTGAGTTCAATGAGGCTTACTCCCAGAGAAGTGGTCGTATTGTTGTAGCCTAAGTATGGAAATATAGGAAGATGCACACTGAACTATTTTGTCTTCTCTTTTCCACCCCAGTGTTGCTCCTTTCTGCTTTACCCTGTCTTGGCCCAGCCTCACCCACAGAAAAACAAAAATGAAATGCCCATGTCCGATAGATCAAAGTAAGTTTTGATAGCTACTGGGCAGTCAGAGCAGACAATATCGGATAAATAGTTTGACTTGGTATAAGCCACCTTCCTATGTTTCTATGGAGTACAACATCAAGCTGAACTCCCTTAAGTACTGAGTTGCATATTTCAATTCCTTACCAACTCTTTACTAACTCACGTATTTTTTGTAGTTCCAAGAAGTCAAGTTTTGGAAGACTGTATTTCACACAAATTATATTTACCAAAAGCTGGATCAGCATATCTCCACAACAATTATGGAATGAGTATCATATTTTTAGATGGAAAACCAGGTAACCACTAAAAATGTGTTTTGTCAGGACGGCAACTCTGTCTTGCTCAGCAGTTGGTAGCACATTTTGAAACATCACTGCACTTTAGTAACTGGTGAGAAGTTCAATTTGGGTGGGAAGAAAGTTTTGTAGCAAAAACAAGGACAAAATCTTTACACAAGGAGACAGAGAGAAAAAAAGAGAGAGACAGAGAGAGGATCAAAGGACATGAAAATTGGAATTTGAGGTGGAGAGACTACTCTAAGCTAAATGCAAGGATGCAACTGTCATCTTTCCTTCATCCAAAATCCAAACAGTGGTCATTCTTTAACATTCAACTCACCAAAGCTTTTTTGGAAACAAATGTTTTCCAAGCTTTCTGACAAAAATAGTGCCTCCATTTTAACTTCAAGATACCACCTTTTCCCCAACATGTTTAGGCCACAACCCATGGTCACTACCTTTCCTCAAATATCATGTGCTTGCAGAAGCTATTTTATCCAGAGCCAGTCCTATTGTAAAGAGAGGTGAAACAGGCAGTTTCAAATGCATGAGTGGTGGATTCCAGCTTTAATTCCCTTGCTTGATCTGCAAAAAAGGAGGAGTTTAGCACATAGTAACCAGCAGATTGTGGAAGGGAGGTTAGAATCGGATTATATGAAGGAGACCAGTGGACATGCACAGTCCATGAAGTATAGACAAGTCACCTCAGTAGAAGGAAGTGTTTCATGGAGTGGACTCTGATTTATCATCTTAAAACGATGATTCAGACCTGGGAAAGATTTCCACCTGACATGCTGCCAATTGGCTTGTACAAAACTGGGCTAGTTGGTATGAGGGGCTCCTTGCAATCCAATAGAAAGGCGTTTTTGCTCTGGCAGGTGTACTCATTGGGTCAAAAGTGATGCCTCCAACACTGACTTTCTTTTAGGGATGTCAGAGAATTTTGCCACGAATCTCGGGGAGGCCGAATGCCAGTGCATTCGGCCCCCTGAAATCGGTGGCAAAACGGTCTGCCCCCCGCCTCCCCCCCTGGGACGGGACTTACCTTCAGCGAATCTTCTTGGTGGCAGTGGCTCCAGCAGCGGTTCGGCGGCGGCGGCGGCTGGTCTTCCGACCGGCTGCCACCACCGCCATTTCCAAGTTTAAAAAGAAAATGAAACAAAAAAACGTGATAGGCTACGTAAAGATTTACGTAGCCTATCACAGCTAAATTTTAAAAAACACCGTGATAGGTTATGTAAATGTTTATTTAGCCTATCATGGCTGAGTAAACAAAAAACAAAAAACCGCGCATACGCAAATGGCAGCGCCCATGGGCGCCGCCATTTGCATTCCTTATTTTGGCACATCTTAGTCTACGTAAACATTTACGTAGACTACAGCGAAAATAAGGGGAACACAAATAGCGTAGATGCTACGCTATTAGCGTTCCCCTTATTTTCGCTGTAGTCTACGTAAATGTTTATGTAGACTAAGACGTGCCAAAATAAGGAACGCAAATGGCGGCACCCATGGGCGCTGCCATTTGCATACGTGTGTTTTTGTTTTAAATCAGCCGTGATAGGCTACGTAAACATTTACGTAGCCTATCACAGCTGACTGCAGGGACACAAATGGCAGAGGCTACGGCCGCCGCCATTTTCGGACCCGGCTGGCCAGGATTCGGAGGGGGAGGGACAGAGCGCCTCCCCCCCCCGGCTAGAATTTCGGCGGGAGGGACGGAGCACCTCCCCCCCACTGCGAATCAATTTCGTTAAAAGGTAAGTGACTTTCGTACATCCCTACTTTCTTTTCCTTTTCTGGCCAGCACTGCTTCTTCAGCAATTCCCTTAAGGCGTAGAGTGCCTTAGTAAAAAAAATAAGCACACAAGGAGCTGCCCCTGAGTTGGGAGATGCCAAAAAAATTAAGGTGTTCCAGAGGCTACTTTTCCCAATGTCCTTTCCTTTTACAACATAAAAAGCATATGCCAACTTCAGCCTGCAGGGCCAGAACCTTCCCTGGCCATTTTGCTTGGCCTGAAGAGTAAGCTGGAGAGAAAGTGGTTTTCCATGCTAAACAACAGACCACTACTTTGCTAGGTGAACACCTTTGGATACAGACTACAGTGACCCAGGTTGCTCATGGTTAACTCATACTTGGTCAGGGCCATGCAGAAGTGACAAGAACACTGCCTCCTGCCTGCTTGCTGCTTCCGCTTTGCATACCCTGTTCCTGGGTTGATCTGGTGTGACATGCAAGCTGTCACATTCCTACATCCTCTCCCTTCACAATCAACACACTCCAGGAAACAAGGCTTCAGGCTAATGACAGACTGCAATGAAAGAGTTAATCCACACATCTATGAATATCAATAGAGGAGATGGACGGGGAAGTTGGAGAAGGTGCCAGCATTCTGGGCATGTACTTCTCGGCCAGACTTGCTTTGCAGGGATGCCCCTCCCTTAGGGCAGCTCCCCCCTATGTTGGCTTCCACGAGTGGCCAACCTGGCGGAGCATCTGAGCCCTGCCCCTAACTTTTCCTGCTTTGCTCCGTGATGGACTCTTGCATCCCTCAAGTCACGCCCCTTGCTCTCCTCTGCCTCCTCCGAAACCTGAGTTCTCATGTGGAGGAATGGGGGAGCCATTCAGGCTGGGCCTTCTGTGTGTCAAGGTCTTGGGAAGAAAGTCTCACCATATCTGGGCTCACTAGGGAGGGTGCCTCCTCTGTTCTTACTGTTCCTAGTCTGATTCCGAATCTGAGCTGCCAGACATCTTCACGTGCTCAGATTCATTCCTGACACAACTCCAGAACTCTGGGTTCTTGAGGGGGAAACAACCCTGAGTTTCAACCCAACAACAAACCCATATGGCCCCAACAAACTATGGGTTGTCGTTATGAGTGAACTGGGTCTATGTCTATACCACAGCAGTTCAAAGTTGTCCCTAGATTTTTAAGGACTGATCAAATAATACTCAATTTCAAAATATATACATAGTGTCCTCTACCTCCTTTCTCTAAATTAAAATTTCAGATCTAATAATTCCATGAGACAAACATATTAGGAATTCTTGTGCTTCAAAACTGAATTCTACATTGACTGCTTCGAAGGAGTGAGGAGGAATGCAGTTGATAAGAGCCAAATGAACACTTTTTGCTGCATGAAATCCAAATGAAGATACAGATTTACATTTACACATTCCAACCACCACCACAACCACACATCTATTCCTCACCCAGACTTGTGGTTCATATGTTGCTGTGACAGAGCATGCTATTCAAATCCAAAGTATTGACGTTGCTGCAATTTCCAACAAAAATCATGAAAATGAATCCACAGTTTATTTTCTAGCACATTAAAGTTATGTGGGTCCCCAATCACGCAAAAAGAGGGGAAGTTGGAAATAATTATTATTTTAACTTAATCTCAAAAGAGATGAGACAAATCTCTGAGCATACACCATGATTCTTTCCCCTCCCTCTCCCCCGCAACCTACTTTTTCATAACAGAAATCAATTTTATAATCCTCAAACTCATTACATTTCGAAGACGAATGCAAGGGTGCACACAGGCAGTCACTGAATATTACCACTTGTAAGATTATATTATTAATAATCTAGTGCCATCTATGTACATGGTGCTTTATCAAGGACAGATATGGCAGGTCCCTACCCCAAGGGGCTTTCACTCTAAAACAGACACAGAGAAACATAAGGAGAAATGGGGGCACCAGTAAGCAGGGGAAGAATGTGATTACTTCAATTACACACACTTAGTTACAATTAGGGGGAAAATTTTAAGGGTTCCCGGAAATATTATTGATCTTAGCTGAATAATTTGATGTATTCACAGCCAGGATTGTTTTTAAAAAAATGGTGAGTGTAGAAACTGCCACAACCATTATGCATGTCGATATGCATAATGACCATTCTATTCTGCAGTAGTAATTGTATGGAACACAGGAGGAGGGAGTTATTCCAGATTATTAAATATAAATCGGATCTGTCTCCCACTTTTTCGTGTTCCGTAGAAACTATTAAATGAACCACAATAGAACAAAGACAACAGGACCTATAAGTGTTAGACCACTATAACAAAACTCACCACATCCAGAAAAGTGATTAGGACTAAGAGGTACTTAAAATGCAGTAGTTGAGCTTGAGAAATTCCAAACAGGTAGTATTGCTGGCTTGAAATGCTCTAGACTATGTATTAGTCTAATCCTATGTATTAGTAGTCATAGTAGAAAAACATTTGCTTTTTCCTTTTTAAAAAAAATACTTCTTTGACACCTAGCCTGGAGAGTAGAGTTCTGTGTAACTCAAAAGCTTAAAACAAGAGTCTTGTGGTACTTCAAGACTAACATATTTATAATGGCATAAGAAGCAAGAACTTTCCAATTTCCACCTGCTTTGCCTCCCAGCCAATTGGGGGACTTAAAATGCCAAGCTGGCCCCACTTGTCTTTAAAGGTAAGTGTATGAAAACTTGGACGGAGCGCTGAACTCAATCTTGGCCAGGACCATAAATCTCTGTTCAAAGTCCCCTAAAGCTTGCTAGCTGTCACCCCACTGAGATTCTCCCGCTCAACTGGCTCCATGAGAGGCAGTTATAGATTGAGACACTCCCTTCCCCTTTCCAGAAAAAAACAAACAAGGAGAAATTAAGAGTAACGAGGGGTGGAGAAAAACAGGCTGAGCTGTGAGAACAGTGGGCCGGGACTGAGAGAGCAACACAGCTTTCAATGAAGGGCAACAGATTGCAATGAAGCAATCTTTAATGGCCGATCACCATGCAGGAGGAATGTGGGCTACCCATCAAAGGTGCCCATAAAATGGCACCTGCTGGGCAAGTCTTTTACAAGGGCAAACATTAAAATAGCAGGGCAATGTCCCTTAGGAACTCTGTAGGAATTCTGTGTTATGCTCCTCTGCTGATTATATAACTTACAAATGTTTGATTATATAACATACAAATCCATATCCAAACTTCCATTTATAGAATATATGTATGTCTGCAGGTAATATGAGCATGTAGGCTGCAATCCCAAATACATTTACTAGCGAGTGAATCCCACTGAAGATAATGAGACTTACTTCTGAATAAATATGCACAGGGTTGCAATGTTAGAATATTAACGGGATTTAGAAAAATATCACAGATGCAAGCCACTCCCCCAAGGAAAAGATATCTTCAGTTAGTGCTTTCCTTTATATGGTGAGCATATCCAGGAGTCAAACACTAATTATGTATCTCGAGTTGCCCTGAAAATATTCTTCAAAACATCCTCTAACAACCTCTATATCTAACCGTCTGATGGTTGATTTATTTCTTGTCAGCATACTAAAGGGAAAAAAGAGTACTAAACCCCCAAAGGCAATTGTTCTTAGACACCACACAATTCAGCCATTAAAAATATGCTAAATAAGTTACTTTTTACTAACCAGGATCCACCCACTGGAATTATCAGGTTTGGGGTTTTTTGAGCAGCACATCCCTACCCAATATCACAAGCTGCTTTCAAAGTCCCCTCCATTTCAAAAGTGTTTTTCTAGGTGGCATGGGGGCAGCTATAAACCCATAATCTCCACGGGCATACAGAACTAGTTTATTGTATATTATTTATTTATTTTATTACATTTCTATACTGCCCATTAGCCAAAGCTTATTCAGTTCTTTGGATTCTATCCCAGCCCATACATCTTATGCAGACAGAACTGTAAAATAGTCTGAGCACTTGAACCAAACTGAACAGCAGCCAGGCCCATTGTGGCCAAGCACAAACAGGGAGGAAGTCAGTGGAAATACACACGTCTGTCATAACCACATGAAACACTTGAGTCAAACATCAGATTGAATTCAGATTTGCTAATAAAGCAACTTCAGTCTTACCTTATATCTCATTTTAGGGCATGAATGAATATAAAATCCCATGTAGTAATAGCTTAGGTCAGAGGCCTTTTCATGAAGTTGCCTAGTAAAAGCAATTTCCCTGTAAAAGAAGCAATCATTCTAAATGGATAAAAAGATAATACTGGATAGATGTGTTCACAGATGCAAGCAGCTCTTATAATAAAGCAAAGAAACAAACAAACCCACACACATCTGAATGACCTAAATTTTGGCCTGTGTTAAAGGAATGATTACATTTAAGTAAAGAATGGGAATAATAAGAGCAGAGATGGTTCTATATAAAAACCCAACAAACCCACCAACTCTTTTACTTAAGAGAGCCAATTTTGCATTTTGTCCTGCCAAGAAGCTAATCTGAAATTCAAATTGCAAGTGATTAAAGGCACCCTTTTAACAGGTTTCCTTTTAATATTCATGCACCAATGTGCTACAGACGTCTGGCCCAGTTATTGTATTCAATCAGACTAAAACAGTACATGCAGCCTTCAGAGAATTTTAAAATCAACAAGTTTCAACGAGAAACTTCCAATGAGTTCTAGTAATTTACATGCAAATATCTATCTACATGCAGTAGATGCTATTTTCTGTATCTAGTGAGTGCTTGTTCAGTACCCATCCTATTTATATGTTGGAAGAAAAAATTGTAGGTTGTTCTCTTTTTCTCATTCAGCAAGAGACTAGATGTAATGGGGAAAGCTATAGAACCACATCAGTTATTTGGAGACAGTTGCTCATCTCAGTTCAGACAACAATCGCAGTGATGTGTGGGACAGTGAGGGATACACAACTGCCAATTTCTCCTCATTTTGTAATAGCATAGCTATTTAGTCTTCCAGCCCTAGCCCTTGCTTTAATTTTTCACTATATGGTAATGGAATCTATATTTAGCAAGCAAAAACTGTCTGTTAACAGGGGGTAGCCATTCCACCTTGACTATCCCCACCCCAACATAACCTGTGCCCACTAGCCCGACATCTGTGCATACAGTGCAAACATGTGCAGGGAGGGAGAGGCGAACACAGCTGTACATGTAGAGGCTTCTGTATAAACTGGAATGTTCTGAAGTTAGGTTCCAGATTGTGCAGCAGCCTTCACACATACTGGTGTACTCATTAAGACCTCCTCCCTACAGATATTCACACTGGTCACTGTGGGCTACATGTCAGGGATGGGGCTGGTCAACATGGCCCTGCTTACCCCTCACAAGCAGTTTCAATGAGTGAGAAACACTTCTAAATGTGGCTTAAGCTAGTGCCATTACCACATTTTGCAGCAATGAATTCCATAAATAAATTATTTGTTCTATGAAGTAGTACTCCCTTTAGACTGTTCTGAATCTATTGCTACTCAAGTTCATTTGATGACCCCAAATTCTACTATTGTGGAAGAGGGAGAAAAACCTCTCTCAATCCACTTTCACTATATGATACATAATTTCATAAGCATAATATAGTCATCTTGTTTCCTAAACTAAACAGCCGCAAACTATATAGCCTTTCCCCACAGCCTTTCCCCTTGACCATTTTCGTTGCCCTTCTCTGTGCTTTTTCCAGCACAGTTGAGATCAGTATTCCAAGTGCAGCTGGACTATGGGTTGTATCCCATGGCGGTTTTGCCTTAGCAGAAAGAGATTTGCCATATGCAAGTCAGGGCAGAGGCAAGTTGCCAATTCCCCCATCTCAAATATGCCATCCTCTGAAAAGCTGCTTCCAAGGGACGGGAACCCCCCTGGAACAGAATGAGATATGGCATGAAGGTGCAATCAGTAAGGAGATCAGCAAAAATGGGGTGCACCAATATAAAAAAAAGCAGAACTACTTTCTCTTATGGCAGCCTTCCCCAACCTGGGTCCCTCCAGATGCTTTGCCTACAAGAGGCATCATCCCTGATCACTGGCCATGATGGCTGGGGCTAAGGCAAAGCTCCTGTTGGATACATCCCTACCTGTCTGTATAAGGGCATTAGGATACTGACAGTTTTATTTTTGATCCCTTTCCTAATTTATCCTTAGCAGGATTCACCTTTTTTACAGCTGCCACACACTGGGTCAAAATGGAGCTATCCACTACAACTACAAGATCTTTCCTGATCAGTCACTGCAGTTCAGAATACATCAAATGTATAATTGTTAATTTTAATTTTTTTAATTTGTTTGCTCCCATGTGCATCATTGTACACTTGCTCAAATGGAACCTCATTTGCCATTTTGTTATCCCTTTATCCAGTTTGAAGAGATCAATTTGGAGCTCTTCATTCCCCTTGCATTTTCATCATGCATTGGGCAGAAGGGAATCAGCAGGGCTGGCCGCTTGCAGGCAGTCTCCATTGGATAACATTATTAAGTATCAGCAACAAACATGACACCACACCGCTCACCTCCAATTTCAGATAATTTATGGGTAAGTTAAAAAGCACTAGTCCAATACACTTCTTGCTTGCCTCCAGTGTGGAAATTGTCTGTTTATTCCTACTGCCTGCTCCTCTTCTTTAACCAGTTACTGAAAAGAACTTATCCTTCTATCCCATGACTGCTAAGTTTACTTAAAGGCCTTTGTGGAAGGACTTTGTCAAAAGTTTTTTTAGTTCAAGTATAAAATATATATTAGATCACCTCTATTTATGTCAAGGGCACCTTGGAGGCCTCTTTCAGTCTAATCCAGTAGCCAAGTCCAGACACAGACAAAGGAATTCCTTTCAAAGCTTTATTCTTCTTTTACAACTTAACTATACCGATTGCAACTAGTTCTGAGCAGCACAGTACCTATGCCCTACGTTGGAACAGTTGGTCCCCGTTTGAAAGGGAATTACTGGCAGACCCCTGAATTTAAGGACTAGGGAGAGTCCCTCCCCTCTTCCCTTGGATCCTCTGGGCGCAGCCATTGTTTGCGCGCCAACCTGGCATTACGCCTCCTTTCCGCGCCCTCCATCTGGCGCCGCTCTCTGTGTCTGCGTCGCGCATCCACCAAGTCTGCTATCTGTGCTCAGTAACTCCCTGGACTGCTAACTAAACTAGGAATGCTGGTGGGAGGAATCTCCGTCAGCTATTGATCCTGGGAAAGAGGAGCGCGCTCCTCTCCCAGGAGCGACTGCTCTTCCTCAGAATCAGAACTACTCTGGGATTCTATGGGCTCAGTGTCCACCCTGACAATTTACATGCTGAACACATTCAAAGAACTGTAAAAGGTTAGTGAGACAGGACTCTGCCTTGCAAAAATCATACTGATTCTTTCTCAGCAAGACTTGTTCTTCTGTATTGTTGTTGTTCAGCCGTTAATTTATTTATTCATTTCATTTCTATACCGCCCAATAGCCAAAGTTCTCTGTCGTGTCCGATTCTTCATGACCGCCAGGCCTTTCTGTCCTCCGCTCTCTCCCGGAGTGTGCTCAAGTTCATATTCATCGCATCGGTGATGCTATCTAGCCATTTCATCCTCTGCCGTCCCCTTCTCCTTTTGCCTTCAATCTTTCCCAGCATCAGGGTCTTTTCCAGTGACTTTTCTCTTCGCATTAGGTGGCCAAATATTTCAGCTTCAGCTTCAGTATCTGTCCTTCCAATGAGCCGTCAGGGTTGATTTCCTTTAGGATTGACTGATTTGACCTCCTTGCAGTCCAGGGGACTCGTAAGAGTCTTCTCCAGCACCACAGTTCGAAAGCATCAATTCTTCGGTCGTCAGCCTTCCTTATAGTCCAGCTCTCACAGCCATACATTACCAGTGGGAAAACCATAGCTTTGATTTTACGGACCTTTGTCGGCAAGGTGATGTCTCTGCTTCTTACTATGCTGTCTAGGTTTGCCATAGCTTTCCTCCCAAGGAGCAAGCGTCTTTTAATTTCATGGCTACAGTCACCGTCTGCGGTGATCTTGGAGCCCAAGAAAGTAAAATCTGTCACTGCTTCCATTTCTTTCCCTTCTATATGCCAGGAAGTGATGGGGCCAGATGCCATGATCTTAGTTTTTTTAATGTTGAGTTTCAAACCAGCTTTTGCACTCTCCACTTTCACCCTCAACAAGAGGATCTTTAGATCCTCTTCGCTTTCTGCCATTAGAGTGGTATGGTCTGCATATCTGAGGTAGTTGATAATTCTCCCGGCAATCTTAATTCTGACCTTGAATTCCGGGTTGAATTCATCCAAGCCGGCGTTTCTCATGATGTACTCTGCATATAAGTTAAATAAGCAGGGCGACAATATGCAGCCTTGTCGTACTCCTTCCCAATTTTGAACCAATCGGTTGTTTCATGTCTGGTTCTTGCTATTGCTTCTTGACCCTCGTACAGGTTTCTCAGGAGACAGGTAAGGTGGTCTGGTACTCCCATCTCTTTAAGAATTAGCCACAGTTTGTTGTGATCCACACAATCAAAGGCTTTAGCGTAGTCAATGAAGCAGAAATAGACGTTTTTCTGGAATTCTCTTGCTTTCTCCATGATCCAGCGAATGTTGGTGATTTGATATCTAGTTCCTCTGCCTCTTCGGAACCCAGCTTGTGCTTCCAGTAGTTCTTGGTTTGCATACTGCTGAAGCCTAGCTTGTAGGATTTTGAGCATCACCTTGCTGGCATGTGAAATGGACGCAATTGTACAGTAGTTTGAACACTCTTTGGCACTGCACTTCTTTGGAATTGGAATGTAAACTGACCTTTTCCAGTCTTGTGGCCACTGTTGAGTGTTCCAGATTTGTTGGCATATTGAGTGCAGCACTAACAGCATCATCTTTTAGGATTTTAAATAGCTCAGCTGGAATACTGTCATCTCCATTAGCTTTGTTGTTAGTAATGCTTCCTAAGGCCCACTTGACTTCACTCTCGAGGATGTCCGGCTCAAGTTCAGTGACTGCACTATCATGGCTATCAGGGGACATTCAGATCTTTCCTGTATAGTTCTTCTGTGTATTCTTGCCACCTCTTCTTAATCTCATCTGCTTCTGTTAGGTCCCTGCCTTCTTTGTCCTTGATCATGCCCATCTTTGCACAAAACGTTCCCTTGAGATCTCCAATTTTCTTGGAGATCTCTAGTCTTTCCCATTCTATTGTTTTCCTCGATTTCTTTGCATTGTTCATTTAAGAAGGCCTTCTTGTCTCTCCTTGCTATTCCCTGGAACTCTGCATTCAGTTGGATACATCTTCCCCTTTCTCCCTTGCTTTTCGCTTCCCTTCTTTCCTCAGCTACTTGTAAAGCCTCATCAGACAGCCACTTGGCTTTCTTGCATTTCTTTTTCTTTGGGATGGATTGAGTTGCTGCCTCCTGAACAATGTTACGGACCTCTGTCAATAGTTCCTCAGGCACTCTGTCTATCAGGTCTAATCCCTGAAATCTATTCCTCACCTCCACTGTATATTCATCAGGGATATGATTTAGGTCATACCTGAACGGTTTAGTGGTTTTCCCTACGTTCTTCAATTTAAGCCGAAATTTTGCAACAAGAAGCTCATGATCTGAGCCACAATCAGCTCCAGGTCTTGTTTTTACTGACTGTATAGAACTTCTCCATCTTTGGCTGCAAAGGACATAATCAATTTCGATATTGACCATCTGGTGATGTCCATGTGTAGAGTTGCCTCTTGTGCTGTTGGAAAAGAGTGTTTGCTATGATCAGCGTGTTCTCTTGGCAAAACTCTATTAGCCTTTGTCCTGCTTCATTTTGTACACCAAGGCTATGCTTGCCTGTTATCCCAGTGATTTCTCAACTTCCTACTTTAGCATTCCAATCCCCGATGATGAAAAGGACATCTTTTTTTTGGTGTTAGTTCTAAAAGTTGTTGTAGGTCTTCATAGAACCGATCAACCTCAGCTTCTTCGGCCTCAGTGGTTGGGGCATAGACTTGAATTACTGTGATGTTGAATGGTTTGCCTTGGATTCGTACTGAGATCATTCTGTCATTTTTGTGATTGTACCCCAGTACTGCTTTTCCCACCCTTTTATTGACTATGAGTGCTACTCCATTTCTTCTAAGGGATTCTTGCCCACAGTAGTAGATATAATGGTCACCTGAATTAAATTTGCCCATGCTTGTCCATTTTAGTTCGCTGATTCCCAAGATGTCGATGTTCAATCGTGCCATCTCATGTTTGACCACCTCCAGCTTACCTTGATTCACTGATCTTACATTCCAGGTTCCTAAACAATATTGTTCTTTACAGCATCGGATTTTCTTTTCACCACCAGACACATCCACAGCTGGGTGTCCTTTCGGCTTTGGCCCAGCCGCTTCACTCTTTCTGGCGCTGCTTGGAAATACCCTCTGCTCTTCCCCAGTAGTATATTGGACACCTTCCGACCTGAGGGGCTCATCTTCCGGCGTCCTATCTTTTAGCCTTGTGATACGTTCCATGGGGTTTTCTTGGCAAGAATACTGGAGTGGGTTGCCATTTCCTTTTCCAGCGGACCACATTTTGTCAGAACTCTCCGCCATGACCTGTCCGTCTTGGGTGGCCCTGCACGGCATAGCTTATGGCTTCACTGAGTTACGCAAGCCCCTTCGCCACAACAAGGCAGTGAGCCATGAAGGGGGTTCTTCTGTATGCTTACCTTTAATAATGCTTCCCACCAATTTATCTGGAACAGATATTAAGCTAAATGGACTATAATTTCCTAGATCCCTCATGATCCCTTTTTTAAAATGGGTGTTACGTTCACTACCTCCCAATCCTCTGAAGTGTAGGAGAATTTTAGGGACAAGTTGCATAGTTTTGTTAGAGGATCAGCAGTTGCACACTTTAATTCTTTAAGAATTAACTCTCAGGTGAAGTCAAGCCCTCACCACCTCTATCCAACTCAGTTCTTCAGGCCTCTTCCCTGAAAGTTCCTACTTTTTCTGTAATCAAAAGAGGTGCAAAGAATTCATTTAGTATCTCAGCAATTTCCCATCTCCTAACCTAAGCAAGTTCTTTCACTCATCAGCTCAAAATCATTCCTGCTCGCAATGGTACAGGCTGAGAGCAGAAGAAAATACAAATACACCACATCACACCACACCACAGCAAAGTTACCAGCTGCATGGCTAGATTATTCAAGCAAGTATTCCAAGCCACATGTTGTAGGCTAAAAAATCCTTTAGTCACAAGGCAGTATCACCCCAATCTATAAAGATCTTAAGAGCACAATCCTATGCATGTTTAGACAGAAGAAGCCAGCTGGGGAATTGTAGAAGTTGTAGGACTTTCTTCTGTCTAAACATGCATAGGACTGAGCCCTACGAGAATGAAATAAAGTCCATCAGCTACCCTCTCTTAAAGAAAAGGTTACTGTAAGTACACGTCCCTGGTCAACTTTCTATCTAGTTGTCCCAGAAAAAGTAAGCAAACCTGAAGGTATTAGAGTGGTAAAAACAAAATCAGAGTGAGATCAAACTTGTCATTGTTCTTAGGCCTCCAGCATGAACCATTGGCAACTTTGGGACTTGAAGACAAAACTCCTGCAACCCACTGGGTAAAACCTAACGTATCATTTCAGAATCACTTTCTCAGCCACCAATATTTTGGTTTCATGACTTTAAGGTAGTGTTTTGCACACTAACATATCCATGAGTTTTCATCTTGAGGGCAAAGCCATTCAAGTAAATTCCTTATAAAGCATATAATCTTTGTCCTATGGTTGAATTTCCACATCATGAAATTACAACATACTGCCTTATCACCTGGTCAAATGCCTTGTATTCTTGGACCATGAGCCAATTTTTGAAGCAACACATCCATTTGTAAATGTCTATGTACTATTTTAAAAACAGTATTCCTTTAAATGCTTAACAAACAGTAAAACTGCCACCAAGCTTAAGCAGGGGTTTTTCAATCCTCTCTGAATAAAATTGGTAACAGCTTGTATGGTATCAAGTTCCTTCACTGCTTCGTAAGGACCCTCTATTCCTAGCATTCTTTAGGTAGTAACTACACATTGGGACTTCTAATCCTGGAGAGAGTTCATATTTACTGCTTTTCATGCATGGTTTAACAAGCTGGCTCCTTAAATATGTGACTCATGAAAGCATATTCAGCCTACCTAAACTTTCCAGATTATATAAAACATTAAAAGCACTTCAGGTACTCCAAAACATTGTTCATGTTAGCTTATTATCAAGTAAGAGGATATTAAAAATATAACAATTTGCCGCATTCCTGATGGAAACAAGGCATTTTATCTATAGGCAAGTGGATGTAAAAGTGTGTAATCAATATCACTCCAGTTCCAGTTTTTAAAAACCCCAAACCATGATGTATATGGTAGTGAAAATAAAGTGACAGGAATGTGGAGAGAATGTAAATTTGGATCCAGGTTCAAATTCTTTAGTCAGAGCACTCAAGTTCATTAGGCAACTTTGGGCAAGTTCATGGGTTTCAGCCTAATCAGCCTCACATAAATACTGTGAAAATAAACAATTATTTTGTTCACTGAAAGGTATAATAAACCAGATTATTACAAGCGACACTAACTGTGCCTTTCATGCACTAGATTGGCTTTCCAATGGCTTGCCAGAGACATTAACTGTATTGATGGGTAAGAAATGTAGAATTTTTAAAACGTGATGAACTGAATGAAACTGAAAGAGAAACAGAAGAGCATCTCTCAAGACAAAGTTACTTTGAAGACAGAAATTGCACCCAGTGAAGAGTCTTTGGCTTGTTCACCTTACCAGCCCCCTCACTGCAGGGAGGAAGTACAGTCTAATCTAGACTGTACCAGTGTCACCCCTGATGCCATGACCAAAACTTTCCATTCTTTCTGGAGATGGGTTGGGGCTTAGGCAGATACCATGTTCACATTAATACAGTATGGCTTGGATCAGATGCCCATCTCCCTCACTTTGGGGAGAAAGTGGTGGGGCATATATCCAAGATATCTACTGGGCTGCAATTTCTCCCTGTTAAGCCATCTCTGAATGTTTAATATGAAAGCTGCAACACATAATCAAATGGTGCAGTTTTTGCTGGGCTGGCCGTTCTGTCTCAAACTACTGGTGGGACAATTCCACACTTGAATGCTCCTTCATACTAAAACAAACAAACTGAAAGCCACATTCCCTGCACATACAGAATTCATGTGGTGGGGAAAGGTTCTAGTTTGTATTTGCATTGTACTTCTTAGTATGGAGGAACATTCCAACATTTGGCTCCCCCAACTGCAGTCTGAAATTGAACAGAGCAGCAAAAGTTGCACCACATGGCTGTTCTGATGACACATTTCACTCCCATATGAAGTAGTCTTATTTTCCAAAGCAGATTGAACACTGAAACACTTTAAATACCGGTCAGACAAACATAAATCCTTAACACGTTATAATTGAATTTTAACATTAGAACTTTGGAAGTAAAAACATTCTTACTCTTAAAAAAAGCTAATGAACCTTTAATCTGATGGTTAGACTTTCATTCTATTTTTTAATTCTATACTTTAAATACTGACAGACATTCAAAAGATTACTGCATATGGCAAAGTGTCTCCTTACCTTAGTGCAGAGTAGGCTCCTAAAGACAGAGAAGAATAATCAGGATCATAGTAGAGATATACAGAGGATACACACTTTGGAAGGATGTCAATTACACCCACAGCAATTATCTTTCCATCAAACCAATACTGCTGGTGGAAAGAACCATAGCCACAATCCGGACCGATAGGTAGATTTTCTGCCTAGAGAGTACAAATCAAAAAGAAATTACCATTTTAATCAGTTTCTTGCATTTTTCCATTATCTATAGCAACAAAAAAATAAAATAAAATTTAGAACAAAATAAGTATGAAATTCAAAAAGGCAAATACATTGAGTAGTGCAAAACTGTCCAGAAAAAGAGGCACCTAACCAATGAACTATGTCCTTGCTGTTAGCTAATTATCCTACCCAGATAGTGAGTTATCTCAAGTTAAGCAAAATTACATTTAAAAACCTGAAATGTGAATGTTAAGTATGTTTTAAAGACATGTTTAGTGAGCTAGTTCTGCAACGGTGTGCAGTATATCAATATATTTGTTAATATTCATTTATTAATAACAACCAAGTCTTACTTTCTTTGCCTTGCAAATTTCCTCATATTAAAGACTAAAGGCCTCAAATGCTATGTTTAGCAATGAAAGGTTCACATTTCGCCACATAAGAACTGGGGCCTGGGTTTGCTTTCTTCCCCTCTTTCCTCCCCATCCCTACTTCCTTTTGTGACATGTCTTTTAGATTATAGAGCCTCGTGTGGCGCAGAGTGGTAGGTGGCAGTATTGCAACCGAAACTCTCCCCACGACCTGAGTTCGATCCCAGTGGAAGCTGGGTCCCTGGTAGCCGGCTCAGGTCGACTCAGCCTTCCATCCTTCCGAGGTCGGTAAAATGAGTACCCAGCTTGCTGGGGGAAAGGTAGTCACGACTGGGGAAGGCAACGGCAACCCACCCCGCTACAGTCTGCCATGAAAACACCAGCACAAGCAGCATCCCTCTAGGAGTCAGCAATGACTCGGTGCTTGCACAGGAGGAACCTTTCCTTTTAGATTATAAGTCTGTGGGCAGGGGCTGTATTGTATTTGTTGATGTTATGTAGGCTACTCTGGGAGCCTCTTTGGCTGAAGACTGGGGATAAAAGTGCTTTAGTTGTGCCTCCTGCTGTGCATTTTAGCTAGACAGGTGTTTTCACCTGTCTAGCGGAGGCTTCAGGGAGGGGGAGGGAAGGAGGTTTGGGACAGCTAGGGATAGCTTGGATCCCTGCATCCCCAGTCTTCTCCCCTCCCCGCCCACTGACACCTCCTCTTTAGCCCCCGTACAAGCTTGTGTTTGCAAGTTTGTGGAAGCAGCTGGCACAGTTCTCTCCACGGAGAAGGGGAGGAGGAGCTGCAAGGGGGAGGGGAGCTCAGTTTCCTGAAGCTGAAGTTGGAGTGCTGTTTCTGGCCTTGGATCCAGGAAACTAAAATATCCTATGTCCCCCAAATGCTGTCTAGGGGATGCAAATTTGCTCCCTCCATTAATTAAATAACTGCCATAACTGTTTACATATATTTATGTTGGCACTGATTAGTTATACAATTTGGGGAACAAATAAATAAATACAATCCAACAGAACAATTCAGATCCTGCTCATTAATTCTTCATTTTTAAAAGATATGAGTAACCAGCCCCATTGTTTAAACGTGCTCATAAGTATGATTTCACAAGATCATGGGAAGAAGAGCTCTTTTAGAAAAAAAATTAATGTTTTTTTTTCTTCTGTTCAAAAAATGAACAGAAGCAGCACTGCAGAATATAAAAATCACAACATACAAGAGTTTATTTGAAGCAATGCAATTATATTGGATTATAATAAACTGAGAATTAAAATCTCATAAAGTAAGAACACTGTACACAGGCTCCCCACCACCATTTCAAAAAACAAAACAAATCTATAAAACCTTTTTCTTGCCTAGTATAAGAACCCAGTTAACCTTTCCTCCATAAGATCAATGTTTAGCTTTCAGTGAAAACTTTTCAACAAAAAGCGGGATTAAAATTATGCATGTGATAATTGTACAAAACAATATGGTAAAAACATTGGTGACTCAAACATTTCTAGCTTCTGAGCAGCCATGCCTCATTTCTGCTGTTTAGGGCACAATCCTATGGGATCCGCCCTGGGTAGTCATAAGCCTCCAAACTTGGAGGCTTATGAGTATCCTATGAAGAATGGGAAGTGCATCACACCTCCTGCTCTGCACTTAAACTAGATTTTCACCGACCTAGCAAAAGCTTCAGGGAAAGGAGGAGGCTGGAGTGGCCATAGGATTTGTCGTATGTCTCCCGCCCCCATCTCCTCCCCTCCCCCAGGAAGAACCCCTTTCACCCCCTATGAACTCGCATTTGTGAGCTCGTAGCAGCAGCCAGCACGATTCTCTCTGCGCTGCCTGTGAGGGCGTGGGGAACGGGATCCAGGAAACCAAAATATCCTATGTCCCCCAGACACCGTCTAGGGGACATAGGATTGCTCCCTTAAACATTTTTCATTGAAAAATGAAAAATTTCTTTTATTTTAACAAGGTATGGGGCACTTGATGATTGACACAATGAAGCAGGTGCTAATTAATTTACTGCCATGGATTGTACTTTGTCAGACAAAAAAATTCATGTGTTAAAAGCACAAGAAGAATCTTCTCTAGATAATGTAAATATCCTGCATTATGTAGTATACCACTTTTTTTACACTCATGCTCATTTTAACCTTGAACTGCTTGTCTTCAACTTCGTTATCTCAATATAATTAGTCTGAGTTTCATTGTACAAACAGTTCTTCAGAAAAAGCTGTTTCTCACTCAGTAAATCCAACATTCTTACCAATTGCCAACTGTTTGGCATTAAAACTACAGCAAGTGGATTTAGTCAAATATTTTGATACAGTAGCTAAAGAGATGATAGGCAGTACTCTAATTGCTACCATGCATGTCAGAAAGTCAGTGATATGGTCAAAAGTCCCTTATTTGAACTGTTCAGAATAAAGTTTCCTGACCAGCCAGCCAATATTTAAGAAATTATAGAATAAAATACCCCTTGCTTAAAGTATGACAAAATCATACATTTTCACAGTTTGGATTCATGGTTGCAATATGAGAATCTGATGCAGGACCAGGCTAACTTATTCTTTATTGTGAAAAGTGAAAAAGCTTCAAGTATGCATATCCAAGCCTGATGAGTCCATCTCCCACACCAAGCGTCTAATTTATTTCATTATGCCATACAAGTCCTGATCATAGACTCTGACATGGCTTTTAGTCTGTTCTTTCCTGTTTTCCTTAATTCTTTTAACATTATAGGTAGGCTGCTGGGCATGTTGTTCTCCCAGATTTAAAGAGTTGAACCTGGTGTATACAACAACTCTATGTGATAAATGTTACTAGTACGTACAGTACAGTCATTGCTGGACTCTTTTTTTACGCAACTGTAAGTGGTTGAAACACATTTTCTATTGAAAAAAAATAACATTGAGGTTCTCAAGAAATAAAACCATATGTTTTCTAGTTAAAATGTTCACATATGCAAACTGATTTCTAGTAGACTATTTATTAGCATGGATAATGGACTGTTTTACACGAGTAATTTCCATTTTAAAAGGGCCATTTATAAGTAAGAATACATTACGAAAGATAATAGTTCAGACTGATGTGCATTTATTTGAACACAACGTATTCAACTGTTAAGTATTACAAAGAACATTACTTCCAAGAACAGCACAGCACAATCCCACTCATGTCTACCAGACATAAGTCCCACTGAGTTCAATGGATCTTACTGCTAGGTAAGTGTGTATAGCATTGCAGCCTGTATCTCATATATTCTCCCAAAATCATAGTTTTGCCACACCTTATTTCACTGAATCATAGAATTTTTGCATTAAAGGATCATAGACCACATTAATATTTCCAAATGCTCCTTGGTATTGAATTGATATTTATAGAAAAGAACTGGAGATCTTAAAATTAGAGTGTTCTTTCCTGGTTATATAAATTGCCCGTTCTTTACATTCAGAGACTGCATTTCCCTTTCCAAGAGCATGTTTATCCTTTTAAGAATTTGATGGTTATACATCCAAACGTGAACAGAAGTACTGGAGAAAACTTACTACTGCCAAGGGTGTTGTCTTTTAAATTCTTAATAAACTACTTAGAGACAACTGGAATGCAATCACATACGTTTAATTTTTTCTTTTGAAATTATTTGTGGTATAATGCATCACTTTGTAACTAGCACATGGTGTTTGCTTTAAGATGTAGAATTTCAAAAATCCTTATGGCCTTGGATATGCAACCCTTTTTATTTAGTTTCATCTAATCCAAAACATGTGCAAGTGGTGCCACACAAAATTCAATTCAAGATTCAAAGGTCAATAAAAAAAACATCCCAGGGAAAAAAATGGCATAAACCTTACAGGGAAGGGTATGCAGGGATCTATGTAGCCCTTCAAAATAGGAAAAATAATGGAAATCTGCTGCCTTACTTGACGAGGTGATAAAAGCTCTTTACTTATTAAGTCTAATGATCCCGATTAGCCTTCATAGCTTTCAGGATGGTGGAATGTAAGTGTGGTGGGGGTAGATTCAGCAGAGAAAACCAACAAACTCTCCACACATGGCTTCATTCAAACAGCAACATATCAAATTACTGGTGCAATTACTATAACCTGACAATTTCATTACACTCATGTGGCAGTTAACTCTTTAAGACCTACAACCAACAAAGTCTTCTTAGCTGTTAGAAATGAAGTAATCTGAAGCCTTGACCCTAAAACCAGTCATTTCACCAGCCCTGAATATCTATTTTTTAAGAAGCAGAACTCAATGTTGAAAACTTTAGGCTTTCTTTCAGATTTTACATTTGTAAAGAAAAGGCAAGGGACTCCGAACACAATACTTCTTTAAACTGTAAAACAACTGTTCTGCTTTGATAGTTTCGAGCTTATCCTTTGCAAAGTAGGGCCTAGTACAGCAGATCTGTTCACTCTTTCTTTCCTATTCAAATTTCCCCAAGTACTTTTCTCACAACAAAAGTGAGGACTGTTACTTGCCACGAAGCAGCACAAGGAGCAATGATAGTACAACGCACTTTATACTGACAGACTAGCTGTGCCATCTGAATGCATTTAAAGAATCAGCTTGGGAGCCTCTAGTAGGCAGGGCGAAGGGCGAGATGAGACACCCATGTGTACAATTGTTCATGTATATAATTTAACCGGCTTTTCTATGAACTGAACCTCACATGGACCCCATCATGTGTTCTCATGCTGCTCTGTCTTATGAACTGTCACACTGCCAGGTATCACAAACAGCAGTCTGTGCTATACATTCTGCATCTGTGATTACCAGTAGGGATTAACCAGCCACTTGTGGCTGGGGGAGAGACAAACTGCCTCATCAATCCAATTCTGATGGTTTTAAATCCTCATGTTATGGCTAATTAAAGAGATCAGACGAATTAAATGTAACCTAGAATCTAAACACTGTTTTAAGAACAAAAGCAAGTAGGGAGTTGAGAAAGGAATGCATTTCAGAAACCTCATATTCAGGGCACCAGGATAATTTAAAATATATCAATTTGCAATTCCAAGTCAATACTTAAAAAAACAAAAAGCAAAGAGGAAATTATCCTTTCTGCATTTAAACCTTTTAAGTCACTAAGTTTTTTAAGTCTCTTGATGTCCCATTAATCGTTTTAAATTGGTAACATATGTCATGAACATCATTTTTTCAGACTCCTGGCTGTTCCTAGGGATCAGTTATTCCATCTATACTGTATATGTAAATGCAAATGTTACCTATTGCTTAACTGTGAACATGGGCTATCTCAGACCCGGGGGCCACTGAGAGCTCCTCTGAAATTGAATTTCACCCTAAGGCTGAAAGAGGCTCTCCACTCCTGCCCTACATCCATCCCACTGCCAGAGTACCAGACTGCATAACTGGCTAGCTTTGTCATTAGGCAATAGGTCTACCAATGAGAATCCCAATTCAGTGATCTGCTGCAGACGTAGAGTTTTGAAAACACACCCAGGAAACTCCTGAATGCTCAAAGTGCCCTTTTCACTTCATTGGAGGGGCAGCTCCTTGCACTTCAAGATGCCGACACGCCAGTTAAGTAAATGGGGATGCCCACATATGCAGGAATGTTGTAAAGCCACTGGAGCGCACAGGATATGGCCTATTATTATTATTATCCAGCAATTATTAAGGACCAGAAAACCAATAACAAGCGACATATTCATCTTCCTCATGTTCAGTTTCAGAAAACAAATAAATTATAAAACTTACATTCTACCATTCAAAAAAGTTTTTTTCCAAGGTACCTGGCAGCTTATTAAAATTATTTAATTTTTATTTATTTATTTATTTAATTTCTATACCGCCCAATAGCCGAAGCTCTCTGGGCGGTTCACAAAAATTAAAACCAAACAGCACACAATAAAACAATTTAAAATATCTAGAACATTAAAGCCACAATATAACAACCACAACCACTTATTTAACTTATTTATTTATTTATTTATTTATTTATTTATTTTCTATACCGCCCAATAGCCAAAGCTCTCTGAAACAACAATTCAGGTCAGACAAAAATACAAACAGCAACATTATAATGTTGTAATGTTATACAACATTATAATAAAACATAGTCTAAAAATTATTGAATGTACAAAATTTAAAAACAATTTCAATATCATCCATAACCACAACTACATAAATAGAAACTCTAAATAAAACAGCATAAAACCAATTTGAATGTTAGCATATCCAGATTTAGTAATTTGGTCCTGAGATGGAAAGATTAGTCTTAAGCACCATAGTGTAGACTTACATATGGTCTTGCTTACAAGGTCTGTACAGATTAATATTTACAACAAACTTTTCTATGATATCTATGTCACCATAACCATTTGGAAGGTACCATCATCATTTATAAATTATACTTATATCCTACTTTCCTCCAAGGAGTTAAAGGTGGCAAACATGGTTCCCCCACCCTCACTTCATCCTCATAACAACCCTGTAAAGTAAGTTAGATTGAGGGATAGTGACTGACCCGAGATTACCTCTTGAGCTTCAGGGCTGAGTGAGGATTTGAACCTGGGGCTCACTAATAAAGATTTATCTTCATTCAAGACTGATATATTGGATTTATCCCATTGCATCAAATGACAACTGATTTTCACAAATCAGAAACACACAACCACCCAGCATGCAGACACAATCCCAATGGTTTTTAAGATAGTCCACTGCCTCCACCACTTAATCTATCAGGTGTTCCCCCTAACCAAGTCCACTAGCTGTTAAGAGACAGGTAGAAATACAAAGCTGAGCAAGGACTGTGTATCTCAACCTTTAGTATTTTAAAATACAATTTTTAAATAAAATTAAGAAAGCTTGTGCAAAACTCATCTAGTATTTTCAAGAGAGCCTCAATGAATTAAGGAACTACAATAAAATCCATTATATGCTGAGAATCTAATTTTTGGGCCTTTGAAAATTAATCTTCTACCTTATAAATATAATTGCAGACATCAGGTACAGGAAACAAACTATGATTTGTATTAAAACAATACAAATATTTATTATTACATACCTCAAGTGGCGAGTCACAGAGGAACCGTGTGAACTGTGTTCGGGATATTTATCAAAAGTGCATGTCACCAAGGATACATGTTCAGCATGGAATAAAACACACACACACACACACAACAGAAAGAAACAAATAAGTTAAAAGATTTTATCTTAAATGCATTATGCTATATAATTTACCTAACTTAAGTTATACCTAATGCTTCACTATTAACCATGAGTTTTAATTCATGGATTAAATCTGTAAATCTTTTCAAAACTACCTCTTCTATTAGCCACAGTAATCCTTGGAAGTAACACGGACAACCAATGCTATAAGAAATTACCTCATTATATGAACAGAGTAGTAGCTTTCTTAAGTTTAACTCTTAGAAATGTACTTTTGGTGCTTTGCTATATGAAAACTACTGCATATCTGACTGTTCTATGATGAACTAAACCCACTTTTGCTGTTAACTAATTAACAAATTCATCAGAAAACAGTCAGGTGGGACAGCTATGAGTTGGCTTTTAACAACTGTAGGGTGGGAATTAGAAGATTCTAATTATTAGAGATTGAAAATTGCAACATAATCTAATGAAATTATTGTGACAACAAGGAACGGCTCACAGCAGAGTCAGGATAATCATCAGATATCCTACGTAAGGTGATCAAAGGTTCTGAGCTATGGCCTACTAATGCTAAAAATCAGCTTACATTGGGTTGGGATTTTTTTAAAAAAAATCTGGCATATCAGGAAGTACTACCCAAAATACAGGATAGCAATCTGATAAACCAAGAATATTTTGCCTGGAAATTCATCCCTAGCTTAGTCAGTCAGCCTTCATGAGGGTGAGTGGTATGTCTCCACCCGACAAACATAATATAGGATAGGCCCTTCACTCTTGCATGATCTCTCCCACCTCAAAAAGAGGAAGAAGGGAGAAATCATGGTAATGGTGCCTTCACATCAGTAGGCACCTGTGTTTCGCATCTGGCTCATACATTAAGTATCATGGAGGACAGGAGGATACACCACTCCACCACCAAACAAAGTTACAATTGATATGTAGTACTTGAGGTTCATCAGCCATAATATTTGACCACTAATGTACATATTGCTAAAAGAGAAAAATTAGTGTGAATACACATAGCACCAGATAGAAATATTTTAGTCCACTCAACATTTCGGAATTATTCTAGCATCAGAATTAAATGTGGCTCAAACAGTACAAGTCAATTAATTTTAGCATGTCAGGTCCCAAGTATGGGGAGTGTTGCTTCCTCACTTTTCGAAGGGCCTGTTTGGATGTCATAAGCCAGAGGGCCTTGAGCCCACAAGTTCCCCCTCCCCTCTCCTCAGCATATCTGCAAGGAAAAGTATAAATTTCTGCTTCTGTTTTTGATTAATGGCAGTTTAGCAGCACTTCAAATCCAAAATCCAAACTGGCTAGTCTTAACTAAGGTTTGTTGAAACAAGCAGCTTCATAACAGTGGTTTGAAGTTGGCTTGTTTCAAGCAACCACAAATAAGATTAACCAAAATTTGTCATATTCAGTCAAAAGGACAAGTTGTGGTTAATAAAAAAAGTAAAAGGTTCTGATCATCTCCTAGTAGCTCTGCCATGGCAAGATCTCTCCCACCTCAAAAAGAGGAAGAAATCATGGTAATGGTGCCTTCACATCAGTAGGCACCTGTGTTTCACATCTGGCTCATACATTAAGTATCATGGAGGACAGGAGGATACACCACTCTACCACCAAACAAAGGCTGACTATTTGAACCAGGGTTCAAGTAACTGGATTTTTAATTACACTTGGGCCCAATCTGATTTCTTGCATGTGAGCATCATACTGACTAGATAACCTGAATAAAAGGGTCCTGCCTTTTGGAAAGAAGTTATATTACATAGCCTTTCTGTTTTTCCTAATGTGCAGATCCTAGGATGAACAGAACATGAGGAGAGGGAAGCGAGAGAGAAATTGCAGTCACAAGAGCCCTGCTCAGATTTCTCGACACATACATTTAATGCATGGAGAGGGGGAACGAGACTACTCAAATGGGCCATCCCCCAACCTGCTGACTCTGCTCTCCTTGACCTTCATGTGTAGAGCTGAAGTTCTGAAAAGGGAAGTATACAGCTCTACAAATGGAAGTCAGGAAAAGGCAAGCCAGCAGGGCATGCAACGTTGGCCATGGCATGGTTCCCTATTTCCATGTATTCAGCGCATGTGTGGAGAATGAAAAGCACAACAAAGATGACTACTGTATGGAAGGATCTAAGACAGATTCACTTCAGCAGCAGTCTGTGACACTATTACATACATGCTGTTTGTACAAAGTAAGTGACTGCTCCTTGTCGATTATCATATTAATGAGAAGCTATATCCAATACTCAAGTACTACTGAAATGTAAACAATTCTATTGAACATACGCCACCTGAAAACACTTTTTTAAAAATGAAAAACAGGAGTGTTCAATGCGTACTGAGGTGCCACAAAAAATTCTGGACAAACTTGCAAGGAAGTAGCATACAAATATTGTACCTGTGGTACATTTTTGCCAAGGATTCCAGCAAAAGGCGGAGAACAGGGTAAAATTTGTAAGAGATATAACATCTGATGGTCCATTTGAAAAGATCCTGCTTTATAGTTTTGATTTCATACACATACAGCAAGTTTAAAAGTGTAAAAGTACAAAAGGGGTGTGTTGTGTTTTTTTTCCCAAGGGTTTGTCACAGAAATTGATTTTTCCGAAGTCACATTGTAACATGTGTCCTTGTATATTACTGCCTTGTAAATCATTCAAGACATACTACAGTTGGCAGGCATGTATTTGCTGGTTAACAATAGTGTGTAGGGGCTAGGAGCAAGCGAGGCGTTGCTGAACACTTCCCCCACACACTAACTTCTTCCCCACAAGCTCTAATCTCAGGACTAGCTTGCAGAAGGGGAATAAATCCAATAGTGGGTAGAGTAGCATTATGTACCCCATTCCCATCCATCAATTATCTTCTACAAATGTTTCCTGTCCACATACCAGTATTTGGGGGGGGGGGATTGGGATCCCTGACCCATTTATCTTGTAATGGGTAGTACCACCCTCTGATTATGGGCCAACCCACATTCAGAAAACTAAAACCTCTAAAAACAGGTTGATCGGTGCTTGCACGGACCCATTCACAAAACCAGGATACATCATATGATAACCTAAAGAATGTCTGTCTTTATTTTAAAATACAATTCGATCACATAATGCCTATACTGTGCCAGCTGCACTTGTTACTGATGTGTTTCCGAGCCCAATTCAAAGTGCTCGTTTTGACCTTTCAAGCCTTAAATGGTTTGGGACCAAGTTATTTGAAGGATCACCTTCACCCATATCAGCCTGCCCACACTTTAAGATCAGAAAAAGAGGCCCTTCTCATTTGCCCATCCATGAGAACAGTCAGGTGGGTGATCACACATGAGAGGGCCTTCTCTGCAGGGCCCCACACCTTTGGAACAAATTGCCATCGGAGGTCCGCCATGCTTTGTCATTGCAGGCTTTTAAGAAGGCCTTAAAACATATTTTACCGTGGCCTTCTCTTGATATGACTGCTATTGTTGTTGTTACTGCTGTTATTGTTGCTGATTTTATTGTTGGCTTTTATCGTTTTTAAAATTTTAACTGTTTTACTGTATTTTATTTCAGTAAGCCACCTTGGGAGGGCTTCTGCCCTGAGAGGCAGCCAGGATATGTTTTAAAGAAATAAATAATTTTTTAAAAACCTTCCCCCCCCCCCTTGTGACTACACACACCTGGTTCAGACATAAGTCTGACCAAATTCTTGGGTCCCCTGGTGAAATTTCTGATCTTTATAGGAAAACAATGTTTAAAAAAAAAAATCTGAGGAATCTTGTTCATTTGTTGCTCACTTTCAGTTGCTATGGTAGAAAGTGTTTCTTATTTTATTTTTATTCATAAAGTAATACAGACATTAGGAACACAGTATCCACAAACTGCACCAATATTGCTAAAGCTTAGGAAACATATTTGTGTCATGCCCATATAAATACATTATACTCCTATAACCTTTTCTTTTTCGTAGGCTCTGGCCCATGAAAGCTTATGCCACAACAAATTTTTAATCTTTAAGATGTCACCAGATGCTTTATTTTGATTTTTCTATAACACTTATGCTGATAGGAGATCCATGAAACACAATGTACTATTCTATCAAAAGAAAGCAATATGATAAGAAGGAAAAAGATTCCAATGAATCAAGAACTCCAAAGAGCCATAATATGCTTTTCTTTTCCAATGCCATGTAATTTTGTTTTTGGTTCTGTTCTTGCTGCAATATGTCTGTAGCTGAAAGCAAGATCTAATTAACCTACAAATGGATGGTAAACATTTAGACAAGCCCTTTGACAATTAAAAAGGAGACTTCTATAAGCCTAAGCCGTCGTTGAAGACAAGGGAACAATGTGCCATCTATAGTTAGTCCTTTCGGAGTCATTCACAACCAAGGTGTTCAAAAGCCTGAGTAATCTGGAGCTTTACAACAGAGACATGAGAAAATTGTGGGTTTCGTTATTCTAATTATACCTCTGAATCCAAGAGCAGTAATGTAGTTTCCAAAGATCCATTCAGCCTTGAGAAATAGGACACTTTCTAAGCATCTGCACTTCTTTGCTTTTATGTAGACCTTAGTAATTCCTTAATTATAGTAAAAAAAAAAAAAAAATGAACTGGCACCAGAGGAAAAGTAATGTATTTTTGATATTGGAAAGACTTTCAAGAATTCTAATTCTAGCTCTTCATTGGTCAGTAAATGCCAAAACATTTTCTAAATACTTGCTCATTTTAAAGACATCGTTGCACAACGTTTTACTTTGAGCTATTTTCAGATATTTAAAGTTAACATAGAATATATCAAAGTTACAGGTTATGACGTATAGACATTGTTGTGAATAAAGAGAATAAAAAATATTTAACACCTTTAACTGAACCGGCTTTGACTGATTTGAAGCTTTAAACCATGTATCTTCAACAAAGCTTGAAGACGGGCCCTATTTTGTCACCCACTTGTCAGGTGCTATACAGTATTGTAACCAGATCTTCTGCTTGAGAAGAGAGGGCTTTTTTGTTTTTGTTTTCTGTGGCTGCTGCCTCCCCTCCCAAAATAATATTGGATACTGCAATATAGCTACTGCAGCATGGCAACAATATCTGACAGAGGTTCAGCAATCATAGTGGAAAACAAAGCATGAGCTCTACAGCTGAAGCTCATTTGAAATACCCAACCATGAGGACAAAAGTGACAGTTCTAAGGTATCTTTGAGTACTACATATCAATTGTATCTTTACATTGATATTTAAAATTACAATTGATATGTAGTACTTGAGGTTCATCAGCCATAATATTTGACCACTAATGTACATATTGCTAAAAGAGAAAAATTAGTGTGAATACACATAGCACCAGATAGAAATATTTTAGTCCACTCAACATTTCGGAATTATTCTAGCATCAGAATTAAATGTGGCTCAAACAGTACAGGTCAATTAATTTTAGCATGTCAGGTCCCAAGTAAGGGGAGTGTTGCTTCCTCACTTTTAGAAGGGCCTGTTTGGATGTCATAAGCCAGAGGGCCTTGAGCCCACAAGTTCCCCCTCCCCTCTCCTCAGCATATCTGCAAGGAAAAGTATAAATTTCTGCTTCTGTTTTTGATTAATGGCAGTTTAGCAGCACTTCAAATCCAAAATCCAAACTGGCTAGTCTTAACTAAGGTTTGTTGAAACAAGCAGCTTCATAACAGTGGTTTGAAGTTGGCTTGTTTCAAGCAACCACAAATAAGATTAACCAAAATTTGTCATATTCAGTCAAAAGGACAAGTTGTGGTTAATAAAAAAAGTAAAAGGTTCTGATCTTCTCCTAGTAGCTCTGCCAGAGGAAGGAGGAGAGAGGAATATACGGGCCTGAGGCTTGCTGGAGCTCATTCCCATTATGGGAAACCATGGTTTAGCCTGACATTTGAACCACTTCAGCGCCTAGGCACTAGGGATGGCGGAGAATTTCTCCCCGAATCTTCGGGGGGCCGAGCGCCAACGCATTCGGCCCCCCGAAATCGGCGGTGAAATTCTCCGCCACCCCCCCGGGACGGGACTTACCTTTGGCGAATGTCCCTCCCGGCGGCGGGTCCCGGCGGCGGTTCGGCAGCGGTTCGGCGCGGGCGGGGGCGGCGGCCGGTCTCCTGACCGGCTGCTGCCGCCACCATTGTAAAAAAAAAAAGCTAAACTAAAAAAAAAAACACACACCTGTGCATAGGCTACGTAACGATTTACGTAGCCTATCACGGCTAGATTTCCAAAGTCAGCCATGATAGGCTACGTAAATCTTCACGTAGCCTATCACGGGTGACTTTGAAAAAAAAAAGCGCGTACGCAAATGGTGGCGGCCCATGGGCGCTGCCATTTGCGTTCCTTATTTTGGCACGTCTAGTCTACGTAAAGATTTACGTAGACTACAGCGAAAATAAGTGCACGCTATTTGCGTTGCCCTTATTTTCGCCATAGTCTACGTAAATCTTTACGTAGACTAGACGCGCCAAAATAAGGAACGCAAATGGCGGCGCCCATGGGCCGCCGCCACTTGTGTACGCGCTTTTTTCCCCCAAAGTCAGCCGTGATAGGCTACGTGACGATTTACGTAGCCTATCACGGCTGACTTTGGAAATCTAGCTGTCATAGGCTACGTAAATCGTCACGTGCAGCCTATCACGGGGTCTTTTTTTTTTTTTTTTACTTTTTGTTTCGCGGCCGGGGAGACGGGGCGCTTCTCCCCAGCCTGAATTTCAGCCAGGCGAGGCGGGAAGCCTCCCCCCCGGCCTGAATTTCGGCCGGGCGAGGCGGGAAGCCTCCCCCCCTTCGTCTGAACTTCGGGGGGGAAAGCGAAGCGCCTCCCCCCCATCGCGAAAAGGTAAGTGACTTTCGTACATCCCTACTAGGCACACAGTCGGTATTAGGTAAAAGGTTGACCAGTAGTGCAAGCACACTATTTTATGTATTTTATTTCTATCATAGGTCATTCAGTTCAAAATGAATGTTACAGTGTTACATGTAAATCTGCGTTTGCACAAGTGCAATAAAACAAAGCTTTAGGTTCATGATAAAATACTAGCAACTGAAAACTCCTTTCATAATTATATTAGGCCCACAGCGTATAAATATTTGCTTCAAAGAGCTAAGTAAATTAAAGACATTCTAGTCCTTCCTTATTCTGCAGTTTCCAAAGCAACATTTTATAACTCCTATGCAATTTGACTTAAGAGGTCAAACTCTGCTACTGGTCCTTCCATCAGATTCTTCCTTGTGGTTTTAGAAGGATAGGATAAATCTGAAATTTGGGGGGGGGGGGAAGCCAAGCCTTAGGATTCCTAGCCAAAGACACACGCATGCACATAGCCTTCCCTTCCCCTCCCTCCCTCCCTCTCCCTCACACACACACACACACACACACACGAGCGCACACTTTCCCTACATAGTGGCCGGGTTCGCACAATCATGAGGTGCGCCATTGTGACGCAGAGGATGACATGTGGGGATGGCTCTCCCTATGCACTCTCCTCCCCATTTAAATCATGCCACTCCAGCATTCTAAACAGCTCCTTGACGGTCTGGGAGAGCATGATTGTGATGGTGAGCTCAGTATAGGAGCTCAATGAATAGCTTAAAGCTCCCACCCTAATAATGCACACCTAGCATACAAATAAGCAAAATGTTTGAAGCTATGGATTTCTTCAAGACACTAATATCTCAACCTGGAAAGGATTTATGGGTGGGGAAGGCAAAATATACTCTAACATAAATCAGTATATTGTCAATATGAACGGCTTTCTTTTCCTTTATCTTTCATTTGCTTCGGTCTCCATATTTAAACATTCAACTGTCCTTTTGGAGAGTTAATGAAGAAAGGAAAGACTATTCACAACCAGTTCAGTCACATTACTGCAGCTTTTTAGACAGTGAATATTTTGTAGGTCTTTAAATAAAATTTCTTCCAAAACAAATATTTGACTAAGCCTAAGGCAAGGAGTTTGTCCAGTTTTGCAGTGGAAACTGAGCAATGCACTATTTTTTTCCTATAAACTTGTCATTATAAAATATGCCAAAAGTAGCAGAGTAGAATGCTTGCTTCAGTAAAGCTAAATAGCAATAAAATGGTTAACTATGGCTATTTGAGAGAACTACTGTAAGACTTATGATCATGTATGGAAATGTTTTCTAACTGGTGTAATTGCCACTTGGTTTGTTTTGGTTACCTTGCAGATGTAAACTATTTCTTCAGAAGACACAGAATACCATAAAGGGACTTAACAGCCAAAAGTTAGCTTTAACAAAAAGGGCATTATGCAAACGGCATATGGCAGCCCCAGAATAGTAACATGTTATCAAACACAGTGACTGAAGGCAGAAAGGTATTTTAAAGTTTAAACTTCATAATCTGATATAAACTTGCAACAAACTTCACTGGAAATAGCAGTGGCGTAACTGTAGTTCTGAGTATTCAGTATTAAAGATTTAAGGAAAACAGCATTACAGTATAGCAATATAAGTGGTATAGCATATTCCATATCTACACACTCAGTATGCTTGATGCTGTGTTCATCTCAAAGAGGGGGATATAGACATAGTTAAGTAGTTGTTGTAATGGATTACTGTTGGTAGTGGAACCATGCAAGTTTTTAAAATTACAGAGTATTCTTCACGAGGCAGAAGGAGAATGCTTACTCAGACCAAAAGTGTCAATACTTTGAATTACTTGAAAGAATAAAGCAGGCAGTAATTGAGATGCATACCACCCAGTCTGCTGCAGATGCACATGAATCTAAGCTAAGAATGAAAGTTTTCTAGTTAGCCCCCTGAATGTTACTCCCAAGGCACATCCCATGGCAAGTTTCCATAGGCGAAGTAATGGAGATGGGAGAGCTGGTGTGATGTTCCTAACAGACAAAACACAGGAAAATCCTGAACGTTAGTTTATCACACTGCTGGACTACAACTAATGAGCATTAGAGATGCAAAGGCCCAGGAAAAAAAGAGGAAAAATGGGGGGGGACACACACCACTTTTCCTGTTTTTTTCCAAGGACCGTTTTTGTTTTTTCCCGGAAAATTGGAAAAACTGTACAGCTTTGGATTATGAAATATTTTCTTTTAGAATTTAAGACGAAGTGTTTCTATATTGTCCCCCAAATGATTGCTAAACCCTATGCAATAGCAAGACTTTTGTAGGAAGACTAGAGATGTAAAATTCTGGAAATAATGAAGCCATGGGGGTGCAATGTTTTTAATCCTCTCTGTAAGATTCCCAGAATAGTTATTCCTTAATAATATTGATCTAATGTACCTTTTACTGGTAGATATTTCAGGAGTCAGGCTCAGTTTCCCAACATATGAGCAGAGTCAACTCTTCATAATATGGAAGTATGCATTCTTGACAGTTGGGGCTTTGTTCTACAGAGTCCTGTTTTTCTGGGCTTCTTCGGGTTAGATGCTGTAGCAGTCAATTAATGTAATCTAAAACCACATGTGAAAAAGCACTGTAGGTTATCCCGCCACTGTCACCAGATAAGATGGAACAGCATGTGGGTTATCCCACCCGTGTTTCTTTCTTTTCTTTTTTAAACTAACTTTAAAAGTTTAAAAGTTTTTTTAAAAGTTTAAAAGTCTATAGAACTCACTGCCATTGTTTCTAATAAAGTTCTCAATTAGAACTCACCACTAGGAAATTCTGCTATAAAACCTTTTAACTTCTACCACTAAAATAAACCCTCTCTACCTAAAAGAAACTCAGCAGCCTGGTTCCTATGGTGTAGGCATGGGATTGACACTACAACTAAAGACAACCTTTCAAAATGAACAAAAAATAAGATGTTCATTAATGGAAAATATTTACAAAAGTGAATAAAAGGTCACTCTTCAAATAATAGGTTGGGATTGCTTAAAGGTTCTTAAATCAAATATCGTTGCTTACCATTCCTAAGCCAAGTGTTACCCAGCAAAATAAAATCCCAGTAGTTTTACTTTCAGATCAGATTTCCCTAAGCTTCATCTCACAAAACAGAACAGGTTTAGGAATTTCCCTAAACTTCCTTACAAACAGAAACAGATGCAGTACACCAGTCTTCCTCTTCCTCCAGTTCTCCCTGCTTCTTGTGGTCTCCAGGATGATTCAGATGTTTCAGGGACTACTTGCTGAGTCAGACATAAAATAGGAATCTAAAATATGTTATGTATAACTTGGTTTGCTCATAAAATTATCATGCTTGGTATATTAAATTTAAATGTATAGTTCATTCAGACAATAATTACAAATTTACTGATTTACTTTTAAAGGTTTTTAAATAGAAGGATAATTTTATGAGCAAACCAAGTTATACATCATATAACTTTAGGAACATAAAGCCTGCCTAAAACAGTATTCCCCTACCTGGGGCCCTCCAGATGTTTTGGAATACAATGCCCAGCATTTCTGACCACTGGCCATTCTGCCTGAGGCAGATGGGAGCTGAAGTCCAAAATATCTGGAGAGCACTATGTTGGGGAAGTCTATCCTAACAACAAAGTGACTTTAGATCTGTAAGAAGTGCTGAAAAGTACTGCTCATTTTTCAATTTCCCCCCAAATTTCCATTCTCACACACACCCGCCCCTGCCAGAAAATAAGCACTTTGTTTCCACGGCTTCAAAATTTCAGGAAATTTTTACATCTCTAAGAAACATGATCCACAGATGCAATTTATGTGCTATTAACATTATGATTTACATTATGCTTTTTGCTTCTGAGCTAGTGCTGCATCCTTAGTTGTCTGTGTAAACACCATCAAGGTGTAGGTCTGTTTGTACTGATGCAGATGAGCTAGAGGTGCAGAGATTCTCCATAGAGCAATATATCCTTCCTGCTGCACACCTGCCTTCAGAGAAACACTTTTGCGAGGAACAGCATTCCTCATTACACTCACTGTTTTAAATCTTGTTCAAGCTTGTACAATAAATTTAAAGAACTGCAAAAGCATCAAGCACTACATAGTTACATTGATGGGCCTACATGCAGCGTGTAATAATCCATCAGAGGAAATTCCATTCTATTAAGGTACTACAGCAAGGACTAACAGCCCATTTAACTGTCAGGAACTCTGTATCATTGTCAGAACAGTTCTTCTAGGGGACTGGGTAATATAAAATTGCATGTTCATACCCACTCAGATTTCAAACTCTAGTTCCAAGATCAATGAAGGGGAAGGCTGAAAAAACCAAACACTGATAAATATAAGAAGTAGTTTAAAAAGGGGTGCACTGTGTAAGAAAACAGGGAAAGTAATTTGGATGCACAACAGAAGGGCTGTTCCAAGACTGTAACAGATAAAATGCAAATGTGATCCGATGTTTTACACATATTTAGCAAGTAAGTGACTTGCTAAATTCATTTCCAATAAAGGTAGGAGTAATCCATCAAAGTCACTGACAAGCATTTCTAAGACATACTAGTGTCTTCTATTGACCCCACCTTTGAATGCGTACTAATTTTATCCAGGGCACATTGTATCTATTCTCTCAGATAACTGCATTTAGATATTTGAAGCAGATCGGTATAGATATCTTGAATTCAGGGTGACACGACATTCAGCACGCCAGTGCTAAGTATATTCTCCAGTCCAATAATCCCATGCTTACAATGGTTTGACCCATTTGCTAGAAATCTCTTTAAAATCAGTTTCTTTTCAGACTGCTTCAGCCAATACTGCATAGTGTGCTGCTGTCATACAGCTTACTTATCCAAACCTCACATGACAGAAAAGGTTCATGCAACCACTTCCATACTGGATCCTTGCCCCTCTTGGCTGATAAAAACTAGCAGGGAAGGAACAGCTGGCTGGGCCAGGGAGGTGATTAATCCCTCTTTGTGAGCGGGGGTGGTCCCGGGCTGGCTCAAAGAGGCAGTAGTGAGACCACTCCTAAAGAAACCCTCCCTGGACCTGGAACTCTTAGTAATTTTAGGCCAGTGGCAAATGTTCCGTTCCTGGGCAAGGTTCTTGAGCGGTTGTTTGCCAACCAGCTCCAGACACTCTTGGATAAGACTGATTATCTAGATCCATTTCAGTCAGGGTTCAGGCCAGATTTTGGCATGGAAACCACCTTGGTCACCCTGTATGATGACCTATGTCGGGAGAGAGACGGGGGAGTGTGACATTGTTGATTCTCCTTGATCTCTCAGTGGCTTTCGATACCATCAACCATGGTATCCGTCTGGGACGATTGTCTGAGCTGGGAGTGGGAAGCAGTGGTTTTGCTCCTACTTGGATGGTCGGCTCCAGAAGGTGGTGCTTGGGGAATACTGCTCAGCTCCGTGGATTCTCTAGTACGGAGTGCCACAAGGGTCAGTTCTGTCCCCCATGCTATTTAGCATCTATATGAAACCTACATTGAGTGCGGTCATCCAGAATTTGGGGGCGCATTGTCATCAGTATGCTGATGACACACAGTTCTATTTCTCCTTTTCATCTTCTTCAGGTGAGGCTGTGGATGTGCTAAATCAATGCCTGGCTGCGACAATGGACTGGATGAGGGATAATAAACTGAAACTCAATCCAGATGAGACTGAGATGCTGTTGGTGGGTGGTTCTTCTGACTGGATGGAGGGTGCTCAATCTGTTCTGGATGGGGTTGCATTCCCCCTGAAGGCGCAGGTTCATAGCTTGGGGGTTCTCCTTGAGCCATCTTTGTCACTTGAGGCTCAGGTGGCCTCAGTGGCACAGAGTGTCTTCTACCAACTTCGGTTGGTGGCCCAGATACACCCTTATCTGGACAGGGATAACCTGACTTCAGCTGTCCGTGCTCTGGTAATCTCCAAGTTAGATTACTGGAATGCACTCTACGTGGGGCTGCCTTTGAAGATGATTCAGAAACTGCAGGTTGTGCAAAATGCGGCGGCCAGATTGATAACGGGGACCAGAAGGTCCGAACATATAAGACCGACTCTGGCCTGCTTGCACTGGCTGCCTGTATGTTTCCGAGCCCAATTCGAGGTGCTGATTTTAAACTATAAAGCCTTACACGGCTTGGGACCACAATACCTGATGGAGCGCCTCTCCCAACCCGAACCTACCCGTATAGTACGCTCAACATCTAAGGCCCTCCTCCGGCTGCCTACACTGAGGGAAGCTTGGAAGACGGCAACAAGGGAGAGGGCGTTTTTGGTGGTGGCCCTGACATTATGGAATGATCTCCCCAATGAGGCCCACCTGGCGCCAACATTGTTATCTTTTCGGCGCCAGGTTAAGACCTTTCTCTTCTCCCAGGCATTCGGCAGTATATGTTAAGTGTTTAATCGATCTTGGAATGTCTTATGGTTATGGTTGTTTGTTTTTGAGATTGCTTGTTCGAAGTTTAGATATATGTTTCTTTTGTGTATATTGTCTGTTCATGTGTTTTACATGTAAATGGTTTTTAATCTCTGTATATTGTGTTTTTAATGTTTTTAATCTTTGTAAACTGCCCAGAGAGCTCCGGCTATTGGGCAGTATAGAAATGTAAATAATAATAATAATAATAATAATAATATACAGGTAACAAATTAAGGCTGCATCCTATGCACACATTCCTGGAAGTAAGTCTTATTAAACACAGTGGTACTTACTTTTGAGTATATATGCTTAGGATTGTGCTGCAAAAGTCAATAAGTAGCGTTTTTAGAAAATAAATTATCAATGTACTAAAGATGAACATTAACGTAAGTATCTATGAATCTAGCCAGATGTCTTATTTAATAAAAAATGATAATTGTCCACTGCTTATATTTTCTGCTCTGGTGGATAGTATTAACAACTATCCCAGATGTTCATATACATGAATTGCATAATTCCTAAAGTACTTGAGAGCCAAGCATAGACATGCTTGAACTTATTTAATGGGAACACCACATTTCTATCACCATCATCATTTTAGGACAAATTAGGTTACTAAAAATATCAGAGAAAAAGGAACCGAAGACATACCAATGGGTTTTTCGGTATGGGATAACCATCTTATAAAACACAGTAAATATTGCTCATCAGGGTTTTTCCTTTCTGAAACCTTCAATAATCATTATCAAATACTATTTCAATGTACTTGTCATGCCCAGCATTTCAGTTGGAAAGTCTCCCAGAATGGCTTACATAAAAATATTAAAAGAAATCACAATTATGATAAAAAAACATAATACAAGACAATAACCAGTCAAGCAGATGATATTTTCTGCTTTAAAATGAATACATATAAAATTCCTGGGCAAATAACATTGCTTTATAAGAAGTAACTTTGTATATCCACCAGACGCCATCTAAGATGGACTCATTCAGCAAGCCTCAAATCATGTCTGTGTTTCATATACTGTCTCATTGCTATAAAAGGAGGCAATACATGAAAACAGAGGAGTGGCAAAAAATAATGTCAACTCAGGTAAGCCAGAGATAAGGGACTGCATTAAATATATTTTGAGTTGTGGCCACAACTAATTTTATGCTTTTAAAAAAATCTTTATACAGAAGTTATGACACCCGGTCATAGCCTAAAGACATGTTGCAGGTTCTGTGAAACTTTAATGCTGTGCCTTCTGTGACTCATTTTTCAAGAAACAGATCCCAGCAACTGGGAAAATGCAACAAGTGATTTTGCAGCAAGCTGAGTCATTTAGGCCAGTATAATGTCCAAGATCTATAATACTGCTAATTCCACATGCTGTAAAATCCTAAATCAATAATGAAATTGGTTTCAAATGTCTTCAAGACATAATAAATTTGGGGGTTTTACCTTAACCCCGAGCATACTTTTCTTAAAAAATCCAAGACTAATCCTAAGATCCAGTATTGACGTAACATTGTGTGATCTTGACCATGGCTAAGAGGTTAAAAGTGTTCCTTAGTCTTTCATGCTCCAGTCCAAAACCTCCTCCTTCTCTTCCACTAAGATCCCTCCCCCTTCCACTTTCAGCATTATCTGTGGTTAGTATTACATCTGAACCAGAATTAAGGTTAGCCATGGTTAGCTTTAAATTCGTTTTAAACTCCCTTCAAACATTGATTCAAAGCTAACTATAGCTAATGTGTTAACCCCAATTCAGATGTAATATTAACCATGATTAGGACTGAAACAGGCAAGGACAAGGGGAATGCAAACTGAAAAGAGAAATGGAGCACGTGGGCCCAAGAGAGAAGGTGGAGGGAAAGAAGCATGCAGGACTGAAGGCTGCTCCCAATCTTAACCATGGTTAAAAGATCAGGAAACATTACACCTGCACTGGACCTGGGTCCAGTGTACTTATTTCAGAGCAATACCCATCGCCAACAATGAGATTTAATTCCAAACAAGTGGTTTAGGAGAGCGGAAACAAGATTATTCCAACTGACTTAGTCCACAGATAACATAGAGTCTGCAATAAGAATACTGCTAGCTAATATAAGGCATTCCCCCCCCCACACACACACACACACTTCTAGTGTCAATTTCAGCATTGCACATCCTGCTGCTTGATGTTCTTCCCCAAAATCAGCATTTAAGATCATTGGGCAAAATCTAACACAGTGCTTATGCCTCTACCAATTCTCTTGCGCCCCGTAGAGTCTGTTGCGTAAGCGGTGGTTCCCACCCATTCTGTTCACTTCCCAGAGGAAGCCCCAAATTGAGCGGAAACACATGTTTCTCGATTGGGATAGGTCATCAGCACTTCCTTATGCGAACGCTGCCGCTCCACCCCATTCCAGAAATGAGCGCTTTTGCTTGTTTCTGATTGCCCCCAGAAGCTCTAAATCTTCATTCCGCAAGCGGTGGGCATCACTTGAGGACAAGAACTGACAGGGGCATACATGCCGCAATGCATTCTGCCCCTTATCATTATGACCCCTTACCAAATGCAGCTTCCTTTGGAGTGACATCTGGCTCGTTAGCTATTCAGTAAAAGAACTGTTTCTTCAAAGGTTATAATAATAAGATCCAATCTGCTGTGATGATTGAGAGCCAACACATTCTGCTGTTATTCATATAACTACCAATAATATGGACAAAAAGTGCATGCAGTGAACTGTACCTGGTGCTCGTTACATTCAAAAGGAGAGTCCTTGTGTATGGCCATCTGATACTTGGCAAATAAAGAGGCAGACTGGGTGAAAGATGATTTGAATTGTGGGTCCTCAAAAGAAACTGGCACTAACCTCACCTTCAGAGCAAGGAAAAACACAGACATTTTATTTGAATTTGTCCAAATGCTCATGAAGGTAAGGCTAGCGTACTACCTCCCCAAATCCATTTCAAAGCCTCTGCCGAGGAGACACACAAGGAAGCCCAACAACCGCAGAAATGTAGCAACGTTTGAACCAATGGTGACGCTCCAAGTGCTAGGATGGTTCTACTCTACAGTTTTGTATACCAACTGAAACTGTCATGCTTAGTGCCACATCTCAGTTTAGCCACTTGATATTCCATGCCAATTACCTCTTCACGTAAACTATATTGAGGAATTCCGGGTAAGCCAAGAAGGATTTGACCATCTCATGTTCTGGAAGGATATGCTTGAGGTTTTCAACTTGTATTCTGAGGAACCCTGGGGTTTCTCAATGAGATCCATACTAGAATACTCAAAGCTTCCCTGAAAGATAGCTTGCCCACCACCACCAAAACTCCACTCCAACATGCAGCTACATGAGAGTGTTGGATATATTCCAGGGTGCACTCTCAGTTCATGCAAGGCAACCATGTCAACCAAAGGCCTGGTCACTGCTCTGTGTGCACTGACTCTGCAGTTAAGGTTTACCCATTATTGGCCTGGTGGAAATAGAAGTTCTCCGTAAGTCAGAGCTGCTAATCTTACTTAACTCTCTTCCAGAGATCTTTCCCCAACTCTGAATAATTCTGCATGATGAACAAGACTGATATTCCTCAAAATAGAGCCGTACAGTATGAACATGTTCTAAGTATAGATATGGCTTTCACAGGGGTACAGGTGGGGGAGCTAGGACCAGGCAGGACAAATATGCTTCCTGACCTGTGCAGCAATCCAGGTGTCAGTCACCATGGCCATGTTTTTAAGCTCTAATGGCACCTGGGCAGCTAGATATTTGCACCTCTCTGACTGGGAAAGCACCAGTTGATTGGGGGTGGGGGAAAGGAGTTGGGGCCAGGGGAAGGAGTCATGGCTATCTAGGAACTCCTGAAGACCCAGGCTGGTCAGATTTGGCCTCCATGCCTGATGTTCCTGACCCCTGATACAGTGGGTATATAACCATATACCACATGTCTTGCCTAGCTCAAACTATGCACATCTTCAAAAAGGTGTATAGAATCCTACAAAGGTGGGGGTGTGGTTGTAAGAAACCTAAGAGCAAGACACCTTGAATGGGGGGTGGGGGAACCCTAGCATGGGACAGAAGAGAAGAACAGGTAAAGATTAAGTCAAAGAGTTGAAATAGTTTAAGGCAGTCATCCCCAGCCTGGTACCTTCCAGATACTTTGGACTACAACTCTCAAAGGCCTCAGCCAGCACACCAATGGTCAGGGATGATAAGAGTTGTAGTCCAAAACACCTGGAGGGCACCACATTGGCAAAGGCTGGTTTAAGGGAAAACATTTCAGACAACATACTGTTCCTCTACTGCATATAACTTCATTCTCCCTCCCCATCCCTTTCCAGTGTGCAACATACTTCATGGATAGGCCCTTCAACACAAACTCAACATATTCCTTATTTGTGTTAATATATATGAACCAAACAGATCCCAGCAGTATTGCCCATAGTAGAAATATGAACATAGATTCCTGAAACTAGCTGTCCTCTCTAGCTGTTCAAGAAATGTACAGTGTCCTTCACTTCCTTTCCTTTTCCTCTTTATACAACATCACTAACATATAAGCCAAACCCATTATTGCTTTTCTTTTTCCTTATGTGTTTAATTATTTGTGGCATCCATGAGATCTGCAAAACCTGCTTGTATTTCCAGGATGTTCCATTTGGTTTAGTTCATATCATTTTTGAAGTTTCTATAGGAATTAAGTATTTTAAAGAATCAACGTTTGATTGTTTCAGAATAGACTAAAGCAACATGCTGTCTGACCTGACCGGTGGTTGGTTTATCAGGTGGGTCCTTGTGAATAACCATCTGGTAACGTTTATAGACCTGGTAAGACTCCTGAAATGTGGCTTTGAACTGGGAACTTGGTGGAGATGATTGCACCAGCCTCACCTTCCAAAGAATTAAAGATATTAATTATTGCAATATTAGATAACTAGAACTGTAGGCTTAAAAACTAGTTCTGCAATAATATAGATCAATATTTAAACAATAATTCCCCCTTCATGTATTTTAGCTCAAAATTATGCATCCAATGTTACTTTCTGCTCCAATACATTGAATTTTCAGAAACAGAATGCTTAGTCCCAATGTAACTATTCTACGTTTGGTTTCCAGTCACCGAACTGTAAATACTTCAATGCTTTGAAAGAATCTGTAACAAAATCAGTTTTAAATTAATCATGCAGACATTTAGTGAGGGCTATTCAAATGTAAATTTGTGTGTGTGTCTGTGTGTGTGCACACAAACACAAAGTAGATAAGACAGATCGTAACAAGAACAAAAATGTCAATGAAACAAGTTCCCTCACAGGGAAATTTGGGTTATTTGTGTGGTTAAAGCAATTTTTCATCCAAAATGTTGGTCCTTTCCTATGAACTAGATTTTCATATCAGTCTTAGCTGTTTTTCAACATTTATGTGCTATTCCGAGATGACCGGATAAAAACATTGTTAAGGTTTCTTTAAATCCAAGTGCATAGTTTAGACTTCTCTTAAATTCTATTAGCAAACTAATTTCATGTTTGGGTGTGTTAAAACGTATGAGCAAGGCAGTCCTAAGCATATTTAACTCCAAAGTCTCATGGAGCTCAGGGACTTACTCCATATTTAGGGCTCAATCCTATGGTCACTAGACAGTGTCTAGACGGCCATAGGATTTTTCAGTTTATGGGAATTGATCTCAGCTCGGTTCCCAGAAATCCAACTTCATGCCCCCTCCTCTTCGTAGGAGGTATGGTTTGTCCCTGGATCCACCCTCAGAAGAGCAGCACGGAACAGCAAAAAGGGGGTTTTCTGAGGGTGGGGAGGGGACTGCGGAAGTGCTGGTATGATGCTTCCTAAGTGCCACCCAGCCTCCCCCTCCTCCCGCTCCAAGGTGCCCCAGTTAGACAGCTGAAATTGGCTGTCTAGCTGCAAATGCAGGGCAGCCAGAGCGCAGAGGAGAGGCTCCCCTCCATGCTCCACCCACAATACACAGGACAGTCAGCCGCCTCCGAGTTTGGAGGCAGCTGACTATCCCCATAGGGTTGCGCCCTAAGTATGCTTAGGATTCCAGACCCAGTCACTTTAGGCCACAATACCCTATCTAGGCTATCAACTGGAAAGCAGATTGAGCACACAGAAATTCATGGTTTTGAATTCGCTGCTGCTAACTGACACCACAAAAAAGCATTTTTAGTTTTGAATAAATGTATCAAACTCAACAGTCTGTGTATGTGTCAGTTTCACTACTGATTTCCCCTGCTAAGTCTAATGGATCATGAACAGAAAAAAGTCTGATTCATTTACTTTGAATCAGACTTTGGCTATATATCATGCCTTGCAAGAGATCAAGCAAACATGTTGCCATGGCCAGGTGCTACACAGAACAGATTCTGAATCACAATGGCAATTGGAAATCAATACAGCAAGAGAGTCAGAGGTCATGTTAATGCTAGACAAGCTAAAACAGGAGCAAGGGTGGGTCAAACACAGAAGGCAGCACAAAACAAGGCTTCAGAGAGGAATGTGGCATGGGCAAAGTTCCAGGAAGGAGCAGCACAAGATCAGGGATGGAACCAGGAACAGGTAACATGTATGTCCACAAGGTAGAGAACTGCAGCTGTCCAGAGACTCAAGAGAATGCTTTTTTGACCATTTAGAGCTTTAGAGCAATTGCTAAATACAGTCCACTTGGAATGACTGTACATAAAGGGTTCACACCAATTAGTAGTATGAACCTCTGCCAGGGGAGACATGGACAATTCCCAGGGCCATTTCCCCAGAGGGAACTGATAATGTGTCTGAAGGCTTCCCTTCCCTCGCCAAGAATTCTACCCGTAAGAGAAGGAAAGGAGGGATTCCTGCTCACCAGAGTATGCCCTCAAAGAGCAGCAAATCTAGCAGAAGAACCATGGTCAGGCTTCCTCTCTTCCCAACAAATACCAAAGAAGGAACTGGGCAACTTATAGAGACCAATTCACAGCAGCAAGGCTGCTGTTTCTCTAAGGCCAAAAATGGCTCTCTAGGGAGCTGTCTGGTGCTCAAAGAAGCAACCAAGAGGATGAGGATGACTGTTAGTTAATTGCCTTGTAAATAAGTCTTGGCACATGGTCCATTATTAACTTAATATACAGAAAGTTTAAGAAACTCTTAAGACATGGTAGGCATCTAACAGATACAACTGTGGTCTATTTAAGTAAGAAAAATATCCTAAAAATATTTAGAATCATCTGAAGGTATGTATATGATTAAAGCCAGATATCTTGTACTGGGCTTCACTAGGTTGTTAAGAATCATTTGTGAAACAACATCTTCAGCCATCTAAAAAACTGTTCATGTCAGATTAAGTATTTTATTTCAAAATAGGATCCTGAATTTGTATAACATTAAGGGCACAACCCTATGCATATTTAGACAGAAAAAATCCTACAACTTCCTGCATGCCTCAGCCAGCATAGCTAGGTAGAGCATGCTGGGAGTTGTAGGACTTTTCTCTCTCTAAACATGCACTGCACCCTAAATCACTCATTAAAGCTTTAGCCATCATTATTTGAGTTCTATAGGTGCATTATGCTGTCCATTCAGATGGAACCACAGTACCCTCTTGTGTTTCTGCAAAGAACAACTTCACTTAAGCTTTTTTTAAAATGCACACACACATACACACACTACAAAGACCTATGAGACTAAGGGGAAAAACACAGGAAATGCCAATAATGGATATCAAAGTCTTTCCTAACACTACCAATGTCTACCATTTCCCCTACTTTTATACTTGTACAACATTTTTCACATTTGACCAACCAATTGCCTGGAAAGTGAACAGTAATGCAAGAATAATATGAAGTCTTCATTCATGTTATGATAAACAATATAAATATCTCAGTACCTCTAACTGGTGAAGAGCTTCAGGAGGTAAAGTGACAAAAATGAAGTCTTCAACTGATTTGGGCTGGTTTATTTTAGGATTAGCATTCTGAACAAATAAATTCTGAGCCTCTGCTTGAATTGCAGGGTTCTGTGTCTGGTTTTGAAGGCTTCTCTGCAATTTGTGTTCCTTCCGTATGTCCTTGGCTTTACGGCAAGGTGGCTTACTCAAGTCAGCGCCTTTGCCTAGAATGGCAATGTGTACATACTCAATGGGAAAAGCAAGTGTTGAACAAATAGTCACGCTCATTCACCTTTATACCTTTAAGATGACTGACTACAGGAAAGGAAACAGGTATCATTAAGCAAAAGTGTAATGCATTCTGGTGTTCTAGCTACATTTAACTACTGTGTTTATACTTACCACTTGAAATGTTAAGCAGCACAAATATCTTCTTACTTGTACACAACATTACAATATTGTACCTGTAACTCATTCTGAACAATCCAGGTGGGCAGGAGAGATGGGCTATAAAATGATTATGGCTTGGATCCTAAGACAAGTTAGCTTAAGGGAGTTAATGGAAGGAAAGCTTCCTCCTCCTCTCCTCTGCAGGCCACCTGTGGCTGCCCAAAAGCCTGTCAGGGAGTCCTCCTGAACAATGTGAGATGGGTCCGGATATTTTCTTTGTGTAAACTTCCTTAACTTGGCTTAGGGTCCAAGCCTCTCACTCTCTCTCTAAAAAAAATTAAAATGTGTGCACAGGATTAAAATTAACTTCAACTAGCTAACAGATTTAACAATAAAACAATATATATTCCTAGGGAGAAAAGTTAATCACAAACTGGAAGGACCAGCACAATAACCAAGTTACACAGAAACAACATTACTTAAGGTTAGCTGGAAACACATCTATTAAATAGAAAAATATGAGGAACATGGTCGCTCAGGTACCTGGAAGTTTAATATCTGCAATTACGAATTTAAAACAGGATGTCGAGCCCAGAGCAGGACTGGCACCAAAAATTATGATAGTGACTCTCAAGCCATATAACTTGAAAGACAGAACTGTAATTGAAATTTACTTCACAGTTAAAGAAACATATCTATTTCACCCTGCCTTTCCACTGGAAATGCTTTTGAGTTGGACTTGCCTCTCAGAGACTGACCAAATGCCAATATAGATACATTTCTTATTTCTGTTCTACTTCACTAAATAGTTATTGAGGCCCTAATTGATCACTTACAGTCTTTAAGGTGCCACAAGACTCTGTTTTTGCTGCAACAAACTAAGTATTTGAAGGCCCAGGAAAAAAAACGGAAAAATTCAGAAAAAGACGCCCCCACCCCACCCCTGGATTTGTTTTGTTTCTTCCTGGAAAATTGGAAAAACTGTACAGCTTTGGATTATGAAATATTTTCTTTTAGAATTTAAGACAAGGTGTTTCTATATTGTCCCCCAAATGGTTTCTAAAAGCTATGCAATAATAAGACTTTTGTAGAAAGACTAGAGATGTAAAATGTCTGGAAATAATGAAGCCATGGGGAAAATGTTTCTTTATAAGAGACCTCTTATAATCTGTAAGCCTCTGTAAGATTCCAAGCATAGTTATTTCTTTCATTCTTTCATCCTGTTAAAAGTTTTAAAATATAATGATAATGTTATACGCAAACTAAGTTATACATAAAATAACTTTAGGAACAGAAAGGCTGTTTTATGTTCCTAAAGCAACCCTCCCCAACCTTGTGCCTTCTGGATGTTTTGGCCTACAGTGCTCAGCATTCCTGACCATTGGCCATGCTACCTGAGGCTGATGGGAGCTGAAGCCCCAAATATCTGGAAGGCACCAGGTTGGGAAAAGCTGTCTAAAAGCAACAAAGTTACTTTAGATCTGTAAAGAACCCTATCATTTTCCATTTCTCCCCAAATCTGTTTTTTTCTGAAAAGAAAGGAAAAAAACTCCCCTCCCCCCATTGGCCTCAATATTTCCAGAAATTTTACATCTCTACAACAGACTAAGACAAGAAATTTTCTTTCCTTTCCAAACTTAGCTTTTGGCTTAGCTTTTACAAACTTTGTAGCAAAAAGGGCTCCATCCATCCATCTATGGAAGGCTTTTGATTGAGCAGAGGAATCCTGTTGGAAGAGGGGGAAGCAACTTTTGTTGATTCCCACCTGCAACCTCCTAAACTGTTTTGGAGCCCCTGCTGAGCAGATTTTTGGAGGGTGCAAGGGGAAATCAGCAAGTGTCACCTCCTCTACTTCTGCTGGCAGGAGAATCCTCAGAGTGAAACTCCCACCAGCAAGAACAAGGTCTAAATCCAAGCCAATGTTCTATGCAGTGGTAAAGAAGCACTGAGTGGCACATAAATGTAGAACGAACTACAACTGTATCTACTTCCTTTGGCTTGAGACCTAACTAGTCAAATTTGAGGCTAGCACACTTGTGAAACACACATTTGCAGGCACCTTTAGAGCAAAGGACCTACTAAAATGAATGCAAGTCGCACAAGGACACAATTACGATCTTATGCCATTCCCATTCATCTTCCTGGGGCTTATTCAGAAGACGTTCAAAGAAAATTGTGCCCAGTAAATGCAACCAGTAGTACTGTTAAACAGATTTCACCCATAGATATCAAGGCTCTTGACAAAAGTACTAATCCTCCCAAAGTGGAAGAACCGAAGCACAGTTTAGTGTTGGTTTCAGATCCTAGCTAAATGGGAATTCTGGATAGCATTAGCTGCAGTTAGAGCTAGGGCTAACAGTGATTAAGAGCAACATTTTTGCCAGAGAAATGAGAGGCTGGAAGGATGGGGTGTGTTTTCCTGTGACTGGTATGAGGGAGCCAGTGTTACTTCTGCAATGGACCATCTTAATAAATAGTGACTGGGTTCACACAATATGACAACCCAACTCAAGGCTGAGTATGGGTTGAGTGTGGGTTGTCGTTGAACAGTGGGGGGGGGGGGTTGGTGTTGTGTTGTGTGAACCCAGCCGTGCTAACAAACTATAGTTTGTTAACCATGAACAACCACAGTTCACAATCCAACAACAAACCATGGATTCTCTTCGTGGATTGTTTGTGCATTAATGTGAAATAGTAATGTAAATAAGTCCATTTCTTAGAAAGCCCCTTTGACTGCCAATGGCTTAAAAATTCACAGACTTGTATTTACCAACCATATGAGTGAAATTACTTAAGACAAAAGTAGAAAAATAGATGCAAAGCTAGCTTGCCATTTTCTTATATCAAAAAGGAGCTACCTGGTTTGGGACTTGCATAACCAACTTTAGCTGACTGCAATGGCTTGCTGGAGTTGGCACTGGCTTTCTCACTGCATGATTCAATATGTTCAGAGCCTACTTTGTTCACACTTTTTTCTCCTTTTATTTCTTCCTCTTCACTTTCCAAATTCTCTGTATGATCAGCATTGAGTGGTTCTAGTTCAGACTGGCTGGTGCCTGGTTCACTTTTTAACAAAAAACTGCAACCATCAGCATCTTTGGTGTGGGAATCCATGGGCTCCACTGTAAATAGTAATAATGAGAACTGTTAGCACAAGAAAAAGCAAAGTTGAGACATCTTGATGCAAGGCAACTATCACCTTAACAGGAATCAAAGCCATTTCACAGCTACAGCTACAAACATACATAAGTAGTTGCATAACAGTTTTTGTATAATTGAAATTTGAAAAAGTGATCGATAAAAATCAGCTGATCAGCAGGTTATCTTAATGTGGCTCTAGAACATTTTATATGTTTTATCAACTACTTACTCCTCCAAGCAAATGGTGAATTAGTCATGGCAATCCTGAAGGACCTTAGCTTATCCAGAGCTTCCCAAACCCTACCAAGATTGTTTTTGAAGGTATCTCCAAGAAAACATATGATCATATGTCTGCTGATGAAGTTCCTTAATTTGTAGGTTTGTATTCAGGCAAATGGATAAAACATTGGGTTCAATCAGATACAGCCACTCACAACTAGTAGCACATACAGTAATTTGATGGTGGACATTCAGACCTAGGGACAGATCTGAATTAGTGTGGACAATAGAAACTGATAGCTAACTGACCTGATCATGACTATCCCACACTGGTTTGTGTGCACCGTCACCCTTGGCTATACAGAACAATCCAGTGAAAGTTTGCATATCTGAATCAGCTGCTCCATACATGCAAGCCAAATGCTTTAGTCTATGCAATTTCCTGCATTAATGAATATGTAGTTATTTTGCCAGTGAATTTATCCAGCTAGGCAATTGTATACATTCAACCTCCTCTGAATTCCATCCTCACAGAGACAACTTGAGAATGTTAGTGAACAGCAGGTTAGGGAGCAATCCTATGGCCGCTAGACAGCAGCTAGACAGTCATAGGATATGTTGTTTTCTGGGAACCGACCTCGAACGACCTCCCCCCACTTCCGCGCTGCCTGAGGCAACTCGCAGGAGGAGCGCAGAGCAGCAGGATAGGGGTGTGGCTGGGGGTGTTCCGGGGCAGGGAAGAGCGTAATTGCCTGTACAACACATCCTATGTGGTCCACTTAGTCCAGCTTTCTTTGCAAGAATCTCAGCAATCAGCAGGTACTAGATGATCCACCAGTGGATTGTATCCTACTATCTACTCTTGCTTCACATACTGAAATACATATATCATAAATACAAAGACGCAAGCATACTCCAGGCATAATAAGGCAGCACAGTATGTATGGGGCAAAGAAACCTACTTCCCACAAAGCAGAACAGGTTTTCTTAAACTTTATGTTACCACACCAATGTGAACTGTGCTATGAACTAAAACTCATAATTTATTACGGAAGATAGCTATGGCTCTGAATCATTTACACACTACTGACCCATTGATTTCTATCTGGATAATGATTTTTTAATTGTAGAACACAATAGCAGCTGATTTTAAAGCCCACTTGTTACCTTCACTATCTATTTTAGAAAGTTCCCCTTTCGTTAAGAATTTCAGCATCTTCTTTAGAACCTTCTTATGAGATTTGGAAGGCTGGAAAAGTAATGCCTGGCATCTAAGAAAGGAAATAAAAATATAGTCAAGCTATCTCCCAATTAATATCAGTATATTCAGCAATGATTTGATTTGTACTGTATGATCATCTAGGTTACATGAAACAATTTGGATATTATCAATAATATTACAGGATCAGTATCTCATGATCTTTTGAAGTATCTGTGGTATGTTAAAGATTACAACAACTATTTAAAACATCTGCATGAGTAGGCTGCAGAGTTAGATGGAATTAGAACCCAGCAGAACATACATAGTTTCAAAGCTTTCAGTACTGTATAATTGCTATGATAAATATTTCTACAACACTCTTCAGCACACACGGCAGTATCCAATGGGGTGCTGCACCCCTGCTGATTCTGTTACTCCCCCACAAATTCAGTTCTGCAAGCATCCCCTCCCTCCAATTCCATTGCACAAGCGGGACCCACCGCTTGTGCAATGGAGATTTAATGATGCTCAGAGGAAGCCCCGAAACAAGTGGAAATGCTCGTTTCCATATCGGGACAGGTTGGTTCCACTCCTTTTCAGTTGCTCCCAGAAGTGCTAAATCTTTGCTTGCGGAATGGAATTGGCAGGGAGCAAGAGAATTGGTGGGGGCACAGCACCCCACTGGATATTGCCCAGTGTTCTTTACAACACTATGATACAACTAAAAACACTGTATGCATAGCACAGCCTTGCACTGAGTGTTCACCTGGCAGCCAAAGGCAACAAGGAACCACATGCAAGTGAGTGAGCAAGCTGGCGGAGTACCGACAGAGTGCCCCGTCCCTCCTCTGTGTCCAGCATAGAAACCAAGTTGACCACAAGAGGAGGGAAGCTCTCTGAGCACAGAAATGTAGTAACTTCTGTGGGCTTATTTACCAGGCTACCAGAGAGAGTTTCAACTTTCTCGCTAGATCATAATCACTATTTCTCCTCACAATAATCAGAGCAATCTGCAAGACAGATTAAGCTGGGATACAGTGACATGGCCAGCTACAATCCCCTTTTAATATTCATAGTAAGCAAACTTCTGAGTCTATCTACCCCACAAACTAACAATCAAGAGATGTTCTTAAAGAGAAGATACAGAAGCACTGAACATAATATGTTCTTACCTTATGGTGTATTGAGGACAACATGTCTGATCCATAGTGGGCTTGTAAACATATTTCCCACTCCTATAAGTTAAACATAACCTGTTAAAAATGCATTTTATAGATACTTAGAATACACTTAAAATGTGTAACCTGGGGAATGTTTTCTATGGGGGATTTGGGGCTGGGAATCCAAAACAGCCTCAGACCCAACTCTGACCTGCAGTGTTAACAATGGACTACACTGCAGGGCTGCTCTAAGTTACTATCTCTCAGCTCAGCCTGCCAGACAGTAACACAAATATACCACTGGACCATTCTGCCAAGTAGTTGCACAGCATTCATTCAACCCAACTTGTATACTCAGCATGAACTATAGTGCAGGTTTGTCTTAAGCTGCTGGTTCCCAGCTACAACCCCTTACAACCAGCAATATACAGATAACAAACTGCATTTACTTTGCAATTTGCAGTGGCAGGGCTATTTTTAAAAAAAAATGTAAGGTGAGGGAGAAGAATTAAATGTTTCACACTAAGTAAGATTGGAGTTTAAAAGAGCACGAACTCCTCTCTTTGCTGCTACCTTTTGTTTGAGGATGGACAAGCTGGTGCCTCGTCACAGCCACGTCAAAATCTTGGATTTCTCCATTTATTTCTAAGGGCAGCTCTCACTTTTAGCTGGAGGCACATTTAAAATTGGTTTCTCAGTGTGAACCAGGAAGTGACCTACCTGGCAGCAGAATGGGTCACTCTCCTTTTTATATCTGTGTGTCTCCTTTATATCTCCTTTCTCCTTTGCTCCATCAGCCATACCCTGATGTGAAAGCTCCCAAAGGAGGCTCAATTAGAGGAGCAGGAAGAAATGCCAGGCGCGGCTCAGATCTTCTTTGAGGGCTTGTCTGGGAGGAGTAGCTTTACACCCACATACCTTCTGTCAAGCACCCACTCCCATCCCAGAACAGCAGCCTCGTACCCTCTGATGGAAAGAGATGCAGCCAATCCTCAGCAGGCCACATTTCTGTGTTCATCTCCTCCAATTCTCCCAAGTGGCCTCTCCTGCCAACTGATCAGTGGTATTTTGAGGCCTCCTGGACTGCTACAGCCATACACACTCTTCCATTGCCAGGTCCTCCCACGTTCCCTGCTGGCACTCAGCTTCCCTGTGGCCACAGATCAATAGTGGATGACAGTGCCTGTGAAGACAGCGGCTTCTCCCATCCAAGCCCCAACACCTAGCTGTGGGAGTGCTACTGGCAGCTCAGGTACAGCAATTGGGCGCTCAGCAACTGTCCCACGATGTCATCGCCTAATGCTGGCCCTGATAGGCACAGAGGTTATCCAGGTCCACCAACTCGGGCTAGAAACTTAACTAGGAGCAAGTGCATGGAGGAGTTGAGAGCCCATACTCGCTAATACAGCCTTCCCCACACTGGTGGTCTCCAAAAGTTTTGGACCACAACTCCCAGAATTCCTGACCATTGACCACGGTGGCTGGGGCTGATGGGAGTTAAAGTCCAAAACATTTGGAGGGCACCAGGCTGGAAAAAGCTGCTCTAATAGAAAATCACTGAATTGTCATGTATTTTCATTGGAGATTCTATCAGTTTTCAAAGAGGTAGCAAGGTACAATTTCAACATATATCCGAGGTGTCCGAACTTTTGAGGGCACAATCCTATGCAGGTTTAGACAGGGAAAAAAGTCCTACAACTCCCAGCATTCCCCAGCTGGTGCAAGTGGCTGGAGTTGTAGGATTTCTTCTGTCTAAACATGCATAGGATTGTGCCCTAAGTTGTTAGTTTGCCTCAGTTTAGGTGCTGTGGTTTAAATAGCCATAGCTCAGTGGCAGAGCCCAAGTACAAGGGGCCCAGGTTCAATCTCTGGCATTTCTGGTTAAAGTCAGCCCTAGACAGCAAATGAACCAATGATCTGACACAATATAATGCAGTTTCTCATATCCTATGGACATAATTCTGACTACAGTCCCCCTGCTACCACATCCATTATCACTGTTGTTTAAGTTCTTAAAAAGCAAAGTGATAAGGACTAAGAAGCCAAGACTCGGGCTGCACAAGTGGAAGGCACTTTGCTAGATTTACTGGATATATTTTCCATTTCATTTTCTTCATAGTCCTATCAGAAGTTTATAAACACTTTGAAAAATTACAAGAAATATTTACAGTTACTTCAATTTCATAACATATTTTTAATATTTCAGTATTGAATTCAGCTACACCAACAGAGCTCAAAAGACATATTTTACCTTCGCCATCCTCTGTCTATAAGATCTTGATAATCTTGAACAGTCAGTGAATGAGCCCACATGCCTGGAATAAATATTCATACAAGATACTGAAAAGCCTTTGCCTCAAATAATGGGAACAAAACCAGTCCCCATGGAAAGCTACTATCAGCATAATAAGTTCACCTAAGGGTTTGCAACACAACCCTTTTAGAAAAAACTGCTGAAACCCTTAACATTCAAGTTAAAACTTTTTGTGATCAACATTAAAATCATCCTCTCAACAGACTTTGCTAATTCACCCAAGGCTTTCCCAACACCCTATATTTATTTCCTGCCCAACAGTTCCACCCACCAGTCCTATTCACTATGCCACACTGCCTCATCAGTTACAAGGCAACAGACGAGCTGAATCCTCCCATCTAAGTCCTAGAAGTCTTCCTTTTACCTCTCCTTTCTGTGAACTATCTCACAGGCATTTAGAAATTCCTCCAAACCTAGCTCTACATTTATGTATTCATTATTTATTCCATTTCCCCTTACTCTTCTGCCACCATCCTTCTGCCCGAAAACTCCCATTTTCTTTCCTCAGAGTCTTCAAGCTTCTGTCTGTACTATCAGTTTCCCATTCACTCTTTCACACACCTGTGCCACTACTCTTTAGCCCAGGGGTGGGCAACTTGTGACCCACAACTTTCCATTAGTTATGCTTGGCTCGGCTGATGGGAGGTATAAGCTAAAACATATTGAGGGTGGCAAGTTGCCCAGCCCATGTTCCCAAGCCCTTCTATGTCTGCCTCCATTCAGGCTCCCCAGTGCCTGTTCTGCCTTATAAGAGATATGGAAATATAAAGGAGGGGGGAGAGAGACTGGAGAAGAGACAGAAAAGTGGCTAACTATCAGTCATTCTGATGAAGTGGCCTCTAGTCCATAAACACTTACAACGTAATACATGCTAGATTATTGTAAACAGGTTTCTTATTTTAAATCCATGCTATGCTGCACCAAATGGCAGAGCAGCAGTTGAATTACAGGTGGGTCAGACAGCACCTACTCCCCTACCTTCAGTGACAGCTCCTTAGCCGTCTGACCCAGAACATACATCCACAAACCTCACCTCGTGTCCCCTCAAGTCAGCCCCCTCAGACAGTTTTTACAGAGGGGGGCTGACTTGAGGGGACACGAGGTGAGGTTTGTGGATTCCATTAAGCCCCCCCCCCACTACCTTTACCCCCTAATTTGAGTACTGTTGCAGAGCTGTGCATGATCCACCCCATTGCCAGCTGGGGGGTGGCGGTGCACAAAATTATGCATAGTGTAGAGAAAGTGAATAGGGACACATTTTTCTTTCTCTCTCATAATTTTTAAACCTGGGGTCATCCCATGAAGGTGATTGGTGGGAGATTCAGGACAGAAGTATTTCTTCCCACAGCGCATAAACTATGGAATCCACTTGCACGAGATGTGGTAATGGCCACGAGTTTGGATGGCTTTAAAAGGGGACTGGGCAAATTCATGGATAAGGCTATCAATGGCTACTAGTCCTGATGGCTATGTGCTACCTCCAATATCAGAGGCAGTATACCTTTGTACATCAGTTGCTGGGGAACATGGGCTGGAGGGCGCTGCTACACTTATGTCGTGTTCGTGGGTTTCGTGTGGGCAGCTGGTTGGCCACTGCGCGGCCAAGATGGACCCTTGGTCTGATCCAGCAGGGTTCTCCTTATGTTATTAAGCCTACCCTAATTCCTAACAGCAACTCCCTCCGAACCCAGGCCCCAGGGCCAGCCGGGGATGGGCTGCTATCTGAAGCAAGGGCGGCGGGGGACCAGTCAGTCAGTCTGCATAAATAACAAGTGAGTGGCTAAAAAGGCAAATCAATGCCGCTTTTGAGGAAGGGGATGAATTAAACGTCCAGCCGCAGAATCTCCTCCTCCGCCGCCCTTTACTCCTTCCCAACGCTTTCCGAGCCCTCTTGCTTCCCATTCACCTCATTACTGAAGATCACCCCCCCCCCCTCTCAAACCTCCGTCATCACGACCCGCACCGTGAGAGAAGTTGCCGGTATCGTTCTTGCAGTAGCCGCAACGGTAGCCGCCATCTCCCCCACAGTACTCCACGATACTGGGCGAACTTCCTCCCACCGCCGCCATCTTGGCCGGCGGCCGGCCTCGAATAACCCCGCGCCCGCAGTTTAGGGGCACCTGGAAGCAGCGGGGCTAGCCGCCGCCATCTTAGCAAAGGGCAAAAGTCTGGGTGGAGCAACGAAGCGGCTACAGTCGCGATAAGGTTTTAGCATTTCTTCCGGATGCAGATTGCAGTTCTTCGAATACTCCATGTGCGGGGCAAAAATGAATAGAAATCAACGTAAGCACCTTGAAAAGGGGCAGGGTTACGGGGTTCTCTTGCATCGCAATTCTTTAAAATATTCGCGCCCTTTACCTAAAAAAGTGAACTACTTAGACAAAGTACATGTCATTCTGTTTGTTTTGTTTTCTGATGGGCTCCTCTGATCTTTTAAAAAGTTGGGACATACGGAGATGCAATGACAAGTTAGTGTGCCACCTGTTGAATGTCTACATATGTTTTAGAAGCACAGGAGTTGCAAGCTCCCTTTCTGATGCAATCTTTTGGAAGCAACAGGTTATTCTACCCAAAGAGCAAAAAAAAAAAAAAAACTACTATAGAGTTGAAGGATTGCCATTAGGTAGAGTGACGCAGCTGATTTGTTAAAATAGGGCAATTAAAATAGGGCAAAAGTTAGTTTATTGCTGCATTTTCACTACTAAAGAGGAGGAGAGGCACTTGTGGGATTTTCTACCACAGGTGCGAAAATAACAACCAGCCTTGGGTACTATGCACCTTGCGGTATCAAGGACGCACGATACTGCCTAACCCTTCGCGTGTAAATCCCACTCCGTCTACTAGGGCTTACTCCCAGGTAAGCAAACCTAGGACTGCAGCCTTGTTTTCGCTTTAAGGCATTTTAAGTGTGGGGAAAGCGGCATATAAAGGATTTAAATACTTAAGATCTGTTCCATAGTCTCCTTTGCATTTTGCGCCCAAGTGTGCACTTCCCTTCAGTGGCTTCCTCTGATTGCCCAATTAAAGTCTGTTTTTTTTCTGCCCCTCTCATATAACCTTACTATAGAGCAAAATTTTGCTTTAAGGAGAATAAACTGAGGGTGCACAATCCTAATACCTGCTTACCTGGGAGAAAGTCCTACAGAACTCAATGGGGTATAGGAAGCTGTTTTATATAGAGTCAGACCACGGGTCCATTTAGCCCAGTAGACACTGACTGGCAGGGGTTCTCCGGGGTTTCAGGCAGGAATTTCCCCAGCCCTACCTGGATATGCTGGAAATTGAACTGGAGGTTCAAAGCAGGTGCCCTACCACTGAGCCACAATCCCTTCCCAATCTTTTGTAAAGACATGTAAAAGATTGCACTCTTGGATTGAGAAGGAAGTGGGAGAATTCCGTTTCTAAATTGTTATTTCTTTACCACATTTCCAAGCAAATTAAACACAGGACAGATTCATATACTAAAAGTGTAATTCCACACATTTGTCAAAATCGAGTCCCACTAGGCTCAGTGGGACTTAGGCTCAGGCACAATTTACTTGTGAGTAAAGCCCAGCAGGACACCTCTCCCCAACCTGGTGCCCCCCAGACGTTTTGGGGCTATAACTCCCAGCATTCCTGACCATTGGCCATACTAGATGGGGCTGATGGGAACTGAAGTCCAAAACAAAACATGGGGAAGGCTGAAGCTGGGCTTATTTTTCGGTAAACTTCAGACTGAATTGTAAATGCTTTTTTACTTCTTTCCTCTCTTGCCTGCTTCCTCATCTAAGTCGTCCTTTTGGGGGGGGGAAAATCTCCGGAGTCCTATCCCAACCAGCCATGAGGGCGCAGGATCGTCCACTGGACCGAACCTAAAACTTGCAGGATTATTTCACAGCAGGACAACGAAAGGGAATCTCTCATGCACCCGCGTTTTGAGATTTTTCTTTCAGGTGGAAGATCCGGAAGCGACCTGCTATTTCGAGGCGTGGGGGAGAAAAGCCTTCATGCACCACGTTTCATTTTTTACTAACAACAGACATGAGCCGACCGTGCCCCGATTTACGAGCATCCTTTGGGAAAAGGCAGGCGGCGCCTTCTTAAGTAAGGGCAAATGGGCGGAGCTCGGGAAACCGGACGGGCAATGTGCGCCGCTTCCGCCATCTTTCTCTCGGGCTGTATTAGACAACCAAGAGGCGAAGAAGACCCCGGCGGGTGAGCTGGCGGCCGGGCCGGGCGCTGTGAGGCGCCTGTCTTTCCGCCAGCGAGGGACGCAGGGAGGGAGCTGGGGAAGTGCCGCTGTCAAGAGCGGCCACGTTATTCCGCCGCACGTCTCGTTCTCCGCACTTACCGCTGGACACTTTCCCCCGGGAAGAGCCGCAGTAGCCGCACCGGTAGCCCGCTCTCGTCCCTTCGTATTGCACTACGGAGTTCATGGTGCCAATGTCCGGCTTCCTCGTCGCCGCTCCCTTCCCGCTCCGGGAGTTGCGGTTGGCTCCCCTCGACACGGGAACAGCCGCGGCCCTGACCCGCACGCAAGCGCCCCTAGCCTTAATGGTCCTCTCGCCTGCCTGCCTGCCTGCCACGTTCGTTGCCCGTGTGTGTGTGTGTGTGAGTGAGAGACTGACTGACTTTCTTGCTCTGGAAGCAGCCTCACAAAATGACTACTAAACGTTCACCTCCAGACACGTGTCTCGGCCTAGCAAATCCTTTTGCGGCGCCCCAGCTCCGGATCTCTTAAGGTGGGCACCGACCACCACCTGTGTCACCATCGCGGCAACGAAAAATCCCAGTAAACTCGTCTTGTCGTCGGCTAGGGAATTTCCACCTTCCCACCGAAAGTCTGTTTAAATTGTTGTTGCTATTATATTATTATTAATACTGCTATTCGTCCCTCCAAGGCGAAGGCTAGCTGACCCTAGAAAGCAATGGAGAAAACCCACGATTTTAGCCAGAGGTGGCTCTATAAAAGGAAGCACTTCTTCCCACGGCACATAGTTAGGCTATGGAATTCAGTACCACAAGGTAGAGTGATGGCCACTAATTTGGATGGCTTTAAACGGGGGTTAAGACAAATTTTTGGAGAAGGCTGTCAACGGCTACTACGTTTAACAGCTATATGCTACTGCCAGTATCAGAAGCAGTAAGCCTATGTACAACAGTTGCTGGGAAATATGGGTGGGAAGGTGCTGTTGTTGTACTCATGTCCTGCTTGTGGGTTCTTGGTCGACAGCTGGTTGGCCACTGTGTGAACAGAATGCTGGACTAGGTGGACCCTTGGTCTGATCCAGCATGGCTCTTTCTATGTTCTGTATTTGGGGCAAATGAGGTAGTGACCCTCCGCCTCTTCCCCACCTACTTGTGGCACAGAAATCCCACCACAACTAGGGATGTCAGAGAATTCCGCGACAGATCTCAGACGTGACTGAACGGACACGAATGAACGACTGAACAACAACACCAAATACTGCACTCAATTGCATGTAGGAGCATTGTGCTCCATTAACTTGTATATCATAAGAATATAAGAGCCATGCTGGTTCAGACCACGGGTACATCTAGTCATTGGTACACTATCCACAGCTAAAGACCTCCATGAGCTCTTTCCTCCTTCCAGCTCTCACAATCTCACCTCCAAACCTCTCTCTCTTCGAGCAGCATTAGGGCCCCAATTTCCTTGGCACCAACTTCCTCAACTCCCTTACAGCTACAGATCAGCCCTGTGTATCTAAGCAGTCAACCCATGCTCACAGTCTAGTCTGCTGTACAGCATAGCCCTAGGTTTGGCAATGAACTGACTTTTTAGCTAACTCCCTACCACTTGAATCCAGTACTTGATGACTACATTCTCCATTTTGATTTTGCTATGTATAGCTTTGGTTATAGTATATGAATTGCGTCCATGCTCGAGTTCATATAGTGCCTTTTGCGACACAGGGAATTCCCAAAAGTAATTGTTGTTCAGTCGTTCAGTCATGTCCGACTCTTCATGACCCCATGGACCATAGCACGCCAGGCCATCCTGTCCTCCGCTCTCTCCCGGAGCGTGCTGAAGTTCATATTCATTGCATCGGTGATGCTATCTAGCTATCTCATCCTCTGCCATCCCCTTCTCCTTTTGCCTTCAATCTTTCCCAGCATCAGGGTCTTTTCCAGGGAGTTTTCACATTAGGTGGCCAAAATATTTGAGCTTCAGTATCTGTCCTTCCAATGAGCAGTCAGGGTTGATTTCCTTTAGGATTGACTGATTTGACCTTCATGCAGTCCAGGGGACTCGTAAGAGTCTTCTCCAGCAACACAGTTCGAAAGCATCAATTCTTCGGCGCTCAGCCTTCCTTATAGTCCAGCTCTCACAGCCATACATTACTACTGGGAAAACCATTGCTTTGATTAGACAGACCTTTGTCAGCCAGGTGATGTCTCTGCTTCTTACTATGCTGTCTAGGTTTGCCATAGCTTTCCTCCCAAGGAGCAAGCGTCTTTTAATTTCATGGCTACAGTCACCGTCTGCGGTGATCTTGGAGCCCAAGAAAGTAAAATCTGTCACTGCTTCCATTTCTTCCCCTTCTATATGCCAGGAAGTGATAGGGCCAGATGCCATGATCTTATGTTTTTTAATGTTGAGTTTCAAACCAGCTTTTGCACTCTCCTCTTTCACCCTCAACAAGAGGCTCTTGAGATCCTCTTCACTTTCTGCCATTAGGGTGGTATTGTCTGCGTGTCTGAGGTTGTTGATAAGTCTCCCGGCAATCTTAATTCCAACCTGTGATTCATCCAACCCGGCGTTTCTCATGATGTACTCTGCATATAAGTTAAATAAGCAGGGCGACAATATACAGCCTTGTCGTACTCCTTTCCCAATTTTGAACCAATCGGTTGTTCCATGTCCGATTCTTACTATTGCTTCTTGACCCTCGTACAGGTTTCTCAGGAGACAGGTAAGGTGGTCTGGTACTCCCATCTCTTTAAGAATTGGCCAGAGTTTGTTGTGATCCACACAAGCAAAGGCTTTAGCATAGTCAATGAAGCAGAAATAGACGTTTTTCTTGAATTCTCTTGCTTTCTCCATGATCCAGCGAATGTTGGCAATTTGATCTCTAGTTCCTCTGCCTCTTCGAAACCCAGCTTGTACTTCCGGTAGTTCTCGTGCTGGCATGTGAAATGAGCGCAATTGTACGGTAGTTTGAGCACTCCTTGGCATTGCCCTTCTTTGGAATTGGAATGTAAACTGACCTTTTCCAGTCTTGTGGCCACTGTTGAGTGTTCCAAATTTGTTGGCATATTGAATGCAGCACTTTAACAGCATCATCTTTTAGGATTTTAAATAGCTCGGCTGGAATACTGTCGTCTCCATTAGCTTTGTTGTTAGTAATGCTTCCTAAGGCCCACTTGACTTCACTCTCGAGGATGTCCGGCTCAAGTTCAGTGACCGCACTATCATGGCTATCAGGGACATTCAGATCTTTCCTGTATAGTTCTTCTGTGTATTCTTGCCACCTCTTCTTAATCTCATCTGCTTCTGTTAGGTCCATGCCTTCTTTGTCCTTTATCATGCCCGTCTTTGCACAAAACATTCCCTTGAGATCTCCAATTTTCTTGAAAAGATCTCTAGTCTTTCCCATTCTATTCTTTTCCTCTATTTCTTTGCATTGTTCATTTAAGAAGGCCTTCTTGTCTCTCCTTGCTATTCTCTGGAACTCTGCATTCAGTTGGATATATCTTTCCCTTTCTCCCTTGCTTTTCGCTTCCCTTCTTTCCTCAGCTACTTGTAAAGCCTCCTCAGACAGCCACTTGGCTTTCTTGCATTTCTTTTTCTTTGGGACGGATTTCGTTGCTGCCTCCTGAACAATGTTACGGACCTCTGTCCATAGTTCCTCAGGCACTCTGTCTATCAGGTCGAATCCCTGAAATCTATTCCTCACCTCCACTGTATATTCATAAGGGATATGATTGAGGTCATACCTGAATGGTTTAGTGGTTTTCCCTACATTCTTCAATTTCAGCCGAAATTTTGCAAGAAGCAGCTCATGATCTGAGCCACAGTCAGCTCCAGGTCTTGTTTTTACTGACTGTATAGAGCTTCTCCATCTTTGGCTGCAAAGGACATAATCAATTTGATTTTGATATTGACCATCTGGTGATGTCCATGTGTAGTCGCCTCTTGTGCTGTTGGAAAAGTGTGTTTATTATGATCAGCATGTTCTCTTGGCAAAACTCTATTAGCCTTTGTCCTGCTTCATTTTGTACACCAAGGCCATGCTTGCCTGTTATCCCAGTGATTTCTTGACTTCCTACTTTAGCACTCCAATCCCCGATGATGAAAAGGACATCTTTTTTAGTGTTAGTTCTAGAAGGTGTTGTAGGTCTTCAGAGAACTGATCAACCTCAGCTTCTTCGGCCTCAGTGGTTGGGGCACAGACTTGAATTACTGTGATGTTGAATGGTTTGCCTTGGATTCGTACTGAGATCATTCTATCATTTTTGAGATTGTACCCCAGGACTGCTTTTCCCACCCTTTTGTTGACTATGAGTGCTACTCCATTTCTTCTAAGGGATTCTTGCCCACAGTAGTAGATATGATGGTCACCTGAATTAAATTCGCCCATGCCTGTCCATTTTAGTTCGCTGATTCCCAAGATGTCGATGTTCAATCGTGCCATCTCATGTTTGACCACCTCCAGCTTACCTTGATTCACTGATCTGACATTCCAGGTTCCTAAACTATATTGTTCTTTACAGCATCGGATTTTCTTTTCACCACCAGACACATCCACAGCTGAGTGTCCTTTCAGCTTTGGCCCAGCCGCTTCACTCTTTCTGGCGCTACTTGGAAATACCCTCTGCTCTTCCCCAGTAGTATATTGGACACCTTCCAACCTGAGGGGCTCATCTTCCGGTGTCATCTCTTTTAGCCTTGTGATATGTTCCATGGGGCTTTCTTGGCAAGAATACTGGAGTGGGTTGCCATTTCCTTCTCCAGTGGACCACATTTTGTCAGAACTCTCCACCATGACCTGTCCGTCTTGGGTGGCCCTGCATGGCATAGCTTATGGCTTCACTGAGTTACACAAGCTCCACAACAAGGCAGTGATCCATGAAGGGGCAAAAGTAATTACAATGTATATTTTTTATCCCTGTGTTAAAAAAAAAGTGTGCGTGTACCATTGTGTCATCTCTGCCAAGACAACTTCTGACCAAGTTCAAAGATCCCTTCAACAGGTATATTTCTGAATATGGGTATGCTTATGCATGCATCCAGAGAAAACATTCAGTAACAAGCACAAAGATCCAAGTAATTTACAGATGGTACTTATAGTGCACTCACAAAACCAAAAAGGTAAATTACGCACAAACATCTGGGATGCCCTTCAAGGGACCACAGGATTGCAACCTTAGGGGGCAATCTACATTACAACTTTAAACTGGTTTCAGACCTGTTTTTAGCGATTACTCTCAATACAGGAATTCTGGGAATTGTAGCTCTAGGAAGAGGGGGCAGGGTCTCTAGCAAAGAATTCTCAGTACCCTCATGAAACTGCAGGATCCCTTTAAATAAACCGGTTTGAAACCAGTTTAAAGTTGTAATGTAGATTGCCCCTTAGTTATGTTATATCCAAATGTAAGAGTTATTTTCAAAACAAACTATCATGCTATTACAACAATGAGAAATTAACTACATTAGGCGAACACTAAAAAAAATCCAGATTAACACAAAAAAGTGACTCAAACTATTTTGAAATTATGAAGCTTTTAAAAACAAACTGCCCATTGCAAAACATTGTACTCAGCACATAGTAATCTGCAACATGATTCCATGGATTCAAAAAGGGCCTTAGTCTTGAATTCAGAGGGAAATTTCCCTCCAACTTCCAAGCAACACAGTCAAAAGCCACTAGATGAATGACTTGGTTCTCGAAGAGCTGTTTCTCACAGGTATGGCACTTCAGACTTCTTCCATTCACCAGGAACAGCCTTTGAATGCAACACAATTGCATATAGATGTGTATCTTGAGATGCAGAGGCGACAAGACAGTGAGGCACTTATTCAGCTTGATGCATAGGTTTTATGATGCAGAAAGGTGGATGTATCAAGCTTGCCTTTTACTCTTGCATTTCCTATCCTTCCCCGCTTTTCCCACTGTTGTAGACAAAGTTCAAGATCTGATGATGCTAAGCCAGCACAAATACCTTTGATTAACATAGATAGAAGTTTCCCCCATTGCACTAATTTATAATTAACTTGTACTGAACACTGTAGATTAAAATGCAAAGGAGCTTAGATGGGGCAATTCTAAACCTTTAAATGAATGGATGACAGAGAACAGAAATGCAAAAGGACACAACCTTTAATATCAAATTAATTTGCTGTTACAGCATATAAACCATACTGTATGTTGTATAATACAATATCATCAACCGGAAATAAACTCCAAAAACACTTCCCTTATTCAAGCAAATAAACCATACTTAAAACAGGAAGGCTTAGCTAATCTCCATTCTGCCATGGCTTAGCTAATTTCCACTCTGCCATTCTCCTGGTCAAACATCATCAGGAAACTGGTCAGCGCTTTAGGATACCTGCATTAAAAAAATGAAAAAGGTTAAGACTCGCTGTGGACAACTAGAATACAACTCACTACAAAGCAAACTTTATTATGTTTGAAAGTAAGCAAGAGTGTCATCACAAATAGCATAAAATAATTCTGTGGTTAGGTGCCTTACATTCACACTGGCTCCATTTCATGCGTCAGTGAGGCAGGTGGAATCATGGGTTGTGAAATTTCAAAAGTCTCCACAGTCATCTGGGAAAAGAGAAGAATTGGCTTTGTTTAAATTTTTTTTAAAATGTTTGTTTAATTCATCATCTATATAAAAATATGCATTAACAAACATTCTGCCTTTTTATATAGCATCACCTAAACATACTAGGTTCTTAAAAGTAGAATTGTTGCCCAACTTCCATCACCAGTTAGCAAAAATATTTTATCTTATCACTAATAATATCACTTATTAAACCTCACCATAATTCAGTGTAAGACTTCGCAACACAAAGTAGAACAGACAAATCTTTAGCAATACAGTATGAAATACTGTTATTTGCAAATAACCATTACTACTTTACCATCTCAGTGGTGTCATTTTAGGCCAAGTGGAATCATGACATTAAACACAACACTGGATCCTACACTTAAGCAATGTTGTATATGCTTTAAAAGGGAGAGTGTGCAGGATTTTAAGGAGAAAGAGGAAAAAATGGGTTTCGCATTTTCTTCCAAGCAACATAGGTAGGAAACTGGCTTTACCTATTTTTATGTACTAGTGACACAGCTATATCTTTTAAGTCACAGAAACATGGTTCTATAATATAGATTACAGGTCTCATTGTAACAATAGTTTCATTATACCTGCCATTCTTGATAGCTCATTGATATAACTGCTTGTTTCCGCACTTGAGAATCCTGGCCATTTTCTCCATCTTTTGGATTTAAAGGCTCTATCAAAATATCACATTTTAAAAACTTGTTTAAATCTTTTTAAATAGAAAAAGCCAATAAGCTAAAGCAATACAACATACATGTATGCACGCTTAGTCAAATTTAGAGCAATAAAGTGTTAACAATTCTTTAAAAATTTACCTATTACAGGAAGCTTGTCCTGATCTAGAGTTATTCTTGCATGTCCATCCTACAAGAAACACAGCTCGATTTACCAAGAAGGTAGCAAGAACTACTCAAACATAAGTGATACACAAGAATCTGAAATGTGGCAGGTTACTCAGAAATCATCATTTCCATAATGAGAATAAGCTTCTCCCCCTTCCTTCTCTTCCTCTAATGTATAAGAAAGGATTAAAAGCTTCCACTTGCAATGTTAAGCCACAGTTCTCATTATGCTCAAGCTTGGGAGCTGTGGATTCTTTACTCTATGGTTAGTAAGAACAAGCCTAGATAATCCATATTGAAAAGACTTAAGAATCAGGCCATGTTCCCTACGATTCCCAAGTCTTGATTTCAAAACCCATTGGATGACTGCAAGAATGCAGATTCGGAGATATGGTTCAATATTAAATAGGGTTTCAGGATCAGGAGTGTAGGCACCACATGAGCAAATTACACAGTTTGGAATTACATGCAACTGTCACCAACCCAGCTTAAACTTACACTGGCTAAATTATTAAATTAACTTTGACACCCAATTGAAAAATGATATTACAAAATTTATAATTTGTGCTAGCAATGTAACTCCACTAGCGGAAATGACGCACTAACAGAAACCAAGTTTGGAAGTCTGCACAAGTGAAGTTGCACTTGCAGAACCACTTGCAGATTTTAGGTTTACAAAGTGGGTCACTAGCGCTTGTGCAATGTGAAAAAAGCAGTGGAGTTCTGCTAGTACAGCAATTTCTGTTAGTGATACATTGGATTTAGGCCTTAGGAAGCATACCCGTTTTCATTTTAACAGGAGTTGGTAATAGTCACATCTAGTACAGAAATGGAGATGTTTATACAGAAGGGAAGGCACATAAAAATCACTTGGCCTGTTTCAATTTCTAGTGTGCTGCAGCTCAAAAGCGTTCCATATTTGGGATTACCAGTCACAGAACACAAGGATCAGGCTCAAAACTGTGACTTAGCAACTTATGGTCATACAAACTATTTGTTACATGTAGCTAAAGTAAGAACTGACTTACTTTAGCAGCCCTCCAAGATTAAAAAAAAAAAATGCAAGTCCTGTGCTTCTTTATACATCTGCCTCAGAGTAAATTAAAAACAATGGCAATTATATGTTGCACTAACAAGAAGGTATGAAAATATACTTTGCTTTATAACTGATAAACATTAAGACTTCAAAATGTTTCTCCTTACCTTAATTAGGAATGATACATGAAACATGTTTTCCACAGTTCGTGCGAAAGAATTTGGATCAGTTACAAACTCAAGGAAGGATATTGGAGTTTCAGCTATAGAAATAAGAACATAATAAGAACATTTTGTGCTACTGTTATGATTTCTCTACCTCATTCCTCTTTTGTCTTCCTTTATCATCATGCACCAACGTATATACCTCTAAAATTTAGGAGATTTTTCTCTAATTCCATTATTTCCTTTGTACTGTTTTGTTTAGAGGGCAGATGCAAACAGTTCCCAATACAAATCCTTGGAGGTACATACAATCTGAACCATGCGTCACACATAGAAAGGTATTATAATGGAGGACTGCAAGCAGATCAACAACATTTTGATTGTATTGTTTTATCATTGTTTTATAGTTTTAATTTTCCCTAAAATTAACTAACAGCCACAGCTAGTCTCTTCGGCTCAGATATTTCTGTTTCTAAAGCTGTCCTTCATTCTGCAATGGGGAAAGTCGTAATATTGCATTTTCCCTCTCCCAATCACCAGGGCTAGTCTTAAAGGAGCAAGGAGAGATCTAACTGGACCCACAAGATGTCACATATATACTTACGATCTTCTGCGTAATAGGCTTGTAAGAATCCCAAGATTCTCTCTACTTCTTTTTCTGTAGCTTCTTGATAAGATTCTTCCATTTTCTTCAACTAAAACAATTAAACAAATTAACAAGTTATCATTCATCAACTACATGCAATAGTAACTAGCATTCTCCGCTCGCCTATTCTCCTTCCTCACATAGGTCAAGGAAAGAAAGATGTTGTAACTATCATTAAAACTACTTTTATTGTGTTATCAAATGCAAGAGTTATCACAAAATTCAAGTTTATAATTTAAATACTGTTGTAGGAATTAAACATTTGAAGCTTCAGTCTGTGAAAAATTCTCTTCAGGTGCACTTAGTTTCTAGTGAGAGGCAAGTATGTGCAAGTACAGAAGCACGACCTGAAGTCTTACTGCTAATATGCAGGAAAGCTACCACAGAGCGCTCAAACATAGCGCTCAAACATAACTTTCCCTTCAAACACCGGTTTGAAGGGAAAGTTTTCAGTTTGTCCTAAAAGGGCTTTACACATATTTTACAAAGCCCAATACTCTGTCACATCAATACATGATGTTTCCTACTTGTGGATAACGTAATTGTAGGGAGAGTAAATTACACCCTGCTCCAGTAAGGCTGATCTGAGCTTCTGCATGATCAGTCATTTGCACTGGGTCCTACCATTTACAAAAGATAACTTGTCATGGATATGAGTTTATGCTTGCAGTCTATTCTGTTACAATACTGTGAATTTCAATCTGAAATATTTCCAAGTTAAAAAAAATGCAGCCTTAAGTTTCCTGAATCACACACGCAGGTACAGACCTGTGCAGGCATTGCTCTTCCTTCATCTGACCCCGCCTTCTTCCGTGACCTCTCAATTTGTGGCCTCTCGACAGGAGGATCAGCGGTAAAAGTTCCCAACCTAATCCATTAAAAACATAACACTTATGCAACATTCCAATTTGTTTTAAGACCTCATAATGCAACTTCTACTTTCTAGTAGGGCTAGAAAAAATTACATGCATCTGGTCACACGAGCTTCAAAAAAATGTGATGCTGGACCCTGAAAAATTAAATTTTCTCTCAGCTCCATACAAAGTTGAATCCTTTGCAATTAGAGTTACAATTCATCATTCATTTGGTTGCCTGTGGAGTTAAAATTGCATCCAGGTGTGTAAAAATGAGCCCACGTCAGCTGCTCTGAACTGCACACATTCTTCACACTTCCTACAAGCTGTAGAATGCTATTGGCTAGAAGCGATACAAGGAGAGCCTCATACAAGGTCTCCATAGCACACCTCTGTGCAAACAAAAGAATGAGTATTGGGCTCTCTTCCTTTCCATAACTGCAGTCTTGACAGAATGTCTTTTTCCCATTGCAGAAGAAATCGGGGATGAAGGCAATTCCTTGCCCTAGTTTAGCCTGGCTGGAAGCAGCCACCTTGCCCCAGCACAGTCTCTTAACGTCACATCTGTCTTGGCACATGTTCCTGAGGAAGCAGGATAAAAAGGGCAAGACAGTAAAAAGTCTCCAGTCCCTTCCTCCCTCCATCTCAAGAAGGCTACTGGCCCATTGAAACCTGACAGATGAGGACCCAAATGCTGTGTTCCCTTGGGTGAGTGCTCAGGCAGCATTCTAAGGGCATATGGGATCCATTCCACTGGCCATTTGAACTTGGAATAAGGGATTCCAGCCAGATCTGCACTCAGTCCAAAAAGGTTCAGTGTAGTACATGTAGTGCTGGGGACAGGACTGTGGAGAGCACAGTAGATAGCGGGCAAACACCTTCCAAATAACTGCTTACAAAACGGCCTTAAACATGTAATAATTGCTACTATGAATCAAATATTTTTCTAGACCCACCTTCAAGTCATATTATGCTACTCAAATCCCAAACATTAAATCCTCTACAGAATAGCACTTGTGAAACATGTCACACCGGATGAATTTGAAGGAAGCCTCAAATAAACTTACATGAAGTGGAAAACCGGTGCTCTTCTGAAGTATTTTTTGGCTTCTTCACCAAGTTTATGCCAAGCATTACTTGGTAAAAATCCACCAGCAACCTGCTCCTCTTCACTATCACTTCCTTCCCTTTCCAGACGGTTTAAGCCCATAAACGTTAACTAGGGAACAAAGGTATTGTGAATTTTTGCTGTAAGTGGAAACTGATATTACGTCACCATGAGATAAGAGCCCACTTTCTAGAAAAAAAGATGTATGAAGGGAATATTAAGTTAGATGCTCCAGGCAAGAGAGGCAGATCCATTTTTTGTTCTTTTCCCCTAATAGTAAACCTTATCACCAGCTTCCTAATTCCATCTGAGGATTGTGCAATGTTGTGCCTCTGTCTGTAGCACCAACTGGCCAAAAAAGCCTAAAGGCAGCTGTATAGTGAAGCCAAAAGAGATTTTGTCCACTCTCCAAACCCTGACAGTATGGTACATATAAATTTATTTAACTGTTTGGTCTCAAGGGGCACCAGGCAACAACTGCTGTTGGAGCAGAAGTGCATGTTAGCAAATTAACCCTGCAACAGGCAAGGTTTACAACTGTGCCAGATACCGCCCAATATACCAAGGTAATACTGAAATGCCATACACACATATTAACTTGTTGTCTCAAGCCACTGAGATCACTACACTGTTTTGATATGGCCACACACAGGGTAGCCTAAGTAACAAAATTGCGATCTTGTCTGATTTCGGAAGCTAAGCAGGGTCAGCCCTGATTAGTACTTGGATGGAAGACCGCCTGGGAATCAGGCTTCCTGCACTGAGCAGGGGGCTGGACTCGATGGTCTTGTAGGCCCCTTCCAACCCTATGATTCTATGATTCTAAGACTTCTGCAATCCCATACAAGTGTACCATAGACTTCTGCAATCCCATACAAGCCATGGCACTGGGCACAGAATTTGATTACCCAAGTATCACAGCTTACATTTAAAATAAGCAGAAAGTTTCTAGCTTCTGTAGCTGTATAGGTGGGATGTAAAATACATGAGCAATGCTTAGGGATCTTACTCATTTACCACTCTTATTTAGAGGATCCTCTTTGGCTTCTGATCCTCCCTCTCCATGACTAGCAAAACAGAAACAAAATTAACAAGAGAAGTCTGCATAACTCAGAATTAAGCAGGGTTCAGAATTGAGCTTTTCTTGATGCATAATTTAGGTTGTGTTAGTGGACAACTGATTTGTTCATTGTTTTAGGCACAGAGGCTGAGTCCAGACATAATGTAAAACCCTGGTTTGTGCTAACCATAATTAAGAACCCACACCATAGTTTGTGCTTCCAGATGTACAACAGTCAAACAATGGTTTTGAGCCACCAGTTTGTTTTCCATCTACTTATGACTCACGTTTCATAAGTTCACTCTCATCTACATGATGGTGGCCTCTTGAGGCGTAGCAATGGCTCTGAACTGTAAATTCAGTCTTAATAACAAAACAGAGTTAGAACAAACTGTGCTTTGAAAATCAGCTTCAAAGTGTGGTTTCAGACCCTGGTTTGTCTGCCCAAAGCAAACCCTGGCTTGTGGGCAAGCTTGTTTTCAAATGTTGAAAAGAACCATGGTTTAACTAAACAAACCATGATTTTGCATTACATCTGAACCCAGAATGACCCACTTCACACAAACAACTCATGGTTTGTTTACCATGTGTTTGTGAGCACGTGGGAGAGAGCAGGCTGGTTCCCTTCTGCTTTCAATTAACAACCCAGGAATGGAGTGTTTCTGGGTTTTGCCGGGTTTACACATCACAAAACTTCTGCTCCTGGGTTGTTACTTGAAAGCAGAAGTAGTGAGTGGGTGGGAGGCAGGACACTCACTCCCACCAATTTGTGGGTTAAACAACCCAGGAACTGGCTGTAACCTTTGAACTGGCTCATTATGTTCTACCCAACTAACCAAATCTGGCATTTCAGACTGCAAGGTTTATGGAGTTAAGTACACTTTTAAACACCGCTGCTAATACTGAAACATTTTAAAACCTGCTCATGTGATGTAATTCTAGAAAGAATTTTGCTAATAAGCTGTAGGTTACCCAAAATAAAGTGAAAGAACTCCTATGTAGTGACTCTTAAAAACAGAATAATCTTATATTACTACACAACTAATCACTGCAAACTTACTAAATCTTCAGCAAATGCAGATGGATCAAATACTGTCATATCTGAGTGCAACTGGCTTGCTTTTTCCTTTCCTAGATTTGAAGCCAAAACTAGGAACTGAGCATCCAAAGCAGCCTCCCTTGCCCGGCACACTGTTATGAAAGAAGAAAGATATTTTGCTACTGTCAACGGCAAATTAAAGACAAAAATTATTTTATTTTCATTACCACCCAATTTTTGAAGAATGTCTGCTGCTCCTAAGAGCCCTAGGTTTTATGGTCTGAAGTAATACTCATTTAAGTATTCAGTAAGATATATTAGATCAGGAAATTGTGGGAGATCCAACCCATGTCTGCCTCTAAGTTTAAAGCTAGGACGTAACTTCCTAATGTCACATATTCTGAATGGAATTAACTATGCTACATAAGGGCTGCTGAAACCTATTATGTTCTATGTCATCACCTGCATATTTCTAAAAAGAAGCTGTTAGACTCCTTATTTAACAAGATGCAGCACTGGCCATCTCATCAAAATAATTTTGATTGAATGACAATGTCAGACATGTTACTTTTAAGAATACATGATCTCCTGTACAAGTCTAGGAATTTTTTGTAGATTATAATATGTAAACTACAAAGGTGTCAAATTGATTTATTATGGTTCAGACTGATTTTATTATTTTACTGATACATGTTTTTGAATGATTGTATTTATAACAATGTGACAGCTTGATGGTACAACAGAACTTGACTTAATATTATTGGGATCTATTATCTATCTTAGGACCTGTTCAGAAGATACTCTCCTGGGAGAGACTAGGAGCGGGCCTCAGACTGACGCACCCAAACCATATTCTCCTTGCCACAAGAACTGAAAGCCAAGATTCATAGTTATTTGAACAGAGGATTTTCCTAATCCTGGAAGATTAACTCTTTAAACTGCAGGTGGAAAAGTATCAAGTATCACTATTGTATTAACACTACCCAGCTCCAAGATTTCTAATCATCTTTCTCAGAAGCCTCATACACATATTTGAACAAAAGCAGCAACAGGATGGATCTTTTGGAACACAACAGGGAAGGCTGCAGAGAGTTGAACCTATCTTATCACCTCCCTTTGGGACCTCCCAGATAGGAATGGGTGGAACCACTCAAGAGCAGTATCAAGAACACCAACCAACTTCCACAGCCATGTTCCCAATATCTTATCAACTGTGTCAGAGTTAAGATCAATAGGGCACAGCAGCCCCAATCATCTCTTGGTGGAAGTCATCAACCAAGCGACAACTGCACTCTCAGTGCCATCCCCAGGCTAAAAGGTGATAGCATGAAGTTGTGCCTAAAGCATTCAGGCAAGCAGTTACTCAGCAACCTTCCCAAATAAAGGAAAGGCTAAGATGGGGCATTAATCAGCCAGGGAATCTGTATCCAGACTGGAATTTATCTTATAAAAAATGAGCCTGAAAAATTGCAGATTTGAATTGCAGACTCAAAAATTGCAGACTCATCCTCAGACAGTAATAGGACCATTTTTCCCCTACTAGATTTCACCAGCCAGGTATCCTACTTTGAAGCTGTTACCTTAATACTGCAAAGCACATCTTCTCCAAGCAAAACAGAATACAACTAATCCAAAAAAAGGGTACAAGATAGAATCTTTGAAGCCTCAAGATTTGAGACTATGCTTAAACTGGCAGCTCCACACCAATCGAACTAAGCCCAAGTAGTTTTGTCTTTGATGTGCATGGCAAATTCATCTCAACAGGGGAGAAAGTTATTACCATCCAGAGCAGGACAACCATTTGCAAGTACAACACAACAGCAGCAAGAGAGAAAACCACTTTACTGCTGTCACCACCATGACACATTTTAAATATGATTTATGCTGCAACTGAAAGGTTTCAGCAGGAGCTGAGAGCTACTTGTATTCTCCATCTCGGTTATCTCTGTGTAAGAGATAATTGGTCTGTGAAGCCTGCAAGACCCCATTCTTAGCTTTCTGTCTGGCACACTTCAGCCTGGCCTGGGAGGGCCTTGACTGACTCCAGCTACAAAGGCTGCTGCTGAACTAATGACTTTAGGACAGAACTGTTATGCACCAATTGGTTTTCTATAGTTATATTTTGATGGATTGTTTAATGGATTGTTATAACTTTACTGTTGATTTCTGCATATTACTATTATATTTTGTCAGTGTTTATGTAAACACTGGGCACTGAATATAGAAAGGTGATACATAAACAAAATTGACACTGACATTTGTAAATCAAAGATAAAAAGATTCTAGGCAATGGGAGTTGCCATGTCATGGGCCTTATCAACCTTCTGTTCAACAGTTCGGGGGCCCTTACCCAATAGCTGTCGAAGTCAGTGGAAGTAGCCGCCAGAAACATTCTTACTGCTAGTACAACTACAGTAGTTATGCTGTGTATCAGTGACACTATCAACAGGGAGAGAACCAGAGGAAAAGAGGAAGGGTATAACTATATTTCAGAAAAGAGACTGCATTTTAAACGTCTTTTGATTAGAGATTTGAAGGCCAGAGGAAAAAAAACATTTCCTCCCTGCTTTTTCTGGGCATTCACATCACTACTCTTCAAGCTTTTGGAAGAATACAGGCTACAATCAGGATCCTTGGAAGAACATGAGAAGGTGAAAGACTACTTAAAGCTTGTCTCATCATTATACCAACTTCAATATATTCTCTAAGTGTGCTGATGTGCATTACTTCCTTGATTTTTTCTTTATTTCAAGCACACTTTCCAGATGGGGCGAGGGGGAGTAAAGGCAAACACAATGATAAATATTCTGGGCAATTCCTTACCTCCAGTAAACAATTTATTAGCATCTTCCAGAGCCTCTGTCAGTTTATCATTTCTGGTGCTCACCATCATTTCACGATTATCTAGAAAAAGAATCAAATATATGCAATGCATACCTTTAAGGCCAAAAAATAAAATAAAACTAACATATAACTAAGGAAAACTAAGTCAAAAATTAATGCAAGACAGTTAGTACACCTGAACTACAATTGGCTTAATACACCTGAACTACAATTGGCTTAAACCTCTACTAGTTCCAACAATAACAGGTCTGAAGTTATCAGTGTAACAGCATCAGCATTTAGAACAGGCTTTGAAACAGAAATGCCAGTATTTCCTTCATCTAAGGGTGAAGCCCTTTAAGTAATTATAATGAGAACTGCTGCTAAGGTAAGGTGGGTAGATGATACCTAGACAGAGAGATTGCACTGGATTTTTTTTCTTTGTGGGGAGAACAAAGAGGAATAAATGAATAAAGAGGAACAACTGGGAAGCAACAGGAAGGCACTATCTCATATAGGTAAGCCAAAAGAAGAAATCTGGAAGGATCTGTGCCATTTACATGTCATGAGAGTATCTGAATGAGAACATGAGAAGAGAGGCAAATGGAAAAACTGAAAGGGTGTGATTTAATTTGTGTTATTTTATTCTAGTAAACTGAGTAAATAAGGCAAGCGCAATAAAGAAAAATCTTGTGAGAAGACTGAAAGCAAACAAAGAGTTCAGGCAACACTATTTTATTTGTGATGACACAAATACAAGTAAGAAGTGGCCAATGGCTACTACAGACCAAATGAAAACCAAAATGGGAAGGGGGGAAGAGAACAGGGAAAATACATCTCTGGACAACTCTAGATCACTCACTCTCAAAGATTTTGGGAGCGCAATCCTATGCACATTTAGACAGAAAAAAGCCCTACAACTCCCAGCATTCCCCAGTCAGCATGGCCAGCTGGAGAATGCTGGGAGTTGTAGGGCTTTTTCTGTTTAAGCGTGCACAGGATTGCACCCTTGGTTTCTTCGCCACACTCCTACTGATTAGGCAACAACAGAACAGCAGATTTTGGCACCCTTTCCAAAGGGAGAAAGTGACACCGCTACATCATAACCCACTCTGCTTTCCCTTCCCCTTTAACACCCCAGTAGACACAAGGCCATTGGCCTCACTTCAACATCTGTGGAGGAAGAGGGAAGCACTTTCGGAACCCATTTACAAGGGACACTTAGAACGTCAATCAGATAGGTTTAAAATGAGGTGTCTGATGCAGACAGCTTTGTTACTTACTGGGTCGCTTTACGTGCACTGGCAGCGAGTGCCATTTCCTTTACCCACAATAGCGTTAACTTATCAAGAGGATTTCTGAAGTGTTCCCGTTCTCGTATGTGCTGTTTAATGACTTACATCGTAACGACCATTGGCTATAAACATTAAAATTGATCTGGCCGTCCGTCACTTCTGACCATCCATCACCCTTTCCCGGAGGGAGCGACGGCGCGGAGAGGGCGATGACACCCGGCCGTGACTCATTTGTGACTCCCAGAGAGGGCCGGGACCAAATGGGCGAGAGGAGCGGGGAAGAGGAACCTGGCCCCTGGGGCAGCTACGCCCATCTGCCCTGCCTACTGCCCCCGCATCCCGGGGGAAGGGGCACCTACGCTGGACGGTGGAGATCAGGTCCCGGTACTGCTGGCGGAGCAGCCGCCGCGTCGTCTCGTCAGTCTCGCTCTCAGGGGCTCTCCCGTCCGAAGGCCCCGGGGCGGCTCCTCCTCCTCCCTCCTTTTCTTTTCCTTCGTCGCTGTATCCGCCCCCGTCGCCATCCCCCACCCGACCCCGGCCCTCCTTAGCCGACTGGCGTCGACCACGGCCGCGGGCCTTGCTGGGAGCGGCGGGCGAGGCGAGCGGTCGGCTTCGGGGGCGCCAAGACGCGTCATCGTTGCCGCCGCCAGCCTCGGCCATGGCTCTGTCCCTCGACGCCGCTCTCGCCGCGCACACGGGGAAAGAGGGCGGGGACTGAGGGCACGCCATGGACGACGCAGGCCGAGGACGGAGCACACTTCCGGCTGAACACGAAGGCCGTCCTCAGCCGCGATTTCCTACGGGAGCTGAGCGGCGTCGCTCTATTGTGGGAGCAGCTCTATGGCGGAAGCCTCATATACTTTGCGTTGGGCGTAGTCGCTGGAAAGCCAATTCAGTTTTAGAACGCCGGTAAGGGCTGGGGGCGCAAATAGCGCCGAGAGAAGGGAAACAACCCAATATTCTAGCTCTGTGATCTCTAAGTAGAACAAGCTAAATTGCATGAGTATGCGCCTCTACACTTTTCTAGCTCTATGTTATACGAGGCAATGGAACCGATTCCCGAGTGTTTCCGGGATCACCTACAGCGTCTCGGGAGGTCCAAACCAGAACGCGAAGGGGCGCGTCGGTGGGCCTTTTGCTCCGCCTCCCTCGCCCGGGAGTCTTTTAGTGTTTGGGGGTGGAGATTTTTTTTTCCTGCTCGAGTCAGCCTTTAGCTTTCGAAATTAACTGGGCTGGGGCTATACAAAGTCGTTGACTACAAATAAGAGCCTCTCCGTGCTTGTTCTTCAACGCAGACATTTATTTTATTTACTTACTTACAATATTTATATACTGCTCCTCAAAAGAAGATTTCGGAGCGGTGAACAACATGATAAAAGAATAAAACAATGGTTAAAAGAGTTAACGCATTGTACTAGTAGGCACCCGCTACAAGTACTCGAAGATACAAGTTTTCAATAAAATATGCAGTAGAGATGTCAGTGGACGATGCACAAGAGAAAAAAGAAGAGCCTACCTCTCTCACGATATAGCTCAGTCTGACTTGAAGGTCGGGTCTTAATGCAGAAGAAATTTGTAGGCAATGAATGCTGCCCCCTGAAGCCCAATATCATTCGATGAGAACTACCCAGTACTTAAGACGATTTAACAACAAATACGTCTGATAAGACAGAGACAGCCATGTGCTCTAATTTCTTCCTTGGAACATGACAAAGAACAGACCTGCCATTATTCATCCAGCAGAGGGTGGTGGTGGGGTATGGTCATTTGAACACAGGCAGGGCTACTACCAACCCAAAGACCCTGGTTTAATTATGCTGCCTTAATCAGGATAATTTACATAATGGAATCAAACCAGAATGGGCTTAGAATAAGAAAAAAGCTTTTTGTGAGATACCAGTTAACAACAGTGGTTAACTAGGTTTTTTGTTTCTAAGCTAAGCTATAAACCTTTGACCAAAATATGACTTTAACAAGAAAGCCAAATTAAAAACATACAAGGATGACTCACTGCAATATGCTTAGCACACCTCTCTTCTTCCAGTGAACAGAAATATGTTTATTTTAAACATATGTAGCCCAATCTTAAGTATGTTTACTGAGATTTATTCCCTAGTAAGTGTATATATATACTAAGGATTGCAGCTCTAAATTTTTAGGATGGGTGAGAGTATCAAAAAGTCTATTAATTAGAAATTTCATATTTTAAAATATATAAAATTGTATTTTTCATGATTAAGAACTGCTGCCAACTCCCCAGTCATTGTTCACTAAACTCATATAACTAGACCTTTCATAACTTTTGGAAGTTATGAGTTCTTTCTTTGGTTGGTTAGGCAGGTGTGCCTGACAGCCTGCTACTGATACTGGGTCTTTTTCTCTTGCACCCTCTGGTTTGGGCTCCAGCCCTCCTGTCTGCTTCAGCAGCTGAGTCATCTGACTCAGCTGGCTGTTATGGGTTGGGGTCATGTGGTGTTTATTTAAAAAAAAAAAAGTGGGAGGAGTGGAGTAACCAGAGTAACAGCGAACCAGAGAAGACTTGAGAGGAGTTCAGATAAGTGACAGTTATCTGGAAATCCTAGCACCATGGATTCAGAGGAACCTGCCCTAGTGACTTGCAGGGTGTGTGCCACACTTGTCTTCCTGCCGCAGGGTAGCATGAGCTACACCTGCAAACTGGACAGAGGGAAAGCAGGGCTATCCCACCAACCCTGCTGGAAGTTTCTTTTCCTCCTTTTTCTCCTTGAGTGTCATGCCTTTTTAGATTGTAAGCCTGTCATGTTTAATTGATTAAATATAAGCTGCTCTAGAGCTGTTTTGGCTGAGGAGAGGCATAACAATACTCCCTGGGTGACTTCGGGCTAGTCACAGACTCTCAAGCCCAACTACCTCATAGGGTTGTTGTTGTGAAGGTAAAATGGAGAGGAGGAGGATAATGTACACCATCTTGGGTTCCTTATGGGGGCAAAAGGTGGGACATATATGAAATAAATAAATACATAAATATATGTTAATTGTCCCTTTGCTGTGAGTCCCTTTAGAGACCCTGTGGAAAGTGTGACAGCTGTACTGGAAGGTCTCTCCTTTCCTAGCAGCCGCTCCTCTGCTCCAGCATTTTGGCCATCTAATGAGGCAGCTGCTCTTTTCCTACTACTCTCGTTTGTCCTTCCTGTTAATTCCTTTTCAGTTGCTCTTTCCAGTCATTCCTCCTGAGCCTCTTTGCCCTGAGCGTCTAGCATTCAGGCTTTTATCCGGTGCTTCTGTCCCACCTCTTCCTTCTCTTTCAAGTCCTTGAGCCATTTAAAGAGCTCCTGCCCTGTTTCACTTTTCTTCTGTTTAACCAGCCCTAACTGGTTAATTAACCAGCCCTAACTGGTTGGCTACTGTTGCTGGGCAACCTGGGTGATTGTATGATGCTCCTGCCCCCATGGCTCCTCACAGTGACTAACAATCAATGCATACTATACTATAAAGAGAACACTTAGAATGTGATTTTAAAAATCCTTGCTGATATTTGTGGCCCAGCATTCAAGAGCTGATTGCCTTTGGTTAAATGTTCTAATTTATCTTACCTTTTTTCTTTTTCTTTTTTTTCAGTCAAGGCTCTAGTCAAGAAACATTGTACTCCTAAAGCCTCACAGGAAGCTATATTACCAGAACCATTCTTTAAAGTCTTTATCACCACTGGGTTTGTAGTAAAGAGGTTTGGGGTGCAATCCTATGCATAGAAAAAATATTCTCTGCCATCTGGGGAATGCTAGGAGTTGTTGGAGTTTTTTCTGTTTAAATTGCATAGGATTGTATCCTTAGTCAAATCACCAGCAATGTCCTTGACTGGATCTGGTGAGAGAAACCCAAACAAAGATAAATAGCTCCTGGTTACCCACAGTTCAGAGAAAGAAAGGTCCACAGGTTGACTTACTTATTCCTGAATGTTTTCATTCTCAAGGCTCTTGTTGTCTAGGCCAGGACCTTCCAAATCTCCTACCCAGCCTCCATCCTGGTCAATTTCTTCCTTAGAAAAATCCCCAGCGTCCACTGATGGGGGGGGGGGGAATCCTTATTGGTTTCTGTTGGAGCACAAGGCATATTTTGAAGGCTACACGTCTGCAATAAACATTGCTTTCTGGTTCTGACCATGTTAAACAGCTATTTGATCCTTCCAGTAGCAGCTGGGATATTTCCACCTCCTCAGATGTTCTGCAAAGTTATAAGCTACAAAGCAAAGGGCTTCTTCATGCTTCCAAGTGCAAACTTAACATCACACTTGGCACAACATCAGGGTGCTCCCTTGGGCAGCGCCACCCTTATATACCTTGGGACACACAGAAAAGGCACAGTCAGAGTTGATTGAAGGAATGGGGCAGGGGAATCAAACTCCAGACATTACCACTTCTCTCAGCCCCAGCCAAAGAGAAAAATGCACCATGAGTTCCAGCCTTGCAACTGTAATGCCATCCCAGTTACACCATTTACAATTTTGCTTTGTATGCTTATGTTCCACTGACAGTCATAGACAATAAAAATTAGATTAAATTCTATAGCTCCATACCAGTGACATTTTTTCCAAACACTAGAAGAAATGTAATAATGTTTAAACAGAAATTTCCTCTCCCCTCCCATTTTTTGCAATGACCATGTATTTCAATTTTATTTATTTCACCAATTTGTCCCACCAATTTCTGAAGAACTCTTGGCAGCTTACAAAAGAATAATATCTAACACAATGGGTGACTGGCAAACCAAAATGCCAGCATAAAAACAAACACACATTCCAGTGCATGGTGTCTCTTGTTTCCTGTCTGCTGCTGGGGTTCAGCGCTTAGGGAACTGCTCCATGATGTTTGGAGTGACCGAGTCCCTCCCCTCTTCTTCCTGGTATGGTTCAAACACATCTGCTGCTTCCCCACCCCATGCTCTGTGCCAGCCTTCCCCAACCTGGTGTGTTCAACCACATGTCCCATCACACATGACCAATTACAGTGCTGGCTGGAAAGAATGGGAGTTGTAGACCAAAACATCTGGACAGCACCACATTGGAGAAAGCAGCTCTGTGGAGTAGGGCTGTTGATGCTCAGGCACGCAGGCCACATCTGGCACACCTGAGGCCCAATCCAGCTCCTCGGTGTTTCCATAGGGCCCCATGCCATTTCCCCCAACCACTGATTGTTCAATCGTTTCCTGTCTTTGGGGCAGTTTTTCCCTCATTCTAAAAGTGTGAAATGCCTCTCTGAAGCCTACCTTACTGGCAGTAAGAGCTTTATGCTAAAATATGCTGGTCTTTTTTGGACCTGCCCCCTTTGCCTTTGGCACTGGGCCCCACCCACCAATGGAATGAGGTGCCGGAGAGCTTGAATTCAGTCCTTGGGCTGAAAGAGGTTCAATGTTCCTGCTGTGCAGTGAGCCCCTGGAGGGTGCTGCTGCCCATGTGTGTCTGTGCCTACTTTTATTGCCTGTCTTGTTCCTGCCCTTTGGCTACTTGGCAACGAAATTGTTCCTTCCTTCCATAGGTCTTGAACTCTTGTCCCAGGAGAGCTGTGTGCTCTCTACAGGCCTCCTGCCCAGCTGTCAAGGTGCCCCTGTTGCCTACTCACTCCTCCGATAGCCAGAATCATCACTCATCAAAAGGGCTGCTTTCCAAGGCTTTAATTCCATTCATCCTAATGAAGCATACAGATGCTAATTGCCTGAGACTCAGAGGAACTACAAAGGAACAGCTATCTAGGGGCTTCTAAGGGTTAGGGCGTCAGTTGATCTCCGTTTGGGAAAAACACGGCAACTCTCTAAACTTAAGGGGTGGTGCCACTGGGGGTCAAGAAGTGGCGGCGCTGTGGCATCATTTATTTCTTTGTTTAAAACATTTCTTGGCCGCCTTTCAGTGCAGAAGCCCTCCCAAGGCAGCTTACAGCAATAAAATAATAAAAGTTAAAATAGTAAAAGCGATAAAAATGATAAAAACAACCATAAAAGCCAGCAATAAAACCAGCAACAATGATGATGGCAGTAACAGCAACAATAGCAGTCATTTCCAGAGAAGGCCACAGTAAAATAATATGTTTTCAAGGCCTTCTTAAAAGCCTGCCATGATGGAGCATGGCAGACCTCCAGTGGCAACTTTTTCCAAAGGTGTGGGGCCGCTGCAGAGAAAGCCCTCTCACGTGTGGTCACCCACCTGACTGCTTTCACAGGTGGGCAAGTAAGAAGGGCCTCTCTTTCTGATCTTAAAGTCCAGGCAGGCTTTGTGTGTGTTGTGATGCTGGGAGGGGTCAATATTGATCTGAGATAATTTGAAAGCTGGTATAGTGTAGTGGTTAGAGTGTTGGGCTGGGACTTGGGAGGTCCGGGTTCTAGTCCCCCCTTGGCATTGAAGCTCATGGGGTGACTTTGGGCCAGTCACTGGCTCTCAGCCCAACCTACCTCACAGGGTTGTTGGGAGGATAAAATGGAGAAGAGGAGGCTCATGCATGTAGCCTTGGGTTCCTTGGAAGAAAAAGGTGGGACATAAATGAAATAATAAAAAATCCATGGATTCCCTCTGTATGGAGGCAGCATTGGCCCTGACTGAAGGACATTGGCAGTATTTCTATGGATGGTGGGGGCATGGCTGCCATGTTTGCATCCTTTGGGGCTTTTCTGGTTGTGTATTTTTCCTGTCATAGCAACACCATATCTCTTTCCCATCCCTCAGCATAACGGTAGTATAGGATTGCTCTGTTACAGAGTTTCCCATCTTCACATAGTAGCTTTCCCTCCCCACCATTATGCTTGTACAGTTGTCAAGCTACCAGTGCCGGATGGGTGTTAGGAACACAGATGGCATTAAGAGAGATGTTGCTGCCATTGTTCAGAATTGCTTCTCTGCATACAGCTCCCTTGTTCCAAAAAGCAGAAAGAAAAACAGCTGGGCCAGAGAACATGGAAGGACACGCACACAAAAATACTTATCATGTATACCACAAGCAATGACAGGTCTACAGCAGCCTTGCCTGGCCTGGTGCTGTCCAGCTGTGCTGGGTGGGGTGTGGGGATTCTGGGACTTGTAGTCCAACACATCTGGGACCGGCACCAGGTTGAGGAAGGCTGCTGTACAATATTTTCTCTCTGAAAAGCTATTCTGCACACAACCTAACAGAAAAAAATAAATAATGTAATTTCTGTGCAGCTTCTCCGTAATGTTTATTTCTTTAATTTTGGAACAGTGCCTTTTCTGGAAAAAGGGAAGAAGTGTTTAAACAGAGGTACTTAATCATTTATGAATTGCTTATCCTCCAAAGGAGAGAGTGTGTGTGGGGGGGGATGGATTTGAGAGGGATTACCTATGCTATATAGTTTACTCAGCTGATTTCTAAGCTTTTTACTGCTCACCACATAATTGGCTGCTCACTACATAATTCTATGTAGTGAGCAGCAGAGACATATTATGCATACTTCAAATGTCTGTTTAGGATTAAAACCCAAAATGCAACAGAGTAGAAATCCCGTGAGATTGTGGCAGATGCCATGACCAACACCAGGACAGGTGTGGGTGGTGGGTTTCCTCTGCCCCATCCTCTGCTTTTTGTAACATATTGCCTGTTGAAGAGATCTGGAGTTCTTGAAAGCTTGCACAGTTTTTGTGACCTTTTGGTTGGCTTAATAAAAGTATTACACTAATACAGATTTGGGGATTTTTCTTATGACCCACACAGTTACCTTTTCTTATCATAGATCTATAGTGGCCTAACAGATAAATATTGCATTCAGCAATAAACCAAGCAATAAAACATTCTGCACCCAGTCTGCAGCACCTGGCAGGGTATGTTTATATGTATTGCATTCCCTTTTATGTGATTTCTCCATCCAGTAAATGAGAATTCCTGTTGAGAAGTGACGTATTGTAGCTTAGAGCTCCTGGGGTCAGATTCCTTACACTTCGCTGCTATCCAGCATAGTGTTCTCAAACCTAAGCCAATTCACATTAATAGAACACTTTCATGTGATCCAGAGGGAAGGGGATCCCTACATAGAGAAGGAATAAAAGACAGTGAAGGACGTTGTAAGATCAGAGGAAGAAGAGTTTTCATATATATTTTTAAAATTTAAGGTAAGTAAACCCTAAATCACACTTTTATAAATCTTCCTGGCAGCAGAAAGCTTAGAAGTTCTTTGCTAGCCAGACTTTGCAAAATGTTATACAACAAGACTTTGAGGTTTTCATTCCCACCCCCAAACACACACACACACACAGTTTACTGATACATTTATTTTATTCTCCTCAGCACAATTTGTTTTAGAGCCTACGTAGCTAGCAAGGAGTGAGAAACTTTTCTTTTTCTAGCATTATACGCTGGAGTCATACGTGTATGTGTCATAAAGCCCCAACGGGAGGGATGTTAACTTAAGATGAAAGAGAGTCTTGCAAATGGTGGAGGTGATTATCATAGTGGAGTTTTTCGTATTTGCTCTTTTTAAGCTGCCACAATTTTCAACATGGTGTTTGTTAAGTTTTCAAATGTCATGGGCAATTTATTTGTTGGGGGGTTTTATATTACATTACAGTTATAAGCTTTTCCTGCTTGTGGACTTTCCGCATAATCATGTGGGGTCTGTTTGCTGCTTGCAATCACTCATTTCTGCCTGCAATACAGATACACAACACCTTTCTTACCTCAAGTACTAGAAAAACTCTGGGGGTGTCTCCATGAGTGATTTACTCTGAGCTGGCTGCATTTGGAGGTCATTAGGGATACATGACGTTGTGGCCATCCAGCAGCCACCCTGGAGCTTATGAAAAAAAAACAGATTTCCTGAGACTGCTTAAAGTCCGATTCTTTTCCTTAATTCAGGTTCTCCGTGGTATAGGTATTGTGTGCACCACCCCCCACATTTACCTCAGGTATGCTAGCCCTGCTCAGGGGTGTGCCTTTCACCCTGACCCCAGCAAGGGGTGTTTCCTGCCCCTGTGTTTCCCAGCACAAACCAATTAGTGTCTACTCAGAAGTAACTCCCATGGTGCTCAGTGAGGCTTGTCCCCTAAATGCAAACATCAGAATTTACAGAGATTCCCCCGCCCCCTCCGCAATTGAAGTAGCACATTTTAAAGCATTAATTCCCTAAAGGCTGTAGAGCTGTTTCTTGAAGCTGTGATTCTCCATTGTTTGGTTTATCACCATTTGGAAGTAACTACTTCCCCCTTCGATCATCTGATCCTGCACAGCATTGGGTTAGAAACAGGGCTGGTTTCCCATCCTTTTGTTTCTCATGCTTGCTTTTCCCAGCTGGTTTCCCATCCTTTTGTTTCTCATGCTTGCTTTTCCCAGCACAAACATAAGTGTGTCTACTCAGAAGTAACCCCCACTGTGGTCAGTGAGGCTTGTTTCCAAAATGCATACTCCTGAAGTTACTGAGGTTCCCATGAATAGAAACAACGCATTTAGGAGCCAATATCAAAGCTTTGACGCTTCGATTGATTGCAAGGTGGAAGGGAGAACGCTGTGTTCTTGTTGCTTTAAGGGAGTAAGTAATGCAGTGGGGGAGAGAGAACAAAAGTGATTATATCAAAGGAGAAAGGGGGGAGAGCCTCTTTTATTGGTTGAGCAGCCCCTCCCAGTCAGATGACATTCACTCCAACCTCCCCCCACCCCACCCCACCCCACCCCACCCCACCCCACCCCGAAGTATGTTCTGTGACGCTACTTATACTGATGCAGTGCACTAACTTGTGGAGCCCTGCGCGGACCAAAGTGCACCAAAGCCGATCTCTTGAAAAAATCCAGATAATCCTCCATTCACTATTCCTTCCATTGTCAAGGAAAAACCGCCTCTGACAGTTTAATATAGCCTACCCAGACTTTTACCTCAAAAACATGCAGGGGCAGAATGAAGCCCCTGTTATCTGGCTCCAGTCCTCTAAATGATAATTAAGGGTGTGGCTGACTGTGGGATGCTGGGGGTTGTAGGACTTTTTTCTGTCTAAACATGCATAGGATTGCACCCTAAAGGGTTTGTTTTTGTCATTATTAATTAGATGCTAAATATAGCCAGAAGTTTATTAAAATCAAATTATATATTCAGATTTGTATTTGTATATATATACAGGTTTGTATTATACATTATAATACTGATTACTTTAGTTATTTTGTACGTATTGGGTTGTATCCATTGTGAATCCTACTTAGAGTAATGAATGGGACTTATGTTAGACCACATTGGATATAATCAATTGTCAATATACAGGAAAAAAATATGATTGGTGCATGCCTTGTGGGTTTCTCACACCCATTGTGTTATTTACTTTATTACAATTATATCCCACCATTTCTTCAGGGAGTTCAAGTTTACATGGTTGCATAAGAACATAAAAAGACCCCCAATGGATCAGATCAAAGGTCTATCAGCATTCTCTTTCCCATAGAAGCCAACCAAATCCCTATAGGAAGGTAGGAGGGGTGCAGGTGTCCTACTTTATAGAGGACAGTCCTGTGTTTGACAAGTTATCAGAGAACAATCCTCTATTTGAAGGCACCCTCTCTTTGAAGAGCTGTCTGGTCCAAGTCCAGTTTAATGTCAAGGAACCATAAGGAGAGAGAGCAGGTGTTTTGAAGTTGTCCATCAGCTGTTAGCCCCTGGAGAGCAGACTGAACAGGCACACAGGTCACCAGGCTCACCATGGTGGTGAGATGTATTGTATTTCTATTTACATTATACTTATAATTTCTGAATTTGCATCTCTATATATGTAAATTAGCATGTGCAAATGTTATGAAAATTTGTGCCTTCTTTTTGGCAATAGATTTCCTCTTTTTTGGCACTGTGTAAATGGCCACCCTATGGGAACCCCACAAGCAGGACATAAGGACAATAGCCCTCTCCTACGGTTATTCCCTGGTTGTTCTCCCAATGTTGTTCTTCCCTGATGAAGAGTTCTGCAGAACTCGAAAGCTTGTGCTGTATTCTGTGACCTTTGAATTGGCCTAATACATGTATCATGGTGATCTGACCTCTGCAGTAGGTTCGATTGAGAGATAGTGACTGGCTCAAGGTCACTCACAGAGCTCCATGGCTCAGTGGAGATTTGAAACTGGGTCTCCCCAGTTCCAGACCAATAATACTCTAACCACTTCACCACATTGGTGAAGAATTTCTGAATTCTGAAGGAGCCAAGGCAAGGTCATTCGTTTTTGGTTTTCATTAATTCCGTGTTTTATATCAGAAACTTGTTTTGTATCAGGAATTCAGCAGAGTTGCATATGTGCTGAAGAGGTGGCTGGATTGCTAAAGTAAATGTCCAGATATAGTCTGGGGCAAGTAGCCAAAATATGATGTCAAGTGTTGAAACTGAAGTAAAAACATTTTTTTAAAAAAATCAGACATACTAAACTAAAGCTGAGTTGCTGGGCAGAAGAGTAAGTTAGAATGAAAAGAAGACTACGTGAAGGCAGGAACAAGACTCTAGGGTGGAAGCACTTCAGGTCAAGCTGAAGTGAAGCAGGATTTAGTCCAGAGCTAGGCAGCTTATTCAGTGTGGAAGGCCACAACTAATATTCACATTACTTGCATGTAATTAATATAATTACACATACTGAGCTGAATCCAATGTTAGACCTACTTCGAGTAGATCCACTGAATTGAATGGGACTTAAGTTAGTCATGTAAAGATGTAATATTTATTTGTTTGTTTGTTACTTTTATATCCTGCTTTTCCTCCAAGGAGCCCGAGGCAGTGTAAATGTTCCTGGCCCTCCTCCTCTCCATTTTATCGTCACAACAACGCTGTGAGGTAGGTTAAGCTGAGAGTCAGTGACTGGCCCAAAGTCATCCCGTTTGTGGCTGGGCGGGGACTTGAACCCAGATTTCCCAAGTCCCAGTCCAACACTCTAATGACTATACCGCGCTGACTCTCAACATTGGATCATTCGACACATTGTTTTATTATGCATGTCACATCCAGAGCAACAGCTAGTGAACATATTTTCCTGTGGAAAAATGGTGATATTAGGGCATAACTGTAGTCCCATGTCAGTGCTGATTTAAAGAATTCGTGATGGTGTCTCTACACTGTAACCTGCATAGGTCCAGAATCATTGACACTGGCAACACTGGGAATTTGTGCATGTCTCAGTTCATTCCTGTAGTATTTCTCTGGTGAGAAATTTTAGCAATGCAACTGAAAGTGACACTACCATAATTCTCACCAGGCAACTTAAAAAAAAACAAAATTGCTTGGCACAGTTGCTGCCACAAAACTCTCCGATGAGAAACTAATACAGAAAAGCAGGAAGAGGAGTGTGCACCTGTGGCTGTGTTTCCACCAGCGATTATTTCAACCCGGCTGAAGGGGGTTCAAAAGATAGCTGCGAAAGTTGCCCACCGTTTGAAAGAAGTTGGTCTCACTAGCCTAACTTAAGGGGTGGGGGGAGGTCTCTCTCTCTCTCTCTCTCGTGCTTCTAAGCGCCGCTGTTCATGCAGGGCCAGTCGGGTAGACCTTCTAAGTTCCGCCCCGGCCATCTCCCTGTTGGCTCTACTTCTGCGCCTTGCATCTATTAATTCAAATTCCCCAAACCCCGCCTCTCCCTGTTTGCTGTCTCTCATGGTGGGGGAGTGTGAAGAGGGACCTTCCTCCTCCAGCTGAACCTTTGAAACCTGAGGAGCCTGCCTAGCCATGTCTGGAACTGCCTGGGAACATACCTCCCCCATGTCTGGCAGTTCTTCTTCAGAATCTGAACTGCTGTCCCACTCCCTGTGCTCAGAAGCGCTCCTTACAGTGCCGAGGTCTCTGTGTTTCCATGACATCATGGCCATTCAGCACCAGCCCTGCATTTTAATGCGGAAAAACCATTTCTTCTGAGACTGGTTACAGTCCAACTTTTCCAGCTTACTTTGGCTCCATTACTGACCTGTTTCTACAACTGCACTGGGTTCGGTATCATAGTCCTGCTTTTGGGGCATGTAGCCCAGCCTTTGTGGGTGTGTCGCTCTGACCTCAGTGACCCAACCCTTTCCCTCCCTGTTTTCCAGAAGATTCATCACCATTTTGGAGCAGGATACCGAGGGACCAACTTTTAAAACACCATTGAAAATAAGGACCAGAACACAGCCCATGACCCCAATCAAGGGGTGTTTTCTCCCATTGTGCTGAATGAGGCTTGCCCCCTCAATGACCACAGAAATAACAGAGAGGCCCTGAATTGACAAGGCACATATCAAAGCCAATTCCTTAAATGCGATTGAGTGTGATCTCGAGGCTCCAGTCCATTGCCTTAGGATGTAACTCCTTCACAGCGTCCGTATAGAGGTCCTGTGCATTAAAATGGGGGCTGGTTTTGGTCTCTTTCCCACAACAAACTAATTACTGTCTTGTCAGAAGTAACTCCCATTGTGGTCAATGAGGTCCTCTGGGTTAAGCTGGGGCCTGGTTTCCCTCTTTGTGTTCTCCCCCACCTTTCCCAGCACAAGCATATGTGTGTCTACTTGGAAGTAACATCCCCTTCCTGGGCAAGGTGTTTGAGCGGGTGGTTGCAGGACAGCTCCAGGCACTCTTGAATGAAACAGATTATCTAGATCCATTTCAATCGGGCTTCAGGCCTGATTTTGGAATAGAAACTGCCTTGGTTGCCCTGTGGGATGACCTCTGCCAGCAGAGGGACAGGGGGAGTGCGACTATGTTGATTCTCCTGGACCTCTCAGCAGCTTTCGATACCATCGACCGTGGTATCCTTCTGGATAGGTTGTCTGGGTGTGGGAGTTGGAGGCACTGCACTGCAGTGGTTCCACTCCTACTTGGATGGCTAATTCCAGGAGGTGGTGCTGGGGGATTATTGCTCTGTGCCATGGCAATTATGCCATGGGATCCCACAGGGCTCTATTTTATCCCCCATGCTGTTTAACATCTACATGAAACCGCTGGGGGAGGTTATCCGGAGGTGTGGCCTGAGATGCCATCAATATGTGGATGACACCCAGCTCTACCTCTCTCTCTCTCTCATCAAACCCAGGTGAGGCAGTGGCTGTTCTGAACCAGTGCCTGGGCACGGTAATGGAGTGGATGAGGGCCAATAAACTGAAACTCAGTCCAGACAAGACGGAGGTTCTGTTAGTGGGTGGTTCGTCTGCCCAGCTAGGTGATATTCAACCTGTTCTGGAAGGGGTTGCACTCCTCCTAAAGGATCACGTTCATTGTTTGGGGGTGCTCTTGGACCCAGAACTGTCACTTGAGGCACAGGTGAACTCAGTGGCATGGAGCACTTTTTATCAGCTTAGGCTGGTATACCAGCTACGTCCTTATCTGGACAGAGATAGCCTAGCTACAGTTATCTATGCTCTGATAACTTCTCGTCTGGATTACTGCAATGCGTTATACGTGAGGCTGCCTTTGAAAATGGTCCGGAAGCTTCAGCTGGTCCAGAATAGGGCAGTAAGATTGTTAACAGGGACTGGCCAACAAGCTCATATTACACCAGTACTTTTCCAGCTGCCCTGGCTGCCAGTCCATTTCCGGGCCCGATTCAAAGTGCTGGTATTACCATTCAAAGCCCTTAATGGCTTGGGGCCAGGTTACCTGAAGGGTCGCCTCCTCCCATATGTGTCTGCCTGGATCTTAAGATCATCCTCAGCGGCCCTTCTTCATGAGCCCCTGCCGAAGGAAGTGAGGCAGGTGGCTACTAGGAGGAGGGCTTTTTCTGCTGTGGCACCCCAGCTGTGGAATGAGCTCCCTAGTGAGGTTCACCTGGCACCTACACTGTATTCTTTCCGGCGCCAGGTGAAGACTTTTTTTTATTTTCCCAGGCATTTTAGCATTTTAGCTTTCTAGACTTTTAGCTTTGCTGTTTTAAATCTGTATTTTAAATCTCTGCATTGCTGCTAGGTTTTATTCTGGTTGTATTGTTATACTGTGGTTTTAATGTTTTATATATTTTATATTGTTTTATTGTGTGCTCTTTGGTTTTAATTTTTGTGAACCGCCCAGAGAACTTCAGCTATTGGGCGGTATAGAAATGAAATGAATGAATGAATGAATGAATGGAGAATTGTGCTCCATGAGGCTTGCTCCTGAAATGCAGGTGCATCTGAACTTTCAGGGGAAAGGAGAAAGGGGGGGAGCCTCTCTTCAGAGCAAAGCTGATTCCTTTTTAAAAATCCGGCACTCCTCCATTAGCTTCTCCTTCTGTTGTCCTGGAAACACGGCCGAGGAGGCGGGAACAGTGACGAGGTAATCAGACCCAACCCAGACTCCACCCAGCCATCAAGAAAATAATTCGTTTAGAGCTCAGTGGAAACAGCACAGAGCCCCAGGCTACAGCGATGAGAAGCTGGGTTTTTAAGGGCTGTGGAAATGGGAAAAGGAGAAGATATGATTGGTGAAAGTTGCAAACAAAGTAATGCTGATAGCATGGAAACACGCCTTGTGCTATTCTCACTGGAAATTTAACTGGGCATGATGGAGAGAAAGTACTTGGACAATGACAGCCACAGGAAACCATATCTCCAGGATTAGCACAGCAGCCCGCGTAACCCAGATTCTCAGAATTCAGACAGATTCATGCTGTCCTATCACTACACCCAGCAGAAGTGTAGTTCACTTGCATTGGAGATAACACCCACAAAAATAACAAGAGATGAAAAGCAAGTTTGCTTTGCTGAAGGCAAAGCCTTGTGCTTCTAGATCCAAAAGAATTCTCCAGGAAGACTGACTGCTGATCATTGTTCACCATCCCCACCCACGCCAAACTGCATTTCAATTTAATTGCATTTATTTGAACTCCCTCTCACTCCAAGGGTTATGCTTGCTAAAACACATGAAAGAAAGGAAGAAAGAAATCTACAGAGGTTATTACCAGAAGACATTAGCATAGCTTACCTCACTGCAGAGCAGATTATAGAGATATTGCAAAGCTGGGACAGATTCTCAGAAAACTTGGAAGTTTGCATTGGGGGGTGGGGGGGTAGAATTAATGGATGTCCATGATGCAGTTGTCAGTCTAATCCTTTATTGAAGTTAACCTACAGAGTGACCCGAATGTTATAAAAGCATTTTTTATTGTCAGTCAACCTTCGATTTCAGAGACTGATATAGAATAAATGTGAATGGGGTAAACACTTTGAACAGACATTTGAAACTGATTAAATGTGAGAAAGTTTTGAAGTGCACAATTGATAAGGACCCCCAAACTTGTGCTATTGCATAGTATTGACAAGGGCAGTCCAGAAATGTACTTGCACAGAAATGTACTATTCTGCTTGCTATTGGTGGCTAAAATACTCTGATCAAGTGAAACTTCCACCTTCTCTCAAACATAAAGCAAAAGTCTGCGAGGTAATAGCTTGTCATAAGCGCTGATTTATATAGGCCTTATTGTATTTTTCACTAAGGCTTTAATTCTATGCTGGCATTAAAGTGGTGTGAAGCTACCTACAAACACACCCACTGATGCATAGTTCATAATGAAGCCATGAAAGAATATAAACTCTTTCTGTTTGTCTTTTTTTTTTTTAAATCTGCACACTGAAGTCTGTTGTTTAGAAACAAGCATATTAGAAATTATGGCATGTTTACAAGCGCACAGCTCAGCAGGTCTGAAATATCATGCAAGTACATTCTTAAACTAATTAAATTTTTCGTAACATGCAAGTTAGGACTCGGCAAACACATTTTCTTGCTCAGGTTTTGGGTCAAGTACAACAAAGATCAAAGCTAAGATTTTAGTCCTAGGTTCTCAGCAAGGTTTGAACAAAGCAGTTTAGGAATGTGGGAGCCTGGCTGAAAGCTGCATGCACACTGTTCTTGCAACTATGGTAACAGGCTGCTGCATGGGACACCAAATGGAAAGAGCCCTACAGTCCAGCATGTTGTTATTCCCATTGGTTAATGAGTTCCTCTTTCAACAGTAGCATGTTGCACAGTCAGCGTGTGAGAGCTATGCAGGCACCTGCTTCTGACTTTATATCCACTGCTGTCACTGGACTGGATATGTGCAGAATTTTTTAAAGTTTATTTTATTTAGAACATTTTAATATCACCCTTCATCAAAGTTGATTCCAGGATGTTTACTAGATTTTTTTTTTTTTTTAGTAACTACATATTACTACAAATAAAAGATGAGTCAGCAGGAAAGAAATAGTCAACAATATTTTTAAAATACATAAAAAGTACTTTAAAGGCGCAATCCTATGGCCACTACACAGCAGCTAGATGGCCATAGCATTTTTTGTTTTGGGAACTGACCTCAGAGCCAGCACTCTGAGGTTGATTCCCATTAAACCACCTTGCTGCCCCTCCCCGGCCCCTTGTAGGTGGCGTGGTTCATCCCCGGGTCCATGCTTGTAAGAGCAGTGTGGACCAGGGGAAAGGGGGACATTCCTAGGGGTGGAGAGGGGATAGAGGAAGCGCCGGTACGATGCTTCCTATGCGCCATCCATTTTCTCCCCCTGCTCCGAGCCGTCCCAGCTAGACAGACGAAATCAGCCATCTAGCCGCAAATGCAGGGCGGCCAGAGCGTGGAGCAGATGATTGGATAGTCAGTCGCCTCCAAGTTCGGAGGTGGACGACTACCCCATAGGATAGTGCCCTCCAGGTCTGAGTGAATAAAAAGGGTGTTGCCTGTTGCTGTTGAATAAATTGTAGGCCAGCCTTCCCCAACCTGGTGCCCTCTAGATGTGTTGGACTGCAACTCCCATAATTCCCAGCCAAAAAAAGAGAGCCTTCTCCCGTATTGTCACCTGCATCATTTCAGACTAGGGAGGCATATAGAGAAAGCAGGTTATTTGAATTGGCCTCAGAAATAGACAGGCAACCAGCAGAACTCTTTGAAAACTGGACAGAGATAATACAAATGAACTGTCTCTGCTGGAATCCCTGCACTAATGTAGCTTCCAACCTGTCTTCAAAGGCAGGCCCACATAAATGTATTGCAATAGCCTTGTCTGGAGATCCAATGGGATTAATTTTGGTTTTGGTTTCATGGATACTTGTAGGGCCCTCTGGAAACACATTTGAAACCGTATTTCTATGCGTTCCTGAATCCATGTGCTTTAAGATCTCAATACAAATCTTATCAATGGACTTCTGTAAACTAAATTGTGTTTTTCTCCAAGGCCACGTAGAGCTTTTCTACATAAGGCTGTTAATTCTTGTATCTACTTTGAGTTTCGTTGCAGAAATGAGATCCAAGCTCTACACAGTTTTTCCTTTCCTGCTTTTCTGCTACATAACCTCTAGGTGGGGCTGTGCTATAGCAGAATAGCACAAATACACAAGTAGTTCTTTTGCTTCCAGAAATAATACCCCATTTTCCCTGCTCTAAAAAAAAAAAAAAAAAAGCCAGGAAAGTGCTTTTTAAAAACAGAAGCGAAACTGGAGGATCACTATGTTGTCTAAGAAACCATAAACAACTGTAAGGAATTACGAGCACACAATACATGCCTTATGTAGAAGAGCTTGTAATCCTCTGCAAATCACATTCCAGGTGTCTCATTATCCACAATTTTCATGTTGTTTTTAACTTGCAGTGTTTATAGAGGTTGCCAAGCATACAGTATTTACTGTTCCTTTTATTTAGCAGTAACATCATATTCAAGAAATATTGCATTTATTTATCAAATTCCCTCTCCATGTAAATTCTGCCTGTCTATCACATTAGTGATTTGTAGGGATGTTAGAGAATTCTGCCACGGACTCCAATGAGGCCAGATTCTTTAGAATCTGGCCCAAGAGTCCGTGGCGGAATGGGGCAATCCCCCTCCGCCACCCCGCGAAATTTCCCTGGGACGGACCCTACCTTTTGTCGTCTGTCTGGTCCATCTGCTGTCCTGGTCTGCGGCCGCGAATGGCTGCCCCAGTCTGCGGCCGCCATTTCCCTCCATACTTTAGCTGTGATAGGCTATGTAAATATTTACGTAGCCTATAACAGCAAAGAACAGGGATGCAAATAGCGTCTGCTACGCCATTTGCGTCCCTGCCTTTTGCCGTGATATACGTATACGTAGCCTATCACGGCTAACGCAGGGACGCAAATGGCGGCCGCTATGCCATTTGCGTCCCTGCGTTAGCCGTGATAGGCTATGTACATATTTACATAGCCTATCACGAAAACAGCAGGGATGCAAATGGTGTAGCGGGCTACGTAAATATATACGTAGCCTATCACGGCTAACGCAGGGACGCAAATGGTGTAGCGGCGGCCATTTGCGGCCGCAGCCCGACAGTGGACAGAGGTCCAGCTGTGGGCATCCCCAGCTGGCAGCTCCGCGGACTTGCCGTGGAGTGGAGCCAGCCAGAGAGGATTCCAGGGGGAGGGACAGATCACCTCCCCCCCACTGCAGACGCCCCGGACGGAACGGGGTGAGTAATCCGTACACTCCTAGTGATTTGTATCCCACTCTTTCTCCATGGAGTTCAAGATAGCATAGTCACAGAGATGTGAGGGTGAGAAGGGATAGTTGACTATATCTCACACATTAGTAGTAGTAAAATACTGTATTTTTGCTGTGACATCTACTTTTATTAGGGGAGGAGGCTATGGACAAATCCAGCAACCTTGTTGTGAGTGCTGTCTCTAACTTTTCCCACCCAGTGTTGACATCAGATCTGCTGGGGAAACAGGATGTTTTTGGGATAGCAGGAAAACAGGCAAGGATCAAGTGGGCGGTTTCAAACACAACTGTCCTTACTTACTGCATAATGAGGGCTTCAAGACAAGGCTTTTATGCCTTCCCTTTGTAACTCTCTTGTGTTTTCCCACCATTCCTTCTGTGCTTTTTCTATTACATTAAATCCGTTAATGAGGGAATGGCAGAAGGGCTGCACAGTGTCTAATGATGGGTAGCACAAGGACAGCCTTCCCCAACCTAGTGCCTCCAGTTGATTTGGATTCCATGGCATCTGGGGCTGATGGGGAGTTGTAGTTCAAAATATCTGGAGGGTACTAGGTTGGGGAAGGCTGCAGTGGCACTAGGAACTATCTGTCTGGAAGCACCTAACATGTGGAGAATAAACTCCATCCATGAGTCAGTGCATCAAGCAACTACAGGAGGTCTAGCGGTCCCCAAAGCACTAAGGTTGAACTATAACATTCCCTGGCATACATAACATAGAGCAAGGATAGGTAATGTGGTGCCTTCCAGATATTTTGGACTACAAGTCTCATAATCCCAGACCAGTCAATGGTGTGCAAATTGCAACACTCCCGTATCTTCCCACTACTTCTTCCTTGTTTTCTTACCATGTTAAGGAGGAAAAGATGGAAGAGCTGCACAATGTCTTTTGATTGGTAGCGCAAGGAGCCCTCCATCTGAGAGCACCCTTGGAGATGACTTTGTGAACAGCCTGCGTGCGGAATGTATTATTTGAGCTGATGTCAGCTCTGTCGATGGCATGGGTTGTTTCACACATGTCTTTGACACTGCAGTTGCCAAATGATGAGCACACTTGGGTGGACTTACCTTCGTTGTAACATGGGACTGAAAGAGGAACCACAACCATTTCTGTAGCATGAAGGGCACATTGGGGAAGAACCAGGGATAGTTATATAAGTGGAAGTGAAGTAGTGAGTGCAGATGGTTCGAGTTATCTTATTATGCAAGGCAAATATTAGAGAAAGGGGGAAATGTATTGGAAAAAGCTGCCCGTGAAACATCCAAACTCTTTTATTGCTCACTGTTTCCGAGTCTTTCCAGACTCTAAGCTGATGACTACATTTAACCACTTACTTTTATGAGAACAATTACTGTTGCCCACAAACCTGGAACCAAACTGCACCATTAAGTTGCTGTTTATGAAATCCACAGTCAACATTTGTTTTGTGTTTTTGTCAGCAGCTAGAGTCATTTGACACAGGGCAAGAACCATTTGTTTGTTAAAGGGAAAGGTAATCATGAAAATATTTCCAATGTCAAGGATAGTTTATATTTTGTTTAGGCTGCCTTAAAGATTTGTTAAACCTCGTTTACAATGTTCTTGTTACAAGAAGAGTTATATGCAGCAGCTCATAGCCGGCCTTCTAACCACAGCAATGCTCAACATTTCTGTCGATGTAAATATAAAACCAGCAACATCACAAACTTGATCTTGGCTTTTCAGAAAATCATAAAAACAATATAAAGGGATGTTCACACAAAACGCTAACGCACACTCAGTGGAAGTATAAAGACTTCTGTAAGACTTCCATCTGTAAGCACCTTGAAAACAATGCAGTGATTACTCGAAGCCAACATGGATTTGTCAAGAACAAATCCTGCCAGACGAATCTGATCTCATTTTTTGATCAAGTAACCTCTCTTGTAGACTGTGGGAATGCTGTAGACATAATATACCTTGACTTCAGCAAAGCTTTCAACAAAGTGCCCCATGATATCCTGATGAGCAAACTAGCTCAAAGTGGGCTAGATGAAACAACGATCTGGTGGATCCACAGTTGGCTACAGAATCGGACTCAAAGAGTGCTTATCAATGGGATCTTCTCAAACTGGGGAGAGGTAACGAGCGGGGTACCGCAGGGCTCAGTCCTGGGCCCAGTGCTCTTCAACATTTTTATGAATGACTTGGAGGAGGAGGTGCAGGGAATGCTGATCAAATTTTCAGATGACACAAAATTGGGCGGAATGGCTAACACTTCGGAAGACAGAAACAAAATTCAAAGTGATCTTGATAGACTGGAGCGCTGGGCAGAAAACAACAGAATGAAATTTAATGCTAAGTTCTGCACCTAAGAAAAAGAAACCAAATGCACAGTTACAAGATGGGGGATACATAGCTCAACAACACTGCAAGTGAGAAGGATCTTGGAATTGTTGTCGATCACAAGCTGAATATGAGCCAATAATGTGATGTGGCTGCAAAAAAGTCCAGTGCTATTTTGGGCTGCATTAATAGAAGCATAGCTTCCAAATCCTGGGAAGTACTAGTTCCCTTCTACCCAGCACTGGTTAGGCCTCATCTGGAGTACTGTGTCCAGTTCTGGGCACCAGACTTTAAGAAGGATGCAGACAAGCTGAAGAGGGTTCAGAGGAGGGCAACAAAGATGATCAGGGGACTGGAAACAAAGCCCTGTGAAGAGAGACTGAAAGAACTGGGCATGTTTAGCCTTGAGAAGAGAAGACTGAGGGGAGATACGATAGTGCTCTTCAAGCACTTGAAAGGTTGTCACAGAGAGGAAAGTCAGGATCTCTTCTCGATCATCCCAGAGTGCAGGACACGGAATAATGGGCTCAAGTTACAGGAAGCCAGATTCTGGCTGAACATCAGGAAAACTTCCTGACTGTCAAAGCAATATGGCAATGGAACCAATTACCTAGGGAGGTAGTGGGCTCTCCCACACTGGAGGCATTCAAGACGAGGCTGGACAGCCATCTGTCAGGGATGCTCTGACTTGGATTCCTGCATTGAGCAGGGGATTGGACTTGATGGCCTTGTAGGCCCCTTCCAACCCTACTATTCTGTGATTCTATGACTTTTGTGGCAGTGGGTCTTGGTGTGCCACCTGTGGCCCATGCACCGTAGGTTGCACACTTGGAGGTAGAGTATATACTGAGATAGTACATGTGCCAGGATGTAAACCAGGAGAGACACAATGAGGCTGTTCACACGCTTGATCTGGTTTTCTCGGCTGGGCAGGAGGATGGTAATCCGAAAGTGGGGGAATTAACGTCTGTCCCCTTGTCATGGTCAGATCACTTCCTACTGAGGTTTAGACTCTTGGCAGCCTTTCCCCTCTGCAAGGAGGGGGGCACCTATTAAAATGGTCTGCCCCTGGAGGCTAATGGATTCCAATGGATTCCAAAGGGCTTTGGGGAATTTCCTGCTGGGATGGCTGGTGCTCTTGTCAAAGCCCAGGTCGCTCTGTGGAATGCAGAGATGACTTCGACAGTTGACACGATTGTGCCCAAGCACCATCTCCCTCTGAGCAGAGCTGGCCAGCTCCTTGGTATACACCCAAGCTGAGGGCAATGAAGCAGGACGGGAGACAGCTAGAATGCAGGTGGAGGACAACTTGTGCTAAGTCTGACCGAACACAGGTTAGAGCTCATTATCGACCCTACTCTGGTGGTGAAGGTGGCAAAGAGACAGTTCTTTTCCACCAGCATTGCATCTTCTTAGTGTTGTCCAGCAGAGCTTTTCCGAGTGGTTTGCAGCCTGTTACATTCTGGACCAGGGAGAGAGACTGTGGAATTCTCGGTAGCATGCTGTGATGAGTTTGCATGGCACTTTGAAGATAAAGTCACTCAGATTCATCATGAATTGGACACCATGATTAATGCAGTTCCATTGGTAGAGGTGTCCAGAGCACTGTCTGGTCCAGTTTTATTGGATGAGTTTCAGTTATTGAGGCCCGAGGATGCAGACAAGGTGCTTGGCCAAGTCCAGTTGACCACTTGTGTGCTTGCCCTTACCCTTCATGGCTTCTTACATCAGACAAGGAGGGGATGTCTGGCTGGGTCCAGGAAGTTGTAAATTCCTCCTTGAGAGAGGGAGTGGTGCCTGCCTCTTTAAAAGAGGCAATAATCAGGCCACTCCTGAAAAAGCATAACCTGGACCCAGAGGACGTTAACAATTATAGGCCACAGCCAACATCCCCATCCTAGGCAAGGTGCTTGACCGGGTGGTTGCCAGACAACTCCAGGCACTCTTGAATGAAACAGATTATCTAGATCCTTTTCAACTGGACTTCAGGCCTGGTTTTGGAATGGAAACTGCCTTGGTCACCCTGTGGGATGACCTCTGCTGGGAGAGGGACAAGGGGAGTGCGACCATTTTGATTCTCCTGGACCTCTCAGCGGCTTTTGATACCATTGACCATGGTATCCTTCTGGATAGGTTGTCTGGGTATGGGCGTTGGAGGCACTGCATTGCAGTGGTTCCACTCCTACTTGGATGGCCAATTCCAGAAGGTGGTGCTCTGGGATTATTGCTCTTTGCCATGGCAATTACATCATGGGGTTCCACAGGGCTCTGTATGCTATTCAATATCTACATGAAACTGCTTGGAGAGGTTATCCGGAGTTGTGGGCTGAGGTACCATCAAGATGTGGATGATACCCAGCTCTACCTCTCTTTTTCATCAATCCCAGATGAGGCAGTGGCTGTTCAGAATCAGTGTCTGGGGACGGTAATGGACTGGATGAGGGCCAATAAACTGAAACTCAATCCAGACAAGATGGAGGTACTGTTAGTGGGTGGTTTGTCTGCCCGGCTAGGTGATATTCCACCTGCTCTAGAGGGGGTTGCACTCCCCCTAAAGGTTCAGGTTTGTAGTTTAGGGGTGCTCTTGGACCCAGAACTGTCACTTGAAGCACAGGTGGACTCAGTGGCATGGAGCACTTTTTATCAGTTTAGGCTGGTATACCAACAACACCCTTATCTGGACAGAGATAGCCTAGCTACAGTTATCCATGCTCTGATAACTTCTTGTCTGGATTCCTGCAATGCGTGGGGCTGCTTTTGAAAACAGTCCAGAAACTTCAGCTGGTCCAAAATAGGGCAGCAAAATTGTTAACAGGGACTGGCCAACGAGATCACATTACACCAGTACTTTTCCAGCTGCACTGGCCGCCAGTCCATTTCTGGGCCCAATTCAGAGTGCTGGTATTAACATTCAAAGTCCTTAATGGCTTGGGGTCAGGTTATCTGAAGGGTCGCCTCCTCCCACATGTGCCTGCCTGGATCCTAAGATCATCCTCAGCAGATCTTCTCTGTGAGCCCCTGCCAAAGGAAGTGAGATGGGTGGCTACCAGGAAGAGGGCCTTTTCTGCTGTGGCACCCCAGCTGTGGAATGAGCTCCCTAGAGAGGTTCGCTTTGCACGTGCGTTGTATTACTTCTGGTGCCAGGTAAAGACCTATTTATTCTTCCAGTATTTTAGCATTTTAGCTTCCTAGTCTTTAACTTTGGTGTTTTAAATCTGTATTTTAAATTTCTGCATTGCTGCTAGGTTTTATTCTGTTTGTATTGTTATATGGTGGTTTTAATGCTTTTATATTTTACATAGTTTTATGCTGCGCTTTTTGGTTTTAATTTTTGTGAACTGCCCAGAGAGCTTTGGCTATTGGGCAGTATAGAAACAAACAAAGAACACAGTAACCTGCACTCAGTGGATTAGTGTGAGTTCTTTTGAACCATGGGTTGTTTGTTGAACCATGGGTTAGCGTGTTGTCTAAACACAACATATTTTCTGCAGGGTGGGTTATCATGTTGTCTGAACACAGCCTGGGTGGCTTGTTAACCACCCTGAACAACCCCAACAACAAACCATGGGTTGTCAAGGTGGTTTATTTAAGAAAATAAGCCACACTGCATGGTTAACAAGCCACCCTGGCTGTGTTCAGATAACACGATAACCCATGGTTCAACAAATGACCCTAGTTCAAAACAACTGTCACTAAACTACTGAGAGCGGGTTAATATGTTGTGTGAACAGTCTCATTGTGTGTCTCCTGGTTTACATCCTGGCACACACACTATCTCAGTATATACTCTACCTCCGGGTGTGCAACCTATGGGCCACAGGTGGCATCCCAAGACCCACTGCCACAAAGGCCTTTCTACTTCTATCACAGGTGGGGTCGCTGGGGGCTAGAAGAGACAAAACCATCCCCTGCAACCTCCACAGCAGTTTTTCTGTCACTAGTCATGGCAGAGAAATAGTAGTCTGGGTGGAGATCCCTGGGGGCTGGGAGAGGTGAAACCTTCTCTCCATCCCCAGCGACCCCGCCCCTGAGCTCGCTCCACCACTGCTAGTGGCAGAGAAACAGCAATCTTGCTAGAAATTACTGGGGAGAGGCTTTGCCCCAGCATCTCCAAGTTCCAAGTGGGCACATAGGGATGTCTGTGTGGCATGCACTGAGATGTGTGTGTGGCAACGGGGTGTGCGCGCGTGTGCATGCGGAAGGGGAGAGAGTATATGTGTATATGGGGGGAAGTGTGTATGTGTGGGAAAGAGTGTGTGTGTGTGTAGGAAGCGGGTGTGCACACATATGTGGAATAAATGTGGGTGTGGGAGGAAGAGTGTGTGTGTGTTCATTTCCTTATGTGTGTGCACATCACTTGGGCAGCCCTTGGCCCTGTATCCAACAGTGCATGTGGCCCTTGGGGGCAAAAGATGAGCTCCCCTGCTCTAGATAGACGCATCTAGTCAGTCAAAAACCCTGCAATGCACCAGATGTCATGGTGTTGGCCCTGCACTCGCCTCCGTTTGCAGTGTTGACAGGGGACAAACATGAGAGCACCATGGCTGGTGAACGTAGTCCCTGGGGATCTGGATGTGCAGTCAATGGGTGCACTGATCCCCTTCAAAATTCATGCATTTGCTACCTTAGCCTCTCTAGGCAGAAATGTAAAGACCTGCCTCATTTCTCTTATATTATCTATAGAAAGATGGCTGTCATTTTGCACAGCTCATTTCTCCCTAGTCAAGTGCATGCAAAGCTTTCTTCCTGTTTATCACTTCAGCACCAATGTAGTTGTTCAGAACCAATTGTGTAAAGATGCTGGAACAGTCTAATACAGGAGAGCCCACTCTGGTGTTATTTTTTAGCGTCTATGTACAACTACGCTCCATCCTGGTCCTGCTTCTGCCAGGAGTTCAGGTGTAGTATGAACTCAACTTGGGGGTATATGTGGCTTTTAAGGGTACACTGTGGGAGCATATTTGCTACCCAAAAAAATCTATGTCCAAGAAACCTTGGGGTGTTTCTCTTTATATTAAATGAACCCAAATCTTTCCTTCAACACTGAAGCTCCTAGCCTTGCTCCAAGATTATACACAGATCAGCCTCCGTTCTGCAAACAGTTACTGACTCATAGTCCTATTTGCAAATTGGGGTTCCATGTGTGTGGATATTTTTAGGATCGGAGCCGATAAGTCTGGCCAACCTTTGGCTCTTCTCCAGCTCAAAATAGTAAGACCAAAGGATAGGGTTTCTGTATTCTCAAAGCCCAGTTCCTCTACAGAAGAGAGTGTTCTACTGGGAGGAAATTTTCCTGGAGATATTGGACACTAAGCTGCAGGCAGGAGTAGTAATAACTACTGCCAGAACATAAAAAATGCAACTAACATCTGCACTGAGATTGCATTATCCACTATCTTTTCCTTCATTAGATACTCTTTTTGACCAGCCCATTTCAGGTCACAGATGAGCATCAAGATGAGGGGAAACTGGTTGGGACACATGCAGAATGCAGGAGGGAGAACAGAGACATCTTCTCCATCATCATTCTGTACTAAAAGCAGCTCCTCTAATAAGGGTGTGAGACCTGCAGGATACAATATCACAGCATAATGTACTGTTATGCTCATGCCACTTTTCTGAAAAGTGAGAACATCCAGGTGTGGAACACTTGTTGGAAGGAGGTCACTGGAGGCTTATGACATTTGTGTATTACTGAGTCTATTTACAAATATACATGTTGAGCAGAGGCACAGCTTAAACACACCAACAGACAAAGGCCATGGCTTCCACATCAGACAGACAGACAGACCAGCCCAAAATGCTGTTAGCTTACAGAGCCCCAAATTCAGTTCTGTCTCTGTGTCTCTCTTTGTCTCAAACAGCAGTCTCTCTTCACAGGGAGACACCTTGATTGTAATATTTGTTTTATTTATTTCATTTCTATACCGCCCAATAGCCAAAGCTGTTTGGGCGGTTCACAAAAATCAAAACCAAAAACCACACAGTAAAACAATATAAAATATAAAAGCATTAAAACCAAAATACAATATCCTTCGTGGAGGGAGGGAGGAGTCTGCCTTTTGCTCCTTCAGGTATTTCCTAGACTGAGCCATCCAGAAAACTTAAGGGAAGTGGTCTAACGTTCAGTTCTCATGGGAACACATCACTGGGCCATTGACACTCTTTCATTATGGAGCTGACTAGGTCAGGGGTCCCCAGCGTGGCACCCCCGGGCACCTGCAAACTTTAAAAAATCAATTCTTTAAATATATGTACACAGATTTTTATATATATATATATATATTCATAGAAATCAATACCTATGAAATAAATACAACTTTGTAGCTATTATACATAGGCTTCCAAAAAAGCAGACCAAATATCCAAATAAATATCCATTTGAAGGTGGTATTTATATGCCACCTGTCCAAATATTGAAAGTGTTGTAAGGTCCTCAGTCCATTGCATTATAGGAAGCGTGTGTCTATACTTCTAATGCTGCAATATCAGTCAATCAAAAGGCTGCAGAGAATCCATTTACATTGACCATTTTTAAAATTTCCATGAAGCAGATCAGTAATTTAAAAGAATGTGCACATCGATGAATATTAAAGACTATTCCAGTACAAATTTTTTCTGTGTAATAACCTCCTCCCCAAAAGAAGCCACTACTGGATATTGTCAAGACATGTTTAAAAGAAGCATGAGCTGTATTGTACCACTAGCAATTAGCTGAATTAGACAATCCCTTATTAAAGAGATGTCGCAGTGTCCAACAGACATGAAACAAAAGTTTTTGCTGGCTAATGACACAGCCTAGCATCCATAGACACAACCGGTAAATGCCAAAGCATTGATCCACTGTTTAGGCCTTTTTGTGGTGGTACCCACAGCAGTTTCTCAAACTCCCAAATGTGCTCACAGGTCCAAAAAGGTTGGGGATCCCTGGGCTAGGTATTGCTTCAGGGCAACCCACACTGATAGCCCTACTCACAGCAACCTGATAGCAAGCCCAAAGCAACCCTGCAGTGTCTCTGGATTTTACAGATGTGGTTGCTAAGGTATTCTGTATTAACTCTGAATGGTGATAGAGCCCCATGTACCTATGGACATCTGTCTGACAACAGGACTTATTTTGTGTTTGTGGGACTGGACAGCAGTCAGTGGTTTGGATCCGGGAAGGGCCCTTCTGCAAGAGGAAAGGCTCTGCTTGTGAAAGGTCCCCTGCCTGATTTTTGGGGACCCCCTCCCCCCCACAGCTCAGTCTATTCAGTAGGGTCTCCTGACCTTCTGTGTAGCATTTTCAGGGGGCTGGAGGGGCTGCCTTGGGAAGAGGGATTGGGGAAGTCCACTTCCATCAGTGCAGTTGATCCAGGATAAATCTGGATCCAACCTTATGTCTACAATATTACGGTTGTCCAGTGCATTTGGGAAGATGTACATTGCTACCCTGACAATCCCTCTTTTATCACTATGAATACTGGTTTCTTTCATGCAGCTTAATCCTACACATGTTTCTCACAAGAAAGACTCACTGTGTTCCAATGGAGCTTGATATGAGGTTAGGGGACATAGGATTGCAGCCCTTGTCCTGCTACCTTTTCACTGTACATTTTCTTAGTTGTTATCTGGCTGTCGGCTCTTCCTCTATTCCACCCTCCTTCCCTCTGCTGGAACAGGAAACTCTTATTCAAAACACAGAAGCTCCATTCACATAGACAGGTGAGCCCTGTGCCTCGGAAGGAGACTGTGTGTCAGCCACTGCTTTTCTCAAATTGATGCCCCGCTTTGCCAGAAAAATCGGAGATGCCCAGTTTGAAAACCAACTGTGGCCTCTCTTCAGTTTTTACTTCTCAGGGTGCTATCACTCAACTGTCTAAAAAGGCAGAGAACAGAGTTTCCAACTCTTCAGACTATCCCTACGATCTGGCCTTGAAGCAGCAGCATCTGCAGACATTGGCAGGTGACCCTGTTTTGTTTCCATGCCATTAAAACCTTCACCTGCTGATTTCTGCATATCAAGTGGTTGCTGGCACAAAGACAGGACTGGCCAGGTCCTCCTGGCCATCAGGCAGCTCTAGAGGATGAAGGGGGAAGTACCTTCAACTTCCCCCTCCTGTCTCCATTGGGTGAGCAGGAAGAGAAATCTCTTGGGTCCTAAAATCTGACATACATGTATTTGCTTACTGCCACTGATCCATGGAAAGGAGCTCAGTTTTGGGGAGAGTTGTGGTGCATTCTCAAGGCTTCCTTTAGTTTCTGAAAGAAGCTTAGAAACATCCAGCTTTTAAGGTGCACTAGGAATTATTTTGCATAAAACAAAACACAGCATATGTGTGCAAGAATCCTGTTTTTCAACCACATATAGGCACATGCAGGACCGGTTACAACTTTCCAAGCCACATGTTAATGTTTTCATTGTATTTTATTATATATTTTTGATTTGAACTGTGATTTCAATGTTTATCTGGTGTACCTTGTTTTATTTAGGTTCTTAGCCACCCTGGGCTCTTTTTGAGGCAGGGTGGGATATAAACCAAATAAATATTAATAATTCACTTGTAGTTCCATAATGCATGAATCAGCATTGAGAAGGCACTGCTGAAAAAATTTTCCTCACTTTTCTCTGAAGTGATGATGAGGGCTACAAATATGTGATTAATTGGATATCAAATTCTACCAAGCAGATTTTCCAGTGTGTGTCATGAATATAGTGGGTATTTCTATCTGTGTATCTCTTATCTAAGGAGAATATCCCAGCTGCTTAATGCCTAACTCTTCACTCACAGCTCCTTTCAAACCTTACAATACAAATAACAGCCCTATTGCCAATAAGATTTATGGATCCTACCCAGATAATGCAGAGCTGCGTATTATTCCTGTATTGTCCTAGTTCCCTCAATTGTTTGCAAGCGTACTGAAATCTCACTGGAGGAAAAGTTATTCCTGTAGTCTCCAAGTTCCCTCAAGTGTTAACAAATGTACTGAAGTCTCACTGGGGTGGTGGTGGAACAGCCATCTTTAAAAATAAGTATCCCTAGCTCCTGAAAACAGATAGCTTGATACTGCTAGCAGCTTGTTTTTATGACTGGAAAATGATAACACAGAGTATAAATAGTCCCAGAGCCAGCCTGGCCAAGCAAATGCATTACACAAGTTTAGCTCAGTCGTCAGGAGAAATAGATTAGGTTTTGCCATCTGGGGTGACAGAAGCTGGCTTCATTCATTTCCTTCACAACAACCAGACAGAAGGATCTGCTGGAGCTCCCCTTCCTTTAGTACCTCCTGATCTAATTAGAAGGTGTGATAATACGGTTTAGTAACTCACATACAATGAGCCACCTTATTTATTAAGTGACTTCCTGTTCCTGCAAGGTGGAGTGTATGCCTCTTTAGGATTACAGCACTTGTATACCACAAAGATCAAACAAAAATACAAGGTACCTAATCTGCACCATTTCACATTGTTTAAAAAAAAAATCTGAAAAGCCTCCTGTCCCTCTAGCAGCTGCAAATGTGTACCATGAAAAACTGTTTTGGAGGAAAAGGCAAATTGGTGTCTTCTTTTGTCCTCTGTTTTTGGTGATGCATTTCCTCTTTTTTTGGTGATGTGTAAGTGGCCACCCGATTTTAAATCCTAAAGACAAGTCCCACCAACAATGATGATTGCCTTTGCTTAAGGTGCCCTTTAAATATTCTACCTGCCACATGGGAGCTGCCATCCTAGAGCAGATCCCATGGGGCTGGGAAGCCATCTGAATGACTCAGCCACATGACGGGCCCATTACATAGGTCTTTCTCATGGCAGAAATAGAAGTGTCCTTTGCATGTACCTTGGGCTGCATGAGAATCACTTTTTTGAGAACAGGTCCCATGGGGCTATGATATCAGTGGCCCAACCACATAGGTCTTTAACATAGAATCTGTACCACCTACAGTAGGCTCCAAATAATGTGCAATGTCCTACTGATTCTTTGGGAAAGGCCCACATTAAACATCTACATGTCTACACAGAGGCGGAGATGAACTAGCAGAGTCTTGTGGTGGTACAGCAAACTCTACCAATTTGGGCTGTAGGTGAGGACTGAGGATTCATATTTTTTCAGTATTGCCTGCGGAGAGAAAACATCCCTACAAATAGAAAACCACAGCAGGGCTAGATCTACACTACTGCTTTATAACAGTATCGAAGTGCACTGATGGCTGTTGGAGCACATCACACATTCGATATACTGCTTTAGTTGTGTTATTTCCTGCTTTTTATTCCACATTATCCAATATACCGCAACAAATGTCATTGTGTGTCCTACAAGGTATAAATGCACTAGAGAGGTATAGCGTTACTATGATGGGATTGTATTGATATGACACAAGGTGCAGATCTGGCCCAGGACTGGGCTACAACCTTTTTCCCTGATATGCTAGGGTTTCTTTATTGCAAGGAAGATGTTTGTTTGTTTTTTAACATGGGGAATATTTTAAAAAATGGTACCCCCACCTGCAGTTTGAAGTCCAGAATTCTACCACCTAGCCCAGGCCTATTTAGAAGCCGCCCTTATAGAGCTGGAGGAACATGTAAAGGGCACCGAAGACCAGGCCACACAAGAGTGTGTCAATGCATTCCAAACATTCCGGAGTGTGGGGGGGCCTGAATAATCTACCTTCCACTGAATAATTCAGGGCAGGGTGTTCACAAGGGCAGTGCCACACATACCAGTGTTATGCAACCATACATAGAAAACAGACACACATTTATTATAAGCTAGTTGTAGCTTCTTCCTCCTCCAGTTGCTACAAGAATAGATGCCTGTTTTAAATCTACATAGTACTTTAACATTTTGCAAATGTTTCCCTCACAATATGCCTGCAATGTTTTGTTCCTGTGTCCTTAACACCAGCAACCTGAGATACAGAAATGAAGCATGAGAAGCTTTTCTTGGCATTAGTATAAAGCGAGGGGGGAAACTACATGTTTTACATGTCAGACTGCTATTACAGTCACAGGAGCTTCTTAGGTATTTATCTCATCTTGTAACGTTGTTGATGCGTTTAAAACTTTTAAAATATTCTTTTAATGTGTTCTATCATTGGTTTATTTGTATGTGGTTTTATTATGTATGTTACCCTGAGAGCTTTTGCTACAGGGTGACACATAAACTGAGATTCTTCTTCTTCATCTTCCTCTTCTTCCTCTTCTTCTTCTGCTCCTCCGCCTTCTTCTCCATCAGATGGACTACATACACATCTGTGTTCTACTCCAGGTCTCTCCCAATCTTCGGTCTAGTGTTGTTTTCTAAACTATGCTATGATATCCTTATTTTCCCAATTAGTGTGTGTGTGTGTGTGTGTTTGTGTGTGTGGGTGTGGTTGGTAAGAAATATTCACACACACAGAAAACATGCCTGTTGGTTTATTTGGTTTTTTTTAAAATCCATATCAAGGATAATATTACTTTTATTTTTTATTTTGGAAAGTTTCTATCCTACTTTTCCATTGTCAAAGCATTGCACCAGTCATCTTACATTGTTTTAAAAACACCCCCCCCCCTCAATATTCAATAAAACAATTTAAATAGTAATAAAAACTGAGACAACAGCAGTTGGTAAAACCAGCTAAAAAGGAACTGATCAGTCATTAAGAACTCAAATCAGGCCAGCATAAGATCCGTGTATATATATATATATATATATATATATATATGGAAAAGTCTTGACTAAGCAGAAGAAGACAGAATACTTGGATGCAGCCACAGAGAAGGCTCTGTCATGCATCCTAACCAACATCCGCTCAGCTATAATCAGGATGCAGAGATGATCCTCTAAATCAGAACTTAGGGAACGGACAGGATAATATGGGAGGAGACAGTCCTTTCACTTACCTAGGCCCAAGTCATTTAGGACTTTAAAGGCAGTCACCAGCACCTTGAATTGTGTCTGGAAACAAACTACTAACCAGTGCAGGTGTTGTAAAATGGGTGTAAGATGCTCACACAAATGAGCATTAATTATGGGAAAAGGGGTCTGTGTAATTTGTCTCACAAGTTAAACATCAGTAGAAGTAAATATTTGTTGCGATGAAAAACCTTGGAATCAAGGATGGAACATTTCCACTGGCTAGTTCTCAGTAGGAAGGACAATGGTGAAAAACAACTATTGGTCTATCTATTGGTCTATCAGTGCTATATTTTAACATTGTTTTCTCTTCAGTGTGACAATCAATTGCAAGTAATTCATCGGTGGTGGTGATCCCTGCTAGACTGAGGCTGCAATCCTAAATGCACTTACTAGGAAGTAACATCTTCATGTTGTGCTAACACTACCACCCACAGCACTGTATAGAAACATGTTAAGTCTTGGGCCTTCAGCTCTGCCTATGAGACCATGTTGGCTGGTTCTGAAACAGGCTTTGTCATCAATCTCTTGTATTCAATGGTGCTGGCAAAGTGTTAATAATAGCAATTAACTCATGGTATAAACAGGTGTTGTGTCTCTTGCATCATCACATTTCAAAGAGTTTCTGTCTACAGGACTCCACCTCCCCAGTGTGAATCACTGGAAAATTATTTCTGACATAGATGGTCATGTTGGCATTGGCTACCAAGCACTGCCTGAAGAGAATAGGAAAAACAAACAGGCCTGAAAAGGAATGCTGAATTCATTAAAACATACACACACAAATCCATACTTCTTCATCTAGATCTGCCTCTTTGAAGCAGTGATAGGGTTGTCACTATTTTTTCTGCCTGTGCTTCTGTTCCTTCAACAGCAGCCTGGCTTCACACTGTGGAAGCTTGACCGGTATGTTCCAAGTCCTGAGTCCACTTCCTCTCTTGTTCTTGCCCTTCAACCATGCTTGTTGGAGCGTAGCTGACTTCCTGTTCTAACTTGTGAACCGCCCAGAGAGCTTCAGCTGTGGGGCAGTGGAGAAATATAATAAATGAAATGAAATGGTGCAAGCCAGAAAATATGCATGTTCCTAAATCCCTTGATGCAGTGATATCTGAGGCAGCCATTGGGTCTTTTCCTGGTTCTGCCATCTGCCCCTCTCCCCCACCTGCTATATTGAGCAGGACTCCACATGCATGGCCTCTGCGCATGAGCAGCACTCCAGATGCGTTTTGTATTGCAGACTTTCTGATGTTCCATGCTGCCTATGTCAGAGTACCAAAGAAAAAACAGAAATACAACTGGAGTGACAGTTGTTGCTAATGTTGTGGTTTTCTTGCAGTGCATTTTCACGACTATGTGGTACATTTTAATGACGTGATTTCAAAATGGTGCACCATCAGCACATCTGTGTTTCAAGGATAAGGTGGAGTCTGTTTTGCCAAAGACACATCTCAACAATGACATTGACATGCGTCTAATCTTTCATAGATGTGAGTTCACACATGCATGGTTATCATTTGATGGCTGAAACCACAAGCAACGTCTTGTCTGTCTCAGACAGCCACTACATATCAAACATGGAAGATGAAAAATTCATATTGCTAGACAATGACCTGGTTCGCATGATAAAAATAAGCCACAGTGGCTTGTTTTACTCCCCAGCGTGGGCTGGGCACCATTTCCCTAATTACCCACCTGGGTCCAGCTTGTTCTGTTGTCCGAAATCAGCTGGCATGGCTTGTTTGGGGGGAAACAACTGCTCAAGCTCCCCCTCAAACAAGCTATGCTGCCTGGGTTTGGACAACATGACAAGTTGTGCTTGGGTGGGTCATTAGGTAAATAGCACCCAACATTCACCAGGGCTTGAAACAACCCACAGTGGCTTTTTTGTTCATGCAAATTGACCCACTGGCTGGGTTCTCATGATCCGCAGGGGAAACTATGCAGCATGGGTTGTTTCCCCTGCCCCCGCGTGTGCCAACCATTTGCTTAATTACCTGCGCTGTGTCGCAGGTTGCCGTATTGTCCAAACCCAGCATGCAGCGCAGCGGGTGTAGTTTAACCCACCCCACAACCCATGTCTTGTATCAGGTGGGTTAGAAGTTACCCCAGGTTTGGACAACATAGCACCCTGTGATTCAGGTAATTAAGGAAATGCTGGGCACATGAGCAGCGTGGGCCGGGGCAGGGACAACCCGTACTGCGTAGTTTCCCCCGCTGATCATACAAACCCAGCCACTGTGTAAAACTACTTTTCATTGGAAGAAATTGACATATTCAGCTGGAGGTCTGATACTACATCTATTGTGGTTCAGTGAAGTATATGCATGTGTGAATCAGCTGCAAGTATGTCTTAAGGTGCATAATATCACAAGTAGTGCTGACATTTGTTTAAAATTAAGTTATTGCACAGCTTAACATGAGTTTACACCAAGACAACAAACAGAGTCTCATCCAGTTCATATTTCCCATACATGATCCTGAACCTCAAAATTATCACCAATATTCCAATGGTGGCCATTTATGTTTCATATCAGTTGCTGTGCCATCTACACTTTTTGGAATATAGACAGTTGTCAATTTATGTTTTTGTGATGTCTGAGAACTTCCTTAGTCATTCCCTAGTTAAGGAAATGTTGGATAATTTATAATTTTTAGTTAATAAAATTAGAATAGTTTGTTCTATTGCAGCTGCCAGCAAATGTTTTGCAACTATCAAAATTTCTGAGGAAAAACAGGTACCTATTCTGTTGCCATATGAATTTTATCTCAAACTGAGATTATTTTAGTCTTCCTTTGTTTGCGATGAAGATACAAAGAATCCCTATAGTTGATGAAGCCATTCCAAGGTGAACTGTCTCACCTTGGGATAGCTTGGTCATCTATCATCCTGCTAAATTCTGAGGATTTTTCAAAGTGTCAGGCACAGGTAAAATGGTTCTCTCTATGTATCCATGGTACTATTTTATTTATTTATTTATTTATTGCATTTATACCCCGCCTTTCTTCCTCTCGCAAGGAACCCAAGGCGGCTTACATTATCCTCCTCCTCTCCATTTTATCCTCACAACAACAACCCTTTTACCTGCCATTCTTATCACTGTTTTAGGGTGTTAGTTGGGGGCTGTACTTGTAATTGTTGTAGTATTGTGAATTGCCCTGAAATCGATCATGGGTAGTAAAGAAATATTTTAAGAGTGCAATCCTATGCATGTTTAGACAGAAAAAAGTCCTACAACTCCCACCATTCCCCAGCCAGCATGGCTGCTGAGGCATGCTAGGGATTGTAGGAGTTTTTTCTGACTAAAAATGCATAGGATTGCATCCTAAATGAATGAATAAATAAATAGTTTCAGTATCTTCTATGGCAACATTTTAAAATATAAGCTGAGAGTTTGGAGACCATAGCAATCGTTTGTAGCCACATTCAGTGTGTGTGTGTGTTTGTAAAATTATACTCACATAGATTCCATACATCATATGCTGTATATTAGCCTTATATTAGATGGAAAGCACAGAAAGGTAACAAAATGTCCATTCTGTGATGTGTACTGGTACGTCTTTCTACCACTCCAAATCCACAGGGATCTTTCTCTCCCTCTTATGTAACACTGTGGGTAACTGACTGGTTCTGCTCTGTACCTGGGGTGGAGTCAAAGTTATTTGTTCAACTGGTTATGCTTAATTTAAGGTGGGTCATTTAAATGAAGGATCATTTCATGTGATTCGGAGGAAAGGAAGCCAGAGAAAGAAAACAAAAGGTAGAAACTTGTGAGGTGTTGTAGCTGAAAACAGTAAGCTGCTAGAGATGTTTTTCTAAAGTGCCAAAAGGGGTCCAGAGCAACCAGATTTTTCTCTTTCCTGGAATGTAAGTGTGTTAAGAATTTCTTCCTATTATTATTACATCAAAGGGTTTTTGTTTCATGCAACAACAAGGTCTCCAATTACTTGACTAGACCAGCTTTATATGAGCACTATTTTCCGAAACACAGCTGTGCTTAAATGGTTTTAATGAGATAAAATCTGCATGTTTTAAATGTCAGCTATCTAGAAATAAGAAGGGAAACTGAAATAGCATTCACTGTTCTTTGAAAAAAATATTTAAAAGAGTAACATAAATATGAAAATGTCACAAAATGTACATATTCGGAGGACTTAAGCCTAGAGGGATTGAAAAATCTTGTAAAGCTTCTCGAGAGAGTGTTATATTTTCAAATGTAATGCTTTGGGATTATGTTTTAATCTGCAGCAATGTCTTTATAAAGAGATTTGCGTATTAATGAGAATTCTAGAGAGACAATTTACCCATATTTTTGACATTTGGATAGATATATTTTCAGTGCCAGCCTACCGAAATGTCAGCTGAGAAGCCCAGGTGACTTCATACTGCAATGTGCATGGGAAGGAATTAGATAGCTAAGAAAAGCATTATAGTGCGGTGTAAAATGAACCAAAGTTATTTCTGCTGCAATGTATAGGGCTTACAGCATGATCCTAAGGATATTTCCTCAGAAATAAGTCCCTCTGGTTTTGATGGGAGGTACTCTCTAGACAGTATGAATTTGAGCACACTCCGGGAGAGAGCGGAGGACAGGAAGGCCTGGCATGCTATGGTCCATGAGGTCACGAAGAGTCGGACACGACTTAATGACTGAACAACAACAACAACTCTCTAGACAGTGCATTTAGTAGTGTAGACTTTGGGGTTCGTCACATGGAGCTTTTATCCTGCTATTGAGATGACTCTCTCTTGGAAGTTTGCGGGCTCTTTAGATGACGCCGTTACCCTCCAGGGTATCTCCTGCCATTTCCTCCAGCCTGTCTTGTGTTTTCCTCAAATGCAAAAAAAAAAGGTATTTTTTCCAGCCCATGGAACAGGAGCGCCATGACCTCCCTGTGAAATTCTCCAATACTGGGAGAAATCGCTGTCTCTGCCTGCCATGGGTGTTTGTTTTCATTTGTTGGGGGCACGGTGAGGATGAGGTTTGACAGGAGCGAGGGCAAGAATCGCTTGCCAATTGCATCTCCTGCCTCAGTTTCTCAATTGGTGGGAGAAGAGGGTAAAATGCCTCCCTGCAGCAAAGGGAGACACATCTGATCCCCCACCCTACCAAGCTCAGAATCAACGTCCTCTGTTGCTTCAGAGCACCCTATTAAGTTCAATGGGGCTTACTTCCAAGTAAGTGTGCCAAGGGTTGCAGATTTATAGCGTGGTATTATCTCTGCTCAGAAGTAAGTCAGAGGTTTCCTAGGGGCTGCGAGAAAAGAGTACAGCAGAAGTTAAGCTATGAAAACAAGACTCCCTCTGCCTCCTTTGCACACATGCCAGGGAGGGAGGGAGGCCCTCCCTCAGTTCAAACCATGTGGCTGCCTTGTAAAGAAGCCCTTCCTAATCCTGCAAAGAAACTGAGAGCAGGAAGCTCCAGAAAGGATGTGGGGCTTTGCGGGGGTTTTGCTTAATGTAGAAACACCCTTTGTGTCTACTCGATAGATACAAAGAAGGAAAGAGGCACAGGATTGCAGTATCAGGCTTTTTGAAACTGATGTGCCACTATCTATTATTTTTGTATTTTTAAAAGGCAAGGGGAAGTCTTTGACCCGATCCTTACATTTCATGTGCACTTGAATGTTATTTCGTTTCAGTGGAGGAACCCCATCCATTGATGCAAAGGACTCAAATGAACAGGGTGGATACAGTTCAGGTGACGGAGGGCTCTTTGTATGCGCTGGACTTCTTTGGCTTTGAACAGATTACTAGTTTGGGAAACTTACATTTCATGCTATCTAACCATAGAAATGAATAATGCAAAATTATAAGAAAATAATGAATTATCCATGGCTTATTAAAGGACAAGCATCAGACTCATGTACTCCCCCACTCCTCTCATGGGCCAGTTTTAGTGCTTCTGTTGTGGTTTGTTTAAACCACATCTGAATGTGGAAACCATGGTTTAATCTTAGTTTACTAACCAGGATATGAAACCAGAATCACTGATTCCCTGATCATGTAAACAAAAACAAGAACATGTTGATAATGATCCAGAATGAGTAATCTGAAACCAGAATGTTCCTAACCATGAACTTATGTACCATTTTGCTTATCGTGAGTAGACAAGTCAACTGTTATTCACAGTAATGATTTAGGACAGCGGTGGGGAACGTCTTTCAGCCTGAAGGCTGAAGCTGTTCGGGATGGAATCCCACCTAATGGTGAGTGGGGCTGAAAGCAAAAGGGGCCAAGCCAAAATATCCCCAAATGTACCATCCTATTGTAGCTTAAAGCTCTTACTGCCCATAACTGGTTGTTTGGTTTTAATTTTTGTGAACCGCCCAGAGAGCTTCGGCTATTGGGCGGTATAGAAATAAATAAATAAATAAATAAGCCTTAGGAAAGCATTTCAACCTTTTAGAATGGGGGTGGGGGGAACCTGCACAAAAGCCGGGAAAGCACTAGTGGTTGGGGGGAGGGGGTAGAGCCAAGGGAAAGGGGTGTGGCCATTTGGGGAACCCTGGAAGGTCTGATTTGTCCCCTGGCCTCAGGTTCCCCGCTCCTGATTTAGGACAAACTTCATGCCAACAGGAGGCCTGGAACCCAGTAGTGGAGCCAGGGAGGGAGGGGGCAAGGGCTGAAGAGAGAGACCCACGATTAAAGAAAGCTGCAGAAGGGAAATGGTGGATGGGAGGGGAGTTAAAGAGAAGTTGCATGAGCATGGTACAGTGCATAAGAACATGAGAAGAGCCCTGCTGGATCAGACCACTGGCCCACCTAGTCCAGCATTCTGTATACACAGTGGCCAACCAGCTGCCAACTGGGAACCCATGAGCAGGACACGAGCGCAACAGCACCCTCCCACCCTTGTTCCCCAGGAACTGGAGTACATAGGCTCACTGCCTCTGGTACTGGAGGTAGCACATAGCCATCAGGACTAGTAGCCATTGACAGCTTTTTCCTCCAGGAATTTCCAGGAATTTTTTCCTCCAGGAAAAAGGCATTTTTCCTCTAACCCCCTTTTAAAGCCATCCAAACTGGTGGCCATCACTGTGGTAGCGAATTCCATTGTTTAACTATGCGCTGTGTGAAGAAGTACTTCCTTTTCTCTGTCCTGAATCTCCCACCAATCAGCCTCATAGGATGACGCCGGGTTCCAGTATGTTGAGAGAGGGAGAAAAATGTCTCCCTATCCACATTCTCCACACCATGCATAATTTTGTAGAGTTCTATCATGTCTCCCCTTACCCTCCTTTTTTCCAAGCTAAACAATCCCAGCTGTTGTAACCTTCTCTCATAGAGGAGTTGCTCCAACCCCTTAAGCATTTTAGTTGCCTTTTTCTGCACTTTTTCCAGCTCTAAAATATCTTTTTTTAGGTGTGGTGACTGGAACTGTACACAGTATTCCAAGTGTGATCACACCATAGATTTGTATAAAGGCAGTATGATATTGGCAATTTTATTCTCAATTCCTGTTCTAATTATGCCTAACATGGAGTCTGCCTTTTTTACAGCAGCCACACACTGAGTTGACATTTTCATTGAGCTGTGCACCACAACCCCAAGATCTCTTTCTAGTGGGTGGGAGAAGGTTCAGAAACTCCCCTTCCACATGTCTCCATCACACCCTCTTAGAGGTGATTGGGGGAGGCCTATGTTTAAACATGGGGCTGCTCTTTTCATATGTAACCAGCCTTTATTTATTTATTTTATTGCATTTATATCCCGCCTTTTTTCCTCTTGCAAGGAACCCAAGGCGGCTTACATTATCCTCCTCCTCTCCATTTTATCCTCACAACAACAACCCTGTGAGGTGGGTTGGGCTGAGAGTCTGTGACTGGCCCAAAGTCACCCAGTGAGCTTCTATGGCCAAATGGGGACTAGAACCCGGTTCTCCCAGTTCCTAGTCCAACACTCTTGCCACTACACCACAGTTCACACAATCATGGCGTGGTTAACAAGCCATGGTGGCTTGTTAACCCCGCTGCAAGTGCCAGCCAGATTTTCTTAATTACCTGTACTGGTGTGGTTTGCCTTATCATCTGAACCCAGGTGGCATGGCTTGTTTGAGGGGGCAGCCACCTTCAAATAACCCATGGGCTGTTGTTGGGTTATTTGCGGGTTGCTGCCCCCCTCCCCAACAAGCCATGCTGCCTGGGTTCAGATGACATGGCAAGTGATGCCAGCAAAAGTGATTAGGGAAATCTGGCCAGCACATGCAGTGTGGGAAATAAGCCACCATGGCTTATTTCCCTCGTTGAGATCATGCGAACCAGCCCACTGAGTAAAATGAATCAAAGTAGCAACCCGAAGATTGTCATTCTATCCACGCTTACCTAGGAGTAAGCCTCATTGAATATAGTTGGACTTTTTTTTTTTTTTAGTAAACGTGCATAGTATTGCATTGCAAGTCTCTGAATTCCAGCCTAAAGCAAAGGAGGAGAATTCTTTATAATCCCACAGCATTGCAGCCTTGTGGGTGATGTAAAGTAGACATTAAGAGATTAGCTCTTATTAGCTGAAAAGAAAACAACTTCATATATATGCACACATATCATCTGGGTGCTGAATTTCACAAGGCTAATATTCTTGTTCTGGTTGGAATCTTTTAGCAAATCATTTAAGAAATAAAAAAAATCAGTGGAACAGGAAGTGTGTGTGTATACAAATTAAGCCAGGCCTTGGTTCTGCATCATTCAGCAATTCCTTATGTCAATTACAGACTGAAGTAATGTTTCTAAAATTAGGACTGAGAATGATGCAAAAAGTATAGAAATTAAGAAACATTTGTTGCCCGAATCTGGCCTTTGAGCTCTGTATGAATAAGGAATATAATATAAATACTGCGATTGATGAGCAATTGAGATGCATACATGTAAAGCTAGATGGGAGGGGCAGTAGTCTTACCAAGATATGTTTGTGCTGCTATTTCAGTGCTGGGAAACCCCCTACGTGACAGAGGCACATCATGCAAGGGGCCGCTAAGCTGCAGGGAGTGGTGGGGAGAATGTCTTGTTTACTGTAGTTAACTTTCATTTGCCTGTAACTTCATACAAACATTTGATGGTAAAATAAAAATGATGTTACATATATAGTTTGCATTAGACTACTGTCTAATGCAGGGATGGGGAATATGTGGCTCGCCAGATGTTGGTGGACTACAACTCCCATCATCCCTCACCATTGGCAATGCAGGTTAGGGCTGATTGGAGATGCAGTTCACCAGCCCTGATCTAATAGATCATACTGTACAGTAGTAAGAGTCTGTTGCTATGCTTAGGGGATCTCTGCTAGTCCCTTAATGGCCTGGCATGATATGTTGCAAGAGAGTTTCCCTGTGTTTAGTGGCATGCAGGATGGAATCCCCCCCACACACACATATATACATTCTTGTCTTGCACAGAAAGCCCCCTGTTCGTACCATGGCAGCTACAGCTGGAGGTGGGATCAGACTGTAAATGTATGAGCACACAAAAGTGTAACAGATCTACCAATAGATGCATGAGCAAAAGTGTGCTTTATTTGTTCAGGAAGAAATTCAGTCCTCCTCAGAAATTCTTTACCACAGGTCTTGGTAGACATCTTGCAGGAGTGGTCATTCCTAGATGCAAGTTCTACATCTGCTTAGAAGAACCATCATTTCCTAGGAAACCTCAGTATGCCATTGCTACTAATCTTGTTAGCACCAAGAGCCTCCAGAAGCTGCGGGAATAGTAGCTGTGTGTGTGATATGCAAGGGAGGGGGGAGCAATGCCAGACCAAGATATTTTGTGACCTCAATGCAATTGGCTCCCCCCGACTCCCCTGTTAGGGCCAACACTTTAAAAAGTCTTCCTGCACCGTTGAGACACCAGTTCCTGCCTTCATCCATCCCCTCTCATAGTGCTGCCAAAAGCAGGTTGCTTCAGCCCTTCAGGCTGGCCCTGACAGGGCATGAGCAAGCTAGGGCTGCAAAACCATGATCTGGCATGGGTCTTCCACTGCTTAATCTAGCCTGCCATCCAAATCTATATTTGCAGGGGCAGGGCACACCTCTAGGCTTGGCAATATTTTTTATTGGGAACTGCTCGGGGCGGTGTGTGACAGGCGATTTTCTTCCTCAAAGTTATTTTCCCACAGTGTATACACAGAGGTCTGATGGTGGTTCATTTCTTTCAGCTGGCTTTCTTAATGTAAACGGGTGATCCTGAAACCTTCGTGTCAAAATGGGCAATGAAAACAGCAGCCTAGAAAATCAGGTGAGTGTGATAATACATTCAAGAGAACTAGAGACAACCTTTTTCTGAGAGTTACTATGTTTTCAAAAGTTCCAGTCTAGGATTCATAGGATTCGTATGTGATGCTGGGTTGATGGCAGTGCTCTTCATGCATTCAGGGTCATGAACGATGGGGAGCGGGGAATTGGTCTCTAGAGGAAAAGGTTCCTAGAGGATCTCAGTCTGAGATCCACATCAGCAAGAAACTTGATCCAGGAATGCTAGCTAGAGCCATGACTAACCATCAACTGGATTAGATGCAATCATAATCCAGCTGAGACAGGCACTGATTTTGGCAGGACAATTCAAATAGGTAAGGTTGGGCAGAAGAGGTGAGGTAAAGGAAAGGAGCTAGGACCGGTACAGAAGTTTAGACAAAAAAACAAGAACTGGGGGATATTCTAAAATGAATGACAGAGAATGGCAATGGAATGCCATTCTGAATAGCTGGTAAAATGTAGAATAATGTCACTGTAGAAGCTTTGTTGCACAGAGAGAAATTTAATTCAGACAAGACAGAGGTGCTCCTAGTCTATACAAATGCAAATTGGGGAATTGGGGTTCAGCCTGTTTTGGATAAGCTTGCACTGCCCTTGAAAAACCATGTTAGCAGTTTGGTGTACTCCTGGATTCACTCCCAAACATGGATGCCCAGGTTTCTTTGGTGGCCAGGAGTACTTGTGCGTAGCCAAGCCTGGGGTGCCACCTATGCCCATTCCTAAGAGTGTCTGATCAGGTCATGGTGACATATACCTTAGATACATCTCATTTGGATGACTGCAACATGCTATATATGCCTTTGGAGACCATTTGGAAGCTTCAGCTGGTTCAGAATGCTATAGTTCAGATGTTGACCACAGCTAGTTATAGGCAGCCTGTGACTCCTAGTTTACAACAGTTACACTGGCTGCTGGTCCATTTCTGACCACAATTCAAAGCGCTGGTTATGACCTATAAAGCCCTAAATGGCTTTGAACCAGGTTACCTGGAGGACCACCTTCTTCTGTATGAACCTGCCCAGGTGCTGAGAACTTCCAGAGAGGCCCTTCTGTCTGTCCCAGCAACATCTGATATACATTTGTGGTGGGGGGAAACTCAAGAAACGACCTTCTCAGTGTGTGCCACATTGAGCCCCCTTGTTGATGTCTTCTCACCAGCAGGCAAAAATCTTTTTATATAAAGTGGTGTTTGGCCTATAAAGCTGTTTCATTTTGTTTGCTGCCCTGTGTTAAAACATCATTAAATTAAAATAAATTTGATTTTTGGATGGTGTTGTATTGTTTATTATGGTGTTTGTAATATTGTGGATATCGTTGTTAGCTGTTTGTTGATGTTAGCTGTTAGCTTCTTATCATTAGCTACCTTGGTCATATTTTATGGAAAGGCAGGGTGAGGGTACAAATGTAATAAATAAAAAGAAGTGACAGGCAGGTAAATACAAAATTCTTACCATGTTGAACTGTGGCCCATTACACAAAAGTGAACCTGTTTACCTTCCTCTTATCCTGCTCTGGCATTTGTGACTTGGCAGAAGCTCATGGATTTGCTTGACACTCATTACAAATGTATTTGTAAGCTACTGTAACATTTCATAGCAAATATTGTTATCTTTCTCCTTCTTTAGGTAAAAAGGGCAGGGGAAAGATGTCTACCTCTTAGGGTGGGGCACCATTAGCTGCTGCACCTGAGAATCTCTGATTAACACTAGGGATGTCAACCAGCTGAAACTTTACTCTCTTTGTTGTCTGAGAATACAAAGCCAAAATTAAATACTGCAAAACAATTTTAGTAGTTTAGCGCCAGTGCACACTGAACTCTGCAAGCATATTTTATTTGACAACTGAAAGCCTTACCTAGGTCTAATTTGGTTTCTGAGACATTAGAAGAAATCAGTTGCATATTTCTCAGCTGCATGTCCATCATCATCATCATTATAGATATGAGTATTTTATTTTAGAAATATAAGGTAACAATGATACAACAAAAATATCAACACACACAACCTGTTCATCACACGTTCTATACATATTTTAGGATAATTGTTCCTGAACATGCACTTGTATATATCTTAAGCTCTATTAAAGCCACAAAATGATCACTTTTCAGTTTTTAGCCTTGTTAGTTATTTCACTCTTCCAGAAATAGGACTTTGTATTCAGTGGATGCCAATCTGTAGACCCTGTGTTAATGTATATAATGAAGGGGAACCATGTTTCTAAGAATAAGTCCTACTTGATTATCCCTCTAATCAATTGGTTGTGTTAGCTTTTCAGCAAGAGCCACCTTCCAGATTTTCAGAAACCACCCATTCACAGTGTATCCTATTTTTCCTCCCAGTATCGTGCTATAACCATTCTTGTCACTGCTAGTAATAGTAAAACTAGGTCTTTATGTAACAGCTGATTTTGTGTGTAATTAAAAATAGAGAGAAGGGTTAATAATAGGATGCCATGAACTGTTCGTTTTGTTATTTGAGAAATATAATTGAAAATGGCTGTCAATGTTGTTGTTATTATTAATTTTGAGTATTAAATATACTCTGCCCTTCCTAACAAGGAGCCCGGGGTGTGCCTGTTCCCAAGCCTTGTAATGTTGATTTTATATTTGTAAGCAGGCCATTGCAAAAACAGACAGTTCCATAAGTCTCCCATATTCCTCTTCACAATTCACAAAGGAAACTGATCCTGTAAAGGCTGCCCTGCATCTTTTGTGGAAGGGGGAGCCTGAAATGGTATGACTGGGCCCAAGGTTATAAAAGGGGCAAGGTTGTTGTGAAGATGAATTATTTATCCACACAGCACTTGTCTCAATTGCACTGAAGCATCAACTGTGCACTTTTTAACAGGCCTGGGTCGTTTATGACTGTTGAGGAGAAGCTTAAGTTGTCACAGCCTGTTCTGCACCTGTTTGGGGCATAAACAGTTTGGATCAAAATTCTTAGAAGAAAATATTGAAACACTCTGAAAGTTCATGAACACAAACATTTGGGAGAGAGAACAGCTGCCTCTCCAACACAATTGTAGCCCTGAAGTTCTGCTGTGTAGAGAGCTGTATGTTACTAATTTAAAAGATTCTTCTACTGGGACATAGCTGCTTTCATGGAAATTGTCTGGTCATTTGGGTTCCTTATTAACACACTGCGGGTGCTTCCAGATGAAGCTTTTATCATGCAATCGCCCTGCCTCATTCATGGAATTTTATGGGGGTCTAGATGTCGCCTTCAATTTTCAACTCGCAGTGGGTGAATTTACCCTGAGTAACAAATTCATCCACATGAGCTTGGACAAGAATTCTTCTTTAATACGAGATCTTGTTCTATGTATATCAGTTGTTGCACACGCACAATATCAAAGTGCATCTTGGGAACTGTAGTCCAGAATCATGTAGTGTGGCAAGATGTCATGTGTCACCAATTCTTCCTGATTGGTTGTTTTTGTGTGGCCTGCCTGCATGATGTGATGTTTACACACCAATCATTGGTATATGGAGGAAAGAAGAAGATGGACCCACAGACACCTCTTTCGTCTCCTCCTCCTCCTCCTTTTCATGGAGCCAGAGCTGTGGCAGTGGCAAGGACCAGGGGAACAGTGTTGGATGCACCACCAGATCATTCAAGGATTAAACCAACCTGTCAGGAATGAGTCTAAGCACCTTGAGATGTCTGACAGCTCTGATTAGAATTGGAGTAGCAGCTAGATCAGAGGCCGAGGAGGTACCCTCCCTAGAGAGCCAAAATGCTGGAAGGGAGACCTCCTAAGACCTTGACCAACAGATGGCCCAGACTGAGTCCTTGCCCCTCCTCCACCATGAGAATGCAAGTTTCAGAGGAAGAGGAAGAGGGGTGTGACTTGAGAGAAGCTAGGGCACTATGCAAAGCAAAGCGGGAGAAGTTAGGGCCAGGGCTCAAATGCTGTGCCTGGATAGCCACTCTTAGAAGCCAATGTAGAGGGAGCCACCCTAAGGAGGGGCATCACTGCGAAGCTAGCTTGGCCAGGAGGTTCATTCATACCCCAAATGGCCCGGCAACTTTGTCTCCCTCTGGTTGTCTCCTCTGCTTAGAGATTGTTGATTAGTTGTTCAGAGCCTGGGGGCAGCCTGAGAGTTTTCCTTGAATCTGCATTTGTAGAGAGACTAGGCTCTAGCAAAATAAAATCGTATTAGCCTGAAGCTTTGTCTATTGTGCCGCTGATTGCGAAGGAAAAGGACGATCCAATTCTGCTCAGAAATGGTATTTAGATGAATACTCCACATGCTCTAAAGCTTGCAATTAATTCTGAACTTAACAGGAAATTCCTAATACACCAATCCAGGCTAGAGATGTACGAAAGTCACTTACCTTTCCACAGATTATGTTTATGGGGGGGGAGGTGTTCTGTCCCTCCCCCCGGAATCCTCAAACGGCTGGCTGTGCTCCGTGGCGGCTCCGCAGAGCAGCTAGCCAGGCCCAGGCCAGAGCCGTCCGCAGCTGGATTTTCAGCCACGGAGGGCTCTGGGTAAAAAAGACCAACCACTGCAGCCGCCGCCGCCCGGAACATCCGCCCCAGGTAAGTCTCATCCCGGGGGGGATCCGCGGAGGGGCGGGGGAGTGGCAGGCCGTTCCGCCACAGATTTCGGGGGGCCAAATGCACTGGCATTCGGCCTCACCGAGATCTGTGGCGGAATTCTCTGTCATCCCTAATCCAGGCTTGCTACAAAGATGAGGATTATGAATGGATGACTTTTGACCAATGTGCCAACTAATTACAAAATTCTGCAGCATCACTATTTCTAACTGTCCTGTGGTTTTGCACTGCTTCTTCTGGCTTTTTTCTTGCCCAAAAAAGTTACTTAAGGGGGAGGAGACATAATTGTTGCACAATGACTTTTAATTGGTAGCGCTAGAAGCCCTCCATCTGGAAGCACCTGTGGTAAAACATGTTTCCTTTACCTAAGTTTAGAGGATATGAAAAGACCCTCTGGGATTTATAGTGTGTTAGAGTAGCATTCTGCTAAACAATACTAAATGCTAGTTACTTTGCAATCCATAGTTAATGAACAGTGAAACTAGACATCCAGATTTCTGCCCCATTTATGTATAAAATGTACAAGTGTGTGCATGTATTTACATAAATAGGTGTGCACCAGTGTGGAGCGCAAAATCACCACTATACTGCCTTACCCTGCTGTGATCCATTTTCTTTCATTCTAGGTTTGATTCAGGAACCAACTAGCACTGAAAAAATATTGCGTAAAGCAACTAAGCACCAAGAGGGGTGGGAGGGGTGGTTTTGCTGTCCATCCTTATTAGAGTTCTTCCTGTTAGATAAAAAGTTCTTGCTTTCGGTTTAGAAGAAAAGGATGCCAGGCAGGCAGCAGTGGATCCAACACTATTTTATTGAAACGTTTTGCAAAACGGGTGCAGAGCAGTCTGGACCCCGAGACACGTGTGCAAAAGCCTTTTATACCATATCACTTCTATTGTTCTTGCCAGTAACCAATGAAACAGTCAGTACATCAGCTTACCAAGTTAATAGCCAATAAACAGTCAGTATCAGCCTACCAAGCCGTTAGTCATGAGCGCGTCATTATGGTTCTCCTTTTTGCTGCGCCCACATTTTTCCCGCCACTCGGGCTGCTACGTAACTGAGGCGCCAATGGTTATGGAGTCTCTTTTTCTAACATCCCCCCCGCCCCCCCGTTCCTGCTTGTAGGTGGATGGGCAGACATGTCAATAAAATACATATGGCTACCCAGTGTCATGTCTAATTTGGCCCTAAAACTGCAATCCTGTGTGCATGTGAAATACGGCTCATTGAACTCAGGGGGCCTTATTTCTAAATAAACACGCTTTGGATTTTACTGCAGAAGCTTTGGTATTGCGTAGTGTGGGCAACAGTATAGCTTCTTCTGCCAAAATCAGGTTTAAGAGGCAAAATAACAGTGAAATCCTATACACGTCTACTCAGAACTAAACCGCATTGCCTTCAATGAGACTTATTCCCAGGTAAATTGTATGGGACTGCAGCCCCAAATATGTAAACAGATCAGCCATAATGTAAATCACACTCTCTACCACAGGCACCATTTCAGGTTTAGTCTTGTCCTGGCTGCTGCAATCAGTGATAATTAAATCCTTTTATTTTTTATTTTCCAGATGGTTACATACACAGTTACTTTCACTTAGCCTGTGAAATTGCACGTGTGCCAAATATCAATATGTGGCCAAAAAGCTGTGTGGCCTGCTCTGGGCAGCCCTTAACAGCTAGCATGTGTTCATTCACCCCAGTCGGCTACTTTGGCCGTTGTTTCTGAAATCTGATTCCTGACACCATGGGGATGACCTTTGGTCCACTTCCCAGCATTCACCTGCAGTCAGATAGGGCCCTCCTAAGCTCCTTCTGGAGGAAGTGGCTGCCTTGGAGGACTGCAGCCCTGATGAGTCTAACAGACTAAGATGTAAACCTGTGCCAGACTGCTTTCTGTGTGTGCGCGTGCGTGCGTGCGTGCGTGCGAACGGTGCGCGCATCAGAAAAGTGCATTAGGAGATGCAGTGACAATAAAAGGTAAGGGGAACCGCTTTATTGTCTGCTTTGGCTAAGATTTATTCCAGCACTCCATCTCCCTGTAAACACAGAGTTATTAGGAATGGAAACTTCGCATAACTCTTCGAAGCTGACTCTGAGCCAGAACTCAAAACTATGGCATGTTGCAACAACTGCCTTAAAAGGCTGTGTGTATTAATGATGAAAGTACCACGGGAAGAAGATGGGTCAGTGGGGTGGGAAACTAGATTCATTTGAATCAAATCAAGAATGTTTGCTAATATATTCCCACCCACCCCTCAGGCTTTTTAAGTATAACTATTGAGTTCAAAGCATGAGAGAGAGAGAGAGAGAGAGAGTGTGTGTGTGTGTGTATATATATATATATATATATGTGTATACACACACACACAAACACACACACACACATATATATATATATATATATATATATGCTTAATGAAGTGCTTGCTGATTAACTGGGAAGCTTCAGACTGCTTAAATGTTTGCAACCCTATACTGTGGCAGCGTCTTAATATTGTCCGTAGGGCTTTAAAAACTAGAATGACAAACTTAAACGTTGGAGGAACTGTATGGATACAAATCTATGTAGTATGAAGTAACACTCAATTTTAATAGCATTTGCTACTGTCCACTAGTCGATTTTATTGGCATGCGTCTCACTCCCATTGGCTCTAGGATTCTTTTCTTTTATGTAGATGATTGATGAGCATAACTCATTGTTGCATTTATCTCTTAGATCAGATAAGGCAAGAGCTAAACAATACTTTGACTATTTTAATTTGTTTGTGTTTACTTGATTCTTGCATGCTAAAACTAAAGACCCTCTCATTGTTCTTGAACCAAAAGGAGGAAACTGCACACTATGGCAATTTACTACTTTATTTGATGCCACAAGATAATATTCATTTAGTATTACTGTACTGTAAGTAAGACTTCTCAGTAATTTAAACACTTATTTAGGAAATCATTACTTGCTATGTTGTCAACTTGATGTTTTAAGGAACCTGGTACTGAGATGGGATGTTGGTTACTGCAATTAAAAAAAGTAGATTAATAGGCTTCATTGTTTCTGTGATATTGACATAGTAAAACCTTCTCTTGTTTGTAAAAACAGAATGAGTGGTGGTTTTTAAAGCTTCTTTATTGATACTTTTGTAAATTCATGGCATCGCATTCGCCCTCAAGACATAAGCCGGGCCATACGTGTGAAAACTGCTGATAATTAGGCATGTTGGTGCAGCTGTGCTTCCTGCATTGATTTCAAACACGTGAACGGTTCTTGTGACAAGTGCGACTCTTTTTACTCTTTTATTGGAGAAGAGAATTACACTCTTCACAGGAACTATGAATGCATTTCCCACTTCTTCCTGAATTGTGGTGGGTGGGAGAGTTTCAAGAAGTTTAGCAATGTGCATTTGTTAAACACAAAGTCCAGCTGTAACTCTGAAGCACCTCTTGCCTTGGGTGAAACGCACACGTTCCTGAGGTGGCGGCGGCATAGAGCAGAAGCGCAGAGAAACATGGCAGTCCTTAAATTAGCAAAGCCGGAGATTAATTTCAGGTGGTTTACTAGGTAGAAAAGTTAATGGAGCCAAACAATACCTTTTGAAATTTCATCTCAAATATATTGAAGACTGGGCCTTTAAGGTTGCAATCCTATACACACTTTCTTGAGAGTAAATTCCATTGAAGTTAATATGACCTACTTTTGAGTTGACATCTCTAGGTTTGCACTCTCGTTGAAAATCTTGCCTTTCATCCCAGACATTGCATTGCTCCCGCCCTCCTCTAAATAGGAAGAGAAAAAACTTGTTTCCAACAGGGAAACTGATAAGGGGTATTTTCAGATGAAGCTTTTATTGTGCAGTCACCCTGACTCATTCAGGGAATTTTATAGGAGTCCAGATGACAATGTCTTCCACTTCTACCCCTCCCATGTTTGTCACTGCTCCTTCTATCTCTTTCCTTTCCACAAAGAATCTGTCAAGGAGGAAAAGGTGGAATTGCTGAAAAGCGTTGTTTAACTGAATTGGTAGTGCTAGGAGCCTCTCTCTCTGGAGGCACCCAAGGTGAAAACAGCAAGTGGGGGTCCAGTTGCATGCTTTGTTCTCAGTCATTCACATGACCTTTCTTTGGAGACTGGCCATGATCTTTTTTCTAGTAGGACACTGTACACTACAATTATTTTAATGGAAACACGAAAAGAAAAGAATATGCGTTTGCAACAATTTCTAGAGAGGTAACCTTTGTTAGCCTGTTGCAGCAAAAATGACAAGGAGTCATGTGGGATCTTAAGACTAATTAATATACAGTACATTTATTTTTAGAATACATTAGTTGGTCTTCAAGGTGCCACAAGACTCTTCTTATATGTGTGTTTGTGCTTAACATTTGCTGAACCCAAGGTAACCCTCTCTTCACTTTATTTTTGAGTGTGTGTAAAAATTGTTTTTGTGTGTGCTTTTTGCACTTTGACTATTTAGGGTTTTTTTATGTTCTATTCTGAATCAATTAAAATTTTCTTTCTCTTTAGTGATACATTTGCTGACCAAAGGGAAACATTTACTGGGCAGGAAAAAGAGATAAGGATACCCCCTAGGGGCCAGCTAAGAGTAGCATACCTAGCTTAAGAACAGTTGTTGGTTTTCCCCTTGCCATGATTTGTTTTGCTTTATGATTATTTGTAGGTCAATTGCTCCCCTCTAGTCAGGACAGCATTAGGAAATGTTGGGGAGATGCAGGGGAAAATGCCAAGAGTTCAATGAAATCCTCAGTTTTTACTTTGTGGTAAAACTAAGTATTCATTTTAGAACAGGGTTGAGCAATAATAATAGAATCTAAAATATTTGTTTGCTTTTTAACTGAACACCTATCGTTTTCCCGCTCCAGGATGTTCCTACAGTTCCAGAATCAGTTCAGCCAGCCAGTAATGAGAGAGAAATAAAAAAGAAAAAGAAAAGGAATAGAGAAAGATCTGTTGAACAAGATGACTTGGATACGTCATCTTTAGATTCTGTTGTTCCGTTACCGCTGCCAGATAATGGCTCCTCCTTAACTGCAGGAGATACAAGGTAAGCACAGGATGCTTTTTACTTTGCAAATAAAAGAATGCATCTAATGAAATAGGCTGTTGCCCAAGAGAACTTCTGCTACTGTAGCCCATTTAACACTGCAAACTGAAAGTCACTCAGTACCTCACAGCCAATGTAGTAAAAGGGCAGGTATTTGTTTATATATTTTATTTAAGAAATTTCTTACCCACTTTTAATTATAAAATAATCCCAAAGAAGGGTACAAGCAATAAAATGTAGTAAAATAATACAGCATTGACAAAAAAAAGTAATCAAAGAGGAGAGAACAGTTACAGATAAATAACAATTTATGTGATGCAGCAAAGAGGAAAATTCAATCAAAAGCCTGGGTAAACAGGTCTTTAGCTAGCGCCGAGAGCTTGTAAGATCTGGTGCCACCCATATATGAGGGGGGAGGGAGTTTGGGGTGCCTGTATTGAGAATGCCCTTTCTTGAGTTGCTGCATATTGAACTCCAGGCAACTGCAGCACTGTCAAGAGGGCACCCCCATTCAATCTTAACATTGGAGCAGGTACATTTCATTTCACTGCCACCTCACAGGGTTGTTGTTGTGAGGATAAAATGGAGAGGAGGAGGATAATGTAAGACGCCTTGGGTTCCTTGCAAGAGGAAAAAAGGCGGGGTATAAATGCAATAAATAAATAAATAAATAATCCACTTTAGCGACTGAGGGTGTAACGTCAGAAGGTGGTTCTTTTGGATCAACACAGACCACAAAGATATGATGACCTTGTATGTATGGGGCCACAACACTTTTCTAATTGTTGCAATGTACCTTCAGAATTAATTATTTTCCCAGCTGCCCATCTGGCAGTTCGCTAAGCATGTGAATTTTGTAATGTGCAACTTACTACATTCATGCAATTATTTCAGTGTTTGTCTTATGTTACTTCCTGTGAAGCATGGCATTCTTTCAGGTAGGGGGCCTGAGGAAGAAAGTGAAAGGCTGGAAACAAATAATTTCTAGTTCCCAAGTAGACTTTACATTAAATACATGAATGCATTTAATGTATCTGTTTGTTTGTTTTAAATTCAATAGCAGTGAGGTAGTCCAATCAGAATCTGGACCATGGCACTTGGATAGGGGTTTAATCCTTTTCTCCAAGGTAAATCTCTGCTTCCTGCTATTAGAGATCTGAAAGAAATTCATTGGGTTTGTACATTTATAGGAGCTTACCCATTTCATGCCTCCTGGCCCCAAACGTGGACCTGTATGCAGTTTGTAACTGGAAATCTGCACATTTGTGTCCTCGTAGTCCCATTCATACATATGTTTGAAAGATATGTGTGATTGAAAAAAAGAGCATAAAAATGCATACATTTGGAAAATATGCACAAAGATGTTAATGGAGACAACTGTGTGCTTTTCAAAAATGTGCACCAAACATGCATACATTTAGAAAAATGTGCATGGAAACATGTACGAATTTCTGTGTGAGAAAAGAAAAAAGAAAAAGCTTGCAACATACCTGAGTCAAAATGAGCTTTGAGGTGGAAATCAGAGAACTTTGACAAGCTTGAATTTTGCTGGTTCACACATCCCTAGCTGCTATTTGCACCTGGAGGGAAAAGTAACAGCTTCAGGGGGAGTGGGATTTTAGCTGGAACTGTTGTGAAGGGGGAAATAGTGAACTCCCCTCCCTGAATGCTGTGTTTCTGATCCTGATCACACACACACAAAACTGTTCATTTAAAAGTAAAACATCCAGGCAGTTAATGTAGCACCTACTTTGGTCCCAAAGGTGCAATCCAATGTGCAGTCCTATGGCTGGGGAATGCTGGGAGTTGTAGGACCTTTTTCTGTCTCAACATGCATAGGATTGTGTCCTTAGTGTATTTAGTTCAATTAAGAAGACAAATAGGGATAATCTCATCTGCAAGAAAATATAGCCAGTGAAGTATTGTGGAAGTAGTTTTGAACTGGACTGAGCTTTTTTTTTAGTCTTATTAAAGTCAAAGCAACACACATATAAGCACATTAATACAAATCACAAATCTGTGAAATTACAGTGGTGATATTCTGAGGGTAATCTCCTGCATGCCAGTTTGGACTTCTCTGATTTTAAGACTGCTTTCTGGAAGTGTGTGTGTTTCTCTTTTCACAAATCCTTTTCTGACAGAGGGAACTGGCCTTTAGTGTCTGACTGGACGGAAAGGGAGCTCTACCAATCACTTGCCCCAAAGAACCTTCTTTTTGCTGAGCTTGATGTAAATGAAGATTCAAGGTCCCAGACCCTAGACATAAGCAGGTACACAATACCAAGTGTGAGCAACTACATACTCAAATGCCAAGTGTGGGCAGTTATATCTGGTTTGAGGAAACACAGTTGTTTGGTTTGTGTGTATGCAAGGCCTTGCATTAATATCTTGCTTGTGACTCCTGAGAGAGTACATCCATAGGTAAGTAAGCAAGCTCATCATTTGCTTATTTAGTTTTAGGCTATTTGTGGGATTTGTGTTCTGGATGGCAGTGTGTAGCTTGTCGTTCTGGATGGCAGTTTTACAAGTTTCTGTCTGCTTATATTCTTGATGAGGTTTCTTTTTATAATGGTTATATTGTTTGTCCTTAACTTTGGTTCAACAAGGGCAAAAGGCATTGATGAGCAAATAAGAAGACTTTAGCTTATTGAGAGGCCAGCTCCCATTAAACCAAAGTTGTGAAACATTACACTTTGATATCCCATTGGAACATGCCTTTTGCTACCCATCCAATCTTGGATCATGAGAAAGTTCCTGTGTGTGCACATTTGCACAGTGAGTGAGCATCAGGTTTTGATTTCTGGCCAGACAATGCAAAAAATGTCCAGTCCTGATGCCAGCACACATATATCTCATGGGAAGACATAGTGTACATCAGCACTTAGATCTCACTGTGTATATACATTGGAGAGCGCAGCATGAGCGGGCCTGTGATCCCACTGTCCCCTCCCCTACATTTTCAGCACATATACTTTTGCACAGTTGTGTGGATGCTTTAAGAGCTGAGCTGAGTTGAAGGACATATTCCACCAAATATGGCTTTTCTCTCCACTGTAGCACTGATACACAAAGCTGAACTGGCCAACATTCTCTTTCCATGTAATTCTGAAAGGTATAGGAGTAGTCTGAGGATCTAGGCGTTGAAATCCTAGCTTTTGCAGACACATTATCCCCTTTCACATGTTAATTACATGAAGGGGATTCACACGCAGAAAGAGGCAGTGGTGGCTCCATCCCCAGGGTTGTGTTTCTTTCTTGCCCCATCCACCAATAGACACAGATTGCGCATCAACATCTGAGAAGGAGGAGTCTGTATTTGCAGACCTGTATGGGAGTTGGAACCCTGGTTGCACATAGGCTTCCTCTTCTCACATGCCAAAGCCCAGTGAACAGACATTTGGGGCTGGGCCAGTGGTGTTTGTAGATCCTCTTTTTGCGATGAATGGTAAAGAGGGCTAAGGGTTGTGGAACATCCAGTCGAGGGTGGTGACTCCGTTGTCAGTGGGGCGGTGAATCCACTCCGACTTTCAGTCAGAACCAGTCAGAACTCTAAAGGAGCTATTCAAGGTGCTTAGCTCCTTTAGAGTTCTGACTGGTTCTGACTGAAACTCAGAGTGGATTCACCGCCCCACTGACATCAGAGACACCAGCCTCTGCTGCTGAACAGCAAAGGTACAGAGAGCGGCACGGCACGTTGCCGTGACTCCACAACCTATAAGTGGTGACTCCACAACCTCTAAGGTCTTCTTCTCCTGGAAACACATTCAGCCCTGAGTTGGATGGTCGCCCCTCCACACAACTATCTGGGTGCATGGTAGAAGCTAGCTGGGAAAACCTGCCACAGTACAGCCCCCAACTTTGTGTGGGGTTTGTTGGCCAGATTCACCTGTTGCCATGTAACTCTAAAGGAGCTATCCAAGGTTCTTTGCAACTGTATGGTCATGAACAACCATGCAGAGTTCAGTATTCAGTTCTGACTGAAACCCGGAGCAGATGCACCACCCCACTGACATTGGAGCCACCAAACTCCCCTGGGAACCTCTGTGATCACTGACTGAGATGCCAGAATCTGGAAGATGTCGGGTCTGATATCCTTGAACCTGGTTGAATCCTTGAACCTCATATCCTTGAGCCTGCATGAATGTAAATACAGGGATGACTTCTGTGCAAGCAAAAACATGTGCCCCAACATAATGCCCACACCATCCCAATGATACATAGTAGTTTTTTTGTGACCATACAATTGCTTAGTACCAAACATACAGAGAGATTCCTTTGTTATTTCCTTTCTTCAGGTATTTATTTTATCTGATTGACAGTGTAAGTTGCTTGACAATGATTATTTGTATCAGAATTGGTTTTTCTTCATTCCATTAACTTTATAGTGTTTTATACATTGTGTATCCCCGTAGGTAAGGCAAGGACGGTGTCTCTAAATTAGTGACAGGGAAATAGATGTATATTTCAATATTAAGATAAGTGCTTGGTCTTTCCATCTGTGAAGCACTCTTATTTCATATGAAAACATCTGGTATCTTTGCACTTTTTAATGGAAGGAAGTGTAAATCATTTTAGCCATGTTACAGCTGAGAATATTATTTTATTTATTCATTATTTATTAGTTCCATTTATATCCCGCTTCTTCTTCCAAGGAGCCCAAGGCAGTGGACATGATCGTCCTCTTCTCCATTTCATCCTCAGAACAATCTTGTGAGGATCCTTGAGAGTCAGTGACTGGCCCAAAGTCACCCATGAGCTTCATGGCCAAGTGGGGATTTGAACCTGGGTCTCCCAAGTGTTTGTCCAACACTTTAAACACTACACCACACTGGCTCTCAATATATTATATTGGGCTGGATCTAAGAGTTCCCTTCCTCTGATAGGAGTTTTCTTCCAATGGAAGACTCTTTCTGTCAGAGGAAAGGAACCTTTGGATCCTGCCCATTATAAAATATTTTAAATATCAACCTTACATATAGCTTTTCTTAATGCTATATAACAAATATAATAGCTGTGCTTCCCTGTAAATGGTTAGCGAGGATTCTGGTATTTGTTTGCTCTCAAACCAGCCAGGATTAGAATACACTCTGGTTTGTGATCCTGGCTTCTGAATGGCACAAAAAGCCAGGATTCTGGGTGCAGACAACACACTAAGTAAACCATTTCTGGTTGTTTAGCTGCTCATGCTGGGGGCGGGAGACAAGAAGGAATGAACAGGCTATGTTCACCAATTCTGTGTGAACATGGCCATGGCTTGGATGCTAAGTTTTTGTTTTGTGAATGGTAGGAGAATGGGAAGTGCTTTTGTTCACAGAGTGAAAACTTAACAGCTAAGCCATTGACTGTGATCCAGCAGTGGGGACTTTCCCAGATTCAGCTATAGGAACCACTTATGTTTGGGTTGTTTGACTGTCATAGCTGGCAGTTGGGTTTGTACTTGTCTGGATAAAAATTAGAATTGCCTGTCAGAGGTGCAGAACTTCAGGCCCAAGGGTCCCAATCCAGCCTACCAAAGTTCCCCAGATGGCCACACCCCCTTTCCACCAAGCACTAATTGTTAGATGATTTCCTGGCTGTGGTACAGTTTTTTTTCTTATTCTAAAAGGTTGAAATGCTTCTCCTAAGGCATAGGGTTTCTACATTAGGCTGTTAATCTGCTATATCTACTTCAGTTTCATCATAGAATACAGGTCTGAGCACTACATGAAGAGTGTTTCCTTTCCTGCTTTTCTGTTACATAACCTCTAGGCGGCACTGTAGTATAGTGGAATAGTGCAAATGCACAAGTGGAAAAGTGTTTTCTTTTGCTTTCACAAATAATAGTGCATTTTCCCTGCTCTAAAAAAAATCTTGCAGAAAGTACTTTCTAACAACAGAAGTGAAACCGGAAGGGCATGAAGTCATCTAAAGAACCCATAAACAACCATAAATATGGAATGACGAACACACAATAAATGCCTTGTGTAGAAAAGCCCTTAGTTACTGGCCGTAAGAGCTTTAAACTAATGTGCTAGTGCTTTGGGCCTTGGCCCTTTTGCCTTCGGCCCTGCCCACCACTGGAATGCAGCCCCCAAGAGCTTCTCTGAAATGGAATATGGCCCTTTGATGAAAGAGCCCCAACACCCCTGGCCTGTGAGACCAAGCAACAGGAACAGAATTGTGTTTCTCTCTGTTATTTCAAGAGGAGGTTTAATTAAGCTTCCCTGCTAGAGATCATTTCCCATTCTTTCAAGGGTATGTTAATATAGTGGAACATAAAACATTTAGATAAACTAAAGACGAGTGAAAACCCAGATATGCGGGTGTCCAGTCTAGCTGATGCCATCATCCAACTGAATTTTTGCTGTGCCTGTTACTTCTGCTAGTTTAATTTGTGTGAGTAAGATGAGCAAGAAGAACTGAATCCAAATATAGTATAAAGGAGCACTTGGGTATTATTAAGCATGCTGTAATTAACGCATAGAGGTAAACCACTCACTTAGCACATAGAATTCCCCCACCACTCACAAATTTGCTTTGGTAAGTGATTCTGCTAATCTAGCTCGAACAAATTACTGTCAACATGGGAGCAAATAGGTCATGTACCTGTAAATCCATATTCAAGAAAATGTTGCCACTCGTAAGGTACTTGGAGCTGTTGCACCTTACACAAGGTAGATATGTACAATTAGGAGCAGAAATGTAGTGTTCCATCCTGTTTTTAAAATCTTGTATCCACCTTGAAACACCTTTATTTGGAAGTAAGCCCCACTGATAGGATCAGAGACTTAGGAGGATTTGCAGTCAATAGCACAAACCTATTTATTGGGACTTGTGCGTTTGTCACTTTATGTTTGTTATTATCACTTATTAGTGTCTTAAGTTTTATTGTTGTTCATGTTTTGCTTTGGTAGCTTCCATAAGAGCGTTTTTACCCTTTAAAGGCAGCATATAAATTTTTAAATAAATACCCACCCAGATTCTCCATTCTCATTTTCCCATTACTGGGCTTTTTGACAACAGTGTTTGTTAAATACATACATCAGTTAAGAAACATGGTAGCAATAAATATTTATTGTGACTCTAAGATGGAAACACAAGTCACGCTGAAGTGAAGCAGGATTTAGACCAGAGCTAGGCAGTTTATTCAGTGTGGAAGACCACAACTAGTATTCACATTACTTGCATGCAGTTAGTATAATTACACATATTGAGCTGAATCCAATGTTAGTCCTACTTAAAGTAGACCCATTGAATTGAATGGAACTTAAGTTAGTCATGTCCCATTCATATCAGGGGGCCTGATCTAAATAGGTCTAATACTAATTAATTTATGTATTTATTTGTTACTTTTATATCCCTCCTTTCCTCCAAGGAGTACATGATCCTCCACCTCTCCATTTTATTGTCACAAGAACCCTGTGAGGTAAGTTAAGCTGCAAGTCAGTGACTGGCTCAATGTCAGCCATTGAGCTTCAAGGCTGAGTGGATACTAGAAACTGGGTCTCCTGAGCCCCAGTCCAACACTTTAACCACTACACCACACTGTTGTAAATATATTCCTCAGATTTACTAGGCTAGCCTTCCCCAACCCAATGCCTTCCAGATGTTTTAGATGACTCCTCCTATCAGCCCCAGCCAGCGTGGTAAGAGATGCTGGGAGTTACAATCCAAAACATCTGGAGGGCACTAGTTTGGAAAGGCTGTACTAGGCCGCCTGCCCACACATACTGTTTAATTCGTAATAAATAAGTGCTCTAAAGGGGAAAAAAAAATTCTTATAAAGCTTCTCATGCATGGTTACTCTTTTTAGGACCATTTTGTTTCAGGTCCCTGTTTGTTCAGCATAAACAAGCAAAGCACCCATCACATCCATTTCACAGGGTGCATTGGCACAGCTGGACTGCACTAGGAAGAGAAAGAGGAGGCACCTCTTGTGGCTTTACCTCCCTCTTAGTGGAAGTAGCAACATCACAGCTTCCAGAGAGCCTACAGGGAGTGGATGCAATCATCTCCCCATCCTTCAAGGCCCTAAGTCAGTTCCTTAAAAGAATGCAGTTGGGTATGGTTAATTACCTTTATGGTGCTGACCATCTTGCTACTGTAGATAACGCTTTTTGTTATGTTTCCAAAGTTTCAGTATAATAATATATTCATAATTATTTTTTTTAAAGTATACAAGTTGCTAAAGAAAGAAAAAACCAAAATAAAACAATGGATTTGCTGTCCCATATCTGAACTGGTCATAGGGATCCCCTCTAAGTGAAGAAAAGGTTGCTCATGCCTAAAGTAGTGCCAACATTCACTCCGCCCTTTGGATTGGCTTTAGTCATAAATGCTGAAGCCATATCTTCTACTTAGCAGACAGAGCTGAGTGTTCTGCTCGGCCCTACATAATCTGCTAAAGTTCTTGGACCGGCAGGCTAAAGTGTGTTTCTCATTCTGATTCTGGACTGATGAATAGACCACGGGAGAGAGATAAGACCTGCACTAACTTGTATAGTAAAGTATAATATAACAGTATAGTAAACCTGGGGAAGTGAGAGAGCAGCTAGTAGATGTAGTAGAACATTCAGTAGTACACTGATATATTGCAGTGGCTAGAGTGTTGGACTGGGAGCCGGGAGATCCCCACTTGGCCATGAAAGCTCACTGGGTGACTTTGGACCAGTCACAGACTCAGCCTGACCCACCTCACAGGGCTGTTGTTGTGAGGATAAAATGGAGGAGAAGGATTATGTATGCCTTGGGTTCCTTAAGGGAGGGGGGGAAATGCGGGATATAAATGTAATAATAAATAAATAAATAAATAAATAAATTTAGCCCTATTCAGGGATTCTGTACCTGAACAGGGCAAACACATGATGAGAGGGAGCGCTCCAGCTCCACCCCTCTCTTTCATCACGCCCATTGTGCTCTACTCGTGGAAGGTGACTGTCTGAAGAAAAGAGCCTCTTCTATCCATTGAGCTGTACTACATTTGAGAACTTTTTTGCTCCTTGGATTTGATGTGAAATACTCCTTCTTCCATATGTATCTACCCAAACCATAACGTCCCCTTCTAAGGCCCTGCTCCAAGTGCCTCCACCAAATGACCACTAGGGAGACACTTTTGGGGAATGACACCCCAGTTGTCTAAGTCTTCCGAAAGAGATTCACCTGGTGCCGTCTTAATGGTATTTTCAGCACCAGATGAAGACCTTTTGATTTATCCAGGCCTTTTAAATAATTTATAGCCTGGGCCTCTCAGTAACATACTGTATGTTTTAATTGTGTTTTAGTTTTTATTGTTTTATGTTGTCTGTTCTGGGTGGCTATAGAAATACTTAATAAATAAATAATGTATAAACAAATAAATAAATGTGCTGCAGCTGCTGTTTTGCCAGAGTTATACTGGATTTGGGTCCTTGCAGGGACAAGACTTTTGCAGGCCTTGGCATGGCGCAATGCAGCCTTTCCCAGCCTGGTGCTCTGCAGATGTTTTGTACTACAACTCAGTGTTCCTGGCTATTGGTTGTCAGGGTGGAGCTGATGGGAACTGAAGTCCAAAACATGTGAAAAAGCCTGTGAAAAAGCTAATGAATCCCAATTAAACATCAAAAGCCCATCACTCAAGGTATACATTGATGGTGTATGGAGAGTTGGATATTCTATTGGCATGGCTCTTGGGGTATGATCTCACCTTCTCTAAGGAGATTTGGACTATTCCTACCCCTCAGTCAGGTTCTTTGTCTCTTGGGCCAGTAGACAGAGGCTGTACGTGTTCTGAGCCATTCCCTTATCTTTCAATCAGTGGGTTCTAGTAGCCAACTCTTAATAAACACCTTGAGGCTGGGTTTGTTTGTTTTTTCACTTCTAAGTGAAGCGAATATTTTAGGGTTATGTAGGTCTTGCTGATTCTCTTTTCCCTGCCATTATAGCTATTATACATACAAGTGTTTGTACACCAAAAATATACAATATTTGAAAAGGGAATGCATGGTTGCGTGACAATTTAAGTGTTTTATATGCTGCACAACTTGTTTCTTTGTTTTCGTGAGGCACCTCATTTGCACTTAAACCCATTTGTACATAGTCTGTTATGGCCTGGGAAAGGTAATAAATATATGCTGCCAAGTGCCCGACTCGCTAATGTGCATGTCCACTTCTCAAATGAAAGAAGTAAGGGTTCTGTTTGCAGAGACAAAACTATTGATCCCCATAGGTGTGGATTTAGATGAGCCTGGATTAAGCCTGATTACTAGATGGGCCTTTGATTGCTAGATGAGCCTGGATTAAGCCTGCACAGTATTGTGACTTGCTACCTATGTGACAACCTCCTCCCCCTGTTTTTACACTTTCAGGGAGGTGGTGAAAACAAACAAACAAAATATTCTGGTGGGATGCCATACATGATTGGTACCCTGCATTCAGTTTGGAGCTTCATCACTTGTTTGAACCAGAACTAGATGCTTATCTAGGCAGTAACACTTTATTTGCACCAGCGGATGGCACTGGCAGAAAGCTATTGCTTTCTGAGAATGGTTGAGGGAAAGCAAAGTTGGAGGGTATGATGATGGTAGAAGTAATAGGAAGCAACAACACATCAGGTATGATGTGGGAAAGCAAGTAGCAGTGGCCAGACTAGATCTGTGGCTTTGAGTTCTGAAGGAGGGACCACAGCTCAGTGGTAGAACAGTTGCTTTGTATGCAGAAAGTCCCTGGTTCAATCCCCACCATCTCTGGGTAGGGATAGGAAAGAATCCTGCCTGAAACCCTGGAGAGCTGCTGCCAGTCAGTGCTGAAAATACTGGGCTAGATGGACTAATTGTCTGACTCAGTATAAGGCAGCTTCCTATGTTCCTAGGAGACAAGGTGGAAATATGAGAGGAGACTGTCTACTAAGTTATGGAAACAGTAGAGCATTAAGGTGGCCCCACTGGGACTAAATAAATCATAGAGTCAAGCGGGATAAAGGTGGAAGAGCCACTAGGCCTAAGTGTTCCAGTATCTGGTATAGAAAGAAGTCACCATTTCAATATTTCACCTGGGGTGCCAAAAAACCGATTATGCATGTTTACTCAGAAGTGACTCTCATGACGTTCTATTGGTCTGACTCCCTAGCAACTTGGTTTAGGATTGTAACCTTAATTTAGGAAATACAGAAATGTGCAACAAAAAAGTATAACTAGAGTAACCTTGAACCTCATGACCTTTCAAACTCAGGACTAATATGGTTACTCCATACCACAGTTTTCCATCTGAAATTCAATCCTGTGCTGATGAGTTTTCCATGTTCTGCATTCATTTGCGGATTTATTTTATGTCTGTTATGGAGCAAAGGAGAGAAGCAGCACGCAACTCAATAAATTATTTAAAATGATCTGTAGAGAAAGTTAATCCACATATCTAACATGATAGATGGCAGAAAATGCTGAAGGAGTCTATTTCCATGTAACGATTCTCTCAGAATTTTTAAATCACTTTTATGCCTCTGGTCTCTTGCCTCGTGAAAGTAGACAGCCATCTTTTCAGTGCATGTGCCTGCATGGCTTTGAAATCCCTGTGGCCTGAACTTTAATTTTTTTGTGTTCCACTTTATTGCTGATTTGAAATGAATAAACATTTCCATTGTTGGCAGCCTTAGAAATGAAGGCCTCCGTAGCAGTGCTGCTGAAGAATCACCTGGTGCAAACCCAGTGGTGGCGTTTCCAGATGTGATGGCACTGGGGAATGTCCTGCATGAGCCAGAAGAGCCGGCCATATCTGACTTCATGGAAGATGTGATGGCACTGGGGAATGTCCTGCATGAACCAGAAGACCGAGCCATATCTGATTTCTTCGCAGGGGCTGAAGTTACACCTGTGTCTATGGTGGAGTGTGCCAAGGAATATGCTGCAGTAGGTTTGCCTACCCTGTTGCCATACTCAACTGTGAATGACAAAGACACAAGAACTATTCCTGCTGTGTCTCTGGATGGTAGCTCAGATGTTGAGCGCCAGCCTGATACCACTCTTGCAACAAAAGATGAGCGAGATCTAGGTAATTCTGGCTCAGAACTAAGTCCTTCATCAGCTGCTGCTTGGATGCCAGGAGCTGGACTTGCACAAACCAATTCAAAAATATTACACTCATTACAGCAGAGTGAACAGCTGAGTGACAAGAGGGAGGCACATGCCATCCCATTACCCAAGAGTGAAGAAGGGGGAGATAATTGTATCACTCAAGAGAACAGCCAGGAGGCAGGACTTTTGGAAGTCGGTCATGAGGAGCAGGCTGTAATAAAACCAGTTGGACAGAATGCAGATGGTGTAGACAGCCTGGTAATGAAAGAGGAAACCTTAATCCCAAATTATCCCACAACAGGAGGTTCAGACACTGAAAAATATGGAGCAGTTGTTGATGGCCAGAGTTTTGTCGGGTCCAGTGTTTCCATCAGTGAATGTAGCAATGATTCAGCAACAAGCAAAGGGGATGAATGTCACCATGTTTCCCCTGAGAAGGACAGGGAGCAGTCTGGGTCTGTTCCCACCATGCCCAATATGAACTTGAAACTTTCAAATCTGCCCTTGATAACCATGACAGAAGCAAAAAACAGGGGCTCTCCATCTGAAAAAGAATGTCCAGAGAAAGCCATAAGCACACAACCAGAAACCTTCATTAGTGAAAGAGAAAATCAAAGTGTGGATTTACTGGTTAGCTCTGAGCATTCCAGTGTGTCCTTGTTGCCTGAGGAAAACAAAAAGCAAAAACCAAGGAATGCATCTGAGATCAGAGCAGAGCAAATCACAAAAGCTGAGCATGTGAGTGGAGGAAATATTGCTGTAGCTGACCTAGAAAATCTTGTGTGTTTTGTGAAGGAAGATTCTGTTGTAAATAAAAGATTGTCATTGGAGGAAAGTGTAAGAGACTTCAGAAGTGAGAGTGAGCTTACTGAGTTCATTAAAAAAGAAAATATCATACCTGAGGAAAACAAAGACATTTCTTTGGGAGAGGGTGGAAGTCAGGAGAGGCCAGTTTTAACAAGTCCGATTATATGCAAAGAGGTAAACAGTTCCCAAGGGACACTGCTAACCTTTGACATTAACAAAAGGAAGGACAGCCTTGACACTAACTGGGATGATTACAGGAGCTCTCTAGTAAATACTTTAAAAAGTGTTGCCAGTGGCAAAGCTTTGGAAAAGGATGTCAGTTCTGAATGTAGTGTGAATGCACCCAAAGATCATTCACCTGAATTAAGTCTGGGATCAGAGAGAGAGAAAACAGCCACAGATGAAAAAAAGGATAAAAGCCCTCTATCTGTTGAAGCACTTCATTTACAAGGGGGAAAATGCTCACAGAGCTGTGATCTTTTAAGTCCCAGTGCAGAAGATTCACCACTCAACTTCCCTGCCTGTAAGATGACAGAGAAAGTTTGTTTAGCAGATGTACAGGGTTCACTGCTGCTGCACTCAGAGAACAATACCATTATGCAAAATGAGCGAGATGGATCTGGGGAGCGCACCTTTGCTCAAAGAACTGAATGGGAGTTGGGAGGCCAAGCTACGCATGAAATAACATCCGAAGGTAACAAAGCATTTGCAGAAATAACAGCAGTTCCTAAAGCAGAACTTGAGCACCAGGACTTAAAAGAATTGGCAAGTATTGCTGAATGTGTTTCAGTAGAAAAAGCAAAACACAAGGATGACATATCCCCTTTTGAAAGCAAAAAACATAGCCAAATAGGTTACACTGATGCCGACTGTGTACTTGTGAATGTTGCTGAACAAAGCAATGCTGTGGGTAAGAAAGAAAGTAATGAAACCAGATGGGAGGAATACAAAACAGAAATGAAAAGTCAGGTAACTGACACAACTTTGGCTCAGAAACCCGAAAGCAAATTGGACTCCCCACAGCAAGTACAGCAGGAACAAGTGACTGGAGAAAATGACCAAAGTATGAAAGAGGATTATTCTGGCAGCCCACCACTAACAGCAAGCGTTGTGGAGACTGGTTCCCAGCAGCTGAAGTTTGCAAACTTGCACGATAGCAGCATAAGGGAGCATAATTATGTGCTAGAGAGCAATGATGGTGAAGCATCTTTGGAAACCCTTCACAGAAAGCCCGTGGATGTGCAACAGATGGTGGACGTTTTGATACCATCTCCACAAGTGGAACCGAAAGACAGTCCAAAGTCCCTTGCCTCTGTCTACAGTAATGAACAGCACATTTCAAGCACAGAACTCAAAGACCTGGATGATGACAATCTTAGAACAGTTACAAACCCCGAAGAACAAGAGCCTAATGAACGATCTCCTGAAAGGAAGCATTCGCTGGAGTTAAACCAACCCAGTGGCCATCAGGGGCTATGTGACAGTGAAATGAAAGTTACTGTAGATGTTCTACACAAATCCCAAATAGTTCTTTGTGGGCTAGAGGTGAGTCCGAACGATCCCACAGCTGTCACGAATGAAAACGCACCTTCGCCGAGTATTTTTGAATCCGTGGGAGAGACTGTCCAAGATAGCAGCCTGCAAACTCTAATACACCCACAGGTGGAAGAAAGTTGTCTTAACAAAGAACCCTTTAGCAAGCCTAAGCAGGAGGATTCCAATTCTCTGATTTCAGACAGTCTTCATGAAGGAGCAAGTTTCAGTGATACATTTGCTAAAGAATCTGTCATAAACAAGCAACTGGGTGGTTCACATGGACTGACAGACAGAACAGATCAAAGCAACACTGGTGTTACAGAGTGTATTCCACTGACTCAGGAAACGGTCACTGCCGATCCTGAGCAGCCACAGACTTTGCTAGTGGATTTTAAAATAACTTGTGTAGATGATGATTCTAAGATCACCAGGAGTGACCTTAACCTGTCAAGTAAAATAACAGAATTGGCAGAAAAAAGCTCAGATATAGAAATAAAAGAGAAGCCAAGTTTAGTGGATGAAATCATCCTGAAAGATGAACTTGGAAAAATAAATTATGGAAGGGAATTTATTTTCATGGCTGCTGAAAATGCAGAAACACAGGAATATCCTCCTGTATCACCTGAACTCAGAGAAATTTCTTTCAGTGGCACATTGTATGAAACTGACAGTATGCAACAGACTGAGTTTCTACTTGCTGGCTCTCAAACAGAACTAACAGCCCTTTCTACACTGGGACTTTCGGGTGATCAGCAATCCAGAGTGAGCCAGCAACCTACAAACTCCACAAATGATGTTAGCGTGGATGAATTACAAAAAGAGGAGCTTGGAGTTACAACATGCCAAAATGTCTTGGGTACCACTTCCAATCTGCAGATTGCTGCTGCATCTGACACTCCTATACGCTTATTTGATACTTTAGCAGAGAAAAGCACAACAGATCAAAGGAGGCCTGAAGTCCTACATTTAAACAATATTCCTCCAGAGACCGTCTCAGGGAATGAATCCGTCATTCCTAACCAAGGCTTCCTTTCAGAAGAGAGTAAAACCATACAAGACTCTTCTGAGACTGGGCAATTTGAAGGAAATTTGTCACCATTTAATTTCATGAAGCTGCAGACCGAGATCTCAGCAATTAAAATGAAAGGAGCAAAAAGTGATGTAAACTTCAAAGCCCAGCAGTTTGACAGCTCAGTAGAATCTCTCTTCAGCCTTTCAAGCTTAGAAGAGAAGCTTCTGAGCCTTTCATCTTTTGGTAAGCAAGCAGGCTGTAATGAGGGCATTGCAACAAATATCACCTGTGTAGATGACAGGAACAGCAAGAGTACAGAAAACACAGGGAATATGGAAAAAAGCAAATGTGTTTTTGTAGAGAATTTCAGCATCCCCAAGTTGGAAACAGATACTCCCAAGCAGCGTGCAGGGACCACTGAAAAAGAACCTGATCTTCCACCTTCCAGGGGCTTTGGGATTGGCTTTTTTGATTTCAGAAAGCATATTAGCAAAATATTTGAGCATGCGATTCCAAATACTCTGACTGCAGAATTACCCCACCTTTCAGCTGAAAACAGTGCAGGTGAGGAGCACAGCCCAACGGCTAAAGAAATACCAGAGTGTAAGCAAGAATTAGAAGAAGCTGATGGAAGCAATGAAAATGGGAAACCCAGGAGGGACCAGAAAGAAGAAGGATGCACATTGCCCTTAGAGGCTGGCAGTTTTGATGGAGCTACTGATGAAAGAGTAGCTCAGGAGGAAAAACTGTTGATGAACACTCAGGATTATTGTTTGCCAGGTGCCTTTTCAGAAAAGAGCCTTACCAATGCATATTGCTTAAGTGAAGAACCTCTGTCAAGTTTGCTAGACAATAAGGTCGATAGCTCAAGTGACAGTAACAAGATGGCAGAGAAAAGTGAATGTGTTAGTGCTATAAGCAGTGACCATTACAAGAATTGTGTGAACCTGGAAAAAGGAAAACTGCAACTTGCAAATTCTTCTAGCCCAGAAATATGGAATCTACCTCCCCCTTCAGACAATGAACTGTCTTCAATGATTTCTGCCTCTCAAGAAGTTGTTCCGAAGAGTGATTTTGACAGAACTACTGCTGCAGAAGCAAAGGAAGGTAATTTAATTGGCCTGTGCAATGCAGAACCAGGTTTATCTGAAGAAGAGCGAATGCGTTATGGAAACCAATGCCACGATCCAATGCCAAGTGAAGACAAGGGGAATGGCGAGAGTGCTGTTGATCGAGGCAACACGTCAGCATTGCCATCTCTTGTAGATGGTCTTTGTGTACACAAAGAACAAATGGAACTGTCCAGGATGTTGCCTGGAGAAAATCAGAACCACTCCACCTGCAGTGATCTTTTGGATGAAAACGTACTTCAGGACAAAGCGTTTATGACGCTGGATGGCTTGGGAAGTACAAAATGCTTGCAGACGTCAGTAGATGCTCAAGAGCAAGAGATAAGACAGGACACAGCACTACATGGGCTAATAGATTACTTAAAAGATCAGGTAAACCCTGATGATTTCTCCCCAGGTTACTGCAAATCAGAACCTGGCACTAGGAATGAGGACTGTGTGGAAGAAGCAAATGACACCATGCTGAACACAGCAGAAGCACGTATTTCTGTTGACACCCCTAAAACAGGTATTACAAGCACATTATTCACTAATGTCTGTGAGTCAGCTTTGCAATCCAGCATATGCAGTCAAGGGACTGATTCAAAGAAGCCTTCAGAACCCGTTCAAGGGATGGAGCAAGATGTGTGTACAGATGCTGAAGTTGCTTCTGCAAAGCAGTGCAGAGAAGAGAATTTGGCACATGAGAAGTTCCTTCAGGATGTCCAGGAAAAAGGATCAACCACTTCATTCCCAGAATCTGAGCAAAGACTCCCTAGTGAACTTCAAAACATGGCCACAGAAGGATTACCTGATGAAAGGTACTTATTTGAAATTAACTGTAAAAGAAATTTGTTAGTGTGCTGAAATTCGAGTAAAACAGCATTTAGTGAGGGTGGCTGACTCTCTGGATTGCAGAGAGCTATGCTGAGCATAGTTCCTATTTTGCAGCCTACCTTGATAAAAAACTATAATTCTTTCTGTAGAATTTGTTCTTAGTTAAGGAAAATGTTCATGAATTGATAGAGGGAGTAACAACATAGGGACCTGTAAAAAGCTAACGTTTCCACAGCCCCTTTCTACTTATTTCTTAGCCCTGACACTTAAGCAGCAATCTTATAAACTCCTCTTCTGAGTAGACATCTGTAGGATTGCATGATTATAGTATTATGATTTCTCAGTTGTAAGTCATTATTCAGACAATCCCTAGTACCTAAAAATCAGATAGCGCTGCATTACAATGAAGTGCAGATTTGTTTCTATGTGTTTACTCTTATATCTCTAAAAAGGTTTGACCTGCAGGGTTGCACTCTGCTATTGATTGATAAATTAACCTGGGTTATTCAAACTTGTCTTCCAATGCCTGAAATGCCTGAATGACTTTTATTATTAGATAACACATCATCGGTGTTTCCTATGACATTTGACTAATTGAGGTTGCCCTTAGTATAATATATTGTTTTATTCAGTGCAGGTGTTCAAATGTATGGGATTCTTAATCTGGGATTTGCATGTCCCTGCTGGTTCTTCCACAGAGAGAGCACCTGGGTTATTAAGAGCTCCAGGTTATGGAGAAATTCAGTGGGTTTCCTCCCCACCTTCTGTGCTGTCCCATTCCATCCTCCCAAACCGGGAAAACCAGAGGACAAGTGGGAAAGACGTCTTACATTTATCTCCAGACCTAGAGCTATTTTAAACAAATCTTCTAACCTCATTTGGGAATCAAAACTGACCTTGTACTAATAACTAGTCTTAAGGTTTAGCAATGCTTTTCTTCCCCCGCCCCCCCCCCCCAAGTTATTCTGTAGGGATTTTATTTATCATTACTTTGAATTCCACGACAAGCATTGTATGAATAATTCTCAGCCCTATGAATTTAGGCCTCCTTCTCCACTAACTAATCATGTACCTGCTTTTTCCATAACCTCAGCAATTTTCCTGAGCTCTGTCACTCTCTCCTTGCTGTACCTGAGAAGGACGCTATAGCAGCCAAAGACACCTTTGATGAGGCGAGAGATGACGTCAGAGTAGAAAGGTACAGTGAAAAGTGTTAACTGTTTCAGAGGCTGGTACTACTCTGTTCTAAGCATCATTCTTTCCCAGTGCATGAAAAAAGAACTGGACACTCAAACTGCAAATTGGTTTTAACCCTGCCATGTTTTTAGCACTAGAGATGGAAGAATAATAATGTGGAAGAAAACAGAGGTGTTCCTCAAACTTGTAACTGGTGCTTCATCTGAATCAGCGTTCACCAGGGTTTAGCCAGGGAACCTGTTTTCAGCATTAAGGCTCAGGATTGGGTCCTGTAAATCAATAACAGAGTGTGCTTTTGTACACAGTATTTGTTCCTTCCCTTCCCCTCATGAGTAAGCACAGCAGTTCTTATACATCTAGAATGAAGGGTGATGTTTTTCCAGGGTATATGGTGTGTGTGACTTCCAAGTGGGATACCAATTTCTTTTATGGGGGGGGGGAGGACTATTGTGTCATTTACAGCTGGCTGGAATGCAAACTTTCTTTGGCAACAAGATGGTGATGGAAAATGCCTCACCTGTAAACATCTGTATGTCCAGAAGCTGCTAAAGGCAGAAGAGCCTTGTCAGAAGAAAAAGGGGGCAACCCTTCTTGCAGATAAACTTAAATCCGGTACCTCTTAAGAACATAAGTCCTGCCTGTGTAATGCTTTTCCCATCATATTCATGGAGTGCATTTGGCCAGATATGAGGTAGATAAATAATGTGAACTGCAGCTTTAGCTGTCACATTTAGGGGATTTTTTTTAGTGGAGCCTTGAATAAACAGCTGCTTAATAAGCATGTGTGGTATATGTGGCTGATTGAAAACAATATGTCCTTTATGCTCTTAGTTTGTTCTTTTGGAGGAGGAGATGTCACTTTTCATGAGAAAAAATACTACTTTGGGCTGCTTTTGGCTTGCTTACAAGAAATTATGCATTTTGAAGCTTTTGAATGCCTCAGAAAGGAGGCATTCTCAGACTTTCTGCATTCTTCTTTCTGTCCTTGCTTTCTTCACTGTATGATTAAGGGAGGGGCATTTCTTTTCCAAATTACACTGTCAATTGTATATATGTTTGGGGAGCTGAGAGATAAGAAGGGGCAGAGTGTTCATGTATTGTAAAATGCCAGTGGGTGACATGCTTTGATACCTGTTGCAAACAGGGTGGTGTCTTGAGCAGCTGCTGTTAATTCATAAATCCATTGCTTCATACTTGCTTATGTTTGAAGAATTTTTTATCACCTGTTTCTCCTGTCTGAGTATTTGTTCCAAGTGGCAACAGCTGCTGCTTTATGCAGAACTAACTTTTTTTAGCTACATGCCTGTGGATATATACATCTTGCATACTGCATATACAGGAATATAGAATAATGTGAACCACAGACTCAAGAACTGATTACTTCCCAAGGCAATTAACAGGGAACATTGTCTTTGTTCAGACTTGCTTATTACAGGAATGTATAATTACAGGAGGGAGAAAAAGTATATCTGTTAACAATTTGCCTATCCCCTGCTTTCTCCAGCCCACTCTTAAGGGTAATAGAACTGAAGCATTGTAGGTACACTAGTGTTGCAAACCTGTCATAAATAATCCCTGGAATTTCCCTCCTCTTTGTTGTGATTGTTTTCCCATATCCTCCAGCTTTGGGACCCACTGTTTTCCAGCTTGCAGTGGTGGTGGTGTTTCAATAATAATTATGGGGAGTTTTAATTGTGTGGGCAAAAGTTGTCCATTTCTATACTCTGGACATACAAGACGTCTGGTGTGTGGTTCCCTGGGCCTGCTCAAGGACACTGACCCCTCTTTCCCCCACTTCAATACCAGCCTTTTTGTTCTTCTTTACTTTGCTTTTTGTTGCTATGGTTGTCATGATATTATAAATGAAACACAACACTCACTACAAATATTGGTAAAACACCAAAACTCAATCGTCTTGTGCATTTCCCAGTTGAGGACGTTTTGAAGACTGTATTTCAGATATTTATTTATTTGCTGCCTTACAAAATACAAGTTTTCTCAAGGTGGCTTACACTGATATCATAAATACATTTAAAACCAATATCTAGAACCCTAAATGTAAAACAGTAGCATAAAACAATTCTCAATCCGACAGTAAAAACCACATTACAATTAAAACAGAGAAGTTGGCAGCTTAAAAATTCAACTCATTATTCCATTAAAAAGTGGATTGATATAGAAGGGTCATTGAAACCTGCTTAAAAGCAAATAGGGAGGAAGAAAAATATATTTCCCTGAGAAGGGAATTCCATAAATGTGGGGCCACCGCTGAAAAGTCCTTGATATGGCATTATTATGAAGGAACAGGAAGTAAAAGAAAACTTGCGCATCCTGTTCCTGTGCAGTACACTTACAGCTGAAGCTACTATTAGTTTTCCCATTAAAAATTGTACTGAGATGAAAGACCACATCATTCAATGTAATGTCACTTACTTATTTACACATTTATTGTTCTGCTCTTCAGCCCAAAAGCATGCACAATAAAGCAATAAAAGGATTAGAATATTAAATATAAAAAGCAGAACAAATAACAATTGTAGTGTTTGAAGACCAAGATCTGAAATGCCTGGTGAAATGAAAAGGTTTTCTCCTAGTGCCGAAAGGAAAACAGCGCCAACAAATCTCCCTAGGCAGGAAGAGAATTCCAGATTGAGGCACTATAATTTAAAGGCCCTGTCTTTGGTCACTACCTGCCTCACCTCTAGAGGGACCTGGACAAAGACTTCTGAGGATGATCATAATAGGATAGGTTTAGGCAGTTGTTAAGGTACCTGGGTTGTGGCATTGAGGCAGGCTTAAAGAAGCTGTTAAGCAGGGATGCTACTAACTTCACATTTCTTGGAGACTTGATTTCTCTGTTTTACACTGTTATCAAACTAGGCACTGCTAGCCCAAGATGAAAAGTGGTGAAAGACTCTGGTGAGTGGTGCAAGAAGCCAAGAGTGGCAAATAGTGTTCACATGTATGGCCAACTTGCTTCTGGACTGTTGCATCACTGGTCTGGCTGAGAACCAATTCATATATTATTCATTTATGTCCCTGTAGATGTGGGAGCAAAGTCTTCCCTTGTCATTAAAATGTAATGTGAAAAAGCAATTATTTTGATTGCCTGGGAACTCTGTATTTATTTCTCTAATGTTGCAATTCTGTACATGTCTACTCAAAAGTAAGTCCCACTAATTAAATGAGACTTAATCAGAGGTAAGTATAGGATTGCGGGCTAAGTATCTAGTAATGCTCTGCTCTCTACCAGCACTGTATCCGCCTTCCCAAACCTGGTCCCCTCCCGATGTGTTGGACTACATTATACTGAGGATGATGAGAGTTGTAGTTCGACACATCTGGAGGGCACTAGGCTAGAGAAGACTGCACTATATTGTAATTCCTGCCAGAAATTGTTGAGAACTGGTTTGCATCAAGCTACGTCACTTGGAGGACTAAACAACTGAACTGGATAGAAAAGAAATCACAGCAATTAGTTATAGAACAATGGCAGTTGAAGGATTTGCATTTATACTAGCCAGGTGGTGTTCTTGTTCATATGTGGTTCTTCTATTTTGTCAGTTGTCAAGGTAAGTATGAAACATGAAACAAAGGCTGACCTTTCTCAAACAATGATTTCATTTTTGTCTTTGTTCTGCATAGACATATAGAAGTGTTTAAAATATTTTTAACAGCTTTACTGTGGAGGCAGAGTAAAGAATAGAAAGCACAGCATGGAGCAGCCAGATGTCTTGCTACTTATACCTTGGTCATCTTCAAATGTTACATAGGACACCGGCAAAGATGTGATGTGCGAAAACAGTTGTTTCTTTGAAAAACATGTGGCCACTGTCCTTTCAGTTGTATGCTTACACCGACGTATTGTTTTTGAAGACTGAGCTTTATTCTTAGTGCCTGTTTCATGTGTAAAATGTTGAGACATATGGGTTTCCTAATATTTGTACATGTGCGAGGGAATCTAGCCAATCTGATACCTTGGTGGATGTACCTGTATGATACATGAAACTGAAAACTAGCGACATCATGAATTGTGGAGATGGGACTTGTGTTAAATTGACAGTGCAGTCCTGTGCATGTCTACTCTGACTCAAGTTCAGTGGGACATACTACTGGGTAAGTATATATTCTCTCCACTATATTGTTTCCCTTCCTGCACAGAAACAAACTTCTGTGTTGTTGTTAGGAACGTAGGAAGCTGCCTTATACTGAGTCAGACTCTTGGTCCATCTAGCCCAGTAATGTCAACACTGACTGGCAGCAGCTGTCCAGGGTTTCAGGCAGGATTCTTTCCTCACCCTACCTGGAGAAGCCGGGGATCGAACCTGGGACCTTCTGCATGCAAAGCAGGGGCTCTATCACACTGAGCTATGGCCCCTCCCACATTGTTAGATTACTATCTGACCTTCTGGCCTTCTAGGCCAGGGGTGGACAGAATGTAGACCAGGCTCTACTTGTAGATCTCTGCGTGATTTGCTGTAGATTAGCAAGTATTTCCAGTGTCTACTTGTTTAACCACAGCTGCCACAAAATTACTCCCTAAGTTATACTGTCCTGCTCTAAATTATACTACTGAAATGAAGAAAGTTTGGGGTAACCAGGTGTGGGCTTTGTGTAGAAGAACTGTGAACTCCATTCAGTTCTGTTGCTCAAAACCAATTCCTGGGCTCTCTTTAATTCTAAGTGCATGTCTTTTGCACCAGGCTCTGTTTGGTTGATCCTGGGATTCAAGTAAAAAAGAAAGTAGATTCTTCAAGCCTGAAGTCTGCTCACTCCTGCTGTAGGGGCCGCCACAGCAGCTTTCACCACCATTTGTAGTTAATGCACTAGTGTGCCTCACCAGTTTTGCAAATGTCAATATGAATACAATGGACTTGCTTTACACCTTCAGTTTCTGGGAACTCACCTAATTTTGCTTCCTTCCAGTAGATTATTTAACTCTATATATCTGCCTTGTGAAGGGCATTATTAGCAAAATACTTTTCAAGTTTAGAGCAATTATGTGATCAGAGGAAGTTTTTGAAATTCATTAGAGTGATAAGATTGTTAGGCACTCCTTCCTCCTAGAAATGCCATGGCTAAGAATAGCTTCCACAACAGGCATAGGGAGTATATTTAGAGATGGAGAGTAGAGAACTTTCAAAGTAAGGACTAGATCAGGGATGGGAAATGGGTGACCCTCCAGATGTTGTTGGATTGCAACTCACAGTAGCCCTAGCCAGTTTAGCCAATGGTGAGGGATGATGGGAGTTGTAATCCAACATCTAGATGACCACACGTTACCCATCCCTGGATTAGATACTTATATAGCATGATGAATCCAAGCCGAACAGCACAGTATGTATCCAGAGGTTGTCATTCCATACTCTCTTACAAGCCTCTAAAGGGACATATTAGGAGTTACGTTGTTTTGAAATATTAGTATTTTAAAAGCAGTTAATGTTTGAATGGAATGCAAGAACCACTTCTTGGATTTTGTCTCTAAGCCCAAGTAAAAAGCAGATAGATTACTTAATATTTGGGACTCTTTCCACCAGTTCTGGCTAACTTTCAAATTATCTTTGGCCAACTTTTGTTTTCAGGTGGAAACTATGTAAAAAGTTGTGATTTCATAGCACTGAAAGCCAATCAGTCGAGCTTTGGTGGCTTCAGTGAACATTTCCATTGCTTAGACTTGCAGGGGTTTATATGTCTTAGTGAGATTCTGGGGGTTTGAGCCCCTGATATAAACTGGAATGGAAAAAAAAAGTTCTCGCCAACCCCTAAGGAGCAAGACTGCTGATATGTGCACAGCTCTAATTTTCAGTTACCACAAATAACTCCCATGAGTTTTAAATTCATGTGCAGGAAGTGGTTTTAAATATAAGGTTCCACTTTAGTAAAAAGATCTATACTGGAAAATTGATATCTATGCTCAACTAATTTATTGAGCTAATGCTAAACATTCAAGTCCTAGTATCCCAGTAGGATTGACTTCTGAGTAAATATACATAAGATTGGGCTAGCTGAGTCAGTTTGTGGATCTACAAAAATCCGCCCAGGATTGCTAGTTGATGAATAAGGCTAAATACTATAAAAGAATAAACTAATGTTTCATCTAGAACCCAGTGTAAAGTTAAGGGCTAGAAAAAATTGGTCCCTGAAAATCTAGCAGACATAAAATATAATTGAGATTGGAGTTTTGCCAGTGGTTTCTGATGTAAGATTTGTACCATTACTAAATCCCAGGCAGTATACAGGCAATAATTTCTATAGAACAATGGAAGTAAGCCGTGCCTTGGTGCTACCATGGCACTAGCCCCGATCCACCTTTGGTAGCTTGATAACGTGTTTCTAATTGCATCTCCTGCTTCTAATCCCATCCAAGTTAATGAGTGAAGAAATTGACTAAACTGACCATAAGCAACTGTGAGGCTCCTCATTTTCACTCCCAAGATAAACTGTTAGGGCAGTATTCCATTCCGAACGAGCGCAAACATAAATTACCTTACACTAGCATAAGCTGCCTCTCCCTGGAAATCACATTGTGCCAGCAAATGCTATTGCTGTGGCACTAGAGGTAGCTGACGCCAGCACAACGTAATTTTTGTTAGCACTAGTGCCGAATAGGATACTGCCCTTAAACTGTTCTTGAATGTACTGCTTGTGTGGTAGGGAATGTGCACTATTCAAAGATATATGGGTTTCTAAAAAGTAGAAAATGTTCTTGAAATAGTGGGGGCGGTTGCACTTTTTTATTCCTTCATTTTTGTTGTTGTTATATCCAGCACCATCATAGTTCATGCTGCTGCTTTGTTGTTGTTCAGTCGTTAAGTCTTGTCCAACTCTTCATGACCCCATGGACCATAGCATGCCAGGCCTTCCTGTCCTCCGCTCTCTCCCGGAGTGTGCTCAAGTTCATATTCATTGCATCGGTGATGCTATCTAGCCATCTCATCCTCTGCCGTCCCCTTCTCCTTTTGCCTTCAATCTTTCCCAGCATCAGGGTCTTTTCCAGTGACTTTTCTCTTTGCATTAGGTGGCCAAAATATTTGAGCTTCAGCTTCAGTATCTGTCCTTCCAATGAGCACTCAGGGTTGATTTCCTTTAGGATGGACTGATCTGACCTTCTTGCAGTCCAGGGGACTCGTAAGAGTCTTCTCCAGCACCACAGTTCGAAAGCATCAATTCTTCGGTGCTCAGCATTCCTTATAGTCCAGCTCTCACAGCCATACATTACTAGCTTTGATTATACGGACTTTTGTCAGCAAGGTGATGTCTCTGCTTACTATGCTGTCTAGGTTTGCCATAGCTTTCCTCCCAAGGAGCAAGCGTCTTTTAATTTCATGACTACAGTCACTGTCTGCGGTGATCTTGGAGCCCAAGAAAGTAAAATCTGTCACTGCTTCCATTTCTTCCCCTTCTATATGCCCGGAAGTGATGGGGCCAGATGCCATGATCTTAGGTTTTTTAATGTTAACTTTCAAATCAGCTTTTGCATTCTCCACTTTCACCCTCAACAAGAGGCTCTTGAGATCCTCTTCGCTTTCTGCCATTAGTGTGGTATTGTCTGCATATCTGGGGTTGTTGATAATTCTCCCGGCAATCTTAATTCCGACCTGTGATTCATTCAACCCGGCATTTCTCATGATGTACTCTGCATATAAGTTAAATAAGCAGGGTGACAATATGCAGCCTTGTCGTACTCCTTTCCCAATTTTGAACCAATCGGTTGTTCCATGTCTGGTTCTTACTGTTGCTTCTTGACCCTCGTACAGGTTTGTCAGGAGACAGGTAAGGTGGTCTGGTACTCCCATCTCTTTAAGAATTGGCCAGAGTTTGTTGTGATCCACACAATCAAAGGCTTTAGCGTAGTCAATGAAGCAGAAATAGACGTTTTTCTGGAATTCTCTTGCTTTCTCCATGATCCAGCGAATGTTGGCGATTTGATCTCTAGTTCCTCTGCTTCTTTGAAACCCAGCTTGTACTTCTGGTCGTTCTCAGTTCACATACTGCTGAAGCCTAGCTTGTAGGATTTTGAGCATCATCTTGCTGGCATGTGAAAAGAACGCAATTGTACGGTAGTTTGAACACTCTTTGGCATTGCCCTTCTTTGGAATTGGAATGTAAACTGACCTTTTCCAGTCTTGTGGCCACTGTTGAGTGTTCCAAATTTGTTGGCATATTGAATGCAGCACTTTAACAGCATCATCTTTTAGGATCTTAAATAGCTCAGCTGGAATACTGTCATCTCCGCTAGCTTTGTTGTTAGTAATGCTTCCTAAGGCCCACCTGACTTCACTCTTGAGGATGTCCGGCTCAAGTTCAGTGACCGCACTATCATGGCTATCAGGGACATTAAGATCTTTCCTGTATAGTTCTTCTGTGTATTCTTTCCACCTCTTCTTAATCTCATCTGCTTCTGTTAGGTCTGTAAAAGCTGCTGCTTTACAACATAATAAAAAGACAGGTTCCTGGCCCAAATATGCTACAATCTGAAGTTTGATGGTGCAGAGAAAATGGATGGAGGGGAGAGGGAAAGGGTAACAAGGGATGAATATAGGCAAATGCAGTTTCACACATGGAGAGAGCAATCCTGTGGCTGTTAGTCAGCGGCTAGGCAGCCATAGGATATGTGGGTTTCTGGGAACCAACCTCGGAGTCCACACTCCGAGGTCGGTTCCTGGAGAACTGACCTTCCCCCTCTCTGAAGAGGAGCACGGAGCAGCCAAAACAGGGTGTTCTGGGGGCATTCCAAGGTGGGGAAGGCGGAAATGCTAGTACGACACATCCTGTGTGTCATCTGGCAGCCTCCTCCTCTGCTCCGCCTTCCCGTGGCTAGACAGCTTAGCTGCAAATGCAGGGCAGGAGAAGTGCGGAGAGAACGATCCAATGCCCTGCATTGGATAGGCCATCGCCTCCGAGTTTGGAGGCGGCCACCTATCCCCATAGGATTGCACCTTAACTACAATCTTTAGTACACTTATTACATACAGTTTAGTCCCACTGAACTAAGTCAAACTTACACATCTGAGTAAGCATGCTTAGGATTGCAGTGTTACTCTGTTAAGGATGGGTATGAGGAAAGGAGGTTGCACGAATGCCTGTCTACTGTTCTGTAGAAGCATACCTCTGACACTACATGTAAGAAAAAACAGTTCAGTCTGCTCTGGGAATCAGTATTGTCACAAAAACAGGTGTCTTATAACACCTTGAAGATTTATAACAAATGTATTGTGGCACAAGCTTTCAAGAGATAGAGCTCATTCTGTCAGATGCATCTTGTCACAACCAAAAGGTCTATGAGGGGTCCTCAACAGGGCACCAGTGCGCCTGCAGGGACCTCCAAGGTGCTCACAAAGTTTTCTACTCCCTGCCCCCTTAAAAAAGAAATAATTTTTTTTTTAGAAAGAGAAAAGGGTTATTTATTTATTTATTTCATTTCTATTAAAACCAAACAACACACAATAAAACAATTTAAATTATATAGAACATTAAAACCACAATATAACAATACAACCACAATAAAACCTAGCAGCAGTACAGGAGTTTAAAATACAGATTTAAAACAGCAAAGATAAAAATTTAGAAAGCTAAAATGCCTGGGAAAATAAAAAGGTCTTCACCTGGCACCGAAAGGAGTACAATGTAGGCGCCAGGCGAACCTCACTAGGGAGCTCATTCCAGAGCCGGGGTGCCACAACAGAAAAAGCCCTCCTCCTAGTAGCCACCCGCCTCACTTCCTTTGGCAGGGGCTCACGGAGAAGGGCCGCTGATGATGATCTTAAGGTCCGGGCAGGCACATATGAGAGGAGGCGATCCTTCAGGTAACCTGGTCCCAAGCCGTTAAGGGCTTTGAATGTTAACACCAGCACTTTGAATCGGGCCCGGAAATGGACTGGCAGCCAGTGCAGCTGGAAAAGTACTGGCGTAATATGAGCTCGCAGGCCAGTCCCTGTTAACAATCTTGCTGCCCTATTTTGGACCAGCTGAAGTTTCCGGACCATTTTCAAAGGCAGCCCCACGTATAACGCATTGCCGTAATCCAGACGAGAAGTTATCAGAGCATGGATAACTATTGCTAGGCTATCTCTGTCCAGATAAGGGCGTAGTTGGTATACCAGCCTAAGCTGATAAAAAGTGCCACTGAGTTCACCTGTGCCTCAAGTGACAGTTCTGGATCCAAGAGCACCCCCAAACTACAAACCTGATCCTTAAGGGGGAGTGCAACCCCCTCCAGAACAGGTTGAATATCACCTAGCCGGGCAGACGAACCACCCACTAACAGTACCTCCGTCTTGTCTGGATTGAGATTCAGTTTATTAGCCCTCATCCAGTCCATTACCGTGCCCAGGCACTGGTTCAGAACAGCCACTGCCTCACCTGGTTTTGATGAGAAAGAGAGGTAGAGCTGGGTGTCATCCGCATATTGATGGCACCTCAGCCCACACCTCCGGATAACCTCCCCCAGCGGTTTCATGTAGATGTTAAACAGCATGGGGGATAAAATAGAGCCCTGTGGAACCCCATGGCACAATTGCCATGGCACAGAGCAATAATCCCCCAGCACCACCTTCTGGAATTGGCCATCCAAGTAGGAGCGGAACCACTGTAGTGCAGTGCCTCCAACTCCCAACCCAGACAACCTATCCAGAAAGATACCATGGTCGATGGTATCGAAAGCTGCTGAGAGGTCCAGGAGAATCAACAGGGTCGCACTCCCCCTGTCCCTCTCCCGGCAGAGGTCATCCCACAGGGCGACCAAGGCAGTTTCCGTTCCAAAACCAGGTCTGAAGCCCGATTGAAATGGATCTAGATAATCCGTTTCATTCAAGAGTGCCTGGAGCTGTCCTACAACCACCCGCTCAAGCACCTTGCCCAGGAAGGGGATGTTGGCCACTGGCCTATAATTGTTAACATCCTCTGGGTCCAGGTTAGGCTTTTTCAGGAGTGGTCTAATTACTGCCTCTTTTAAAGCAGCAGGCACCACTCCCTCTCTCAAGGAGGAATTTACAACCTCCTGGACCCAGCCGGACAACCCCTCCTTGTTTGATTTAATAAGCCATGAAGGGCAAGGGTCAAGCACACAAGTGGTCGATCGGACTTGGCCAAGCACCTTGTCTGCATCCTCAGGCCTCAGTAACTGAAACTCATCCAATAAAACTGGACCAGACGGTGCTCTGAACGCCTCTACCAATGGAACTGCATTAATGGTGGTGTCCAATTCATGACGAATCTGAGCGACTTTATCCTCAAAGTGCTGCGCAAACTCGTCATAGCGTGCTACCGAGGGTTCCACCGTCTCTCTGCCAGGTTCTCCTTCCTGTTCCTGAACCTGCTGCTGATCAGTGGTTGAGCAGGCAGGAAGAGAAGGAAAAAGTTGCTTCCTGGCCGCACTCAATTTTATTTGGTCAAAGACAAAGACCTTTCCCCTTTGCTCTCTCTCCCCTCTATCACTTTGCCTTGGTCTTTCTCCCTCCCTCCCAGCCTCTTGCCGTGCTATTTCTCTCTCTTCTCCCCCTGCTTACCTTGCTGTTTCCCCCCTTCCTAGCTTTGCTCTTTCTTTCTCTCTCTCACCCCCTTTCTCTCACTATTTTTTGCTCCTCCTAGCCCTTAGCTTTGCTCTTTTTCTTTGCCTTCCCTGCCCCTTTTCTCAAAATCCCTCCCTCCCTCTCTCACACACAGAGCACCTTCCCAAGTTGGGGCTCCGATGGCAGAGGACATAGGAGCATTAGGTGGGAATGGTGTGGTGAGCCTGGGGTCAAAGTAGACAAAAATAATTATTTGGGGGCTGGGGGCATTTTCCTTTCCTTTGGAGCTAGAGAAAGGTGTGTGTATGGCCATAGGATGAGAGGAGCAATCCTATGTAGGTCTACTGAGAAGTAATCCTCACTGAGTTCCATGTAAGCATGCATTGGATTGTAACCTTAGATGGGTATTTTGTTGTGCTTCCATTATGTGACTAGCCCCATCCTCTGTGGGAGGCATTTGGTGGGGGTGCCCACAGCAGTTTCTCAAATTCCCAAATGTGCCCATGGGTCCAAAAATGTTGGGGACCCCTGGTCTACAGAAGTCTACTGGCAGTTACTGAGTTTAAAATATCAGGGCTGAAGAACACTGAGCTGTATTGAAAATGACGTTATATTTTCCAGCATCTGAGACATGTTCTCTTTGTGTAGATTTGTGGTGGGTGCTTTCCAGTTTGTCTATACTCAACTATCCAAGAGATGCCTGTTAAAGTAACTATTGCTGCTCACATTGCTGGGAGTCTATTTCAGATACTTCATGATTCCTGAAGTGCTGCAGAAGCCTATAAACTGGTTTGACTGGAGTCCACAGCAGGGCCACAACAGTGTACCACAGGCACTGATGGCTTTACAGTAACTTACAGATATCACATGAAGGTGATATAATTTGCACACTGCCCTAGAATGATAGGGTTAAAGCAGAACTGAAAGCTGCCTACTTCAAGTTCCTGCAGAATGAGGCAGGATCCCCCAAATGTTTAATATTTTAGTCTGCTACTATAAACAGTCTTGTTGCATCATTCAGACACCAGTGGTGCTGCCTGAAGCAGGTTGGTTTGCCCTATTGCAGACCAGGCCTGGCCCTGGAAGGAGTTTTAGCAGAGGTGAGTCTGTCACTTCTGGACTTTGGTACCCTAGATATAGAACTTCTGAAAGTGCCAGTAACATTCTGGCTGGGGGTGGTGGGAGTTGTAGTCCAACACAACTGGAAGGGACCATACTGGGGAAAGAAGAAATAGGTTGCTTCCTCAACCATGCCGAAAGGAGCCTAGAATAAAACAAAGTATTCCTTTTCCCCTTTTCTTGTTTCTGGGTGCCTCTTGCTGTCGGCAGAAGCGAGGGAATCATATTTTCTACCAGCAGCTTCCCTTTTATAGGAGCTCTGCTTCTGGTCTTGTCAGTGCCTATGTTAATGTTCTGTGTTAGAGACAAGGTGACGTATGGCAAAAAGTTTCTCCATCGAATCTTCTTTAGGTTTTGATTTGCTGGAAATTACTCCAAAAATCTCATCAGGGACCAAGTTGGAGCACATCAGCTTTTAGGTAGACCATTTGTGCTTTTTTACTGTGTTTGACTTTCTTTTAATATGTGTGTGCACACCTCTCAAACTCTTCTTCTAAGGAGCAAGGTAGCATGTATGGGGATTGTCCCAGTTTATCTTCAGAACAGTTCTGGGAAGCAGGTTTGGCTGAATGATAATACCTGGCAGAAGGTTACAGAGTGAGTTTCAGTTTGGGTCCGGGTGAGGATTTGAATCCAGGTCTCCTCAGTGCAAGTCTAACTCTCTGCCCACTCCACTGCACTGTGTCTCAATAGTATGGTTTTACTAGCTCTAGAGAGGTACATGTACAAAAACCAAAGTAGAGCTGTCCTATTGTAGAATACACAACAGACTCAATCGCATTTAGTTGAACTTGGCATTAATAAGGCTACATCCAATTCAGACCCAGACTTGTTTTTCTCAACTACTTCTCCCATAGAGATACCAACAGTGCCATATTTTACTGTCAAACATCCCAATAATATTACATTTCAGAATGGTACCTACAGTCCTATATCCACTGAAATCTACTTGATTCTGAGTAGCCATATATAGGATTGCTCTGTTAATTTTTATAGTAAACATAAAAAAAACAACTAAGCAAACCTAGAGGGTTAACTATTACTGTTGTTGTTGTTGTTCAGTCGTTCAGTCGTGTCCGACTCTTCGTGACCCCATGGACCATAGCACGCCAGGCCTTCCTTTCCTGCGCTCTCTCCCGGAGCGTGCTCAAGTTCATATTCATTGCATCCGTGATGCTATCTAGCCATCTCATCCTCTGCTGTCCCCTTCTCCTTTTGCCTTCAGTCTTTCCCAGCATCAGGGTCTTTTCCAGAGAGTTTTCTCTTCGCATTAGGTGGCCAAAATATTTGAGCTTCAGCTTCAGTATCTGTCCTTCCAATGAGCACTCAGGGTTGATTTCCTTTAGGATGGACTGATTTGACCTCCTTGCAGTCCAGGGGACTCGTAGGAGTCTTCTCCAGCACCACAGTTTGAAAGCATCAATTCTTCAGCGCTCAGCCTTCCTTATAGTCCAGCTCTCACAGCCATACATTACTACTGGGAAAACCATAGCTTTGATTAGATGGACCTTGGTTGGCAAGGTGATGTCTCTGCTTCTTACTATGCTGTCTAGGTTTGCCATAGCTTTCCTCCCAAGGAGCAAGCGTCTTTTAATTTCATGGCTACAGTCACCGTCTGCGGTGATCTTGGAGCCCAAGAAAGTAAAATCTGTCACTGCTTCCATTTCTTCCCCTTCTATACGCCAGGAAGTGATGGGGCCAGATGCCATGATCTTCGTTTTTTTAATGTTGAGTTTCAAACCAACTTTTGCACTCTCCTCTTTCACCCTCAACAAGAGGCTCTTGAGATCCTCTTCGCTTTCTGCCATTAGGGTGGTATCGTCTGCATATCGGAGGTTGTTGATAATTCTCCCAGCAATCTTAATTCCGACCTCTGATTCATCCAACCCGGCATTTCTCATGATGTACTCTGCATATAAGTTGAATAAGCAGGGTGACAATATGCAGCCTTGTCGTACTCCTTTCCCAATTTTGAACCAATCGGTTGTTCCATGTCTGGTTCTTACTGTTGCTTCTTGACCCTCGTACAGGTTTCTCAGGAGACAGGTAAGGTGGTCTGGTACTCCCATCACTTTAAGAATTTGCCACAGTTTGTTGTGATCCACACAATCAAAGGCTTTAGCGTAGTCAATGAAGCAGAAATAGACATTTTTCTTGAATTCTCTTGCTTTCTCCATGATGCAGCGAATGTTGGCGATTTGATCTCTAGTTCCTCTGCCTCTTCTAAACCCAGCTTGTACTTCCGGTAGTTCTCGGTTCGCATACTGCTGAAGCCTAGCTTGTAGGATTTTGAGCATCACCTTGCTGGCATGTGAAATGAGCGCAATTGTGCGGTAGTTTGAACACTCTTTGGCGTTGCCCTTCTTTGGAATTGGAATGTAAACTGACCTTTTCCAGTCTTGTGGCCACTGTTGAGTGTTCCAGATTTGTTGGCATATTGAATGCAGCACTTTAACAGCATCATCTTTTAGGATTTTAAATAGCTCGGCTGGAATACTGTCATCTCCGCTAGCTTTGTTGTTACTAATGCTTCCTAAGGCCCACTTGACTTCACTCTCTAGGATGTCCGGCTCAAGTTCAGTGACCGCACTCTCATGGCTATCAGGGACATTCAGATCTTTCCTGTATAGTTCTTCTGTGTATTCTTGCCACCTATTAGCAGAAGCCTATGCCAAGAAGTTGTAGGTCCAGGGCTGTTGGGTGTTGAAATTCCAGAAGGTGGAGGCCAGCCCCACCATCTGAGGCTTAGTTTTCACAATTATAGGCAAATAAAGCTGAAGTCTGGGAATGGCCAGAGCAAAGGCAATTGCTTTGAAGTTGCCCTCGCTTCTTAACAACAATAGCCTTAATCAAATATCACTCCGGGGTGGGCAGGAAGTGTTTAAAATGAAAGGCCGGGAGATAAAAATGATCTGGTTTGGGATGTTCTTAGGTTGCATAAGAGGGGGGCGCTGTAATTTGTCATGTCGAGTGGAAAGTGTTTCGAACATTCAAAACAGCGAACAGCCTGTAATGACTCAAAAAGTCCTGGAAAGCAACTCCGCTAGGCGCTGGAGGGAAGGAGGGGGAGAGGGAGAGGGAGGAATAATCCATAAAAGAAAAAGAAAAAAACAACACCCACGTGTTTTGTTTCCCCTGGCATCCACACGCGCTGTGTGCGCGTTGGAAGGTGGTGGTGGTGGAGGGAGCCAGTGTGAACTCCAGACTACCACGAATTCAGTAGCATTGGGGTCTTGGGGATCGATTCTTCTCCAATACGTTGCGAATGTTTTAGGAAGGGTTGGGGGCTGCGGCGTGCCGACATTCCAGGGGCCGCCAAGCAGCCTCGGATGCCTTCGGAACAACTGCCTGTTTGCTAGATGCTCGCCTCTCCTCTGGGAGAAGCAAGGGAGGAGCCTCTTAAGCTGGGCGCCTCCGGGCTTTTTTTTTTAATAGCCTGTGGCCTTTTGTGTGGTTCAACTTTCCAACAGCTTTCCGCTCAGAGGGGGTAGGCAACGAACGCCAAGCGCAAGAGCTTGAGGATTCCTTCTTCGGCTGATGATCCCCCTCCCCAATCCCTCGTGTGTGCGATAATTTTAAGTTCTGCTGGATTCCACAGGGAGAAGACTTCAGCATGTTAGTGTTTCTGGTTTCTGACTGAAAGGGTGCGTGTTTATTGTTGTTATTAACAATTTTAACCAACCGCTTTCCCAAATGGAATCGGCTCTGCGTTGGAGGGTGATGGGTTCTGGTGTGTTGATTTTGTCTTAAAAGCTGACGAAGATCCAGCAGTGCAGTGACAAGGGTTCTTCCTCCCCCTGTCTTTAACTTTGGTAAGTTTGATTTGTTTTGGCATACAGATCTTGCAAGTGGTTAGAATTAGTGGGGTGGGGTTAGAACTTCTTAAATAACCGTATTCTTCTTTAAAAAGTTACTTGAATTTTCTTTTCAGTTCAAACTCTCTCCCCCACCCCGCCGCCGCTACCGCTATATATTGCATTCCATGTTGTATGCACTGAATGATTACTCTTTAAAAGTGCCCTTTAACACACACACATACCACAAATTTAAACTATCTTTATATCCTGGTAGCTGAAGGCAGTTGTGCACATTGCTCTAAAATGTGCCTGGATTTCTCTGACTCACAGGATGTGTTTACCAGTTCCATGGAGACGTAGTGGGTTGGTTGGTTGTGTCGCGCAGAAAAACGTCTGTCTTTTGGTGGTATGAGATGTAAATTGGAAGCTTTAAAAAAAAAAACTAGTCACAGCACAAGGAAGAGCAAGTGCTTTGCTGCTTCTGTTGCTAAACAGACATGCCAGACATTTATAAGGATGGCGGTTTATTGCAATAGTAATAGGGCAAATGGGTTAAGCATATTCATTGTGAGCTACACTCATAAACTTTTCTTGCAGTAGTCTGGCATTAAATTGTGGATTGTTTTGAACCTTTTTTAAAAAATGGAACCTTTAATTGAGAAGTTTTCTGAACCTTTAGAACAATTATCCCAGGTTGTGATCCATGAACTTAAGCCAAAATACTAGCATTTGAGCTGAATGAATACCATCTGATTTATGATAAGACTGAGTGTGCTTCCATATGAGGCTTTGTGTCATTGTCCTACCTCATTCATGGATATTTATGGCCGGGGTCCAGATAATATCTTCTACTCATGATCTTCTCAGGTTTTCTCACCACTTCCATCTTTTTCCTTAATGTACAAAATCCATTAAGGAGAACAAGATGGAACAGCTGCCCCAGTGCCTTCTGACTGCAAGCTCTAGCAGTCCTCTGTCTGGATTGAGTCCAGATCCTTAAGCACATTCACAGTGCAGTCCTATTCATGGCTACTCAGAAGTACAGTCTCACTGAGTTTACTTCCTGAGAAGTATGTATAGGATTGTAGCATTAGGATGCAATCCCACACACACTTACTTGGGAGTACATCTCATTGGGACTTTATGTACTTTATACTCAGGATCGGGCTGTTACTTGGCATTCTGCACATTTATTTCAGTGGTGCTTAAGTAGCTCCATTCCTGTGCCTGCCTGGAAATAAGTGGCTCATAAATGTGCACTAACTTTTGAGTAAACTCTGACTGTAGAGCTGTTTTCACTCATGAGGCTATAATCTGCTGTTTAGCCTCGTCTTGCGCTATCTGTGCCATTTGTATGTTGTGAATGTGGAAGACAAAACAAACACAAACCCTAATTCTTTTACTTTTTAACCTCTGTATTATACAGTGACTTGAGCCTCGTGGCTAAAAATGTACCACTAACCCTGTTCCACTGCTGAGGTCCACCTGCTGTGGTCGGTTTGTGACTCCTGCAGGTTTGGGTTGCTTGGGGCAGGGGTTCTCAAACTTTCTACCCCCGGGGCCTTCTTAAGAGAGCTGAAATGACTGAGGCCCACCAGTCAAAAAATGGTAGTGCAGGGGTAGAGCCAGTCACAAAATGGTGGCAGGTAGAGGCAGAATATGACTTAATACTCCGTTACTGATATCTTTTTATATGAATGTCTAATCCTGCTGGGAAATTGCTACATTCTTTGCCACAGCTTTTTCCTTGTGGCAGGGAGTTCTGTCGCTCAGCTTTCCTCAAGTGAAGTGTAGATACTGGCTCTGGAGATATCATTACCTAGCCTCCCCATTTCAGGCAGAATTTGTTGCTTCAGAAGCCCTAAGTAGAGAAGGCTTTTTATGTTATATTGTTTTCCTCTGTCCCCCCCCCCCCACATGCCTCTCGAAGTATCCTTATTCATCTCCTGTCATTTCTTCCCCCATCTGCTTTCACACTTAACTTATAACCTGTCCCCCTGCACTGCTAATTTCTTTCATCCACCCCTCCTTCTGCATTTACGCTAATTTATTGTATAGCAGCTTCCCTCTGTTATCGCCTTCCTCTTTATTCTTAGTTTTTTTAAAAAAAAAATTATTATTGAAACGATTAGCCTTGCTCTCGCACCAGCTCCTGCTGCCATACTTGTCCATGGCCATGGTGCAGGATGGTCAAGCAAAGAGGCACTGAATGGTCTGCAGTACTGAGACCCACCTGAAAGTAGTCCGAGACCCACTGGTGGGTCCCAACCCCCAGTTTGAGAAACTCTTACATGGGAGATAAGATTTATTTTGAATTTTCTCATAAGCCCAAGGGCAGTTCCAATATCTCCTTGTCTGATTTTATCCTTAAAACAACCACGTGAGGGCGGAGAGAAGGCCATAGGAAGATGCCTTTCACTGAGTCAAACCATTGGTCCAGTTAACCCACTGTTGTTGACGCTGACTGACAGTGGCTCTCCAGAGTTTCAGGCAGGGGTTCTCCTAGTCCTACTTGGAGATGCTGGGGTTCGAATCTGAGGCCTTCTTCATGCAAAGGGGGTGCTCTACCACTGAGCTACTTCCCTTAGTAGAACGCAGTGCGCTTTGTGGGGCTGAGTAGCATTTTGAACTTAGTCTTGTATGGGGTCAAAACTAATATTGTTGCAACTACTGTGCCGTGCTGGTATGACTGATGGTGGATGGTCCTGCCTGCAGTAGACTTGATTGTGTTTTTTTTTAATCTTTCCATCACCCATTGTCAAATTCTGGCTTTTATGATTTGTGGATTACTGTTTCAGCATGTTTGGTTTGGCTGGTGTATAGGGTTAATGGCTTCCTTCCTTTCCCCCCCTCCCCCATGATTCTTTGTACCTTTACTACAAGAGCAGAAAGAGAGGCAGAAATTAAATAGCTGCAGCTTTTGCTACCATGGTGCATTGCTGAATTCTGTGAAGGTGTTAAAGGCGAAGGTGTTCTGCCAGAAGGAGTTGGGGCAACCATATTTACATAAACATAAGTTCAAAATAGAATGATACCCATGGGCATAGAAAGCATACCTCCATTTTTTTTCTTCCCAGCTGGTTTAGACTGCAATTCTATACACGCTTACCTGGGAGTAAAGTCCCATTGAAATCCATGGGACTAACTTTCCAGCAGGCATGCATAGGATTGCACTGTCAGGCTGTATTTCTCCAAGATGGCGTCGGTGACTTCCTTTGAGCAATTCTAGTGTAATTACAACTTTAGCCTGTTATCTGCAAAAAAATAGTTTCAGCCGTTGATATGTCACTGGGCTGAGCACAGGCAGACTGGTTTGGAGGGGCTATAAGTTGCAGTGCATGTATGCCATCCTGTAATCCAATCTTCTATGTTTAGTGACTCACGTTGGATTTTTTTCCTTGTTCCCCACTGATAACTTGAATTTGGATGAATAAGTTCTGAACAACGTAAGGTGTGTGCCTGGAATGGGTAGCACAGGGGTGGAGCTCTGTGCCCCCATCCCACCCCTGAGTCATGTATTTCTGACTAATCTCATCACCTGGCAAAAGATCTTCCTAGCTTGCCAAGATTCCAAAAGGTTGCCATAAAATCACATTTTCATCTACCGATACAATTGTTGTCTGATCGTTCTCATACTGCTTTGATCCTGATGGCGTATGTTGTGGTTACTCGGTAGGGAGGCTAGTACAATATGTTTCTGCATTTAAGATGATCTTTGATGATCAGGTTCACTATGGTAACAAATGCTTCTCTTTTTACTTTAGAGTAATTGTTATTGGAAATGTAAAAAGCAATAAGCCAACTGGGATAGATAAACTGGGAGTTGTAGGACTTTTTCCTGTCTAAATATATATAGGATTGCACCCTAAATATCCAGTCAGCTTCAATGAGGAGATGGACTGGATGGTTTTGTGTTAAAACAAACCATTAGCAACAGTGTTATATATATTTAAACCATTTTTAGATATTTGGCCATTATGTGTTATGTAGTGTTTTGGAAAACTGGCGACATTTCCATAACAACTTTCAAGTAATAGTTTTTTTTTTCTGGTGGGTGCCCTTTAAAGGAACTAATTGCAATTCTAAAAGGCTCTAGTAATCACACCTATGATTGCAGTCTAGCATTCAAAGAGGGAGCCAGGCCTTCCCAGGTTTTGTGGACAGCTTGTAGGTTCCTGGAAAGGAAGCCTCCTGAGTGATTCTATTAGTATTTTGGTTAACCCTCTGGTATATGTGAGTATGCAAGTTTCTATATATGGAAAACTATGTATTCTTAATTTGTTTTAAATTGATAACTTTCCTTCTATGAATTTGTTTTCAGGATCACTACAGCATTCTGATATATGTACGTTCTGGCATTTGTATATATTAGTTTTGGTTTGGCAAGATCCATGAATTTGTGCCTGAATTGGTGAGGTTTTTGTAATATATGTTTCTGTATGTTTTATCATATATTTAGGAAGAAGGGTTTTTTAAAAAATGTATTTATAATTGCATGTTACACAATTATACACTGCAGTATTCTATATTGTCAATAGGTGTGAGAAGTTTGGATTCGTGTGTGTGTGTGTGTGTGTGTGTAAGTCTTTTTATATACCTTTTTATATAATAGACCACTGAAGAAGACTTATGGTCAAAACATGTTTGGTTATTTCTGGTATTGAATGATATTGCACAACTTGATTTTAGTTCCTTCTGTTGCTTAATGACTGTGTTTGTAGCCTGTATAGATAAAGTAACGTCAGACTTTTTCGACATTATACATCTTTACCAGTTTATCTATCCCAATTGGTTCATTGCTTCTTGCTTTGGGGTTGAAATATATTTCCTGTTTGGTCCGGTTGGCTTATTGGAAATGTAAATACAATGCTGGAAGCAGAATATGACAGCTGTGACACATCCTGGGATGTCTAGGCACAGTATTCACGTTCGTCTCCTTGAGAGGGAAAAATGCAGTTGGGTTAGAGGGGCACAGGAGGAAGGCTCCTGTCCTTGCCTCTCCATTTATTTTCCTTTGGGATAGGCACAGCTTTTCATGGCCCTATCCAGTCATTATTTTTCTGCATGGATCAGGAACTGCAGTCTTTTTCTGGATGGGATTGCCACCTTTCTTTACCAGCCATGATCCTGTTGTGCCTATAACAGCCTGATGCATGCAAGTTTAGTAGGTGATGCTTTTACTGGCAGATGTGATGTTGAAGGGTTTGCTTTTACCCTCTGTAGATGATGTCACGCTGCTATCTGAGCCACAAGGAACAGGGCCAGTTTTAAAAAAGAGTTGCAGGATTTTGATGGCTGTTAAAGAATTGATCTTTCTTTGCAGCTACACATTAAAAATCCATGCTGTTTTTTTTAATGAAAATATGCTGTTTTTCATAAATATGCCTCCAGTTATAATTCTTCGGGTGCAAGGTGCAAATGTAATGCTTTCTGACTGCATGCCCTGGGGAATCGTAGCAAACAACTTCTGATAATGCTCTGTTTACATATAAGGAGAAGAGACAAGTGAGCAGGAAAGGGAAATAAGTTGTTGGTGCTTAGATTCTTGGTTACCTCTACCCAGGCGTTTCAGAAGATAAATCTGGGCTAGATCCGGATTTAGGTGCATGCCTCTGCCACCCCAGTTGCAGACTAGTCTCCCTCCCCACAGCAGTCCCTCAAACCCCCTAAAAATGCTACACAGAGGGTCAGGGAACCTTGCTAAATGAGGTGAGCTGTGGTCTGGGGCAGGAGGGGGTATCTCTGAAAATCAGGCGGAGGTGCTTTTTGTGAGCAGGTTTTCTTTTGAATGGGAAAAAATGTCTTTTTGTAACACCTGCCTAATTATTTGTTAGACATCCTCTAAATAATGTGCTAAGCAAAATGATTTCAACCAGAATTGGATAGATACTTGAATACATTGGGGAGTTTGGTTTTATCTATTTTTCTAAAAAAAAAAAAAGTAGGAAAAATGTAGAATTGTTCTAGAGAGTGTTGAGTTCCACATTCTGCCTTTGTAGAGAGAAGATAGATCATGTGAATTTTTCATTGTAGCCAAATCAGGAGTTTTGAGTAGGGCTGCGTACCACCTCGTTACGAAGCCCAAATAATGAGGTGAAGCGGGCAGATTTGGAGCAGGCTCCTCATGATATGAAGCGGATCAGAGAAGAATAGAGGTGCCCCGAGGTGAAGTGCCTCCCCCACGAAGCGCCTCTGCCGCCTCCTATATTTGGAGCTCTACTTAATGCTTGAGCAGTCCAAAATGTATCAACTTCTGCAAGCTCATGCAGAGGGGCAGCAGGAGAAGGAGGAGGAGGGAGGGGAAAGGCAAACAGACACGGGAGGCAGGGAGGCGAGCATAGGAGGAGGAGGGAGTGTGCTTTGATGAATAGGAACTCTCAGCCAGAACTGACGCCAGCCGTCTCCAATCAGAAAAAGAGGTGGAGGAAGGGGATATATTTCAGCGAAAGGCTGCATTTGGTCATTGCACTAGCTGTGTCTTTGGGAGAGGGCTGGTATATGATTAGATGATCTGGTGTCTGTCTGCGCGCACGTGTGCATTCCGTGCAGTTCCTTCCTCCTTCTGTTTCTTCAATCCCAATCACCATTAGGCTTTCCTCGATATTTAAAAGGAAACAAATAGCTAGGTTGTAGTGGGATTGTTCCCTTGCTCCTTGTACAAGCTGCCCCTTTGGGACTGTGTCTTTGCACCTGTTGCAGATGCCTTCTCCTGTTTCTTTCTATCTCCAACTTGTTTGTTCTGTGTATTATTCATATTCATCCCTCCTTTCAATATTTTTTCAAACAAACATAGCTTTTCTTTGCTCGTTGCTACTACGCTCCCCCTTCCCCACCATTCCATTGTTCATGTTGCTTCTGGACTCTGGAAAAGGCTGCGTTTGTTTTTTAAGGTCGATCCTCACTGCTGCTTTCTCCATTCTATGTCCTTCTAGATTTTTAAAAACCCAGTCTTATTTCAATTTTTAAAAACAAACATTGACTTCGGGGCATGTCCTCCCCCCCCCACTTTTTAAGTCATATTCAACTGTTTAGTTGTTTCTTGCTTTCTAAATTATTTAAAGAAAGGCATATTATAGCAGCCTACATGTTTGGTGTTTGGATCCCACCCCCCACCCCATGCTTAAGTGAACCGTCTGTTCCTTTTCTGTGTTGATCCTCCCAAAACAGAAATTAAAGAAGCATTTTTATTTTATTGTTTGCTTGCTCTTGACTGTTATTGCCTCCGCTGTCCTCCTGTATTTCTTGAACTTAACCTGCTTTCCACAAAGGAACATGAAATATTAAACTATAAATTAAAGAAAACTGTTATTTGCTTAGGTAGTTCTGCTTTCCTTTTGCTATTATGTGTCTGTATCCATGTGTGCTAGGTTGTTGTTCCACCAACACTACACATCCCAATTTCAAGACAGTGTTGAAAAAGCACTTGTTGTTGTTGTTCAGTCGTTCAGTCGTGTCCGACTCTTCGTGACCCCATGGACCATAGCACGCCAGGCCTTCCTTTCCTGCGCTCTCTCCCGGAGCGTGCTCAAGTTCATATTCATTGCATCGGTGATGCTATCTAGCCATCTCATCCTCTGCCGTCCCCTTCTCCTTTTGCCTTCAGTCTTTCCCAGCATCAGGGTCTTTTCCAGGGAGTTTTCTCTTCGCATTAGCTGGCCAAAATATTGGAGCTTCAGCTTCATTATCTGTCCTTCCAATGAGCACTCAGGGTTGATTTCCTTTAGGATGGACTGATTTGACCTCCTTGCAGTCCAGGGGACTCGTAAGAGTCTTCTCCAGCACCACAGTTCGAAAGCATCAATTCTTCGGCGCTCAGCCTTCCTTATAGTCCAGCTCTCACAGCCATACGTTACTACTGGGAAAACCATAGCTTTGATTAGACGGACCTTTGTCGGCAAGGTGATGTCTCTGCTTCTTACTATGCTGTCTAGGTTTGCCATAGCTTTCCTCCCAAGGAGCAAGCGTCTTTTAATTTCATGGCTACAGTCACCGTCTGCGGTGATCTTGGAGCCCAAGAAAGTAAAATCTGTCACTGCTTCCATTTCTTCCCCTTCTATATGCCAGGAAGTGATAGGGCCAGATGCCATGATCTTCGTTTTTTTAATGTTGAGTTTCAAACCAGCTTTTGCACTCTACTCTTTCACCCTCAACAAGAGGCTCTTGAGATCCTCTTCGCTTTCTGCCATTAGGGTGGTATCGTCTGCATATCGGAGGTTGTTGATAATTCTCCCGGCAATCTTAATTCCGACCTCTGATTCATCCAACCCGGCATTTCTCATGATAAAAAAGCACTAGACGCACACTATTTATATTAATTGCCTTCTTATTCCAATAACACTCCACTGTGTGGCAAAGCAATCCAGTGCAATATGAGGCATCTTCGGGGTGTTGGCAGGGGCTGAGGTCGGCGAGGTGCTGCTGTCACTAGCAGCACTGTTAGTCAAGCTGTCTGTCCCCTAGTCCAGATAGTGCATCCCAGTACAGTAGGGCAGCAGAGTGCAGAGGCCAGTTGCAGTGCCTGGAGGTCACTGTTCGAGAAGGTTGGTGTAGGCAGCAGCAGTAGTTGCACTCTTGCCCAAGGTGGAGCAGCATCTCCTTCTGTAGTGGAAGAGAGGAGCCCACTGATGGACATTAGGTCAGAGGTGTCTGATGTCCGCAGTGTGGTGGAGGGTGAAGAGGAGGAGATCCTCCAGGGTGTGTTGGAGGAGCAGCAGCAGGCAGAGGCTCCAACACTCGACCCCTCTTCCATTGTTCCCCCCACTCATGTGGTGCTCCCTCTCCAGACTCAAGGCAGGCAGTCTGTGTCTCCTCCCACAAAACGCCAGGGCAGCATTGTGTGGACCACTTTGAGTTGGGAGCAGATCCCAGCTCTGCTGTCTGCCGCCACTGCAAGGTGTCTCTGAGCGTGGGGAAACAGCCAGGGTACTACAGTACCAGCAGCCTGCTCTTGCACTTAAGAAGGCAGCACCAATTGGTCTTGCTCAGGGAAGAGGCCCCCACATCCCAGCAGGCTAGCAGCAGGGGCAAGCATAAGGCTGGTAGTGATGGAACTCCTGCAAGATCTCCGTCTCTCACCCCCAAGAAGCAGGCCACCATGGAGAAGATGGGGTGGGGGAAGTATGGGACCACCAGATGGAGGTTTCTAGTGTTCAAAAACTAGTGGCCCTTCTGGGCTAGGCACTGACCATGTTCATTCAAGATACATTCAAAATACTCATTTAATGTGTGCTAGAAATAAACAAAAGCAGATGAGAAAATAACCTCTTCCAGCTTACCTGCCAGGTAATGAGTGTATTCAGCCATAGAGAGGCTGAGCCGGTGATTCTTCTGAATAAGGGTTGTTTTGCACTTCAAAGAAACCTGCAGCAGAGTTTAGGGATAGTGACCTCCGCTTGAACACACTTTCCCTTCTGAGTTTGGTCTGAGTTTCTGGGAATATCACATTCAACCTGTGCCTAACACACAAGCCAGTGGGCCAAACAGCATGGAATTTGGTGAATGGGATGCCTTTGAGAGGGGCTGGGAATGGGGCCAAGGTTTCACACATGTCTGTGGACCCGGGGAGAAGCTAAAGCTCTTTGCTTTGGGAGTTTTGGTGGAAAATATCAGATTTCACTTGTGCCTAGCTCACAAGCCAGTAGGCCAAACTGTCTGAAATGTGGCAGTTGGAGTCCCCTCCAGGGGAGCTGTGAGGTCCCCAATTCATGTCTGTATCATAAAAACTGAAAAAGCTATGACAGTTTGTGTTTTCCCATGCAAGTCAATAGGAAAATGCCAAAAACAGGTGATCCGGATATCCGAATCTCACTTCAGATTTGGATCCAAGTCGAAGCGGCGGGGGTCCGAATCAGTCCAGGGCAGATGAGGTTGTTAAGGAGTATCTAAAGCAACATCAGAAGCGGAGTGAGGGATCTGTGCACAGCCCTAGATTTGAGTACTTGAAAGGCCATGTGTAAAGCAGCATGAATGACCTGGAACAAGCTGCAGTGTGTCTTGGGCTCCTGTGCAGTAAGGCACAGGACTGTAAGATCAGTTTGACAGTGGAACCAATTATCTAGAGGGGTGGTAGTCTTTTCTTTGTTGGAGGTTGTCTGTTGGGAATGCTCTAGCTTTGGATTTCCTGCATCAATCAGGGGTTGGATTATATGGCCTACAAGTCCTCTCTAGCTCTGTGATTCCTCAGGGTTACCCAGAACATAAGTTGAGAACATTACCAGTTCTGGAACCAAGTCTCAAGTGTTTATAGCAGGTTACATTGCAAGGGTCAGTAGCCTGAACAGAGAGGTAGATATACACTGTGAGTTTTCAGTACTAAGTTGTTCATTGCTTACCAGATGATAATGCTATCCTGCTTCAGCATAGTTAAATAAGACTTTGAAAGCATCACAGAGTTACTTTCTATTTCAAGTTTGTCCTAAAACTGCTCATTTATGAGTCATTCAATAAAAAGCAACTGATCACTTGATATTAAGCCATTTCAGAGAGGAAGAAAACAACATTGTTTTATGTGAAATAGAAACTCAATATCTGAAAGTGCTACTTTTTAAAATACTGTATGTTTCTTTCAATAACTCTTCTTATTTTAACACAATTTAGATTTATGAGTGAATGCAATAATTAAGCTCACAAATCTGTCTTGTGAAGTTTTGGAAATTAATACTTTGCTTGAATAAACAATAACACCTCCAAATCCAAGAATACTTGTCTTTTGTTATATACAAAAGACTTAAGAAATGGGTCTACATTGGAAAACTGGCAAATTTAGTGGGCCGCCCTCAGTGCCAAGTCCAGGTTTTGTGGGATCCATGGGCAAGATGCTCTGAGTAGGTCCCCGTTTTCTTGCCATTATTGCCATTCTCCACACCAATAGTCCAAAAGGAGAGAGCAAGGCAAATGGAGGCTGCTGCTCCATTGACTTGCTCTTTTCGTCTTACATAAGCTTGAAGAGGACATGTGAACAGGCAGACACACGAATGAGGAAGAGTAACAGGGAAAGACTGAAGGCCAAAGGAGAAGGGGACGGCAGAGGATGAGATGGCTAGATAGCATCACGGATGCAATGAATATGAACTTGAGCACGCTCCGGGAGAGAGCGCAGGACAGGAAGGCCTGGCGTGCTATGGTCCATGGGGTCACGAAGATTCGGACACGACTGAACGACTGAACAACAACAACAGGGCCAGAAGGCTGGGCTCCCTGCTGGGCTGTGGACCTCAGCAGATGTCCAGCTATGCCAGCCTTTGGCACTGCCATTTCTGTTTACAGAAAGTTCCTGGCTAGTAGCATGATACGGTACAGATTTAATCTTTTTGTAGCCTGATTAGTTAGTTAGAACTTCTGGCAAAATTTTGTAGATATCTAAATATATGGAGAGATTAAATAAGATTGATTATAGCTGTATTATTAGGATTCAGATCAAGGAGCTTCCTCCAGGCCTTTTTACACCATCAGTTGGTAGCCAATAGTGCTCTAAGTGAGACTCTCTGATTCACATCTGCCTTCATCCTCTTGGAGGAAGTACAGTCTGAACTGGTGATGCTCAATTAAGCTTTTCATCTATTCGAATGATCACAGCAGCAGTACTTTTTGGAATGGCCGCAGCAGTAGCGGGGATTGCTGTGATGCATTGTTAGCAGTGTGGACTGATGCAGATTAAATGCATTGGACATCAGGACTGTGGGAACACTGAAACCATACCTTCAGGTGCCAAACGCAAGAGTTGTCTGAATGAGCCATCTTGTGTTGATGAGCCAATTGTATTTTAACTAAATAAGACATGTAAAAATTAATGGTGGTCATCATGGCAGATCTAGAGGAGTATAGCATGTTATAAACGCTGTGATCGCACTTATGACTCATTCAGACATTTAGAGGAAGCTTTTCAAATACTCCATAACATTTAGTTCCTGCTTGTATATGTGCTTCCATGTTAATGTTGCGGTTTGTTTACTATCCTCTATGCATGGTCTTGGACCGAAATAAAAATATTCATTTATTCATTCGTTTACTATCCTCAAATGTTAGAAACGTACCATCAAATTGGTATACATGTGCAGTCTCTCCAAGTTTGACCCAGATACCTGCTGCAAACTGTGGCACGTGAAAAAGGAGTGTGTGGTTGCCGATCAAAGCATTACTCCACTGGTGACTTGAATTGCAGGCTGGGCCCATTGATCTTTTGAATGTATTTACTGTGTTCTAGTTACAGCTGTTGTTAAGCAGCTGGCAGTTAAAGTGTGAAGCATTTTCCGTAGCTGTTTCAGTCACAGTACACACACAATCTTAAGCACATTTTGGAAGCAGTTTTTCCTTGCACGTGTTCTGCAAGAATTTATCTAGTAGATAGGAAAGGATTTTCTTATTCATCACCTCTCATCAAGAGTCGCCTTAGAGATTGCTTTGTTCTGAAAATCCTGTTTACATAGTACATTCCACATATGTGTGAGAGTGTGTTGAGCTGTTTGTCAAATATTTTGTAATTATTATTTTTTTCCAGTGGAGCTGATCCAAATATTTAAAACAAACTTCAGATTTGATGAATTTCTCAAATCCACTTGGTTTATATTGGATTTACACAATATCAGTTAATTTTCTAACTCTATATACATGGAGGTTCTTGTCCCTGTGTTTGAGTTTTTCATTGTTTTTTCAGTATTCCGAATGACCTTGGAGAGGGGAGATGCAGATTCAAATCCCATCCAAGGGAATCCCTTCCTCAGGCCAGTCAGCCTACCTCATAGATTTTATGACAATAAACAGGGCAATAACTGTCAGCGTCTCTAAACCAGCAGTTTATCACATGTTCATGACTCTCACGGAAGCTTGCGGGCCCATTACACGATGTTGTCATCCTCCAATCATTATCCCGCCATTTCCCCCTCCCTACCCCATGCTATCTTCAAATGAAAAAAAATGTGGTATTTTTCCACTCAACGCAACAGGAGCGCCATGGCCTGCCTGTGTATTTCTCCCATAGTGTGAATAAACCACTGTGTGTTGGCAGCTGCAGATGGTTGCTTTGGGGTGTTGAGGGTGTGGTCATGATGGTGAAGCTGGTGATGATGGGCTGTGGGGCTTGTCGCCTTGCCACGCCTGCACCATTTCAGTTCCTCATCGTTTTCGGCCTGCAGCCCTCAGAACAAGGCAGCGGAGAGGTATTGCACTAGCATGCTCTGATGCCCAGATGCATGTTCCTCCATAGAGGGGGAAATCAGCCTGGCATGGCAGCATCCCAACCTGCCAGGATGCCCCCATGCCATGCATTCCTGGTAGTTGAGTAAATGGCAGAGTAAAAGGCAGAGGCATTGATAAAGCACAGAAGGGGGGGCAGGGGCTGTCTGCATGTCAGTCATAGCCCAGCCACCAGTGCAAGAGGAGGGAAAGGGGCTGGAACCAGGGAGGAATTATCATGACACCTCCAGCATGTGGAATGGTTCTTTGTGGAAAGGTGGCAATGTCTCCAAGCGACATCACCACCCCTGTGAAAAGGAATGAAATGAAAAATAACGTGATGAGGACAGCCGTCTAAAGAGAATGAACCAATCCTGCAAGGATACTGGATGGGGAAAGCACTGGTATTGATGCAGAATTCTCCACCCGTGTGATGGAATCATATGTGTGAGCTTTTTGTGGAAGGGTGGAATACAAATCTGATAGCCTCCTACGTAATTATAAAGCATTTAGGGTGCAATCCTCTGCATGTTTAGACAGAAAAAAGTCTTACAACTGCCACCATTCTCCAGAATTTCTTTCTGCCGAAACATTTGTAGGATTGTGCCCTTAGTATCCAAAGTGCTTAAAAATCTTTATTGTGGTTACCCTCAAAATATTTCTGAGGCAGATTATTTTACACCCATTGTACATGTGGTATTCATGAACAACCCACAGTTCACAATCCAACAACAAACCATGGATTCTCTTTGTGGGTCGTTCATGGGTAATAAGCCATGGTTTGTTGGTATGGCTGGGTTCACACAACACAACAACCCATCATTCAATGAAAACTCATGGTTTGATGACAGTGCACACCCAACCTGTACTCAAACTTGAGAGTGGGTTGTCATGTTGTGTGAACCAATCAGTGTGTAGCTCACTCTCCAGTTTCTCTTTTCTTTTAACCATGGTTACAAGAATGGCAGTGTTATATCTATGCCAAGGCATCAAGTTGGTGGTAGAGATGGATCTTGAATCTATGTCTCCTGGATATAAGCCCCATGTGTTGACCTTCCTAATCCTCCTCATTCAGTTAGTGCAATATTGAAGGTTTATGTGCTGCAGTCCTGTTAATTGGCAGTACAAGAAGATAAAATATCAACTCGATAATGACTCGGTTCACACAACCATGAACAACCCATGATTTATTGATGGGTTGTGAACTGTGGGTTATTTGTAGTTAACAAACCATGGTTTGTTGTGGCTGGGTTCAGGAAACATGACAACCTATGTGTCAACAACAACCTACAGTTCAACGACAACCCACACTCAACCCACACTCAACCTTTGAGTGTGAGTTATCGTGTTGTATGAATCTAGTCATTTTCTGGCTTTTAGTTTTTCGTAGAGTTCCTTGCCCTTGATCCTTCAAGTGTGCTATAGGTCTGCATAGCCTGGTTCATTTGGATCTGCTTCCTTCTCTCCCATACAGCTCTACTAAAGGCAAGATTGAGCACTGCAGTAATAGTTTTTCCTTGTTAACGGTAAATATCAGATTGCTGTTGCCTTGACTTAGGAAAGCTCATCGTGAGTACTCCAATCTTAGGGAACATCAAAACAGCAATGTGGAATGGTTTTCATTAGTATGTTATTTCATAGATCTGCAAGATGTCTTGGCAGAGGTAAGTTTTGGTACCAAATCAGCCTTGGGTGTCAAACAGAGGAACAGTCTAGGGAGCTTTTAGAGAAGGACTGTGAGAGTTGAGGGATATAGGAGCTGGTGAAAGAAGCAACTGAGTGGTAAAGAAGTTTGGGTACAAATTTTCTATTAGGTATTTTGAAGTTAATTATCAGCACTAATTGCCCAGCAGTATAGCTGGCAATTTTGGATAGATGCTACTCCTAAAAAAATAGTAGTTTCAGAAGGGTGACTTAATATATTTTCCCTCTCTCATTTTATGCAGTTCTTCTGTTCCTGGTGATGTCATAAAATTGGTGCCTGATGTGGATCTTTCCAAAGAGCCCCTAACTACAGATCTCTCTGATGGCCATGATACTGCTCTGGTGTCTGCTGAGCTGACTGCAACAAGGTAGGGTAAGAAATTCGTTGTGGTTACAAGAACACCACTCATCACCACTTGGACCATTCCGGTCATTCAGTGGCCCCAGGGCTACAGGCCAGCAATGGCCTTGTAACTATGGACTACTGACAGACTGGAAATACCCAAGTGGTGATGAGTGGTGGTCCTTTTGGGGTGGATTGGAAATAGGGTATCTATTGATTGTGCTAATTCATTTCCTCTTGTTTATTGGGATCCAGAGTTAAAGCAGCTGTAAATGTAGGCTGCAATCTCAGAAAGGCACTCCTAGTGAGAGCAGCATTTGTCCTGAACTGGCATGAATCACAGGCACAGCAGTTAGGGATGGCAGAGAATTCCTCCATGGATCTTGGTGAGGCCGAATACCAGTGCATTCGGCCCCCCGAAATCTGTGGTGGAACGGCCTGCCACCCCCCCCCGCGGATCCCCCCCCGGGACGAGACTTACCTGGGGCGGATCTTCCGGGCGGCAGCGGCGGCTGATCTTCCGACCGGCTGCCACCGCCACCATTTGCAGTCTTGTTAAACAAACAAAAAAACCCGATGTGATAGGCTACGTAAAGATTTACGTAGCCTATCATGGCTGGGTTTAAAAAAAACAACAACAAATGCATACGCAAATGGCGGTGGCTGTGGCCGCCGCCATTTGCGTTCCTTATTTTTGGCCGTCTTAGTCTACGTAAATATTTACGTAGACTAAGACGGCGAAAATAAGGGGAACGCAAATAGCGTCCGCTACGCGATTTGCGTTCCCCCTTATTTTCGTCGTCTTAGTCTACATAAATATTTACGTAGACTAAGATGGCCAAAAATAAGGAACACAAATGGCGACGGCCGTAGCCGCCGCCATTTGCGTATGAGTGTTTTTTTTGTTTTTGTTTTTTAAGCCAGACGTGATAGACTACGTAAGTCTTTACGTAGCCTATCATGGCTGACTACAGGGATGCAAATGGCGGCAGATACGGCCGCCGCCATTTGCGTCCCTGCTAGCCAGTGGCTGGATGTCCGGCTGCTGGCGGAGCCGGCCAGCGGCTCTGCGGAATCCCCGCGGAGCGGAGCTGGCCGGCCAGGATTCCGGGGGGAGGGACGGAGCTCCCCCCCAGCGGAACCCGGCGGAGCCAGGTAAGGGGACTTTCGTACATCCCTAACAGCAGTACTTGGCAGTAGACAGGAACTAGTGCCCTCTTGTGCATGCATGGGTGAATAGAGGTGACTTGGCTCAACATTTTTAGACCTCTTTGATCATTCTTGGCAGACCTTTAAAAAAACGAGTAGATTCAAAGCCATGGCTTTGTTACATTCTGCACTTTACTAATGACAGCTGATTACCCTTTGGTTTTAGTTGGGTATTTCTTACAGTTGGCTTATCAAGCAGCTAGGCTGTGAGATCACATTTCTGTTTAAAAACAAAAAATAGCCATAGCTTGGTTGTCGGGTATGTGTGTGTCCCAAATTTTGATCCTCTAGATTCATAGCAGAGATAAGAGACTGAGAAGTAGCCATATTATCCAAAAATGTTTGAACATCCTTCAGAAGCTGTGTTTGGAGAAATGCTTCTTGTGAAAGAAGTAAGAACTGAAAAGATTCACTAACATCAGATATACTTTTCAAAGAACCTTACCACCAAAATATTTGGTCACAGCTTGTAGCAAGGCAGGCTTGCTTTTTCTCCAGAAATCTGATAAAACAATGTGCTCTCTCTTGGCTTAATGCAATTAAGGAGTGGGGAATTAAAGATGTACCTTCACTGGACCAAACATGTACACATTCTTTCCACACCCACACTTCTATGCCATGCTTTTTCTGGCAAGCATAACACAAATGCTGACAACACTATTTGCTATGTTCATGTCTAGCTGTAGGTTATATATGAGCATAGTCTCCTTCTAGTGCTTGTTCATATGACTAGGAGCTACATGGGAGAGGCTCAAGGCTTATTATATAGTGCTTAAGATGTGATGGGAGGGGGTGGAGAAGGAAAAAATTCAGGGGCAGAATTTTTTTTTCTTTTTCTTTTGGAAGCCTGAAATAGACATTTTAGGCAAAATTGGGGGAAATGCCTTCTGATATATTACTTTTTTAGAACAATGAGTGAAATGTTTAAAAGCAGTGTTTTAAAATAATATTGTCACAGCCAATTCATGCTGCTGCAGGTCCGTGAGTCAAAGTTGGTGATGTCAAGGAGAACAGCATTGGTAGTGTGTTTGACTGGATGACTTAATGTATAACAAGCTCAAGTTAGAAAGTACATTCATATGTTCCAGAAAATATGACATCTTCAGCTGTCTAGTTCAGCAGTGCAGACCGGGACTCTGCCAAGCATATTGCTCTTGCAGTGTGGTAGCAAGGCCTCTGTACAACACAAGTTGTAGATGCGTACTATCTGCTGAGGAGTCCCAAGGGCCATAATGTTATGTATCATGTTTCTGTGTTGGATGGAACTGTGGCATATAAGCATGAAGGAAAAATAAGTAGCTTCTCTGTTGACTGTTGGAACAACCGATTGGTTCAAAATTGGGAAAGGTCTGACTGCTCATTGGAAGGACAGATACTGAAGCTGAAGCTCAAATATTTTGGCCAGCTAATCCGAAGAGAAAACTCCCTGGAAAAGACCCTGATGCTGGGAAAGACTGAAGACAAAAGGAGAAGGGGACAGCAGAGGATGAGATGGCTAGATAGCATCACCGATGCAATAAATATGAACTTGAGCACGCTCCGGGAGAGAGCGGAGGACAGGAAGGCCTGGCGTGCTCTGGTCCATGGGGTCACGAAGAGTCAGACACGACTTAACGACTGAACAACAACAACAACTGTTGACTGTGTTAGAGTTTAGCAGTTAGAGAGACTCAGTGCTCAAGAACCGGCCATTTTCTGCAGCTGTACAATTATGCCAACTATTAGTTCTGGCAACTCTTGAGCTTGACCTTTTAGGTGTAGAAAGCATGGTGTAAGGTAGGCAATAAGGACATGACTGTTACCCTCCATTGAAGATGTTCTCCATGTCTCATTTTTGGATTGTAACATCATTTTGCATCATGATCAGACAACGCTGATAGATTCGTTTCTCCTTAGATTATTACACGTGAAAACATGATATCATGTCATCAGCATAGATTCCTGGATTAATTTTTTGTGCAGACAACTCTGGTCAAATGCATTACCTATGCCACCAATTGGCAAGGATCTATAGTAGTAAATAAATCTCAAGTGAGTCCTGGAAGGAGAGGGGCAATTTGGGATGGGTCAGTTCCCCACTTATCCTAATTCATCCATCACCCATCTGAGCAATACTTCATTTCCAGATGGGTATTATAAAAGCACCCTTACCAGATGGTGTGTGTGTATGTAGGCAGTTACGTAATGCCCTTCCTGGTCACTAAATATGCTTCTGCTAGAGTGGCAATGAGTGGAAGGGGTTGATGACCTGAGAACCATCTGCTTCATTCTGGACTTGAGAAATGCAGAGTATTCATTCAGAGGTACAAACCAACACTTGACTCAGCTTCACACAGGATGACTTTCCAACTAGAATATGCAAATTGCATCTTCCCATTGTGGGAACATACAGTGAAAGACACACAATGTGCATTCATTGCACTTTCCCCTACATTGAAGTGAAATCTGTCTAGGAGAATTATGTGTGAAGTGATCTTCTACACAGTTGAAGTTACAAGCAGGACCTACTAATCTGAGCGGGCAGGAAGAAGTGGGGGAAAGGTTTTTTGGTGGGCGCATACACTGGCCTGGTTTGCACTGGCCTCCATCTGTTTAACCCCTAAAACAAATCATGGGTTGTTTGAGGATTGTCTAACCCTCAAACAGCCCCAGCCACCTGGGTTCGCATGACATGACAACTCATGGCAAGGCAGAGCTGTGACAGCCCCTGCTGGTAAATTAAGCCACAGTGGGCTGTCATGTCATGTGAACCAGATCACAGTGTTGAACTACATAGCCCTTTATGAACAACAAAAAATTTGTATTATTTTGCTGGAGCAATTATCTGTTTCATTTCTAGTTTCACTGTCTTGATGCTTGTAAGATAAACAACACTCGTTTATCGTACTCATCCACATTTTTTTGTTCCTTTCTGTAGTTACACAGAACTTTCCAACAGCTGTTTTGTGACAATATGTTAAAAATCTCCTTGTTACACATGGTGCTTCCTTTGCATTTCTACCCTTAAATAACCAAGCCGCAAGAACAGATTCTTCAGCAACTTCCTAATGTTTAGCTGCCTTAAAATGAATTTCAAAGCCCCTTTCTCTAACACTATCAGCTAGCTTATTTTACTGTTGGGTCTGAATGCCTGTCAATAAAAGATGACCTGTGATTCTGGTAGATGGAGTGTGTGTGTGTGTGTGTGTGTGTGTGTGTGTGTGTGTGAGAGAGAGAGAGAGAGAGAGAGAATAAGTAAGTAAGTAAAAATTGGGTCATTTTGTGCTAAATGTCTTCCAGATGGCAGTATGTAATAGGAGCTCAGATTCTGTCCCTCCATCTGTCCATTCAAGATATTATATCTTCCTTTTTGTCTCTCAAGGGCAACTGTCTCAAGCCTATTACTTCATCCCACAATCCTAATGATAACATACTGCTCAGCATAGTAGTGGGGGTGGGTGGGGGTGGTTCTGCATGTTGGGTCATGATTTTTTTTTTCATCTCCTAAACTTTGACAGGAAAGAGCTGATGTTAACTCTTTGTTACCGCATTTGTGTGAGTACATTTTAGCAGAACTCTCTACTCCTTCCCCACAAATAAGTAATTTAAAATCTCAAATTCCTATATTTATAAATAAGTTTTTATGATGAAAATATTGATCTTAAAAAAGAAAAGCATGGGCACAAGAACACTGGACTAAAACTGAGGTGGGTGAGCCCTTCTTTCCTGGCCATGCAGAGTGATCAGGAATAGTTGTTTGATGCATGAACAATTCCCCCTCTTGCATTTTTCCAAGACAACTTGCACAAATTAAACCAGAGGTGATACTCTGAATTTGAATCTCCTGGACCAAGTAAAATCACCTGAGTTATAGGCATTTTGTTCATTTCCAAGCAGTGGATTTCTCCAGTGTCATAGGGGTAAGATACTTGTGACGTTGAGCAATATTTGAATCCAGTGTTTCTGGAAGCACTGTTACAGGCCTTTCCAGGTTATTTTGTTATTTCTGCTTTTTTGAGTAACTGCAGATACAGGTTTTACAGGACACCTGTTTTCAAGTAATGTGATGAGAAGCAGGCATAATATTGCTTTCATGGCTTTAAATATCAGGAGACCTGTGTGTTCCAGTGCTGTAAAAATGTATTTTCAAGCTTTTTAAAGAAGGTCTCTCAAATGATGGGACATTGGAGGGAGAGAGAGAGAGAGAGTGCAAGATTAGTCTTGTTGCTGTTGGCACCCCTTTTTTCTTGTTGAAAAAGTGCTAAATCAGCACTCTCTTACACCATTTCCCTTTTAAGAAAGGTACATATTTACCAGACTATGGTCTGCTGCAGACAAAATGCTTTGGTCTTAATCTTGAATAAGAGATAGTGAGTGTCCTGTGGGCTTATATGCTACTTCCTTCCCAAAACCTTGAAACCAGAGTTAAACATGGGCTTGCAAACCCTGGTTAGCATTAATGTCAATGCATGTGCATATATATATATATATATGTATGTGTGTGTGTGTGTGTGTGTGTGTGTAATGGTTAACATGGAAAAGGATGTGGGGGAATTTGCAAGGATGAGAGAAGAGCACCCCCACTGTGTTAACCACAGAATTAAGAAAATGCATTAAGCTCTGGCTTTTGAAAACTAAGGCAGGAAGAAATGGTAAGCATCCAGGAGAAATGAGGCCCACAACTGTGGGGTACCCACCAAGAACATGGACTTATTGGTAGGACATCCTCAGGCTATCCTTAATACATGGAGCAGAATGAGGTCCTGAGGTGTCCTACTGCAGCCTGCAAATGGGAGAATCACATTTTAAAATATTCTGCTATATTTTAAAAAATCCTAATAATTAAAGGGGAGGGGGAGACTTGGCTAGAATCTTTCTCCCTGATGTACTAGATTTCTTCTTGCAGGGAGGTTTTAAAAAAATTGAAACATTGCAGAACAATCCCCCCCCCCCCCCAAAGTAGTCTGAAGTAGTACAGTCCATTCTAGGACCTTAGGACTTTACCAGCTTATTCTGATACATATGTAAACCAGGCATCTGTTGCTGTTGTGGGAGGCCATGATTGTAAGTGTCTCTTTTAGGTATGTAAAGTTTTATTGGCCCAAACCAATCTAGAGAATGTTAGGCATGCCTATGTGCTGCTGGAATTCATGGGCAGTTAAGCTTGAGTCTAGGTATGCTTATTCAGAAGTAAACCACATTTACCCCCGTATGTGTGCATAGTGTGGTACCTTAATAGTCCAATCCTGTACATGTCTGCTCAGAATGAAGTATCATTTGGTTTAGTGGGGCTTACCATACTAGGTATAGCATTGAGTGGGAGTTTATACTAGAGGCCAATTTAGAAAGTAATACTTTTTGTCAGGTGAGGGAAGTTTTCCTGAAATCTGAGTCAAATGAACTCGTGTAGAACAAAAAAGTGTAAAAGATGGGAGATTGCAGGGCTGCAGTATTCTGTGTACTATGATGGAGTTGGACTTGTGTGCGGTTTTTGTGAAATATTGGCCCCTGTGTACTCCGAAGTGGTGGTGTCCTTGAATAAAGGGCAGTCTTGTATGACAGGTCATATCTGTAAACTCAGTATTGATTAGACATTGTGAAGATGCATGGAAGGACAATGCTAGTGATGCTAAATATAAGCTCTATATCGTGGCTTCCTGGATATGAAGGCAGGCCAGCAGCCAGCAAAACGTCACCTCATATAACAAAGGCAGATGAGGGATATTTTTTTCTAGAGTGTGAACTAGGTGGGCAGAGGTTTACCTTTCTCCAAAGTCCTACATGACCTGGGCCTGCCATACCTTGGAGAGTGCCCATATGAGCACCGCTGCCATCCACTGAGATCTGCAGACAGGCACTTGCTTAGGTCCCATGAGAGGTGAGGTTCTCTCTCCTCATTGCCCTGTCTTGTGCTTGGCTTGCACTCTACTCATTCATCCTCTATGCCCAGCTTGGGAGGGAGCAAGAAGCGAGGCCGGTGAATCAAGGGGTGGCACTGCCCACCGGTCTAGAAGGGATGGCCCACATGCTACCCCTTTCCTGGTTGTCCTACAGTTTGAGAAGCTAGGCATTAAACCAACTTTTAACCCAATCCTGTGCATGTCTACTCAGACAAAAGCCTACTGACCGCTGTTGGGCTTATTCCCAAATGTACCTGAGAGGTCAGATAGGCAGGGACCCAGTGCAGGTCCTTTCTGGTGGCAGCCCCAGTGCTCTGGAATCCACAACCAAAGCAGAAGCTCAGCCTTGCAGTCTTAATTATCCATGCTTTTAATTTGAACGTTCATTTGGTTTTTTTTAAAAAAAAATCCTACAATTTTTAAATTGTATTATTTCTCCCAAAGCTGTGACTGTTGTTCTCTTTATGGCATCCTTTTTTTAATCACTCATTTGTATTATTGCTAGGAGTGGTGGAGATGCAGCAATCTTGAAGGCAGAGCTGCCAGGGATTTCCAGGGAGACTGCGGTTTCTCCACCACGAGCAGCAGCTGGGAGAGCAGCAATCTCAGAGGCGGGACTGCTGGGGGCTGGGAGAAGCTTCTGTTTCTCTTAGCACCTAGTGACCCCACCTCTGCTATCAGCAGAAAAGGCTTTGCAGTGGTGGCTGGGGGTCTTGGGAAGGCTACACTTATGCCCTCCTGGCTTCAATTGACTGGCTGTTATGCATGCCACCTAGTGTTTTGGCAAATAGGCAGTTGTGAAAGAAGAAAATTTCTTCTTCTTCAAAGTGTATGTGGTTACAATTTATCTATTGTAAATATGTTTATACCACCCTTCAGTCAAACTCCCAGAGTGGTTTACAAAAAGAATAAAACAGAATAGAAAGAAAACATGTAAATGCAAGGAAAAAATAAAAAGAATAAACAGAATGCAATGTAAGTACAAAGACATAATGAACAAATAGTCACAGAATGCTAAAAGCACCATAAAACAGTCAGCAGGGTTAAAATTGTATCTAAAAAGGTCTTTGCCTGGCACTGAAAGGATGATAAGATAGGTGCAAGGTGAAGCACCATGGGGAGTGTTCCACAACTAGGGCATCACCACTGAGAAGGCCCTCACTTCAGACGGCAGGGGCACCTGTAGGAGGCTTTCCACTGAAGATGTTAATGTACAGCTAGGTACATATACGGACAGGCAGTCTGTCAAGTGTGTATTTAGAAGCATAATTTTGAAAACTAATGAAGTAGTAATGTTTTTAGTTGCTTTTCAGGGCTATGTCCTGTTTCTCTAGCTGGGTTGGCCACAATTTTGGTAATCCATAGAATAAGTGTAAATATGCAGGTAACCTGATGGATAGATGGCCTTGCAAGATAACCCCTTGTTTCATTCCTATTATGTGTATGCTAGGTCATATTTCTGCTATGGCTTTGGAACATGACAATAGAAACTGTAGAGCAGCCTTCTCCAACCTCGTGCTCTTCAAGTGTTGTGGACTCCAACTCCCATCAGCCTCAGCTAGCATTAATTGTTATTATTGTTTACATTTATATTCTGCCTTTCCTTTAAGAAGCCCAAGGTGGTGTACATGTATGAAGATTAGGCTGAGAGTCAGTGACTGGCCCAAAGTCACCCAGTGACCAAATGGGGACTAGAACCCAGATCTCCTGAATCCCAGTCCAGCACTCTCACCACTACACCACACTGGTGTAGTTCTAGCATGGCCAGTGTTCAGAACACCTGGGAGGTGTTGTTCAAAACATCTGGAGGGCACCAGGTTGAGGAAGGCAGCTGTAGAGAGCATCAGACTTAAATCCAAGCATCACACTTAAACTATAATAAAAAGGAATAATATCTAGATAATAAAGGGTGTAAGCTTCAGCATCCAGTTAAAGGAATTTCTTTACCCACCCTCGATTTGAGCATGAGAGCAACTGTTGTGAAGTGGCTGTCATGCCTCTTTGTCCATACACTGCATTCCTTTTCCTACCCACACTCCCTTCCATACCAGACTTGCCTGTTTAAGGGCATTCAGATGACAGTGATGAGCTGTGCCAGGATTCAGATTTAACACGAATGTGACTGGCACGTATTCGGTATACTCCTAAATTGGCCCCTTGGCACTTTTGAACACACCCCATTGATACTTTACTGCAACACAGGATAATTATTAGATATAGTACACTTTTAGAGATGTCTGCACAAGACAGCGTTCCTGAAATGGAGCGTGTTTTTTGGTTGATGGCTGAAGACTTAAGCTGCAGTTAATACAGCTCTGTGCCTGGCATTCTTTGACCATCTTCAGTGAGGCTAAGGCAGCAGTCATCTGTCCACTTACCTGTGAGTAAGCCCCATTGAACCTGGTGTAACCTATCTTTGAATAGACATGTATGGGATTGCTTTCTAAGGTTGCAACCCTATGCTAACTTGGGAGTACCCCCTCCCCCGGAGTCAGTGGATCTTACTTCTGGATAAATAGCTATGTTTGGCTGCCTTGGTATCCAGAGCATTGGGCAACTGGGGTGGGGGCAACCAGGGTGCCAGGTTTTTAGATGTGTGGGCAGTGCTTATCTGTGATCTGATGTTAGTGTCTGTGCCACCCACCTTCATTCTCTGGGCATAGAGGGTTAGTGAGTAGGATTTAAGGCAGGAGAGACAGTGGGGGGAAGGGAAAAGGAAGGACTGCTCCTGTTCTAATATCCATTCACCTCAATCCACACACCCTATTCTAGGGGTTCCCAGCCTTTTGGGAAGTATGGGAATATTTGGGAATTTGAGAAACTGCTCTGGGCATCACCACAAAATGGCTCCCATAGAAGATGTGGCTAGTCACATAATGCCATGGGAGCCTGGCTAGTCAAAAGTGAGCTAAAGAAGGGTGGGGGAGAGAAATAGTGAGGCTAGAGGCTGGGAGGGAGTGGCAATGCAAAGGGGTAGGGGGGAGAGAGAGAGAGAGCAAGGCTAGAGGCTAGAAAGGGAGAGAAAGAAGATTGCCCTAACATTTTCTAAGGTTTTTCTTCAAATAATTTTGTGAAAGGGGCAGGGAGGGGAGAGCATCATGGGCGCCACTGGAGGTGACCCCTGTCTGATTCTGGTGTGCATGCACATTAGGGTCTCACCCACTAAATCAGATTATTGGCATTTGGTTGGGATATCAGAAGATAGAAATAGTTCAAAAGGAATGGCCCAAATTCAAAGATGTTTGAGAATCAGTAGGTTGAACAATGAGAGCATGAAGTCTTTCAGAGCTTCATCTCAATTTGGTTCCACAAACCCCCTAGTAGTGGTGGTCCTCATCTTTGCAGATGAGAGTGAGAAATAACTGACTTGCTTAAGGCCCGTGAGTGAGCCCATGACAGAGGTTAAATTAGAACAAAGCAATGTCTATAGTTTTAAAAACATTGGTTTTAGCATGTGGAAAGCCATGCTTGTTTCCTTTTTGGAACACATTTTGGTGATCGTGTTTCACCATGAGAATGGTTTCGTGTTGGAATGGTTAGTATGGTGGAATGTAGAAAAACATGGTTTTTGCAAGAAAGACCTGTGAGCAGAAGTCGAGAATTTAGTGGGTTTTCTGTTGTAAGATAACTTTTCTACATTGCTTCCTGCTCAGGTATCATACCAAAGCACACACACAGAGGAAAATGTTGCACTTGTAACCCTTTGAAGTGGCTATTTTTCAAAATTTGCTTTTATTGAAAGGATTTTTCTTTGATGTGCAGGCTTGAAGGAGAATGCTTGTAGTGATGAATAATAATCATAATAATAAAAAAGAGTTTGTGCGTTATGTGTAAATAGTTGATGTGCTGGGTTCAGTTCCAAAAGAGTAGTTGCGTTTAGGGTCAAACTAGACCCTAGGTAGTGAAAGCAGCAGCAGTTCTGTTTCTAAACCTAGGTCTGCCACAATTGCATAGAAAGTGTGTGGGGCTCTAGTTTAAGGAGCAAGAGGGCATGTAGATGAGGACTGCAAAGCCTTCCCTTTCTGCCCATGGCTTACTTCCCTGCCATTTCTTTCTACAGCAGCTTTGCTTCAAGCCAGGACTCTAGTACCAGAATTGAGTTTAGTTGAGAATAAAGTGTTTGGAAGGCAGAAATGTGAGGTGACAAGCCACAGGCTAGGGGAGTGTCCTGCACATGTCCCTTTGCACCAGCTTGAGATATAAACACTTGGATCCACTGCTGTTGTGTGTAGCTTGGCCTTTGGTTTGCTGCAGCAAAACCAGGGAAGGGACTTCTGGTGCCTAGGGATACTGGAGAAATCTGCAGCAGAATCCAGTGATTTCAGATTTCTATGAATCCAACCTGTGAACTCCGCAGCAGACTGGCTTTCTTCAAGACAAGCAGGTTCAGCGGACTTGTGGACCAGTTTTTAACTTTTGGGAGGGATTTGCACTCATTTGCATTAGCGCGAGTGCTTATTAGCACTTATTCACATTAACAAATGTGCATTACCACATCTGCGCAAGTGCGCATGAGCACTAATGCAAATTAGCACAAGTGGAATGAGATTCTGATTAAAAAAAATCAGGTTCTGTTAATGAGTGGCCGACAGAATGAATGATGCCTGACAATCTGTGAAACATAGACAGAACAGATTTAACAAAATCTGTATATCCCTAGTGGCACTTTAGAGACAAACAGCCTGATCTAGCTAGGGGCTGTGCATTCACAGAAGCGGGCAGGTGCAGTATTAGTAATTCCCCGTCTTGATCCAAGAGCCGGGTCTGTACAAAAATTAATATTTTAGCTTTAAAAAAAGTAAGAGAGAAGCTTGGTTCCTGTCCATCAGCTGTTTGGGAGGGAACGTGGAAGGAAAGTTGGATTCGGATTCCTCCTGCTCATTCTTAGCTGCCAAACAGCTGTTTGGCAGGATTCCAGTTTCTTTTAAATGGTTATGCGCATGCAGCCCTCTGGGGTGTGTTGTGCATGCTCTGCTGGATCAGATAATTTAAGTATCATAACTCTGACGTAGGATCTTGCCTACAAAATACTCACTGGTCTTTTCCTGCAAGCCCTGATCTATACCAGGTGGACCTAGGTTCATTACTGGGCGAAGACATTAATTTGTGTGCTTTCTTTAAATGAACAAAAAATGGCTGGCTGTCCTTTCTTGTTTTTTAAGGTCTTGGAAACTTCTAAGATGTGATTGCTGACAGAATAAAGTTTTATGCATGAGCTGAATGGCAATTTAGAGATGGCTGCTGCAAAATAATCTAGTGTGGAGTATGGCTTTGATGCCACTGTGCCATAAAATTCCTGTCCCCTCCACCTTGCCGACAAAAGTTCCATTTGCAATAAACATGTTAATCTTAAATGTGCCACAACAGCCTTTATCATTTTCCTGATAAATTTGGATTTTTTTTCCTGCTGTTTTATTTTTATTATGAAAAAAGAGAGAGAATATCAGTCTATAATCTAATTTGCAGGGATTCTGATCCGGCATTCCTGCTTGGTTTTCTGATGCCCTGCTTGTCTCCCAGAATGTGTTTCCCAACATTTAATTTTAGAAGTCCATATATTTTGCCTGAAGTAACTGTAATGTTGGTATTATAGTCTGCATATGGCTATTTACAGTATATTTCATGTTATTACCATATAAGGTCAATGGAAAATTTAGCCAAGGAAAAAAACCCAGGAAGGAGGCAGTGGGTAAAATTTTAAAGGAAATAATTGTACGTTTCTGTGCTTATAATATAGTCATGTACATTAGCTAAGCGTTGGGCTTGATTTCAGAAATGGAACCAGAGAATACGCTGGGAACAAATACTCTTGTGATCCCATGTAAGTTCAGGAAAGGTCAGTGAGAAGAATAATATCCTTGAGATCATTGTACTGAGGTACTTTCCAGACTAGTGAGGACAACTGCACAGTTGTTTTTAGGTTGTTGAGCAGGATTGAAATATTTTTCCTTAAGGAAGTATCTGTGTTTCAGAGATTGTGGATTGGTTTGAATGTAATAGGATACAATGGTTTCCCCTATGTGCATCAGCTGCGACACACTGCAGACTCATGCAGTTCCCTGTCACCTCTCCTCTTTTGTGTGCAGGAGGAGAAGATTAAAGCTGTCTGCTTTTTATTTTAAACTAACTACTGTTTCCGGTTTCATTCAACCTCTGGTAACTCTGGTTAGCTTCAATTCTAGTTAGTGAACAAGTTGGATCATAAACCTTGTTTCATCCTGCCTTCTTTCAACTAACCAGAGTTCCTGAGTTTAGATGTAATAGAGAACTCTGGTTTGATTTGGTTTTTAAATCAAAAACAGAAGCATTTGACCGCTTTTTACATGCCAAAAGAAAGGGAGCAGCAGAGAGAGTGCGTGAGCTTGAGGCTTGCTGCACTTTGTGCATGTATTTATTTATTTATTGCATTTATATCCCGCCATGTAGTGTGGGTGTGTGCTACAGACATGGTGCAATCACGGTTTGACATAAACTGTAATTTAGAATCCAAACCATGATTTCTGTTCTAGACATATAGGAAAGCTGTAACTTGTGCAGTTTCCATCTTTCCCCCACCTTCCCTAATGATCCCTGGATGTTCTCCTGAACAGTATCTTTCAAGGGCAGAGCAACATCCCAAACCCTGATTTTTTGGTTTGGATGTAACATCAGCATCAAGCCACAAGTTGTTCATTGTTTTTTCAAATTGTTATTTTCAAACTAGCTTCAAACCATGGCTGCAGAGCCTGGTTTGGCCACTTGAAAACCACGTTTGTTGAATGGTATTAGTTGGGATGTCCAAGCAGACCGTAGTTTGGCTTTGCTTCTGAACCATCTCACTGTGACAAAATGTTTGTTGAATGGTGTTAGTTGGGATGTCCAAGCAGACCATAGTTTGGCTTTGCTTCTGAACCATCTCACTGTGACAAAATGTATTTAAAGTTGTTGATGTTGTGAAGGTTTGAGTCTCAGGGGGCACCTAATTAGATAGTGTCCATAATATTGCTGGTGAAGAATGACAGTTATATTCCTTTCGTTCAGGCAAGGAACCTTTTAAAAGGTCTGTACAAAAGCCAACTTTAATTTATTACCTTTAAAAAGCTTATAAGCTTTGAAAAGGTCTGTACAAAAGCCAACTTTAGTTTTTACCCCGAAATCTGTTTTAGGCCAAACATGCTTACAACACACCTTAAAGGTCCATAATGTGAAAAGCATCTGTGGGAAAGCTCTTCTGTATACTTTGAAAAGGTTTTGGCTTTAGAGGTGTAAAATGGGGAAATATATATCAGGGAGAAACCTTTTGCCCATTCATCTGCGACATTGAATAGCAGCCTTGTTACTCTAGTTTAGTGACCTTGACTTTATCTTCTGCTTTCCCTGGTAACAGATAATGGGGCCCTTTCAGAAGCTGAAGCTAGGGTTATATGTATTGTGCACTTCTGCATCTTTGACATAGATGGATGGAGGCTTCTGCTATCTCGGATGTAATTTTGGTACCTGAAGAGTCTCTCAAATTTAATTAAAAAAACAAGTTACTGAATCTCATTGTTGAGAGAGCAGACAGGGAGAGGGGGCAGGGCAGTGAGGGTGGGGAGAGACAATTCCTATCTACCTACCACCCCTCCCCCTTTTATAAAAAAAACTATTGTAACTTGTTTTAAAATATGAACCTTCAATGCAGAATCAATTATGCAAAGCAAGGAAATGTCTGCAAGGAAACATTGCACGCACTAATCTGAATGTGCGCAACTGCTAGCATCTGGAATGATCATTGCTGCAGCAAATCTACATGGCTGATTTAATGCAGAGGGAGAGCACATCAGGGTTGTTTGCAACAGATGACACTGTCACCAAGCCACACCCAACCAGCAGCTTCCCTCTTGAAATGCCGCATTTTCGGAAAGTCCTTTTTAGTCCGTAATTTTTACTTAAAGCAGCTCCCAGGCAGTTCCGCAGCAGTGTGCCCCGCCCCCGCATTAAATCCTGGACATGACTCTATGATGTGGCTGTGACCTGGCAGTGATGTGGTCAGGGGGTGGGGCTGCCCCTCCCCTCCATTCACTCTCTCTCCCCACTGGCAGAAGTGCTCACAGTCTGCAGACTGAGTTTCCCATTCAGAATGCTGCAGTTGAGCATTTTCAAGGAGTCAGGATAGCAAAGTAGTTGCCTGCACCAGTCAGAGTAACTAGCCTGCCTTTCCAATTCATAAAAGCACTACAGCACTGTTTCTAGCCTTCACAATTGCACAGTAGTTGCTTTCACAATCCACAGTATGTAGCTTTATTTCAGAGCGCAGTAACGGGGGAGCCTGGACAGTGGCGGGAAACAAACCTCTCTCATCCGCTGAGCGGCACCTCTCTCCAAGGGGGAGAGGCAGCTTATTGGGGAGGGGAGAACATCTACTGAGCTTGCTTTTGGTGATTCCTGTACTCACCCAATCAGTCTCCAATCAGTTAAGTTCGAATATGATCTTGGTGTGAGACTGAGCAACAGCAACCATGCCAGGCAATCCCAGGCTATACAGAAAATTGAGGGGTTGGGGGAAGGTTTGTGGTATATAAAGTTCCAGCCATGGAAAGAGAATGCAGACAGAGCAAAGCTGACCAGTTGTCCCAGCGAGTAAGTCCCTCTGAATACTGTGGGACTTACTCCTGAGTAAAAAGGCACAAGATGACACCTCACAGCTGCAAAACTTGGGCACGCTGCCTCTCTTGAACAGCCTGAGATTTACTTCTGAGTAGACACACACATAGGACTGAGCCACACAGAACTAAAGTGTGTGTGTGTGTGGGGGGGGGGGCTCCTGGCACTGGCTGCCCCTTCTCCTACTCCCTGTATTGTTTACTTTTCAGTGGATCACAGTAAGACTACTGCAGAATACCACTACTGAAGACTTCCGCTACTGGCCGCCCCCTTACCTTCCTGTCTTTGTATGCTTTATTGTGCATGACATATTGTGAGTAGCTAGCCTGAGGACAGGTGTCCTGCATGGAGGGAAAGGGCTGGAGTTGCCTCCCTCTGCTAGCCTCCGCTTCCCCAGCCCCGAACTCTTGTTTCTGCAGGAAAGCCTTCTCTCCCCCCCCCCCACACACACAGGGAGGAGTGTGGACAGGGACGGAGAACAAGCCTCTCTCATTCGCTGAGCAAGGTTGATGATGCTCAGTTCTACTCCGCCCACCTGGAGTGAGAAGCTCTTTCATGTGACCTGTGAAAGTGGGTTTCTAGGTGCTGTATACTCTGCTTTTCCTGCTTCGTGTGCCCCTGACAGACCAAAGCGATTTCAAGGAAATCCGTATATGACCAGAAAGCGCTTCTTCTATGTAGCCCCCCCCCCCGTTTCTTCTTACCACTTATAGCAGCTTTTCCCAACCTGGTGCTTTCCACATGTTTTGGACATCGACTCCCATCAGCCCCAGCCAAGCATGGCCAGTGATCTGGAATACTGGGAGTTGTAGTCCAAAACAATTGGAGAGCACCCGGTTGGGGTAGGCTGGCTTATAAGTATCTTTTATCTATTTGGTATAAACATCCAAGCTGAAGCCGATTTGGGAATGACAATTGTTAATGCTAATAAAGTCTATGATGGAGGAAGACAGATGACATTTATCCCAGCACTGGATGTACAGGGAGTGCCCATCTTGGGAGCGGGGAGAGTAGAAGAAAGCTGTGTAGAAAGAAGGAAATAGTTCTGGTCCTAATAGGCATGGAAAGAATGGCAAAGTCTGAAGACTTGGAGGGAGGACACAGACCAGAATGCCCATGTATTGAGGCTAAGTGCTAAGTAAATCCTTCTCAGTTTGTTGTTGGAGTTGATAGAGTATTTGCATGGGCACCAGCTGTCTGGATGGAGAGTGTTAGATTGGTTTAGAGCAAAACAAGCCTGGGGTTTTGTTCATGGATTATATGTGCCATATGTACCGATGTGTGGTGGTTTGATTTTTTTTTAAGTATGCACATTACAAACTTCATATGTCAGTTCCAGAACATAAATCATGATGCTGACAGTATGAGTCCTGCAAAGAATTAAATAGGTTTCTTCCCATCCTTCCCCCACCCCACCCCCAACTGCTGCTCCTTTGCGTCAAATTCCTAGATGATTTGTAATGACAAGCAGGCCAAGTTTGCCCAGACTGGCTCATTCCATCAGGGAAACTCCATATTTAGTCTTTAGGGTGCCATAATACTCTTTTCTTTCTTTGAATTCTTTTTTCTTTTTTGCTGCAATAGACAGTACTGCTGCCCCTCTGGAATTTGCCCATATTTGAATGTCATCTCTGTTGCCATGGTACATTCCTATTTGGATTGTTCGTTCTGAAGCTGATGGAAGAAGGATTATTTTGTATGCACATTTGATCGTGGCTTATGTGGCTTTTTCTCTTTTCACTGACATTCAGCCTAGTTTTGCAACAACTTCAAATGATCACTCTACAATTGTATTTTTATCCGAGTGCTGTTTGCTCTCTGATCAATAGAGGGCACTCCTATACAAAAATACACACAGTTTTTCTCACCGGTATCCACCTGTCCAATAATTTTACGTTAGAGATATTTTCATACTTTCAAAACTCACAAAGTGAAATATCAAAATGATGCAACACTCCTGCATTATACTGAAATCTGAAAACTTCTGAGTCCTGTGTTAAGGTAAGGTAGAAGGAATTGCAATCCCACAGTTAGAATATGAATGAATAACATTTATTGCATCAGTCCTTAGACCATAGCAGCACAAAACCAAGGAACAAAAATTGCATAAACTTACATAACAATACAATAATCACCAATTAAAAGTAGTTAAAATTGTTACAGTTAAAACATATTCTTAAAATAGCAAGCAGTTTCATATGTTTGTATGACCACAACACTATCTCCTACTGCAGAGGTGGGCAGAAGTTAGGGTGTGGTCTACAGATAGACAGCTAGCCAATTATCTGGTGAGGACTCTTGTATATAAACTTACATTAAAATACAATAATCACTAGCTAAAATTAGTCATCAAGGGACCAAGCCTGCTAGACAGCGGCTAGATGGCCATGGGATATGCTGTTTTCTGGGAACTGACGTCTCCCTACTTCTGTGCTGCCTCCAAGGCAGCACGGAACAAACAGCCCCGTCCTCCGCACTTGCAAGAGGAGTGCAGAGCGGCGGGAAAGGGGCGTGGCTCGGGGAGTTCCAGGTGGGGAGAGTGTAACTGCCTGTATGACTGTGTTGAACAGCAGCCTCCTTCCCCGCTCCATCCTGCCACGGCTAGACAGCCGCAATCGGCTGTCTAGCCGAAAAAGCAGGGCAGGAGAAGCGTGGAGGGAACAATCCCTTCCGTGCTTCTCCTACCCTGCTTTGGATAGGTGGCTGCCTAACTAGATAGGATTGCTCCCTAAAATTATTAAATTAAAACATATTCCTAAAATAACAAGCTTTACCTATAAAGTACAAGACATAATACACTTGTATCAGAATGCATTTCTCATATTTCGGAATCTCCCAGCAGTTCACAGCAATGGAGTCTACATATTTCTCCCTACAGTTAGCAGCCTTTACTGCAAAAGAAGCAACCTTCCAGACTGCATGCTGGTTAGTTTCTTGTAGCAGAAAACCTAGTTTCCTTTTTTACATCTCAAAATTTCATTTTCTTTAAAAAGGGATCTAAATAACAGGCTCTAATGTCAGTATATATTTGACATTCGAAGATATAACTTTCCAAATCCTCCAAAACAGGTACCCTTCACATTGATGCTGACATTTAGTACCTGCCAACCACTTAGCTACTCTAGAGGATGTAAGGGAGGCAATATCAGACTGTGTGTCAACATCAAAAACTTTTTGTTTAAAGCTGTTTCTAGGAACATTTACCCATGGATTTAAAGCCTGTAAGGAGAAACCAAAATTTGGAAGGAATTTTAAGAATTTCTGCAACCACAAAATATATAGATTGCTTACCCTCTCTTCCTCTAGACACAACCTGGGTAGTCTGGCTCCAACAACTGGTTTATTCTTCACCAGTACTTTGCCATCCTGACATAAATTAAACCAGTAATCGTTCCCATCCCCAGCTCAGCTCTAACTAAATAAGCTGGAGTGGTTTTGAAACCCCTAGGACCATACACAGAAAACAATTTTGAACTCTTTCAATTTTGGTGAGATCCACATATCCCCAAATTTCTGTACCAAGTGTTAACATTGAGATAGCCTTAAAAATGTTCAAAATGGGGCGTATTGACCCAAGGTATCTGAAATTCAGTAATCGAATTAGGAAGTGTGCACAGGCAACTGATTTCAGTTCATTTTTCTTTATTTGTAACTCCCAGGATCCTATAGCTGAAAAAATATGGCAGGATAACAGTAAGATTTCACCTGTTGTAGCTCTTGAGAATTGGTAAGCCATCTGTGCATTTTTTTTCTTTTTACCGAAAACCATTACTTTAGATTTAGCATTATTGATGACTTAAATCATTTTCTGAACAATAAGAGCTGAGCCTACAGTTAGAGTAGCTGCAGTAGAATCACCATCATCTAAAATTCTTCAGATGTTAGTGTCTTGTCAATACAGTCCAGCCTTCTCCCAAGCTGGTGCCCTCCACATGTTTTGAGCTACAACTCCTATCATCTCCAGCTAGCACAGCCCAACACATCTGGAGGACATCTGGTTGGGGAAGGCTGATATAATCTATCATCAACAGACCCTATTCATTCTGATTCTTGTTATCTCGTTTTTCTTGATACAACATTGGTGTTCACTGTGTGATAGAAATAAATAGATGATGATATTTATCCAAATGAAAATTGCTGTCTCTAAACCATGATATCACCATTTCTGTTGGTACATGGGGTTCCTATGACACTTATGGTCAAGTCTGCAGCTGCTTAGCTTCAGCACTGGTGCAGCATCAGTCCTAGACTTTCCACTTTCCAACCATGGGACCAACTTTAATCAGGCCTCTTTGTGCTAATATGCAGTACAGTTAAAAACATATGTGCACATGTTCTACAGAAATTACTGTTTTGTAATTATGACTAATTATCTTGCAGCATTTCTCAGCCTGGGGATTGGCAAGAGACTGATAGTAGCATCACATCTGTTCCTGACTTGAGCTCCTTGACTCCAGAACCAGCTTCCGAGGTAGAGCAACCTGCCCAAGAGAGCAGCAGACTGCCTGGGGAAAACAAGAGGTACAGTGCATTCTGTTTGGCCACCCACTTAGGGTGTACCTTGTTTTGGACAGAAATATGTTGTTGGCCTTGGGTTGCAAACATTGGCATGCGTTCTTATTTGAGATTATTTATTCATTTATTTCATTTATTTCTTTAGTATATCTTGTATACCACCCAACTGGCAAATGTGCTCAGTGCAGCTTACAAATATAATTCCAAACAACAACATAACTAATAATAATAATAATAATAATAATAATAATAATAATAATATCAAAATAATGCAACATTAAACATTAAAAACATTAACAAATATTTAAAACATTGAGGAGCCAACAATAAAATTAATAATCAGAGCAGCAGATTAAAGACTAAATGCCTGCTTGAAGAGGAAGGTCTTAACCTGGCATCCACATGAAGATGCCAGGCAGATCTCCCTGGGAAGGGAATTCCACAGATGGGGGCCACTACAGAGAAGGCTCTTTTCCTGGTAGCCACCCATTGTACCATTTTGAGTGGCAGCACCCAGAGATGAACTAAGCAATGAGACAGGAACATGTGGGAGGAGCCACTTGGGGCTTTAAGGGTCAGCAGCAACACTTTGAAACAGGCCCAGAAACTGATTGGCAACCAGTGAAGTTGACACAGCACTGGAGTAATATATTCAAAACACCCAGTACACAACCTTGTTTCTCTAATCTGCACTAACTATCGTTTCCAATCTTCAGAGGTAGCCCTACGTACAATGCCTTATAGGTTGGAAATTACTAGTATGTGGATATCTTAATTACTTTCTAGTCAATAGACTGTGGAAGGGTGGAATTCTCCTATCTTAGGGTTATGATTTAGAAGTACACATTTTAGAGTGCAATCTTAAAGGTGAGGAGCCTTTAAGGCAGAGTGCTCCAATTTTGGAGTCTCTGTCCTGTCCAAAGTTCTACTGGGCTCATGCTGAGAGGGTGAAAGGAACAGCAGAGGCATTTCTTGCCTCTCCATCCTTCAGAAAGGGAAAATCCCCTCTGTGCTGGGAGTGTGGCTGGGGGCTGTGAGAGGGCTTAGAATCCCTTAGATCCTCAGCATTTCCCTCTCCACCCACCTGGCATGCCAATCCCAACAAGGTCAGAGTTCTGACATAATAGAGGGAGCTGCTGCTGAAATCTCCACAGTGGCTGGGAAAAACAGGAGGGTGGTTCCAACATCGGAAAACTGCTCTAAGACCTCAGAAGGGTTTTTCTGAACAAATCTATGGCCCTTGGGACACCGTGACCTGGTTCACACATAACGACAAACCAGAATACGGGTCAAGTTGTTGAATCAATTGAATCTTGTTGTTGTATTGTGAGTTGTTGTTATGTGCAAACCCTGCAGTATGGTTTTACTATGGGTTATTAACCACGAACAAGCCAAAGTTAATAACTCAAGAACAAACCATGGGTTCTCTTCCTGCATTGTTCATGGTTAACCATAGTTAACCATTGTGCAGGATTCGCACGTAACAACAAGCCACAACTCATACTCAACCCATACACTCGGTTGTTGTCACGTGCAAACCAGGCCTGTCTAGGGACCATAGGATTGTGCTCTTAACTGATATACTTGATAGACTATTCAACTAAAGTCTTGGCTACAAATTAACATGGGGTCAAATTTTAATCAGCAGGGCTGGTTTCAGAAATATACTGACTCTCCTTCCTGCCAAATGTGATGAAAAAAAAACTTAAAAGGTGAGGTTTCCTTCTAGTTTGCATTCAAAGCAAGCAGATAGTTTGCATTTTAGGATGAAAATGCTATACATTTCCTTCTAGCAATAAGAAAAAAAGTAACTGAAGATGACAGTGTTCAGGCCATGTGAAATCAATACATCACTAACATTGTATCACCTGTGATACTTGATGAGATTTGAACTTGTTTTGATGTTGTTTTGACTCTTATTGTGTTACTGTAATAGGTATTGTTCTATTTGCAAAATTGCTGAAAAGGAGAATATAGGGCTTTTAAATAGTGAAAATCTTTCAGTTTAATAAATTCAGATAAATTATGGCCTTCCTTTAATATGCTCAAGAAGACACCTATATTACAGTGTAGATAATGTGCACATTTATTTAAGTTTAAACTATTACAATCCAAATGACAAACTAAAACATTTGCTTAGCAGCCCATTAATAACATACCATAGATTTCACAGTACTGAAATCTGGGATGGCTTACTGTTATCTCACCGCAAACCAATTTCAGTGGAATAGACTTCCCCTTCCCTCATAAATCACCTTAGCTAAAAAAGATACCAAGTACAGATATGACCAAAACACATGAGACTTCAGTATTGCATCACATTAGCTGCAGGAGTGGCCATTCATTTTGTTTCATGAAATCTTTGTCCAGATGTTTCTGTGATCACAAAAGCCAGCTATGAATCGTGATGTGATGAAAGACTTTCTAATTTGGAATCAAAGGGCTTTGCTTTGACATAATCTTCCCCCTCCCTAGGCTTTAACCCCAGCTGAAATGAGACACATGCTCATGTCTATGTCAGGTGCAAAAAAAAAAGGACATCAGTCTTAACGCTGATTAACGGCTATGTGACTTATGAATTTGCAGCCCTATTAATAGAAAGGTCACACTGTGGAACTGAGAATATTGAGCCATGCATTCCCTAGAGGACATGTTTTCTTCCACCCCACCAATTCAAGCTGGCAGCTTATGACAACCACCCTGTGCGTTACCAGAATCTGCAAGAAATGCACACATCTATCATGCCTCAATTAGCAGAAATGGAAATTGCAAAAAAGTGATATGTTGAGATTGCTTCCACTTCAGTGAATAGCAGCAGGAGGTCAGATGTCTTGGGGCTACATAAATGATGTAGAATATTGAAGCATGCATTGAACTGTCCCCTGAAATGCACTGTATCAGACCTAAAACATCAGTGTTTTGTTCTTGGTGTTATGCTTAATGTTCTCCATTAGCAGAAAGAGTGCAACAGCATCATGGGGGTTCTATTAGATTGATTGCTGATGTAGTTTTTCTAAAGGGAATTGATTAGTGTTCCCCAAGCACTTAGTGACAATACTCTGTCCTATATACGGGCACATGCCTTTCTGGAGACATTGCTGTGAATTGTTCTGGGTTTCTTTTTCTTCTCTCTTTTTGTTCCAAAGCAAAGAAGCATGAAGGAGAAAACATTATGATGATCTCAAGAGTGGTGACAGGATTAAACATTTCATTGGGCTTTTGTAAGTTGTACAGCCATTTAGGCCTAAAGCAGGAGCGCACAACCTTTTGGGCCCCAAGGATTGCATATGTTGCTGGCTCAAGGGGCCAAATACATGCCCATACACACAGGTGCATGCACACTCCAGTGATGCTGATATAGAATGCTCTTCCTTCACTTTATGTCTTCCTCTATGACATAAGCCTACCCGGACATTGCGATCAACATCTGAGGCCTTCCTCAGAGTGCCTCCTTGGAAGGTTGCTACAAGGGAGAGGGCCTTCTTGGTGGTGGCATCCTCCTGATTATGGAATGGTCTCCCCACTGAGATCCACCTGGCAGCAACATTGCCATCTTTCTGGCACCAGGTTAAAACTGTCCTCTTCTCCCAGGCATTTGACAGTATATGATGGATCATTTGTCAGTTGTTTTCATCAGGTCCAGTATTTTACTGTAACTATTTTTAACAGCTTAAATTGTTCAATTTTGTATGTTCAAGATTTTATCTAATTTATTATCTGGAATATGTAGCTTGTAATTTTTCTGAACCACCCAGAGAGCTTTGGCTGTTGGGTGGTATAGAAATGAAATGAATAAATAAATAAGGAAATGGGAGGGAAGGTGGGGGGGGGTCTAAGGGGGCACAGTTAAGGTATGGGGGGCACATGCAACCTGCAGGTTGTGCGTTCCTGGCTTAATACCTGGTACATACATACATACACACACACACACACACACACACACACACACACACATAAAACCCAACCCCGAAGGCTTGTTATTCCATATACTCTAAGACAGATACAAGAGGGTATTGGGAACAGGAAGGGATGAGAACCATATGTCAATTGTTGGACTATCTAAATAAATAGAATAAAGATGTAATCCTGTGCACACTTACCTGGGAGTAAGTTGTGTTGAACTCAATGGAGTTTGCTTTTCAGTAGATGTGTACAGGTGAGAAGCTTATTAGAAGAAGGGACAGAAGTGGCTAGCTTAGCCTTCCTTAAATTGATGCCCTCCAGAGATGCAATTCCCATCATTCTCAGCCAGCAGTTGCAGTCCAACACCTTTGGATGTTACCAGTTTAGGGGAGGCAGAAGTAAGCAAACACTAGGCGGAAGGCAGGTGGAAGTAACTTCAAGCACCAGGAGCAGCAAGTGAGAGAGGGAACACAAAACAGGTGATTTAAGGAGTAGAGTGGAATATTAGAATAAGGAGAGTGAGGAGGCAAATATAGAAGAAAAGTTGTGAGGATGAAGCAGAGTGAGATCATGGAGAGAGAAGTATGAAGCATTTGCTTAAGCACAATATGGAATGATAAAGGAGACGGAGGAGGAAAATGGTCACTATACTGAGCAAGATGAAACAATGGGATAGATGAGTTCAAAGCAGAAATAATTTTATTGAATTTATTATATTTACATCCCATCCTAATCTGTGGGCTCAGGGTGGTTAATAGCAACCTCATCAGCTTTTGTTTCTGTCCCCAAAGGTATTAACCAAAGTATTTGCTCTGGTATTACAGTAATCAATTGAGGAAACAAAGGACGGTCAACTAAAAATAATAATTCCTTTCTGCTCATCAAAGTTTTGTGTTTCTAGAAGTGGAGCGAGATGAGAAATAAGAAGACCAGGCAATAAAACATGGTGGTTATCAATACCAGTAAAATGGGGATCTCCGTCAAAGTTTTTGCTGACACAGTATGAGTCCCTTGTGGTATCTTGCAACCCATTGGAACAAGAAGATGCTTGTGTTGTAATAGTTTAAAGCAGCACTCTTTCTAGGCAAGCAAGGCAGAGCTTTTCAGCCTTTTTAAGCACCAAGGCTACACACATTTGCCTGCATGAATCTGTACAAGTTCTAGGAGGACAGAGCTGTTGTCATGGCTTGTTGACACAATGGATCAAACCTAAGCTGTGTAAAACATATTGATTATTATAATGTAAATGACAGGAGTGGACCTCTGGTCTATTCTATTACTACCTTTTCATTGTCCATCTAATTGTACTTACCTAGATTTCAGTGAGAGAAAGGCCATACCAGTAATCTCATTTGAATGAGCAGAAATATCGGTGTGCATGCATGCCAATGCTTCCTTGAGCCAAATTATAATGAAATTCTCTCCGTGTACATGTACAAGAGAAGGCAAGTATTGCAATATTTCCCATGGGGCTTTCCTACAGGGCAAAAATATCAAAAAGCATTTGTACACTCTCATGAAAAGCAAATATATTACCGTGCAATGATTATTTGCCATTATAATCAAAGTTGTCTTGTAAAGATTCCACTATTCAAAGAAAAATAGGAGAATGTGTTGTGTCCTGTCAAATAAGCAATACAGAGTAATTGCATACCAAATAGATTTAGAACTGCAGGTTGTCTGGCATGTGAATATGATAACCTTTTGTAAACTACTTTGCATTCTGTGGAGAAGATCCCTATAACATTTCACTGTCATCTTTTAACTATAGCGGTGGTGATTTTCCAGGTAGATTGGGAGCTGCAGCCCATCCCCAAAGAGTTTTTCCTGTACCATGGATGAGAGTTACCCCGGTGGTTTGCTGTAACCTTTTGATTTATACAAGCTGTGTTAAATATGGGTTTGGAGTAGGGTATGGTGACCAAGCAGTCCCTTATTCCTGTCCTCAGGCCTGTACAAAGATGCCGCCCCACAAGCAGATTAGGAAAGAGTGGCTGCGGTCATACAGGATTCTGCTGATGGAAGAACAATGGCCTAACACTGAACTGAAAGTGACATACAACATCTTTGTGAGCACTATGCTTTGCTTGCATTTATGGGCCCTTGGACATCATGGTCCAGGGAAAATGGTAGAAGGAGCCATGTGAGGAAGACTCACCTGGCGCAAGTGCAGCAGCAGTAGAAGCCTGTTCAGTGGCAGGAGGCTGTATTAGCCCCATTGAATGGTATCTTTATAATTGGCATCCCCTGGATTAGGCCCTCTTCCATGAATTGTAAAGTCATAATATAAGAGCCTGTGTCCCACCACTCCAGTGGGCAGAAAGCAACACTGGACACTATGGGCTGGTCACATTTTAGTAATTCATTAGACTATAGCGGGGTGTAGGCCTGCAAGTGCACAACTCCGCATAACACAAAAAGTGATATGTGAAGTGTGTGCGCACGCACGCACGTACATATATGACATCAAGTATATACTCTATCACACATGGAAAATTGCTCTATTCAGCCATATAGGAACCTCCCCTGTGATGAGTCTGGATTAAGAGATTTCATCAAAGTTGTACTAGTTGTGCTGTGGACAGTTTTTCCTCTGTTTCTTCCACTAGGGTCAGTTTTTTTTCAGGGTTATATGCCAGTTTCCAACATACAGCTAGAGTTAAGCAAACTTGTACCTCTAGAACTTCCATACTTGCCAACTGATAGAAATTGTGAGAAATGCGCATATATGTATTTCACTGCATATACATATGGTGTGAAGCCACAACTGCTGGTGGCATGCTGCCACATCTATACTCCATGAAATAGATGAGTGTGCACTCTAGTAGAGGACACCTCACCTTGTATAAAGAACCTCATTTGCCCTTTTAGAAGATGAAAATAAAGCTTTGATTTGTATGGGTTCTCCAGGAGTGTGTTTGTGAAAATATTGATCACGTACAAAGAGAAACTACAACATTAATAGTTGTTTTTACTGCAACAGACTAGCATGGCCACCCCCTGGAAATCATGGCATTAATGTGTGCTTCTGACTTGTACAGTGGTAGGTGTGTGTTTTACAGGTGGAATTTTGAAGCACCCCTTACCGGTAATTCATTTCAAGTAACCTACTTCCATGTCTCTTCCCCACCCTACCCTGCCCAGGCTAGGATAGTGGCCTTTTATGAGAAAAGAAGCTCCATGGGAAATGGGTATGGCTGTTTAGCTAATACTGACAGAAGATACTGTGTCAGGGCAGTTAATTTCCACTCTTCTGGGAAACTGACTTGTAAAGTCTAGTCATTTCTTTTTGCATAGTGTAGGCATTAGCTAGTAGATCTCAGTTTTAGAAAAATGCTGGAATTGGGGAAGTGATCTGACTGATCATATATCCTTTTGAAATACTGGCCCTCTGCTAGCCATAAAAATGGTATCCAATAGCATTGGAACAATCCCCTTACTCCCCAGTCTTCCCCTATCTAATTTAATGAAACAATAAAGCATCCTCCTGTGCATGTCAAATATTAAAATACAGCTGTGCTATCTTGCTAGCAACTAAGGGAGAATTTGCTGATTGCTTAATATGGGTTGTTGTGAGTCAGGCTGCAATCTACCTACCTGGGAGTAAACCCCACTGAATTCAATGGATCTTACTTCTGGGTAGACATGTATAGGATTGCTCTGTGGATGTGCTTTAATCCACATTTTTATTTTCTGTTGATGTGTTTTAATCCACAATTTGCCTCCAAAAGGCACATGATATAAATATTTTATGGTTCCTTTAAAGAAGATGGCAACCAATTGTTGTTCTTTGGTGCAAGGGACAAAATATTTAAACTGCAGGAAGGTAGTTCATGATAAAATAGTAATAGTATTGAAATAATTGATAAGGGTTGGGCAACGAAAACAATTGCCCAGTGCTTATATTAGTGCTGTAAGACAGTCTTGGATATGTTGGTGGTGGTTAGGAAGAGATGCAGTTTCTGTTGATGGACCGAACAGAAATTGATGGAGAAAATGTGTAACAGGCTGTCAGTTTTGCCTTCTGGCCACAAGTCAGAGATGAACATAAGTAATGGGATATGTAACCTGCTTGCACAGAGCCAAGTAAAGAAGTGGTAAAAGGTGATTTAACATGCCAAATCTGTATGCTGTTATTCTTGGAACCACATGGTAGCATGCACACTCAAGAGGGATGTGCAAAACATATTAAGCCAACTTATACCATGTCACAGCATTGGTCCATATATCCCAGTACTGTCTACTCTGTCTGGCAGTGACTCTCTAAGGCTCAGACAGAGATCTTACACAGCGCTGGTAGCTGGATCTTTTGCATGTAAAGCAAGGGTGTGGAACCTCTTATAGCCCGAGAGCTGAATCCCATTCCAGAGAAGCTATTGGGGGTCTCATTCCGGTGGTGCACAGGGCCAAAGGCAACAGGGGTGGGGCCAAAAATGCCAGCATATTTTAGCTGAAAGCTCTCACTGCCAGTAACTGAGCCTTAGAAGAGGCTTTTCAACCTTTTAGAATAGGAAAAAAAACTGCACAAAGGCCGGGAAACCACCAAACAACCAGGGGCTGGGGGGAAGGCAATGGGGCTAGGGAAAAGGAGATGTAGCTTTCTGGGGAACCCTGGAAGTCCAGTTTGGGACTCCAGGAAAGCCAAATTTGGCCCCTGGACCTGAGGTTCTGCAGTCCTGATGTAGAGCATATGTCTATCCCTGAGCTATGGACCCTCTAGCATATGGTTCTGCTCTGAAAAGTTTTGGCATAGCAAAATTGTTTATTTGTTTGCTTGTTTATTATTTTTAGTAAGTAGATCATGGCATTCAGAATAGTCTCAGAATTCACTGCATCCTGGTGGTGTTTTGGAAAGGTTCTGGCTCAGTCAACTCCCGTGTATCTGTCAGGATGAAAATATACGCCAGCCCTAGTTTACTCGATGCCAGGCACAAATAATATACCACTGAGAAGAGAGGGGGACACTTTGTGGAGCATATCTTTTGTGCAAGGTATCATGAGATATCAAGCGTGAATGCGCATATCGGTCTATGGTAGTTAATAATGCACAGAGTGAAAATAAGTCTATTTGGCCTGGGCATATATTGTAGACTCAGCAGTTTGCAGTATAAGTATTGGGGTTGGTCTACTTTGTTTCAGCCTTTGACTCCTATCTAGCATTTCTCTCAAAGCACTTTGAGAAAAGTGCTAGATAGGAGTCAAAGCCTGAACTAAAGTAGATTACCCCCAATGTTGATAGTAGAACTGCTGGATCTGCAATATTGCTCAATATGTTGAGCTCGTTTGTGTTCCTTAAGGGCTGGTCACAGTCCGGCAGAAGTCATTTAGGACAGCAGGCATCTGGCTTGGCAGCCCTCTTGCACCTTGCGGTGACCTAGTTGTTGGGTCATGATCCGTAGGTTGAGGAATTGTCTTGGAGAAACAGCTGGACAGTTGCATTAGTATCCAGATGGATAGTTCCATGTTCTAGGGGAGTTTGCCCAGAAGTGACATGGCCCACTGGCCGCCTTTGCCCATGGCAATTTCATAGATTCCTGTTTAAGTCTGAAAGGAGACCACTGTAAGAGTCTGATTCCCAGCATCAGGCTGGCTAAAGACCTTCATCCTGCAGCTCAGTGTATTATACTTGTCTGCCATAAAAGTAAGAAGCATAACTCATAACTGAACAAAGGCTTTCCTGAAGTAATATATCCTTCATATTAAGAGTTGAGCTGGTAACCAGACCTATTTCAACAAACTGATTTTGGGGATCAATTTTTCAGTGTGGTGGCTGTGAGAGCTGGACTATAAGGAAGGCTGAGCGCCGAAGAATCGATGCTTTCGAACTGTGGTGCTGGAGAAGACTCTTACGAGTCCCCTGGACTGCAAGGAGGTCAAATCAGTCCATCCTAAAGGAAACCAACCCTGAGTGCTCATTGGAAGGACAGATACTGAAGCTGAAGCTCCAATATTTTGGCCACCTAATGCGAAGAGAAAACTCTCTGGAAAAGACCCTGATGCTGGGAAAGACTGAAGGCAAAAGGAGAAGGGGACGGCAGAGGATGAGATGGCTAGATAGCATCACCGATGCAATGAATATGAACTTGAGCATACTCCGGGAGAGAGCGCAGGACAGGAAGGCCTGGCGTGCTATGGTCCATGGGGTCACGAAGAGTCGGACACGACTGAACGACTGAACAACAACTCCTCCCAAATCTTGACAGCTTTTTTCCTTCCATTTGTTTTACCATAAAAGCTGGTAAACACTTATATTTTATGTTTCTTGGGCCTTTGGTTGTGTTTTTTTTCCCATTCACTAGGTCAAAAGGCTGACGGCAGTAGCTAACCTCCCCTTTAAATAGAATGAAGTAGGCTATGAGCAAATCATCTTTGTGTTGACATTATTTCGTTTCTCTTATTTCAATTCTGCCCCTTCATTAATGTGTTTTACACAAGAACTAGACATAGCCAGAGAGAACTGTTCCACTAGACCATTCAATAATGTCATCGTAAAACAGCTGTGTTTGAATTTTTAGCCTGAGTGTTGCTTATGAATAAATACAAGAACAAAAGATATGAACGAATTCCTCATCCCCATGAATAGGAATAGACAGTAAAGGGCAAAGTAATTGTGCTGGTAGTGCTTTGTTTAACAGTCAAGCTAGGTTTGAAAATGGAAGATTGTAGAATATGTTCTTCGTGCCAACTTGTATATACCTGCTTCAGGTAGGAGCAGTATGGAATTATACAGGGCAGTAGTGTACTACCACAAATATAGTGGGATTGGAGAGTAAACTATCTCCAGTCCTTTTGAACCTCTGTTACAGGGCCACCAAACCCCAATTCATGAGAAATGTTAAGGGTGACTCCTGGGTAATTCAAGAAAGCGAGTGTAAGTTAAGAAGCCACTTATGCAGCCACATGGTAGAAACAATGCAATGGCCCAGTTCAGATGAATATTTTAGGCTTCATAAATTATGGTTAGTGTACATGTTACAGTATATGGTTATGCTAGAGGCAACACAGTGTCCCAGTTTGGACAAACATTCCAGTCTTCATAAACCATGGTTACTGCACATTGGAGTGGGGAACCTCAGGCCTTGGAGCCAAATCTGACCCTTCTGGGGTCCCAGTCTGGCCCTCCAAGTGTCCTTAGACGGCCACATCTCCTTCTCCCAGCCCCACTCCCTTTCCCCCAACCACCAATCATTTTGTGGTTTCCCAGCTTTTATGCAGTTTTTTTCCCCATTCCAAAAGGTTGAAATGCATCTCCTAAGAATTAGTTACTGACAGTAAGAGCTTTAAACTACTATATGCTGGGATTTTTAAATATATATTTGGGGCCTCACCCCTCTTGCCTTTGCCTTGGCCCCACCTATCACTGGAATGCGGCACCTGTGAGCTTCTCAGTTTGGCCCTTGGGCTGAAATAGGTCCCTTACCCTTGCTGTACATGGTACATGGTTAATCTAGAGGCAGCACAATGGCCTAGAAATTAGCATTGGGGCTGAATCCTCCTCCCCTCACACACACAACTTTGTTGCTTAATTTCTGGCTTGTGTTAAGCCAGAATTCCCTGTTATGTCAGAACCAGGGAACTCTGACTTAATACGGGCCAGGGCAACTCACAAATTGAATAAGTGATATGGGGTTCCTACTTCATGCTAGCCATATAAATAGTAATACCTCTTTGCAAGATTGTATACATTTTTAATTAAAAGAAAAAGGCTGTATTTCAGCTGGCTGAAGTTCTTTTGTGAAAGTTCAGTGTGTTTTACAGGTTGAACTATGCAGCCAGAAGTAAACACCACTGAGTTCAATGGGGCTTACTCCCAAATTATGCATAGGATTGCAGCCATGCCCCATAAACATAATAGTGAGATTTCCTTAGTGGTTCATTTGTTTTGGATATATGTGTTCTGTTATGGAGCTTTTAACCAGTGTTTGCTCCTTTGAGAATAAATAATAGAAAAGCAGGATATAAATATATATGAGTATGGATTCTTGTTGAGGATGTGGATTTAGGGGCTGTCATGATGAGCTTCTGCATTTCAAATTTTACTACTACACCACTGCAGGTATATGGCACAGTATAACAAAAATATACTTCTGAAACCCATGGTCCAATCCATTACAGAACTTGAAGCTTATGTCAGAACCCATTTCATCTGTGGATTTGCTGGGTGTCTGGACAAGTGAGTAATTGGAATGATAACCATCTACCAAGTCTGTTGTGAGGAACAGCAAGTGAAGTATTGGGAAGGACTTTGTATTTAAAAAATTCTTCAGAAAATAATGATTATGATGGTACTTCTGCGTGGCATGCAGTTACTTGGCAGATATTTCTACATGGCAACTTAGTTGACTTAAAAAGAGCCCCCTAATATTTGTTTACAATTAAACCTTCCTGCACGTTAAATCCGCTTGTTAGTCTTTAATGTACTACAAGACTCTTTGTTGTTCATGGAAATTAAGGGATCTCTATGTTCTTCCCCAAAGACTCATTCAGCTCATGGTACAGCTTCCCTGCCCTATTTCTCCCTGATGACAGTTATTGGCTTAGTTCAGACAGCATGCCAAACTATGGTTTGCCCTTCCAAACAAGCAAATGATGGTTTTAGAGTTACTTGTCTGCTTTCATTTTCTATTGTCTCAGTACTAAGCTTCATAAGTTCACTCTGGTCTCGATAGTACAGCAGCCTCTGGAGATGGAGCAATAGCCATAACTATAGATTGTCAAGTCAGGCATCATACCAAATAATAGTTAGCATAAACTATAGTTTGCAAACCCACTTCAGACTTTTTTGTATTGATTTACTGACCATGGTTTATCAGTTCAGATACCTTACTAAACCACAGTTAAATTTCTTTAACTGTTCTTTTAGACGCAGAAGGGCTTTTAAATTTCATTCAGTATGCATAACCCTTGATAGCTTTGTTCTTTTGCAAATTCACAGCAGTTATTCTGTACTTTGTTTAATTCTTGTCACTGATGCTGTAAATCGGCATTGACTCAGATACTTTGGAATATCTGAAAAATCTAATTTATTTGTAGAGCCTCTGATTGGCCAAATATGATAATTTGGAATGTGTGATTTCCAAATTCTATTTCACAGCTACCAGGCCAAATTCCACAAGAAGTTATTTCAGAAACCTGGAAACAATAAGCCAAGTTCTCTGTGAAATGAGGGTGCTTTCTTAATACTCCCAGCTCTCATTGCCTTCTGATTATCCAGCTAGTGCACTAGTTAGTGCACTAGATGAATTCATCAGAGAATCCCCTTGTTCACTTTCTCCCGTCACCCGAATCACTCTGTCATCTTCCCTTTAAGCAAGATTATATATAATACTGTCCCTGTACCAAGCCACTTCCCTGTATACTCATACACTGCCTTGTTTACCTTGGCTCTTCATGACATTCTCTCTACTTTCCTGGTGGAAGATTCCATTTTTGAGAGAGGGATGAGCTCTTTTGTTTGAAAAGGGGAGGAGGGAAGTGAGAGGTTTTTAAAGATCCTGCATATTAATCTTCTCTATTGTTTACTGTTCTAAAATATATGCAATGCTTGCTGTCAAAATAAAGAGCACTTGCAGGATGTGGTATGCAAATCTATTTGCATTTCAAATCAGCTGAGTCAACAAGATATAATGGTCCTGTCTGGGGGTCCTTAGGGATCCACAGTAGCTGACAATGTGTATTTAAAGGGAGGGTCTTAATTTTTCTTCCCCCCCCCCCCAAGCCACTTGGAATAGCCAGTAGATCTTGTAAAGGCAGTTGCCCAGTACCTAGCCTCGATGCTGTCGGCTGTTCCACACAGCCTGACACAATAGCTGGCACATTAATTTATTTCCAATCAATTTTCATTTGAGGGAAGGGGAAGATAAAGCAAGGAGCGGTGGGTGGGTGTCAGGAAAGGAACCTGGCAACAGTTCAGAGAAGAGAAGCTGCCGTTAAAGTGTCTCGGCTGTAGCTGCTCCTGATGCAAGCAGCTGTTTTCATCTGCACTGCAGTATTGCAGCCTCTCAAGCCCGATCTCTCTGGGCTTCTTGCTGGTGGAATTAACGAGGAAGCTGGCCTGGCTTGCTGCTAGCTCCAACACAAGGGCACGCTGAGGATGGGAGGGTCGCAGTCTCTGCAGGCACAGACAAGCAGCCTGATTCAGGAACCATCAGAGGCAATGTAAGTATGGGGTCCCTTTACTCCTCCCCCCACTTCCCTCTTGTGCGGAGAGGATAGGAACAGTGAAGAGGAAAGCTATAGGGTCGATTTAGAGAGGCTGGCCGATGTGGCAAGTCTTTGTGTAATATTCAATCTGGTCAATTCATGGCATAGTTAAGGTTTCACTGTTTTTCAACACTGTTTAATTTTTCAAAAAATATATACTGACGTAGCATGCAGGAATGTTGGTTAGAGAAGGCGTCTTGATTCCTTTTGTACCATGCAGTGCAGTAGCCACCATTTGTTTCTTATGCATTCTGTGGACATAATCAATCAAGCCCATCACCATGTTCAGTGATTCTGTTTTCTGATTCTGTTTAAAATGCGCAGCATGTAGGTTGATTTCGCTGTTTTCTAGGGCTTTCCTCCTACAGCCCCCCCCCCAGACATTTCTCCCAGTTCACATCCCCTTGTCTAAATTGAGTGCACTCCTATTTGTGGTTTAAACAAAATAAATAACTCTGCCATTTCTAATTGACCTTCAAGGTGATATCTTATTTTGTCTCAGTAAGGATGAAATAGAACATGATTTTTAGAATATAGTAGCAGTCTTGTGTCACCTAGATTTTTGAAACAATTTGATTTGTCATCTTTAGTTTGGAGTATGCACTCTCTCTTTCTTCCTCAAATCCATCTATCTATCTTGAGACAGAGATAGAGATATCAGTTCATTAGGTCAAGTCTCCCTTTTCTTCCTGCCAACTGTTAACCATATAGTACTGAATATACTAGAACATGATTTTTAATTGGGTTTCCTAGAATGCTCTTTTCTTATTTCAGGTATATAGGCCTGGGTTATTTTAATATGTTTAGCAGTTAGTATATATTCAAGACACATGATTTTGGGTGATATATTATATAACCTGGTGTCAAAGACAAGCTTAATCAATTCATTTTCATTTTAATTATCTGATCTTGTTTATTGCATAAATTATGAAGCTCCTCAGAGCAGTTCTTCCTCTTTCCCTGTGAACAAGAATCCTTTCAGAATTAAGAGTGAATGGTAGATAATACTTGTACAGTTACACCCTAATGGCAAGGCCATATAACCTGATTGGCTCTATTTAACTGTTTAACAAGGTCAGTGTCACTGGAACTGTGTTTGATTGCTTTGTTGCTAATTCAGTCCATGGAAGATTTTAAAAAATCCAGCTATAGCTCATTTTATTTTAGGAATGCTAACATGGTAAACATTGCTTGATATTAAATTGGAATGAATTGATACTTCATCACCTTTAACGCGTGTCAGATTTTTTTTTTAATTAATCGTTTCCATTATTGAGCCTTGTAAGGAATTTGAATTATCAACGTTTTTTGATATGTCAGTTATCCAAAATTTTAGCAATTTTGTGGAAAATTCATTTAAAAGTATTGAAGAAAGGTTCCAGTATAATTAAAGACACAGAGATAATTCTGATATTTAACTCCCTCTGTGAGTAAAAACCATACTGAATGAATAAGGCCTTCAACACCTGAAAAGGTTTTTTTTTAATTAATGTTGGCATCGAGGTTCTAGAGTACAACACCTTGCCCCTATTACAATAAGCAACTGGTTTGATGTATATCTGAAAACAGTGACAAGTGCACGTGGTTTTCATGCAGCTTTATGATAGAAGGCTATTTACTATTTTAAAAATTTATTTGTTACATTTAGGAGCCCTAGGCAGTGTACGTGAGCCGCCTCCTCTCCATTTCATCCTCTCAACAGCCCTGTGAAGTAGATTAGGCTGAGAGTCAGTGACTGGCCCAAAGTTACCCACTGAGTTTCATGGGGACTTGAACCTGGTCTCCTGAGTCCCAGTCCAACACTCTAACCATTATGCCACCCTGGATCTCCAGTGTAACAAATAATAAATATTACATCTCCTAAGGAATCCTAACTGTCTTTTGTGATGCTAAAGCAAGGTATCTACGTGGGGAGCTGAGGGTTGTGTTTTCTACCCTGAATCTCTTTGGGTCCTCTTTTTATTTAAATGAAGAAGAAAAATGCTCCATTAGACTAAAAGATACCTTTTATGTGGTATGCTGATAGGTATTTCTGATTCCACAAGGACAAAACGTTTGTCTAAGAGTTTAGGCTGGCTTCCATTTTATGGGTACATTTTTCACTCAGGGAAACTCTCTTCCCAAATACGACTTCATATCTCCAGTGAAATGAGCTATGTTATTTTAGCTTTTTAGCTAAATTGTAACATAACAGTTGTTGTATTCAGCCACCTTTGGAAAGCTTGTGAACAAAAAATAGTATAGAAAGATATGTGATACATCAAGTGTCCCATTCTTTTTCACTAGGATAAATGGGTCCCTGAACTATGGGGTTCAGGGACCCTCAATATTAGGGGCAAAACTATATTAGGAATACAAGAATTGTAGGTATTTCCTGAGGATTCATGAGAATGTGTCTCCTGTTTAATGTATGTGTTGTGGAAAAATCTTACCTTCATTTCCACCACCATTTGCTTATGTAAAGCAAATGAGAAGCCTTGTGTAGAGTCCACCCATATTTTCTTTGGAACTTCACTAGAGGCAGGTCAATAGCATGTAAGCTTGTGGTTTCTCACTGAAGTGAAATAAATCAGGTTTTCTAACTTGGTTTCAATTGGGTTGGGTAGGCGATGGGTCTAAAACTAAGATTTCTCTTGTTTATGTTGTTAAACAAGAGAAATCTTAGTTTTAGACCCATCGCCTACCCAACCCAATCAGCTTTTGTTTGGCTGTGCAAACTGGAAAGGGTAAGGCTTTTTTTCTCCTTAGTGTGTGTAGCACGCAGCTATCCCATAGCTTCACTTGTCATCAAGTCAGCTAGCACAAGAGCTGTGTGGTTGATTTTGCAATTTGTGAATTCATGAAGCACATGGTAGAGTAGAGAGACCAGGGACATGGTCTTCTGGCAAGTTCTCTTGCATAAGCTTCACTGAAATTAACTGGACCCAGACAGCAGAGGTTCCTAGAAGAGTGTGCCTCAGATGTCTGGGCTTTTGTTTGTGTGTTTGTGTGTTTATAAGTCAATTGTACTAGTAGCCTGGTTGGTGGAAAAGGAAAATAGTAACTGGTGCAGAAGAAATGTGAACCTTCAGTAATTTTGCCATTCTTGGCACTCTTGAGGGCTTGTGTAAACACAGGTTGTAATTCAAACTTCCATGCTTATATAGGCCTTTCCCATTCACGCACACCATGGTTTCCCCTCTCACAGATAACAATGGGAAGCTTCTGTAGGCTGTATAATTGACACTGTGGCATTTATCCTAAGATAGATAAACTATACCCTAGGATAGTTGCCCACTGCCCAGTGTGTTATCTTAGAGTCACTCCAGTTACTTCTTGATAGGTTGCCACCACTGTGGTGCATCTATAAATAATTGTGATAACTAATGAATAAATAATAGTGAATTACTGGTATCCATTCTTTAAGGCAGAGGTTTACCTACTTTGAGGTAAACAGTTTTCTGTCATTGACACAGTCCAGAGGAAAGACATGATGTGGAATAAGCTCTGAAGCTGAAAGTCTTAAAAACAAATGTAGTCTGGATTAGTTAACAAAATCAACAGGATCACTCCAAAGTAAGTGTGGTAACTGCATATGAAATATACAGTACAAGTTGACACCTTCTGTTCATGGTTGAAATGATGAATTAGGTTTGGACAAAGTACATCCTCAGAGACCAATTCATTGTTCCCTCGTAATCATCTTGGTGATGAAGGGATAGCACCTCCCCACCACAGCTGTGTTCTTGGGAGTGGAGGTATGTGGAATGTCACAGGATGCACAACGTTGTAACTTAATTTCCCCTCTTCCTTGTGAACCTGTTGGCAGTGAAGGGGTAGGTTCTCTTCAATGTAGAAAGTATCCTTTTCGATGGAAGTGGTGGCTAGAAAGATCCAGAGTTACCTTGCCCGATGGCTCCTTATCTTGGCTGAGTGGAAAATAAGTGTGTCTAACCTTTGCCTGGGGCAAGTCTGGGGAAGAGGCAAGGTGGTGAATCTTGATTGTCAAAACAGACACTCTTCTACCCTGCCTTCTCTTCCATTTAGGCCCCGAGGATGTCCACATGTGTATGCCCTACATTACAAATATGTAATGCTTTTCCTGAGCACTCAATATGCTTTATGTACATTTTCAGTAAACAATAGTCCTGTAAATTAAGCTAGCATACTACAACTAGGGGGCTGAGAGAGAAGCTAGACAATGAACTCACGGGGTAGTCTCAGTCAAGCTACCGTCTCAACGGTTGTTGTTGTTCAGTCATTCAGTCATGTCCAACTCTTTGTGACCCCATGGACCATAGCACGCCAGGCCTTCCTGTCCTCCGCTCTATCCCGGAGCGTGCTCAAGTTCATATTAATTGCATCAGTGATGCTATCTAGCCATCTCATCCTCTGCCGTCCCCTTCTCCTTTTGCCTTCAATCTTTCCCAGCATCAGGGTCTTTTCCAGTGACTTTTTGCTTCGCATTAGGTAGCCAAAATATTTGAGCTTCAGCTTCTGTGCTTCCAATGAGCAGTCAGGGTTGATTTCCTGTAGGATTGACTGATTTGACCTCCTTGCAGTCCAGGGGACTCGTAAGAGTCTTCTCCAGCACCACAGTTCGAAAGCATCAATTCTTCGGCGCTCAGCCTTCCTTATAGTCCAACTCTCACAGCCATACGTTACTACTGGGAAAACCATAGCTTTGATTATACGGACCTTTGTCGGCAAGGTGATGTCTCTGCTTCTTATTGTGCTGTCTAGGTTTGCCATAGCTTTCCTACCAAGTGTCTCAACAGTACCAGTTATTAAATCACAGTACCAGTTATTAAATCAGAACTGTATTTTGAAGCTGAAAGGCTTTTTGAAAAGTGGCTAAAATATGAAAATATGGATGCGGCCATATTGCAATCCTAAACATTCTGTGACTAATAGTGCTTTGATATGAAAATAGTCATTCACCTACACCTTTAACCAAGTTGTGTGGGGTGAAATAACGGGGGATAGAATAAATAATTCTCTGGGTTAGCACAGCATTCAGCCATATCTAGAATATGATGCTGTGGGACTGTACAGGCCAGGAGGAGAGATAACACTTAGCCTCATGTAGAATATTCTTAAGTGTTAGAATTAATATTCAGGAATTCCTTTACTTGCCCAAATAAGCTTTCACATCTTTTGGTGCTACTTCAAAATCTGATTGTATAAAAATGGCGCATCCATAGATATTCGCTATCAGAGCTTCAATATGTCATAACAAAATAAATGCTGCTAATTTTGTCTATTTATTTTACTATTTCAGTTAATCTTGGAGGCAGAGTCAATGTAATGATAAACCAGATTCTGTTACTTAGGGATTTCATACAAAGAGTATTTAATTAAGTTTCCATTCTTTTTGTGTATCTGGTCTAACAAAGTGATTTGTTGTTTCAGGGAGGTCCAGTTTGGCCTGCATAATAGAACTATTATTGTTGATGTTTAAGATTGAAGGAATCACTCACTTTGAGCCATAGAACTCAAGTACATTTTGGCTAAAAAGGTAAAGGTGTCCCCTATCAGTCGTGTCCGACTCTAGGGTGCGGTGCTCATCCCCGTTTCTAAGCCGAAGAGCCAGCGCTGTCCGAAGACACTTCCGTGGTCATGTGGCTGGCATGACTGAACACTGAGGTGCACGGAACGCTGTTACCTTTCCCGCTGAGGCGGTACCTATTTATCTACTTGCAATTTCTTTCTTTCGAACTGCTAGTTTGGCAGGAGCTGGGACTGAAGACGGGAGCTCACTCCGTCACGCAGCACTCGGGTCTCGAACTGCTGACCTGCCGACCTTCCAGTCTGCAGTTCAGCGTCTTAACCACTAAGCCACCGCGGCCAACATTTTGGCTAGGCTTCCCTTATCGAGGTCAGAATCCATTTATGAGGACTCTTGTGTTTCCATAACAAGATTCTCTCTTTCATTCACTTTTGCTACTGGGCTACAGGGCCCAGCTAGTAATCCAGTAATGTTGATGATATTTTGAAGCTTGTAGGAGGAGTCCAACAAATCTAGAAAGCTGTTTCTAAGAAAATCTAGGAGGGGTCTAGAAAACAGGAATTCTAGTATGTTCTATGCTACAGGAATATGTGTGATATCCTAGAATTTAAAATAAGAGACATCTTGGCAGCCATGACAATAAGACACATCTTTCCCATTTTTAAGCTGCTCTGTGATTTTAAAAAAATAATAAAGCATTCTAAAATTGGAACTTTTCCCTACTGTGGGAGGCTTTAAGCTTCTGTAACAGCATGACAAGACTCCTAGCGGTAAGTACAATGAGGTTTAGTTTGAAATTCTAAAGTAGCTAGCATCAAAGAAAACCCTTGCTTGTGGGCTTTCATCTGCTCCAGTAAAAACAGCAGTCACTACTGAGCTTGCTAATTATTTTGTTACTCCAGAGTAGTGGAGAGGCGTTGGTGAATGAATTGAGAAGTGTTTATGCAGAAAACAACCTTCAAATCCTGCCTCCTAAATTCTAGGAATCATAAAGTATATCACTTTTGGTTTGGGATTACATTTTCCATGTTCCATGTGGGGGACGCAAGAGGTTCAATTCATATGATTTTTATAAACAAAACTTGACATTTTCCACATCCCAAGGCCGAAAAATATGCAAGTGCAATCTGATCTTGTGAATGGTTTATATTGGGAATAAAGAAGTACATTGTTATCCAAAAGTAAAAATAAATTTATAAGCTCCTGCAAGTAGGAATCTCAGACTCTCTCTTCTGTTTTCTGTAGTGAAGTGGGGCGGTGTGTGCAGCAGTACCCTCTACAGGAATGATGACCCTTGTCTCAGCACTACAGTGTGCTTTTTCATTTCCTTCAGGAGGAATGATGCTTCTTCTCCTACCCTCACAGTCTATATCTAACTTATGCAATTGGGGGCAGGATAACATGTCTACAGAGCAGCATCTCCTGCTCCAGGACAACTGCATTCCATTCTCCTGCCCTTTGGGTCTGTGACAAGGAGTGGGGGTTCAGATGACCTCCCAACATGCATTGAAAGAATGCGTAAGTGAGGTCATGTGGCCATGTGGGGAGCCCCACCTCCCAATGGTGAATGCATGACAGCAGCAGAATGTTCAGACAGCATGGGAAAGGGCTCTCCACATACTAATAGATGCATGCAGAGCTCCTCCACAAGAGAAGAGACTGTAGGCCTCAGCGTCTGGGGACATGGCCGTGATGGGGCAGGTGAAGACAAAGCAGCCCCATGCCTACCTCATGCATTCTTTAAATGGGAAGGGGTCGTGTGAACCCCTCCTGAGAAAAGAGAGTATTCTGGATGAGTTTAACATGTTAATGTAACATTGTGAATGTGAGTGGAGAGCATCTACATAACAACCACAGCGCTGACTGTGGAGATCCGCTTGTGCCACGAATTTATTGAACAGAATTGATACAGAGTGGGTGTCCTTGAGTTCCTTTATGGGAGGTTCTGCATCAGGAAGCACACATTTGCTGCACTGAGAGAAATGGTAGAATTTCATGGACTCCAGATAATGTATGAATGGCAGCTATGCTGAGTCAGACAAATGGTCATCTTTCTGTTTCAGACAGCGACAGGCAAATCGTTCCAGAGAGATTCACAAAGAGAACAAGATTTTTGTATGCATCTTTTGTTTATCTTGAACATCTGGTAATCAGTGTGCACTGTGTCCTGGTCTCTACAAAGCATGACTCTGTTGCAGAGGTCATATGAAACTGGGTTCTTGGTAGATAATCATTTCTAAATAAAGCAGGACTTTGCTATCAAGGTCTGGAATCTTACCTCTCAAATTAGTCCAAGGAGAATCTTTTTTCCATACCCAAAAGATTCTTATACTTCAAGGCTAAGTTTTTACAGTCCGGGCCAGAAATACTGGAACAAGGATAACTGTTTTGGCAGTTGGCTTCTGTACACCACCACATTGAAGTTGAAAGGAAACATACCCAGATGGGAGTGAAGTCAGGATTTTCAGCTGTAATTCAAGGGGTTTGACAAAAGTGGGGCACTACCCATTCAGGAACGACAGCCAGTGGAATACACACACACCCATCATTGGTGGCTCATAAGTAATGGAACAAACCAACATCATTTCAAACTTAAGGATCGCCTTTAATACCTGGATGAAAATCCTTTGCAGTCAATGACTGCCTGAAGTCTGGAACCCATGGACATGACCAAATGCTGTTTCCTCCCTCGAGATGCTTTGCCAGGCATTTCCTGCAGCTGCCTTCAGCTGCTGTTTGTTTGTGGGTCTTTCTGCCTTCAGTCTTCAGTAAGTGAAAAGCATGCTCCTTTGGGTTGAGATCAGGTGACTGACTTGGCCATTGAAGAACAGCCCACTTCTTTGCCTGGAGAAACTCTTGGGTAGCTTTTGCTGCATGTTTTGGGTCATTATCCATCTGCCATATGAAGTGGTGTCCTATCAGTTTGGCAGCATTTGGCTGAATCTGAGCAGAAAGTATAGCCCTATACACTTCAGAATTCATCCTGCTGTTTTTATCAGCAGGCAGGTCATCAATAAACACCAGTGACCCGGTTCCATTGGCAGCCATACATGCCCATGCCATAACACTGCCTCCACCATGTATGACAGATGATGTGGTAAGCTTTGGATCATGAGGTGTTCCTTTCCTTCTCCATACTTTTCTCTTCCCATCATTCTGGTACAAGTTAATCTTGGTTTCATCAGTCCAAAGAATCTTATTCCAGAACTGGGCAGGCTTTTTTAGGTGTTTGCTGGCAAAGGCTAATCTGGCCTTTCGGTCCTTGAGCATTACCAGTGGCTTGCACCTTGTTGTGAAGCCTCTGTATTTACATTCATAAAGCCGTCTCTTGAGTGGAGATGTTGACAATGACATGCCTACCTCCACAAGAGCGTTCTTGACCTGGCTAGATGTTGTGAAAGGGTTCCTCTTCACCATGAGCAGAATTCTGTGGTCATCCACTTTAATTGTCTTCCGTGGTCTTCCAGGCCTTTTGCTTTTGCTGAGCTTGCCAGTTAAGTCCTTCTTTTTCAGGATGTTCCAAACTGTTGTATTGGCCACTCCCATTGTTTCTGCTATCTCTCTGATGGGTTTATGTTGTTTCCTCAGCCTAGTGATGGCCTCCTTCACTCGCATGGACACCTCTTTGGACCTCATGTGGGGAGTTCCAGTGAACAGCTACCGAATGCAAATGTAACACTCAGCACCACTTCCAGGCCTTTTTGGCTTGATTGGTCATGGGGTACCCAGGAAACAGGCCACACCTGGCCATGCAGCTGCTTGTCAGCTATTCGTTCCTTTACTTATGAGCCACCAACGATGGGTGTGTGTGTATGCCACTGGCTGTCCTTCCTGAATGGTTAGTGCCCCACTTCTGTCAAACCCCTTGAATTACAGCTGAATGTCCTGACTTCGCTCCCATCTGGGTGTGTTTCCTTTCAACTACAGTGTGGTGGTGTACAGAGGCCAACTGCCAAAACAGTTATCCTTGTTCCAATATTTCTGGCCCTGACTGTATACCTCAAGCCTAGTATTTGCCATTTAGCAACAACTTCTTGCAGCCTTCAAATTCCTGCAAAGGTTCTGGCCAATGCTGAAAACCTAGTCACCCATAGGAATGTTGATAGCTAGTTTAGATGGTTGCTTAATCTATATCCAGTGTGTGGATATAGATTAATCTCATATTTGAAACTAAGAGGGAATTAGTTGGAAGAACTCTTCTGTGTATCTGCAGAGTGAAACAGAAACAGCAATGGTGGAGGACTCTGGGCAATGTGTATGATGGTAGTAGGTGGTGAAACAGTATTGTGTTCATTATGTCTTGGACAGATGTGCCGCTAGAGGCAACAAGCTCACCTAGCTAGGACAAGTACTTTGGATAAGAACATAAGAGCCATGGTGGATCAGACCAAGGTCCATCTAGTCCTGCATTCTGTTCACATAGTGGCCAACCACCTACCTGCAGGAAAACCATAATCATGACATGAGTGTAACAGCACCCTCCCACCCATGTTCCCCAGCAACTGGTCCCCTGCAATTGATACATAGACACAGCAAAGTTACTAGGATAAAGTTATATCAGAGTTGTCAGTGGAAGGTAGAAATCTTTTGAAAGAAGCAATGTATTTTAGCAATTTCTGTTGTGAAAGGTTCAAGCTTTTTCAGCTTAAAATTGTCATTTTTTTTGGTGTAGGCTGGGAAGCAGAAGGCCCAAGAAGTAAGTCAGGTTAGAACGCAAAATAAGAAAGCAGATACTGAAGAGATGTCAGATTTGTTATTGCAATTCTTTTAATAGAATGGTGTTGTGAACCATTTGCCCTCGAATACAAGCTTTACAAAGATATGGAGAACAAGTGGTTAAACAGTTTAAAGTACTTTTCTGATTAGCATTTTCTTGCCTTGGACACTGGTGTGTATTCTAAATATAGCTTGGATATTTCCTCTCATCTCTTAAGAGAGTTCTGCAGATGTGCTGCATATTTTAGAGAGAGACAATTATTCAGTGGTCCATTGTTGCAGCTTTTGTCACACTGCCATCAAGATGAATGTCTGTTGATGAAATCTGTATCTGTTGTTTTTATGACAAAGACATATCCAGGAAATTGAGAGAATTAGGAGTAGGGATGTACGGACTGTGTAAAATCCACTCGGTGTTTCACAGATTGTTAGGCGCCTTTCGTTCCGTCATCTGCCCACAAACGGATGCGAATATTTTTTTTCGTCATGCAGAAAAATACGGAAATAATTACGTAAATATTTACGTAAGTATTTACTTCAGTATTTACATAATTTACCTCAGTACGTAACATTTAGTGTAATGTCCCCATTCCATTCAATGTTTCCTCAGCAGAAACTTATGTATTTTTCTACAGATTTATATGCGTACATTTCAGGAAAGTAAAAAAATCATCCAAAGGTCCATGGACTCCGCACAGCCTGAGGGGTTCGCTCTGCAGTGGATTCTGCAGGTCGGATTCTTAGAAATCCGAACTCATTTTAATCCTTCTCGAATTTCTCCAGCATCCCTAATTAGGAGTTTTGTATTCTGAACTGGTCAGTTCTTCTAGTTGTAGCTCTTCATATTACATTATATTGAGTAAAAATAGGATATGCAGAAGTTAGATGTCGGTTTGTAAACCACGGTTTGCATTTGCATGGTTAAACAGTAAAAAGGTAAAGGTGTCCCCAACCAGTCGTGTCCGAGTCTAGGGTGTGGTGCTCATCTCCATTTCTAAGCCGAAGAGCCAGCGCTGTCCGAAGACACTTCCGTGGTCATGTGGCTGGCATGACTGAACACTGAGGTGCACGGAACGCTGTTACCTTTCCCGCTGAGGCGGTACCTATTTATCTACTTGCAATTTCTTTCTTTCGAACTGCTAGGTTGGCAGGAGCTGGGACCGAAGACAGGAGCTCACTCCATCACGCGGCACTCGGGTCTCGAACTGCTGTCCTGCCGACCTTCTGGTCTGCAGTTCAGCATCTTAACCACTAAGCCACCGCGGCCCCACTGGTTAAACAGTACATCTACACTAGGAAAACTACAGTTAAAGCAGTCCCACTTCCAAGGTACAATAAAATTTCATCTCTCTCAGGGCCAAACTAAACATTCTTCTAATCATGCATAATGTTGCTATACATGATAGTTTCACTTCCTCATCTAAGTGCATGTGGCCCAATTTAGATTGGGACCATGGTGCTCTGGGAAAGGGGGAGTTAAACCTTCCCCGCCCCGCTCACACACCCATTTTCTCTTTGAAATTTCCTTTGCAATTTCCCTTTGAAACCAATTTTCCTTGCCCTCCAAAGGGCTGGGGCGGGGGGGAGAGAAAAAAGTTTCCATTGGAATCAGTAGAGGCTTTTTGGCTATTTTTTTGGCCCAACCTAGGGGGGGTGGCATGGACTAGAATTTCAAGGAAAAAAATGGGGGGGAGAATTAATTCTCCCTTCCTGGTCGTTGTTCTGATCTGAATTGGGGCCATGTGCGCTTACATAGGAGTAAGTAAAACTCTCACACATAGCTATACTATGCATGATTAGGGAGAATGTTCAGTTTGCCCCCCCACACACACACACACAGAATGAGGTTTTATATTTGGGATTATATCCAGGTTTAAGGCAATTTACCATAGCTAGAGCTCACCATGGCACCAGACCATGGTGGTAAACATTTTTCCCACACTGAAGTGATATCAACATAAAAAGCCCATCATGTAATAATCAGCCCGAAGAGCTCATTTTAATCTGGTTGCATTTTTTTAATTATTATTTTGTTTCCAGATTCCAGGGCAGTGTACAAAATTCATTAAAACAACAATTAAAATTGAAATGAAAATCCACAATAAAACAGGAAATCTAAGCTAGGCATTAAAATTAGCAAATGCTTGGTTAAATACATTTTAACAGGCACTGAAAACCAGCAGGGTTGGCACCTGTTACACTGCAGCGGGGAGAGAATTCTAATGGTGGGGTGCCAGAACTGAAAAGACCCCCTGGTTGCTGTTGGATGTATATATGCAGGTGACAAAACAACCAGGACACCCTGATTTGTAGATCTCAGTGAATGGTCAGGTTGATATGAGTGAAGGAGCTCCCTCGGGTAGCCTGTTCCCAAATTTGTTGAGGTACATATACGTCAATAACATCACCTTGAACTTGGTCTGGTAACATATTTTTTGAGCAAAGGTGTAACATGTTTGCAGTAGGCTGCCTACTCAGCAACATGGCCACCGAGCTCAAGTTTCTGGACTAGTCTCCAAGGACGACCCACATAGAATGCATTGCAGTAATCCAGTCTTGAGGTTACCAATGTATGGTCAGACTATCCCTGTCCTTGAACAGCCTGTAGCTGATGTACCAACCAAAGCTGATAGAAGGCATATCTTTTGATTATAAGAAGTAGAAGAGTGCCATTTTTTAAAAAATCATCTATCTATCTATCTATCTATCTATCTTATTGTAGCTTTACAAACACAGGAAATGTGAGAATGCTATGAGGGGATTTGTTTTACAAATCTTTTGTTTTCCTCATGCCATAGTGCTCTGTTAAATTTGATGTACAATGCTGTGAGCTATCCTAATAGAACCTAAATTTTTAGCACTATAAAAAGAAACATTTGACCCGGTTTGAGCCTCAGGTTGATGCAGTCACCCTCCCCTTCTTCCCCTGTGCGGCCATGAGGAGAGGGGGAGCATGTGAGCCCAAGGCTTGTGCATATAACACTAAACTATAGTTTAATATTATGTCCTAAAAGGCCCACTGTCTCTTGTTAAGGGCTTTAGCTCAACATTTCTTAAATGTGGATACTGGACTGAATTTGTCTAAGAAGAGCAGCATCCCAAACATAGTTCCTAGCGCTAAAAAACAAGAATGGCATGCAATCATAGAAAAATAAAAATAGACAGTTTTAAAAACTTTTCAGACTTTAGCCCGTCCTATACTATGATTATTTGAAATTTAATTCTCTGTTTATATTTGTTGATATTTAGTGTATGTATACTTTCTTCTTCTGCACAAATTCAACACAAGTAACTTTATGTCTTGCCTTTCCATATAAAATACCCAAAGCAGCTACCAACAATAAAATACATCATAAAAATCAGTATAATAATAGCACAGTACAATTGTTTTTAGCATAATGAAATAGCACAATACAATTGTTTTTTATATCTCTTATCTATAAACAATCAAGTAAGGGCGAATAAAAGGTCTGGTGGAATCTGCCAGTTGAAAACATTAAAATTAAAATAGACAGCAGCAGAGCAACACAAATTAGCTCAATAGGCCAAATACCTGTTGGAAGAGGCCCAATGGGCCCAGCCACTGAGAAGACCTCCTCTCAGGTTCCTGCCAAATGCACATCAGATGGTGGGACAGAGAAGGGCCTCACTGGAAGATCTTGACTCCTGGACAAGTTCACAGGGGAGAAGGCTGTCTTTCAGATAGCCTGGTCTTTAGGCATTTATTAGCTTTATAAGTCCTAACAATACTTTGAATTTTACCTGTGGGCTGTCTTCATGAGTGATTTAGTGTGAAGTTAGAGCATTTTGAGTTCCTTCACGACAGATGATGTTGTCACCAATCCACTGCCAGCCAGCTGCTTCGCTCTTGAAAAGCCACATTTTCTGAAACTCCTTTTACACCAATTTGTTTTTTTTACTGAAAGTGGCTCCCTGGTGGTTTTACCACAGTGTGCCATGTCCCCCCGCATTAAATCCTGGGCATGCCTCTGTGACCTGGCAGTGATGTAGTCAAGGGGTGGGACATTCCATTCCCTCTTGTTTCCCCAATGGAAGTAGTTTTTCCCATTGAGAAAATCCCCAGGAACGCAGCAGCGACCCCTCACTTTACCACAGTAGTGGGGACACTCATCCACCTTAGCTAGACCGCTTTAAATCTTTAACATATTCCCACTTCTGTGCATGTTTACTCAGAAGTACAGAATAAATCTTGCTCCCGTGCAGTGAAAGGGTTAAAGGCTAACTTTAGTAATTTGTCCTAACATGGTCTTTTGCTTCTCCCTTGCTCTTAAATCACTATTGCGATGTTGTGCTTCTTTGATGTCCTGTAGTTTCTCTGATATAAAGTCGTTTCTCCCTTGTCATGGAAGGCCCCTTCTCCACTTTATCACAGTAACAGGTTTATGGGAGCTTCTCATTGTGAGCAGGGAGAAGGAGAAAGGGAGGGTTGGAAGCAATAGGCAAAAGTACACACATGGGGAAAAACGGGGTGAGAGCAATAACTCATTGGCAGATTGCTGGAATGCGGTGAAATTAGGGTGGGGGGAAGATCTCCAGGGGAGCCTTCAGATGCTGCACTGGAGAACTGGGGATTTCGGCTTCTTCAGGGAAAACTGCACACATGGGGAGAATTAGTTGCTGTCCATTCAAAATAATGTAGTAGCGGGAGGGGGGGAGCCTGGATGGGGCGGGAATCAAGCCTCTGTCATTGGTTGAGCAGCCCCTGCCAGTTTGATGACGTTCAGTTCCACTCCCCCCACCCCACCCCACCCCACCCCACCCCACCCTGAAGTACGTCCCTTTCAAGCGCTGTGTGACCCCTGAAAACCAGATTTTAAAGGTATGCTACACTAGGCTTTCGTTGCTTTGTGTGTCCCTGATGAACTGAAGCTGATTCCATGAAAATCCAGGTAATACTCCAATACCCTTCTCATTCCTTTGTCATGAAGATCCCCTGTGGAAACAGGCTGGAAACAAGGTGTAGCTGTTGTAACCTAGGTCAGAGTGGCATTTTCCCTATAACAGGCCCTGGTGAAACAACCTGACTGCAGCATTATAAAACAGAAGCTTCCAAAGCAACCTTTAAAGGCAGCCCTATGTGGAGCATATTGCAGTAATTCAAACAAGACATAACCAAGGCATGTATTACCATAGGCAGATTTGATACCCCTAGCAACAGGTGTAGTTGGTGCATCAGCCTCGGTTGAGCAGAAGTGCTCCTGGCCATTGCCAAAACCTAGACATCCAGAACTAGGAATGGATCCAGGATTACAACCAAACTCTGACCCTGAGTTTTCAAAGGTAGTGTATCCTGCCTAAAACAGGCTGAACCCCACTTCTCTGATCAGTCTTTCTACTAACCAGGAGCACCTCTGACATGTCTACTTTAAGTTTCAATTCATTTGCCCTCATCCATTCTGTTACTGATGCCAGACACTGATTCAGAACATCACTTCCCTACATAGGCATCTCTTCCTCAATTGTGTTGAAGTGTCCTTACCGCCACCCCCCCCCCATCAGATTCTGGGAAATGGGCCTGGAAGTGGGGGAAAACAACCTTGGGGAGTTTGCAAGGGGGAATTAGTAGACACAGATGGGGTTAAGCACCTCTCCAGCCATCCTTCTCATAAATTCTCCTGTGTCCTTGTGAAAGTGGGGTTGGGACCACATGTTTGTGGAGGGAATACCCATTTCCACCGTCTATGTTTTCAGCATATATTCATCACTCCTCACTTGTATTGTGAGGGTTTCCAGGTGCAGATGTTAGTTTGTTGTTGTTTTTTCTAGTAAGAATTGCCCAGGAGGGAATAGTCCACCAGATGCATCTTGTCCCATCTCTACAAGGCAGCAGTAGCCAAATAAGCTTCTGGTGATATTCTGCCTTCAGTATGCAACAAATAAAGACACAGGAGCCATTTCAGGATTCAGACCTGACAATCCAAATCCTTTTCAAACTTGAGTCTACCAAATGCAGGATTTGGAAGAGAAATTGAATATTGCATTGTAGCAGATGTAGGTGGAAAAATGTACTTTTAAAAATACCTATGCTCCTTAAGCACATTATGCAGACTTACCTTTTTTTTAATGCCTTTGAGTACCAATTTAAACCCTGATGATATCAGAAGCTATCATTCATGAATGAGGAAAGCATCAGTTTCATTGCAGTGTTTCCTTTCTTTTTTTCTTTCTTTCTGGGAAGCTCTGATACACCCATATTTATCTGATATAAATATAAAGGTATATTTATGCTGAAATAATCTTGGAATCCTTCTCTGAAGACCAATGCCTGTACTGCTTTGCTGAGCACCAGAAAGCCAATGTTCTTTCTAGTATAATTGCATTGCAGTAAAATAGACCTCTCCTTCCTATCTCAGAAAATTTTGATTTATTTGAGGATAGTCTCTTTTTTTCTAAAATGGAAAACTGCAAATCTCACATATTTTGCTTTCTAGTGCAAGCTGCAACATAGGCACCTGACGCTTAAGTACTTCTTGCAGCAGGAACAATGCAGGTGCAAGCTAGGTGTGAGGAATTAATGGACAAACGGGAAAGAGACCTCTTAGATACACTCCACTTCTGCTTATCTCAAATAAACAAATTGCTTGACTACTTCAGTGGCAAAGATAATTCAATGCTGCAGGCAGTTATAAAAACAGATAAAAAGCTACACCCTTCTGTACTAACTTACTTCCTAAAAGGAACACATTCTGAAACAGTTTTAAAGAGGATTTCCTTTTGGTCTCTGTAGAAAACACACAATCATTATCCAGCAGGTCTCAAAGAAGAAAAGATCGGAATGGCTTTCTCAACCTCCTGGCTCCCAGAAACGTAAATTATTATACAAGATCAAGACACATCTGCCACAGAGATATTCAAAATAGAAATGGAAGTCGTGCCTAAAATACCATCAAAATGGTGAGACAATTGAACAGTAGTTCGGGCTTTGCTTTAGTACAGTTAATATAAGAGCATATCGGGAATATAAGGTAGCTAAGTAAGTAAATTGAATGCCATTTTTCTTGGTAGAAAGGCAGGATATAAATAAAATAAATATAATTAGAAATTCAAAGCAGTCTCCAGCAGAATCCAGTTCTAAATTCTTAATACAGCTTTTGCATATTTCAAATGGATACTTCCTCTAGAACAAAAATGTTGGCTACATAGTTGAATGCAGAGTTGATGTACTGTAGACTTGGACATAGGTGTTAGATAGAACCAGAGTGTTGAACTGAGGCAGACATTAGAAACAGCAAGACTGGATAGTGTACAAGCCAGAAGTACATAACTGGAGAGTAATGTGATAAGATGGAAATTCAGGGCAGAAAAAAGGGTCAAATAGCAGCTTGGGGAAATTTTCATTTAGACTGTGGCGCAATGGAAAAGGGTTAATTCCTATCACCACAGACCATGGCCCTGTTCCTGACTCTCTACCCCCACGCCCCATGACTGCAATCTTAACCAAATAAAACAAAACCAGACATGTTAAGTGTGATCACCCATTTGATATGACATTTAGTTTGGCTCTTGGGAAGATGCCTATGACAACCTCTGTCAACTTGCCAAGACGTAAAGGATCTCCAAGAGGCAAAGGATATAAATATAAAGGATATTTATAATAGGTGGGAACCAAAGGACAACATTGGCTAATAATTATAGGATTACTAACTGTCCAAAAACAGGGGGTAAAATATATCTTCATTGCATTTAGTCCTGGAGACTTAGTTACTGCTTCATTACCTTTAGCCAGCCAACCAACCTATGTCCAGTGAGGGTGGCAGTATCATGGGTTTTTCCACGTTTGCTTTCTTTGCATTGTTCTGGGTGAACTGAGGATTCTAATCTGTGCAGGTATGATTGTGAATAAAAACAAGGGAGTGACTGTTGGAAATAAACATAATAGTACAAGGAGGTATGTGTGTGAAATGGAAATACTTGAATCTTGTATCTGTGGTGCCACATACTAATCTCAGGACTACTGACACACACATGATTATTACTTTGATAGGACAAAAGTACCAAAGAAACAACAGAAGGGAAATTATTGCATTATTTAGCTTCACCATGATAAGTCTCATAAATCTGTTCCTTTTTGAAGGGAAGTTTCTGAAGTATAGCGGGAAATCTAAAAGTACAGAGATAAAAGAATAAATATACCCAGAGAATTTATGGTACTTTTGAGGGTATTTTACCTGGTGTGTCTTGCACAGATCTTTTGTACTAATGTTGTTATTCTTGGAAATGGGAAGCTTACAGGATGTAGATGTTTTTAGCTCAAATTACTCTGTATAGCTCTGAGAGTACAAGCAGAGAAATTCTACAGAGGCCTGTTAAATGTGAGTGCTGTATTTAGTGGGTGGAGGGCAACCCACTGACCGGATTAAACTATAATGAAACTGTTCTCAGATAAGATCAACCACAGCTGCTTTTTGGCAATTAAACTGGTAAGAAAGCAAGCCATAAACAGCCTTGCAGCCTGGCTCTGGAAGGAGGTTGCAATATATTATTTATTGAAGTATGTTTCCTGTCAGAGGGTGGGTAGCCTGGTGCCATCTTTGTTATAACGGTGTAATAAAACCTAATAACCCCTAAAACATGTTCCACCGTCTTGTCTGAAAGCAGCAGTTCTCTTTGCTGATGACTTCCAGGCAGCAGAATATCTTAATTCCCTTTTGACTGGTGCGGGTCAAGTTCCGTATGCACTACCCAAAGGTCATTTTCCCCTTGGGCAAAACAGGCTCTGTGCTGGGGAGATATGAGGCATTTTGAGGGGTAAATTAAAAGTACAGTGAAAAATCTAACCTAGAAGAATGCCGCTGGCAGCCAAGAAGATACATACATACATACATACATACATATAAAAACAGCCCCAAGAAAAGAGGCCTGTTATTCTTTCACATGGATAAAAACCAGCAGTCATTATGCGAAGGCAATGGAATTGCAGCAACATTTATAATGCTGGAAAAACTCCTTAATTTTGCCATCACACTCAGGCATTTCCTTTGTTACCTATCCCCCCCCCCCCTTTCCTAACATTGTCTAGACATTGTGACTGGCTTTGCAGTTCTGTCTGCTTACAGTGCGAGCTTCTCATGATGGTTGATTTAATCATAGTCTAGATGTTCTCGTCGCTGAAAAGTCTTACAAGGGCATGACAGCAGTCCATTAATAGTTAATAGTAAAAAATATGCCCCAAAGGGCCTATTGGGCAAATAGATTCCTAGGACACAACAGTGACATGTATATACCTCCCAGTCCTTCTGATTGAGGGTGGCTGCTGGAGCTCAGCACTGAGACAGTCCCTATGGGAAGAAAGGGAATGGGTTAATCGGAGGGCTTTAAATGGTACCTGATAAATTACTGACCCATCAGTTTATATCTGTCAGACTAAGGTCAGTGCTTCTGTTCATCATGAAGGGAAAAAGTTATCAGTGGGCCGGTCAATGCAAAACGTAGAGGGAATGCTGCTCTGTAAATGGGTATAGCATTAGCATTGTTAGAGAACCTAAGTGTATTTACTTGTAATGTTTCCATCAAATACTCCTACAGCATAATTATTTCTGTGCTTGCCATTTGGCTGTACATCAGCTTTCTAAGTTGGAGATCTTAAACCAATTATATAAACAAAACAAAACAAAAAATAAACCCTGTAAACAACTGGGTTATATGAATGGAACTTCCTGTAACAAAGAGCTGTGCTTCCACCAACAATGGCGACTGTGCATTTAATTCTTCCCTCTGACGTTGGTAAATTGCCCTAGATGTCCTGACATCATACAGTTGCACATTTCAGCAGCTACGCTCCATGATGAAACAGGCTTATAATTCATATTGCATTCTGGGAACCAGTTTTTAATTTATGCATGGGAGTTTTAAGAGGAATTGAATCTGAACATGATGGATAGGGATAAGACCACAAAATTTATTGCATTTATCATTTGTGTGTCTCTGGAGTTGTAGGAAAGGCCAGCTTTAATGCAGCTTGAGTACTATTGGGAGCACTGTAATATCCTCTCTTTCTTGCTGTATGGCTGACAAAGGTATCCAATAAATATAGGCTTAAATTATAGCCTAATTCTATGATGCAGCTGCTGTGGACAATTTACTGCACCGTGGGGACAAAGAATAGATGCAGCGGAAATGCACAATAGACACCACCCCATAATTAAGCCTCATAATTCACTGCCTCTGTGTTCTTTATTGCAAGGGGCTTTGGATTCCAAGATGAAATAAACTGGATCTCTATTGGCTATGATAGCTAGGGTTTGGCCAGCTTGACAGTTTGGCTTCCATAATCCCAAAACTCCATTTGGGAAGTCAACAAAGCTAGTCAGTTTTCAGGCTTGATGTGGCTTTTCTCCTAACCTGGTAAGCCATGTTCAAACATCATATTTGAACAAGGCACAGTGAGTGTTGGGCTTGTGTGTTCCCTATTCCCTCCTCCCGCATGCCCGAGAGAAGATGTTTCATGCATTCACTTCAGCTTTACTTAACCACAGTTTGCTGTGCTGTCCAGACTCGGAACAGTGGTTAATATTAACTATGGTTATTTTCAATAAGCCAGGTTCATAAAACACAGTTACAAGTTGGCTTGTTTGAAACTAACCCCAGTTAATGTTAGCCATATTTAAAGTTAACCACAATTTGTCAGTTTGGACGACACAACAAACTGTGGCTAAACAAAAGTGGAAGTGAAAGCTTCCAAGATACTTCTCCCTGTCACATGGGAGGAAGAGGGAGCACGTCAGCTCAAGGTTCACTGCAGCTTGTTCACATCATGCTAAACTATGGTTTAGCATGATGTTCAAATGCAGTCATAATGTTTGTCTACTTGTTCTAATATTTTCTACATGGCAATGCATTGGTAACTATTATAATGATGTTTTGATATGTGTTCCTGTTGCTGTATTGCTGTTCTTGTGTTGTGAGCAACTTTGGGTAGTTCTGTGTGGAAAAGCAGCATAGAAATACTAAAAATAAAAATGCAAATGTGTTTATTACTAGCCAGAAATTAATTACTCAATTGCACTTTATCACGAAGAATGGAAAAACTCCTATATTAGCCTAGGTTTTCCTGATTGGTTTTTCACAAGCCCTGCCTTTCTCAATCTATACAATATTAATTGGTCCATGCCATGAGGAGTGTAGCACCTATAATCTAAGCCTGCAGAATGTAGGTTTTTAAAAAGAGCTTGGCTTGATTTTCTTTGTTTTGTATTCATATTACTGTTTTCTTGTGTGAAGTGCATGTACTTTGCCCGGAGTTGCTCCAGTTTGGGAATCTCATTTTCGGTTCTGTGAAATAGTTTGAAAAGTATTCTTAGAAACCAGCTAACTAAGGCTGCAATCCTAAACACATTTACTAGGGATTAAGCCCCACTGAAAAAAAAGGGATTTACTTCCAAATAAACATAAATAGGATTGCCCTGCAAACCTATACGTGCCTCTCAGACCTCCTTGAAACAAAGAAACATTTTTTCTAAATCTGGCTACAAATACCATCCTTTCTTTCTTTTTATGTTTGAATATCAAATGATTCTAACAAACCTATTTTTGTCTGTTGTACTAATTTGAAATTTGGCATTGTGGACCGTTGGACTCAAATCCTTAATCAGTGATAAAGCTCAGTGGGTGACCTTAGTCCTGTCACTTCCGCTCAGCCCATGCCTTACAAGGTTGTTGTAAAGATAACATAAAGCTGGGAACCTTGAGATCCTTGGAGGAAAGGTGCCCTCCCCCTGTTGTAAGGCAGCCCCCCTCAGGGGAAAGGAGTGGGCAGATCCCTCCCTCAGGGGGTTTATAGGGGTCACCATGGCAAGAGCTGGGCCTAGGGATGCCAGCAAGCCTGGCTTCACTCAGACAGGGTTGTCGCAATGTGTCCAGTTCTGACACCTGGTTAATGTTGCTTGAAAGCTTTGCTGTATCAAACTAAGAGCTATTCTAATCCATACAGTCAGATCCATTGCTAGTAAATAATACCTATACTTAAACATTCTGTTGTGCTGCACTTTACTGATTAAATTGATCTATTAGCTTTATAGGAAAAATTGAGGCATCCCCAAATGCCTAGAGGACTAAAGAGAATCTTATTTTGACATGGGGATAGTTTATTAACTACTATTTTTGAGTTTTTTTGAGATTATTTTTGAATTGCAGGTGTAAGTTGAAGTTTGCAGGGGTGGGGGGAGCCCTACTTACTCTAGAGTCTCCTACACTTCCATCCTTCCTCCAATTCCTAACACCTGATTTAGAGCAGTATCCAAAGGGACCTGCCAATTTCACTGTGCAAGTGGGACCCACCACTTGTGCAATGGAGATTTAACACTTTCTATAGGAAGCCCCATGAATATGAACTTGAGCACACTCGGGAAAGAGTGGAGGACAGGAAGGCCCGGCATGCTATGGTCCATGGGGTCACGAAGAGTCGGACACGACTTAACAACTGAACAACAACAACATAGGAAGCCCCAAATGAGCAGAAACACTCATTTCTATATTGGGATGGGTTGGTGGAGTTCTCTGATCCAAGCTCCGGTGACCTGCCCTGTCCCAAAAATTAGCACTTCCACTCCTTTCTGGTTGCTCTTGGAAGCACCAAATCTCTTTTGTGTAAGCAGTGGATCTAGCTTGTGGAACGGAATTGGTGGGAGCACAACGGAATGGCTGGGGACACAGCACCCATTGGACACTGCCCTTATGTCATTAGTAGAATGACTGCAGTTAAAGGAATGCTGTATTCTAGCAGACGGCTTACACTTGTAGTTCTGACATTAATGACTTGCATTGTTTTCTTGACCAAAATATTTTGTACAATGCCAAGGGCAGAAATGCATGGATGTTTACTGGAGAAGAAAGAGATGCTGTCATGAAGTCTATTGAGGTAACTATCTTGCCCCTTGTTTGTCTGCATGCAATCAGTCTGAAAATCACGCAATGGAAAGGATATTGGTTAGAGCTGCTTCACATTCTTAATTTTTCTTCTACCAAGAAGCTCTTTGGAAAAGGTTTGTCTCGCTCCCTCTTCCTCTCTCCCTCTCCCTGTCTCACACACACACACACACACACACACTCTCACAGAGTTGGATGCGAATGGTTTTCACTGCTATAACTGGACTGGTTAGGCAGGTCCTGCATATCTCAACAGTATTATGTATAATGATAGCATCCTGTAGCACCTGAGTTTGTTTTATGAGTGTAATCCAATTTGAGCACTTATCTGAGTAGATAAGAAGAATATAAATGGGAACAACATTCACTCATTCATTCATTCATTCATTTACAACATTTGTATACTGCTTCACATCTAAAACAGATTCTGGAGTGGTGAACATAAAAGGGAAAAGATTAAAAAAAAGATAAAAAGAATTAAAACACCATACTAAAATTTGTCATTTTAAAACGATAACAATAAAAACATGCTGGTCAGTTAAGGAATGCTTTCTGGAAGAGAGCTGTTTTCTGGAGGTGCAGGAAGTAGCACAGTGTTGGCCTCCAGGAGCAGGGGATTCTGAAGGGGGTCACCACACTGAAGACTCTTCTCCTGGTAAACTCTAATCGGGCCATGGGTCCATGTGGAACCACCAGGAGGATGCCGTCAGTGACCTGGCAGGTTGGTAAAGGACAAAGCGCTCTCTCAGGTTTCCTAGTCCCAAGTTGTTTAGGGCTTTGTACACTAGCACCCAAACCTTAAACCTGGCCCAGTAGCAAATAGGCGGCCAGGGACAAACACCATTACTGTGATATGAGTCTTTCATAGGCTACAGTTTACTTCATAAGATACATGGTGTGACTGGGAAAGTTACTGTGTTTGGAGAAGAAACAGTTTTACCCAGAGAAAGATAAACATCTACCTTTGCTGTCTCACCTGTGTCTTCCTTCATAATGTCCTCCTGAGTACTTACGTAGCACTTGTGCGTCAAGTTTTCTGGCCTCTTTGGAGTCTCTTTGTATACACATACGCTTGTGCAAGAGTGGCCAACTATGGACTGTGGGCCACCTCCGGCCCTGAGGAGGTTTTCATGCAGCACAGCTGCCCAGCCTTGGGAGCAAGTGGCACAACAATTCCTCTTGCTGCTTCAGTCAAGGCAGGCAACCCAGCTGGCCACAGCTACCTCAGGCTGGCATCAGTGTGACAGCACCCACAGTTATCATTGCTGATCAGTTGTGATGGTGACAGTGACATCAGGACAGGATATGGATATTTTGCAATATGGGGTGAGACTCTGATGCTCCTCTGAGGCTTGCTATACATGCTTTATAAGTTACGGGGAGGGATGGAGAAGAGGAGGCATTTCATCTCTCTCTCTGCCAAGGGCTGACAGAATTTGCTGGGAGGTGGAGGAGCAGGGTAATCCCCCTCCCCATCCCATCTGCGGCCTTGGGCTGGAGTGTTGGGGTAGAAGGAGTGCTACAAGTTAACCCACTCTAAGCTAGTTTAAAAACAGTCAAATGCAGTCCAAACAGATTTTTTATGGAACGTATGCAGCTTATACCTTCCCAGTTCAGCTGATTTCATATGTTTGGCATTTTCCCTTCACCATTGGGATCTTTATTATTTTGTTTCCATTTTACAAACCTTTTATTAGGACTGCGTTTTATTGCTGAAATGCAATATTACCTTTTGAGAACTGAATTTCAAAGTGAGGATTAATCCTTCCTTGTATTGTTTACATAAGCCAAGAGGACTTAACACAAGGGAGGTAAACTTGGTTTCATTATTGTAATGTGTTGCTATAGTTGTGTAGTCCTAGTAGTAATAATATGTAAGGCTTTTATTTCAGCTCCTTATTGTTAGTTTCTTCAGCAGTTATGGCCTGTCACATAATTTCCATACCCATATGTGGCCCTCAGGCCAAATGATTTGCTCATCCCAGTTCTAGTGTATCACCAGTTATCCTGGAATATTCATTTATGTGTGTAACATGAAGGCCCTCTACTAATTTAAGAACAAAATATTAATATGCAGCTGAGTAAAGGAGCTATGTATTTCATGACACAGACAGGGTTCCAGTATATTGTTCTTGTTTATCACCATATCATTTTTTGCATAAAAGGTGATAGAGGTTGTGACAGTGTTAAAACTAAAGCGAGGGCAGGGAGAATGTCTTTTGTGTCACACTGTAAAAGCCTTGCTGTCTCATATTACCTGGCTTCATTCATGCAGGATACTAAAATGTCTGAAACTTTCTCTGTGCTCATGCTAATATTCCTGACCCAAATACTTTAAAAGCAAATACATGTGATTAGAGGAGAGGATTGGGATTCACAGCGTAACTTCATGATAAGGTACATCAGTGAGAATCCTTAACATTTTTTTTTAAAATACTTCAAATACAGATTTTCAGTAATTTCACATTTTGAATAATAATGGAAAGGCAGCTAAGAAATAAATAAAATAAGTTGGCATTGTTTTCAAAGTGTGCTTCAACGTCTTCAATACAATTCTTTATTTCCTGTTTACCTCCTTTTCCTGTTTCCTCTGCTTGCACTTCAGTTTTTGTTTTTGAAGAGGCTGCTATCCTGATGACTTCAATCAATGACCTAATTTTTATTGACTTCAGTGGCCCAAAGTATCATAGAATTAGGTTATCTAGTCCAGCCTCTCTGTGAATACTGGGTTCTGCATATTTCAACAGATTAGTCTCATCAGTACAGCATTGCCAATAATTTATACTGTGCAACCAGCAAAGTGTACAATGGCGAAGGTTAGGACAGGCATATACTGTACTAGCAATTACTTTTGACATAAAGAGTAAGTGTATCTGTTGCAGTTAACTACTTCAACTAGTTATATAGTATCTATGATAAAAAAAAAAAAGGGAGAACTCTCAACCGAGGAATTCTATCACTCTGCACTGGTAAGTTATCCAGTGCTGCATCCAAATCCCCGTTCTTGAAAAGAATGGTGCTTAGTGTTTGCAAAAATCTAGATACCTCCCGGAGAATTATATTCTAGTACTTAAAGACCACCACCCCTTTCTCAACATTCATAGTTTTTGTGAAAGGGCATATGAGATTGTCATTGCAGCTAGAGGTGTACACATGGAATAGGATCCGGGAGTTCAGCAAGAGCAGATATCTACCACTTCATTGAAGACATTCATATTTAAATTGAAAGATTATACCTGCTTTCCCACAAATAAGGTTCTGGTGCTTTAAAATTTAGTTAAACTATAAAGCAATAAAATACACACGATGACATAACTCCTGGCCCTCAGACCTCCCAGTGTGCAGCAAGGGATTCTGATGAGGATAAGGCATAGGCTACTTCCTCATGGGCAGGACAGGCAGTGCCTCATTTAGAGCCCTCCCAGCAAAAGACAGAGCCAAACTACATGTTCTTCAAATCACACACAGCAGAGTTATGTTTGATTGGATTGTTCACCTCCGTGTAAGTGTGCATTGCGGTGATTAGGATTGTGATCATTCTGCTCCGGGAAGGGGAGTTTTAAGCTTTGCCCGTTCCTGTTTTCATCTTGAAATTCCACCTTCTCCCCATGTGTGTGTGTGTGTGTGTGCGCGCACGCGCGTGTGCGTGTATGGTGTTTTAAAAAAAGAAAAACCTCTGCACTGATCCCAGTGGAGACTTAAAAAAAAACCCCTTCCCATGGGGGCGGGTGGAATTTGGGGACAAAAATGGAAGGGGGAGTTTAAATCCCCCCTCCCAGAGCACCATGGTCCTGATCCAAATCGGGGCCCTGTGTGCTTACACTGAGGTAAATTATCCAGTCATGTATGGCTCTGCGTGATTTGAAGAATATGTAGTTTGGCCTACAGCCATGCCATCATCCTCTTGCTCAGAGAACCATTTCCTGGTGGAATTTCCATCTCCCCAGCCTTGCAGAGGTCTCAGGTTACAAAGTCAAGTGAGGGTTCTTTAAGAGTCCAGTCAGCTCCTCCAGGAGGGATGTTGCTGACCACACTATGGGTCTTGTCTGCCTACATAAAACCTCAGTTGGCTTTAACTCCCTGCTGAGACAACATCCTCCTATTGTTCTATTAGAAGGGAGCAGCCCTCAGGATCCAGTTGGAGCTACCCAAGGTCCTGTGTTCTTCCTGCATTGATCTGATTTGACCAAGTCCCCTGTGACCCTCAAAGAACCACAGAATGGGACACACAATTCCTCATGGGAAATTTAGTTGTAATCCTTACAATAACCCTGTAAAATACATCAGTGTATTATTATCCCCTATCTTGCAAAGGAGGACTGAGGCTGAAAGGGAGTGGCTTGCCAAAGGCCACCAACTGAGTTCAAGATTTTAAGTTGGGATTTCCTGATCATAGCTCAGTCTCTTAGCCACTATGCTATACCAGCTAATACCCTACATGGATCTCTCCCCTCCCCGCACTTGATTCTTTCCAGGAAGAGGTGGAGATTGAGCCTGAATTTAATCTTCAAGAGTCAGGGAAATCTCATATTCAAACAAAAATGCGAAGTTCTAGTTGACTATTCATCTCTTCTCATGATGTGAAAAGTTTGAATCGAGTTGGAGCATGCAAACTTGAGGCCTGCTCCTGATGTCTCCTTGGTGGGATAAGGGAGGAGCATTGGAACGTATCCAGCCTTGCAGATCTTACAAATGATATATGGGGAATTGTTGGGAAGTGGAAGATGTGGGGAACAAAGGAAACAGAAATATTATGATAGTAAATCTGCCATACTGAAGTTAATTTGGGAGGAGTCTAGTTTTCAACTGTGGAAACAGAAGGTGTTTTTTTTCTGAGAATCCCAGCACTTTGTATCCATATGTAAGTGTGTGTGTTCACAGCTTCTATTCATACTTTGCAGTTGACAGAGTGTGTGTTCTGATATGCTAAAATCTGGTTTCTGATGCTGTTCTGTGGATCAATCTTTTCCATGAAAAGTTCCATTTTCTGACGCTGCTGCTGCCCATAACATCTCAAATAATAGTGAAAAAAAATATTGCTGTGATTTTCTTGCTACTTTATCAGTAGCAATGAACGAAAGCTGTAGGGTAGGATTTTAAAACATTGATAGTGAAAAGCACCCCAACATGATTAGGAAACGCTACTTCATATGCTGAAATCCTGGGGCAAAATATAGAAGAGAATGGTGGGTAATGTGTGCTTCGTAACTTACTACCCACTCCTCTTTTAAAGCTTCTAAATTTAGGTTGGTTAGCATGCCAATAGTGAAGCCTTTTTGTGAAGCGTGCTACCATACTTACTGATCATGTGCCCTACTATCAAGGAATACCAATACTGGATAAGGCTTTACTCCCTCTGAAAGGGCATGTTTGCAGCTTGGGGTATCTCCTGGATCCAACTCTGTCATATGAGGTCCAAATGGCTCCTGTGTATTTCACCAACTATGGCTGGTTCATCAGCTGAGACTACTCCTGGACAGAAATGGTTTAGCCACAGTTATGTGCCTGGTAGCCAGCCAGTTGGTTTGCTGCAATGTACTGCATGTGTTGAAGACAGTTTGGAAGCTCCAGTTAGTTCAGAATGCAGCTGCCAGAATTTTAACTGGTAATGCTTCTTCGGATTCCCAGCATGCCCATTTTAAAAGAGCTTCACTGGCTACTTGTTTGCTTTTCAGCACAATTCAAAGTGCTGGTGCTTACCTTTTAAGGCCCTAAGCAACTTGGAAACAATGAACTTGGAAGAGCACCTATTCTCATAATTAACCCTCCTAAACTTCATGGTCATTTGCCAATGCTCTTCTATGAGTGTTTTCCACATTAGAGGTAGGTGAGGCTGATGTCAGCTAGAGGAGGGCTTTCTAGGCATTGGTGCAACAGTTATGGAATTGCCTTCCTAAGAAGGTATACCCTGTGCTAAAATCGTTACCTTTTAGGCACCAGGCAAAGGCCATTTTATTCACACTGGCATTGTAAGTCCTGTTTTTGATCTTCCCATTTCATTTAATTCATTATATTTCTATAATATATAATAATATATTTCATGTATTATATTTCTTTTGTCTGTTTTTATGCCCTGCTTTTTTGTTCGGTCTTGGATTGTTGTAAACAACTCTGGAGACCATTTTGAAAACACTTTAAACAAATAAATACTTGCAGCAACAGCTGCTAGGAAGACATTAGATCAGCCATTTGTGGTGCAAAAAGTCCAAATGGTGTCCTCTCACATTACTCGCTAACTAATATAGGGCACAATCCACCATGAAACTCTTTGGTACATGCCTAATGGAAGTGAGCTAGCATGTTCTTGTGCAGTGTATGTTTAATTTCAGTGGGGCTCATGCATAAATCTTTTTTCTTGTGGAATTGTGCCCCATGGGGATATCTGAGGCAACATAAGATTTTTCATGTGATCGTGTCTGACATTAGGCTGTCCCTACTCTTTTACGTCAGGGATCTCTAACTTTCAGGAGCCAGAAAATTCTTGAAGTAATATATCTCGTGTGTGCTAGTAATATATCTTGGTTTGGGGAAGTGTCTTTGGCAGAAGTCAGGGCAAGATGACTGGACAGCTGTAGCCTTGGGCAGCAAATTCATATGGGTTGTGACCTCTTAAAAATAAAAGTCTAGAAAAAGTTGAAGGTGAAATAAAGGGTGAAATAAGTGTGCCATACTTGAACCGCATGTTACTGGCAAGTGTTTGAAACAGGGTACTGGACTAGTCAGCAAATGTTCAATAATATGTGAAGCAGCCCTAATAAAGGATGCACTTTGTAGAAAGGAGTGGCTTGTGCTTTTATTTTGAAAACTGCCTTTATTGAAGACAACAACATATGTGTTTGCTGTTTCCACAGAAATGCTTCTTTTTCCTAATTTAAGTGGGAGACGGGGGAGTAGAAATCCAATCAAGCCACAATCAACATAGTTTTCACCCATTATATTTCAAAAGGTTGAAATGACCTGGCAAGAGTTCTTTTGTTTGGTCCCCTGGCTTTATTTTTTTCTTTTATAGAAGCTCTTTGTTCACACTGATTCAGAGCCTTAAATGTGTTGGGAAGTTGCTGGGGACAGGGGCTGGGCACAGATTAGGAGGAATAATAACAATAAAAGCTGCAAGTTATACCTTTGCACACTGCACAAACATGGGTTGAGCCTGGAAACAAAGAACAATGCTTTGGGAAGCAATAATAGGCAGGGAAAGATTGAAGGCAAAAGGAGAAGGGGACAGCAGAGGATGAGATGGCTAGATAGCATCACCGATGCAATGAATATGAACTTGAGCACACTCCGGGAGAGAGCGGAGGACAGGAAGGCCTGGCTTGCTATGGTCCATGGGATCACAAAGAGTCAGACACGACTTAATGACTGAACAACAAGAGCGTTGCAGTTGCAAGCATTTGTCCATGTTTCTGTGTGTGTGTTTTCCAGGCTGAAAGTAACTTTATTTACAAGCTTTGCCACTCACACACACAAACAAATAAGAAAAGATTGGGAAACAGGGGAACAGTATTTTGCTAGAAATCCTTTGGCTTTGCACAGGTGTAGTAAGAAGGCAAATAAGTTCTCCAGAGATTGGCAGGTTCCAGGCAGCTGCATGTTATCGGACAATATAGCCAGGAAGACTAAAAACTCATTGGCATTCTGCAGAGTTAACAGAAGGGAATCTGGTCCATCAGACCACTTGAGCTGTCAGGAACAACACTGGGGGCTTTTCACCCACAGCCCGCGCAGATCTTGCACAGAGAAAGTGATTTTAAGTGAATATAACAGGAATGCAAATCCAGCAATTGCACTTCGTTGCTTACGAGAAATCCTCTCTTGTGAATCCAACCATTTGTCGCTTGCAAGGAGCCGCATTTTCCTTTGGGTCTGGCGAAGTCAGGGAAGCCTTCATCTTATCTGCTGCGTCTGGACTGCTTCCTCAGGAGGAAATGGCTTTCACCTCATGGCAAATTTTGTCCCCCATGCAGTGGGCACTTTGGATGTGGACAGCTGTGAGAAGCAGCGGAGACTACAGTCTCCTAGCCATGCAGCGAATCGCTGGAAATAGGCAAGTCAGCCACATCATTCAGGAAACTGTCACACCATTAAATTCATTTTATCAAAGATCAGAAGGAAAAGCTGCCATTTGACTAGCTGAAATGCTTGCTGAGCAGTTTTCAAGGCAATAGTATGCTACATTGTTTGCTTCAATTGTACTTTATATACATATAATTTTGCTGTAGTGTTTTTCCATTTCAGTTTATGTTAAAGAAAAGAAGCCTTCGTTTATCTTCAGTTCTAGAATCCTCAAATTGTAGTCTGCTTAAACGTCATCTTTGTGGCTCTTTGTATTCCCCATTCACCCTGCACATCTTTTCTATAGATGTTTCAGTTCCATCTCACATTTCATATGGTTAGTTCCACCTTGCATCTTCCAGTTCATTTATATTTGCTGCTATCATTTATTCCATCTTGTTTCTTTTTTTTTTTTTAAACAAATAACTTTGAGATAATATATGTAGTGGAAATATGATCCTGGTAAAGGGAATATTAGGGTAAACAAAATAGACTTTTAGCAGAAAGGGACATAGGGGGTTTCAGTGTTTGTTGCAGGCAAGATTCAGGAACATTTACTTTTGAAAACATAGCAGGTTAAATTACAGAAATTCAGCATGTGTTAATAGCTTTTGTTGTGATTATAACTAAAACTATATGCATATAACAATGTCATCGGGAAAGTGGTAACAGACTCCCCTCCACCATGTTTAAGCAAAGAAATTTGTGCATTTCGCATGAATACCTAATAGTAGTATACAGGCCCATTGAACAATAACAATCGACATTTAATATTAGAACCTGTGAGTTGGTCAGTAATAAAGATAGCACATGTGGTCTGAAATATGGAAGGTAGGGTGGAAAATGAGTCTGCCCATCGCATCTCCATAAATGTTGCTCTTGTTTGAAGGGCTAGGCAGCATCCAATGTTGCTTCAAGTCCATGTTCTCTTGTTTTCTAGGAACTCGCACTCAGCTGCTTAGCAAGGTAGATTTCTTCAGAACTTTAGAAAAGCATTTTGAAACTCTCATAAGAATTTTCTTATTAGGTCTTCTCATGCCAAGGAAAATTCCAACATCCCATTGAAAGGTCCCATTGACATTGTTTTAGTTTGTCTATGCTAAAGCCTCTTTTAGACTGAAAAGGCAGGCTTTTTAGGCAGCATTTACTTTATCCTACATGCATGTTTGCTTTTGTGATGCCTTGAAATCTTTAGTATCAAGATTTCTTTGGAGTGAACCTGTGAACATGATATTCTGCTCCAGAAATCATGCTGCAAAAAAAGCTTAGTAGTTATTCAGTATGTGTGAGAAATGCAGAAGTATTCTGGCCTCCTCAGTTAGGAGAGCTCTGCATTTTGTAAGTATTTTGTGTTTTGGTTTGTTTGTCTCCTTGGTTTTTGAAAATGTGCACCTGTTAACATCATTCTTCCCTCCTCCCCTCGCTTTTGTTTGTGCTCAGGAGTTCAGATTCTGAGGAAGCATTTGAAACCCCTGAATCTACAACTCCTGTGAAGGCTACACCTCCACTACCACAGCCACCACCTGAAGTTGCAACATTTGACATAGAGGAACAGGAAGTAAGACCTCCGCTTCCATCAGAGGACACAGGTAAGAATTGTAGAATGAATAGGATATGCTCATTGGAATATGAAGGTAAGGAGACATTAAATGTTCATTGTTTCTTCTGTTTGCGTTCACTGGAACAAAATGGGAAGGGGCCGTAGTGCTCACTGGGAGTGGCCGTAACTCAGTGGTGGAGTGCATGCTTGGCATGTAGTAGATCCCTGGTTCTATCATTGGCATCTCTGGATAGGGCTGGGAAAGAGACCTGATGGAGACACTGGAGAGCTGCCACCACAGGCTGTAGAGTTAGATGAACCAATCTGTCTGACTTCAGTATAATGTAGTGTTGTATATTCAATTGATGGTATGTTCAGGAGCTGATTGCCCCATTACCTTGTTTCCTCTATGACAGTTTCATACAAGGAGCTGTGAAATAAGAATTCTGGTTTGGTAACATTCTTGTCCTATCACTCACAGATCAAGGTCCAATCATGCTGTGAAGCCAAAGGACCGTTCCATGGGCATTATCCAATTATGCTCCAGCACTAGTGCTAACAGTGTTGGGCCAGTGCAGACCAATGCTTGTGAACATAAGAGCCATGCTGGATCAGACCAAGGGCCCATCTAGCCCAGTGTTCTGTTCACACAGTGGCCAATCAGCTGCCCACAGGAAAACAACACAAGCAGGACATGAGTGTAACAGCACCCTCCCACCCATGTTCCCCAGCAACTGGGGTATATAGGCATACTGTAATTAGCAGTGTAATTGTACACTGTAATTAGTGCTTGCTAGTGCAATCAGGGAAATGGCAAATTTATATCTACAAGTTATACAGTCAGGGCCAGAAATATTGGAACAAGGATAACTGTTTTGGCAGTTGGCCTCTGTACACCACCACATTGAAGTTGAAAGGAAACACACCCAGATGGGAGCGAAGTCAGGATTTTCAGCTGTAATTCAAGGGGTTTGACAGACGTGGGGCACTAACCATTCAGGAAGTACAGCCAGTGGCATACACACACACCCATCATTGGTGGCTCATAAGTAATGGAACGAATGGCTGACAAGCAGCTGCATGGCCAGGTGTGGCCTGTTTCCTTGGTACCCCATGACCAATCAAGCAGATAAAAGGCCTGGAGGTAGTTCTGAGTGTTACATTTGCATTTGATAGCTGTTCACTGGAACTCCCAACATGAGGTCCAAAGAGGTGTCCATGCGAGTGAAGGAGACCGTCACTAGGCTGAGGAAACAACATAAACCCATCAGAGAGATAGCAGAAACAGTGGGAGTGGCCAATACAACAGTTTGGAACATCCTGAAAAAGAAGGACTTAACTGGCAAGCTCAGCAACAGCAAAAGGCCTGGAAGACCACGGAAGACAACTAAAGTGGATGACCACAGAATTCTGCTCATGGTGAAGAGGAACCCTTTCACAACATCTAGCCAGGTCAAGAACGCTCTTGAGGAGGTAGGCATGTCATTGTCAACATCTACAGTCAAGAGATGGCTTCATGAATGTAAACACAGAGGCCTCACAACAAGGGTAAACCACTGGTAACGCTCAAGAACAGAGAGGCCAGATTAGCCTTTGCCAGCAAACACCTAAAAAAGCCTGCCCAGTTCTGGAATAAGATTCTTTGGACTGATGAAACCAAGATTAACTTGTACCAGAATGATGGGAAGAGAAAAGTATGGAGAAGGAAAGGAACAGGTCATGATCCAAAGCATACCACATCGTCTGTCAAACATGGTGGAGGCAGTGTTATGGCATGGGCATGTATGGCTGCCAATGGAACCGGGTCACTGGTGTTTATTGATGACCTGACTGCTGATCAAAGCAGCAGGATGAATTCTGAAGTGTATAGGGCTATACTTTCTGCTCAGATTCAGCCGAATGCTGCCAAACTGATAGGACGCCGCTTCATATTGCAGATGGATAATGACCCCAAACATACAGCAAAAGCTACCCAAGAGTTTCTGAAGGCAAAGAAGTGGGCTGTTCTTCAATGGCCAAGTCAGTCACCTGATCTCCACCCAATAGAGCATGCTTTTCACTTACTGAAGACAAGACTGAAGGCAGAAAGACCCACAAACAAGCATCAGCTGAAGGCAGCTGCACTAAAGGCCAGGCAAAGCATCTCGAGGGAGGAAACTCAGCATTTGATCATGTCCATGGGTTCCAGACTTCAGGCAGTCATTGACTGCAAAGGATTTTCATCCAGGTATTAAAGGTGATCCTTAAGTCTGAAATGATGTTGGTTTGTTCCATTACTTATGAGCCACCAACGATGGGTGTGTGTGTATTCCACTGGCTGTCCTTCCTGAATGGTTAGTTGTCAGGGTGGAAACTGAGCCCATAGAGCCCCAGAGCAGTTCTGATTCTGAGGAAGAACAGCAATCTGTGGGAGAGGAGCTCGCTCATCTCTCACAAGCACAAGGTGGTGTTTTGCTGTGACCTTTGGGGGTTGCAGGTTTCCCTGCAGTTACGGGCCGTCTGTCCCTTCCCCGAACCAACTTCGCATTTTGCGGTGGGCGTGTTGTAGGCGTGCGTAGTGCTTGCGTTGTTCTGTGATGCCCCTTTACTCCCCCCATCCCTTTGCAGCTGCACAGTTACAGAGGCACAGAGAGGCGTTTTCAGTTATTTAATCACACTTTCGCACATTTTTGCAGCTTCGTATCCTCGCAATGGTTGCTTTTGGACTCAGTGCCCAAAGGTGGGTGGAGGGGTCTTGGGAGAGGACCATCTTCACTCCAGCCACCATTTTGGAGTGATGGGTAGGCACGTACCACTCACACTTGTGACTAGGGATGTACAAAAGTCACTTACCTGGTCTCGCAGCTTGCTTTGCGGTGGGGGGGAGGCGCTTTGCTTCTCCCCCCGAAGTTCAGGCAAGGGAGGGGAGCTGTCCTGCCTCGCCTGGCCGAAATTCAGGCTGGGGAGAAGCGCCCCGTCTCCCCAGCCACGAACTACGAAAGTAAAAAAAAAAAAAGACCCCGTGATAGGCTACGTAACGATTTACACAGCCTATCATGGCTAGATTTGCAAAGTCAGCCATGATAGGCTACGTTAATCGTTACGTAGCCTATCACGGGTGACTTTGGGGGAAAAAAAAAAAGCGCGTTTTTTTTCAAAGTCACCCGTGATAGGCTACGTAACGATTAACATAGCCTATCACGTCTGACTTTGGAGATCTAGCTGTGATAGGCTACGTTAATCGTTACGTAGCCTATCACGGGGTTGTTGTTTTTTTTTACTTCAGCTGTAATGGCGGTGGCGGCAGCCAGTTGAAAGACCGGCTGCCGCCCCCACCCCTGCCGAAAGCCCGCCGAACTGCTGCTGGGACCCGCCGCCGGGAGGGACATTCGACTATGGTGAGTCCCATCCCGGGGGGGTGGCGAAGAATTTCACCGCCGATTTCGGGGGGCCGAATGCGTTGGCGCTCGGCCCCCCGAAGATTCGGGGAGAAATTCTCCGCCATCCCTACTTGTGAGTGTGAACCATCGCGAGAGTCTTGGGCTGGGGAACTGACAAACAGATGGTGTGGAAATGAAGCAGCACAGAACAACCAATTTTTAACTAATAAGGGAGGGAAAGACACAACATAACCCCTAAAATACAAAACAGCCAATGAAGTGTTGCACCCCCACGCACAGCTGCACATTAAAAGTATAATGGCAAAAAAGGAGCACTGTGACTCTGTTAGGGAAGCGTGCAGTAAATCGCAAGTGTATCACAGTTCGCTAGATGCTAGTTCGAAGCTGCATTGCTGCGCAGTTGCGACGGGGTGGGGGGTGAAAGCAGTGCCATATAGATTGGGCCTAGGACAGCCTTCCCCAATCTGGTGCCCTCCACATGTTTTGGACTCCAATTCCCATCAGCCTCAGCCAGCATGGCCAATGGTCAGGAATCCTGGGAGTTGTACTTCAAAACATCTGGAGGGCACCAGGTTGGGGGAGGCTGCAAAAATATTGCAGATGAGCCTAAATGAGAAACATAAACTGCACTTTTTCGTGTCCTAAAAGATCTGTGTGCTGGTGACAGTATCCAAAGCCCAGTACTGGTCACAGGGCAAAACTTCGCTAGGTTCCATGTGTAAGATGAATATATATGTTCCTTAATGTAACAGCAAAGCTCCAGCCTCTGCGATTAAATGTCATGAGTAGTAAAACCCCTTTGTTGAGGCTGCTTTGAAATTAAAGGGCAACATTCCTTTCATTTCTGACTCACTTCTGATGTCAAAAGGGCAGGATCTAAAGAAGCTTCCTGCAGCCACAAAGCTGCATTGTCTACTGTTAAGCCTTCCTGTGATGGTCCTTCTGCCTGAGTTTTCTTTTTACATTAATGTGTGTAGCAGGACTCCTACAGTAGTGTCGTAATGTTATCCCTAATAAAAGTCTGTGTTTTCCAAGCACTCTAAAAAGTTGTAGTCAAAATGTCAGCTCTATGAATTACCATGAATTATTCTAGTTTACTCTAGTCAATTAGTATAAAATTAGGGAACTTGTATCCTTTTAACAAATAATTTGATGAGCCTGGCTGAAAAATAAACAGGTTAGAGCAGGCACATTCTATGTACGAAGCTAATATAAGAAACTGGAATGAATTCAAGTAAAAAATTTTTTTTACTGCTTCTTGGTAGAAAAGAATTTGCTAAAGACACTTCCATGTCTTGCCCACATTGGGCACACTGATTCATGTTGATGGCTGCTAGTATAAATGGGCTGGCAGAATCAGTATACTGGCACAGAATTTGTAGCACAAAACCAATGATGCCAAATCACCTTGCTGGTAGGCACCTCTTCTTGAGCACTTCTTGTCTATCACTGAAGAAGATGCTGTCTGGAAATTCGCCTAAATATGAATTCATTATCCTCGGCAGAGGTGCCATGACAAGGTGGGTTCTAAATGTATGAGCAGCAATTGGTGAATTTCAGAAAGGGTGTTTAACTGAATAAGATTTATAAAAGCTAGGGAATTGGGTCTAACGACCCTGAGTGAGCTGAATAAATAATACAAATAAAATAAATTGTATTCCTGAGAGTTTTTAAAGAACTCAAATGTTACATTGCTGAGCTTCTAACAAATATATGATTTATTCTTAAAACTGGCCTCTGAACCAGACGATTGAAAAATAGACATTGACCTGATTCTCATGACACAAGGGTGATTAATAAGCCCTGGTGACTTATTAAGTACTTCCGTGTGTCTTGCCCAGTTGACCTAATTGTCATGATGTCCAAACCTGGCAAAGGTGGGTGACTGGGGTGGTTAACAAACCACCCAGTAACCCTACAGCAGACCATGGCCTATTAACCACCCTGCAATCACGCGAACCAGTCGATTGCAACATCGATTTTTAAAAGGGAGTCCAGGGAACGTTTTGTGCAAAGACGGGCATGATAAAGGACAAAGAAGGCAGGGACCTAACAGAAGCAGATGAGATTAAGAAGAGGTGGAAAGAAGACACAGAAGAACTGTACAGAAAAGATCTGAATGTCCCTGATAGCCATGATAGTGCGGTCACTGAACCTGAGCCGGACATCCTTGAGAGTGAAGTCAAGTGGGCCTTAGGAAGCATTAGTAACAACAAAACTAGTGGAGATGACAGTATTCCAGCTGAGCTATTTAAAATCCTAAAGGATGATGCTGTTAAAGCGCTGCACTCAGTATGCCAACAAATTTGGAACACTCAACAGTGGCCACAAGACTGGAAAAGGTCAGTTTACATTCCAATTCCAAAGAAGGGCAATGCCAGAGAGTGTTCAAACTACCGCACAATTGCGCTCATTTCACATGCCAGCAAGGTTATGCTCAAAATCCTACAAGCTAGGCTTCAGCAGTATGTGAACCGAGAACTACCGGAAGTACAAGCTGGGTTTTGAAGAGGCAGAGGAACTAGAGATCAAATCGCCAATGTTCGCTGGATCATGGAGAAAGCAAGAGAATTCCAGAAAAACTATTTCTGCTTCATTGACTACGCTAAAGCCTTTGATTGTGTGGATCACAACAAACTGTGGCCAATTCTTAAAGAGATGGGAGTACCAGACCACCTTACCTGTCTCCTGAGAAACCTGTACGAGGGTCAAGAAGCAACAGTAAGAACCGGACATAGAACAACCGATTGGTTCAAAATTGGGAAAGGAGTACGACAAGGCTGCATATTGTCGCCCTGCTTATTTAATTTATATGCAGAGTACATCATGAGAAACGCCGGGTTGAATGAATCACAGGTCGGAATTAAGATTGCCAGGAGAATTATCAACAACCTCAGATACGCAGACGATACCACCCTAATGGCAGAAAGTGAAGAGGATCTCAAGAGCCTCTTGTTGAGGGTGAAAGTGGAGAGTGCAAAAGCTGGTTTGAAACTCAACATTAAAAAAACTAAGATCATGGCATCTGGCCCCATCACTTCCTGGCATATAGAAGGGGAAGAAATGGAAGCAGTGACAGATTTTATTTTCTTGGGCTCCGAGATCACTGCAGACGGTGACTGTAGCCATGAAATTAAAAGACGCTTGTTCCTTGGGAGGAAAGCTATGGCCAACCTAGACAGCATAGTAAGAAGCAGAGACATCACCTTGCCGACAAAGGTCCATCTAATCAAAGCTATGGTTTTCCCAGTAGTAATGTATGGCTGTGAGAGCTGGACTATAAGGAAGGCTGAGCGCCGAAGAATTGATGCTTTCGAACTGTGGTGCTGGAGAAGACTCTTACGAGTCCCCTGGACTGCAAGGAGGTCAAATCAGTCAATCCTAAAGGAAGTCAACCCTGACTGCTCATTGGAAGGACAGATACTGAAGCTGAAGCTCAAATATTTTGGCCACCTAATGCAAAGAGAAAACTCCCTGGAAAGGACCCTGATGCTGGGAAAGATTGAAGGCCAAAGAGAAGGGGACGGCAGAGGATGAGATGGCTAGATAGCATCACCGATGCAATGAATATGAACTTCAGCACACTCCAGGAGAGAACAGAGGATAGGAAGGCCTGGCGTGTTATGGTCCATGGGATCACGAAGAGTCGGATATGACTTAACGACTGAACAACAACAGCAGGGCGGATCTGAGAAATTACAGCTTAATGTCAGTTACAGGTGAATTGGTGGAAACCTTTATTAAAGGTAAAATGATCAAATGTGTAGAACAACACATCTTGCTGAGGAAAATTCAGTATGGCTTCTACAAAGGGAAATTCTGCCTGACTAACCTTTTAGAGTTCTTTTAGGGTGCATTCCTATGCATGTTTAGAAAAAAAGACCTACAATTCCCAGCATGCCCCAGCTAGCAAGGCTGGTTGAAGGGATGCTGGGAGTTGTAGGACAGTTTTTCTGTCTAAACGTGTATAGTATTGTGCCCTTAATGCATCAACAAGCATGTGGAAAGAGGTGATTCAAAAGATATTGCATACTTAAGGCCAAACTGAACGTTCTGCTAATTGTGCACAGCAAAGCTATGCATAATTGACATACTGACTTGAGTGTAAGTGTGCACAGCCCCTGGAATCAATTCAGACATTAAAAAAAAAAAATTAGCCACCCCATGGTGGGGAGGGGGAAATTTCAGAATGAAAACAGGAGCGAGGAAAGCTTAACCCCACCCCCACCCTGAGCACTATGGTCCCAATTCAAATTGGGGCCATGCACGCTTATATTGAGGTAATTCATCCAATTACACATGCTCTGCTGTGCATGATTTGAAGAATGTGTAGTTTGGCCTTTAGATGTTCAAAAGCTTTTGACAAAGTCCCTCACCAAAGGCTACTCTGTAAACTTAGCAGTCATGGGATAAAAAGATAGGTTCTCTTATGAACAGGTCACTGTTTAAAGAATAGGAAGCAGAGAGTAGGAATAAATGGACTTCTCACAATGGTGGGGAGTTAGGTTCCCTCAAGGAACTGCGTTGAGACCAATGCTTTTTAACTTCTTCATAAATGATTTGGAATTAAGTGACCAGGTTTATTCGAGGGGGGGGGGGTAAAAACCCAAGCTGACTACAAAGAGCTCCAAAGGGATTTCTCCAAAACAGGCAACAAAACATAGCACATTTTTTTTATTATTAACATTATTTATGTATTGCCTCTCCACTAGAAACACAAGGCCCAAAGAGGCTAACAGCAAGTTAATAAAATACAAGCAACAGAATAATAAAACAAGAAGAAAATCAAGAAAAATGTCAGAGACAGGGCAATAGCCAATTCAAAGTTCAGTGTACAAGATGTTTCTTGGCTAAACAAAGCCCACCTAAGCTGTATTAATCACCAACAGAAGCTAAAAAGTGAAGGAGGCAAAGAACTGAAGTGCAGCCACAGAAAAGGCTCTCTCACATCACAAGCACTCTTGCTTCGACCCACGTTGGGCTGCAGAGAAGGTCCTCTCCATCAAGCTAGAATGAGAGGAGATGGTCCTTCAGATAAAGTAAATTTTAAGTAACGTGGTGCATATCCAGGCAAGAAAATCTGAACATCATAGGTACACTGATAGAATCTGAACTGCAGTGATTAATCAGGAAAAATATCTTGTGGGTGTGTGTGTGTGTGTGTGTGTGTCTGTCTGTCTATCTATCTATCTATCTATCTATCTATCTATCTATCTATCACATTTCCATACCACCTAATAGTTGAAGCTCTCTGGACAGTTCACAAAACAAAACTTAAAACCATAAAATACCATAACATGGGAAAACACCATATAAAAACCTTCAGTTTAAAGCATAACTCAATTAAACTATTGACCCAGTTTGTAGCAGTTGAGGCAGGGGAATTAAATTCCATGCTAGTGATCATTAGGAAAGGGATCAAAAATAAAACTGCCAGTATCCTAGTGCCCATATACAAAATTATGTGTGGTCACACTTGGAATACTAATTCCACAGTTGGACAACAACTTTATTAGGATTTACCAAAATGCTGTTAAAAAGTGTGCAAACTTTCGAGTTCAGCAAAACTCTTCACAAGGGTAGATGGTACAAAAATCAGGGGTGGATTAAAAGTTAGGCCAGATATTGAGTGCTGTAGTTTAGACTCAGCCTCAAGAATACTCCATATTGTTCTGGTTGATCCATCTCAAGAAGGATAATGTAGAGTTGGAAAAGGTACAAAGCAGCCAAAATGTTCAGGATGCTGGAACAATTCACTTATAAGGAACACATAGTTAGGGACAACTGTAGTTTAGAAATAATAGACTATATAATTTGGGGACTCAGGCGGTTTATAAAATTAGGCAAAAATTCCTAAATAGGCATTAGGAACTCTATAGAGAATACTATCTGCCCTGGTTTGCATGATTAAACAATGACATGTGAACCTGGAGGGAGAAACAACTCAGAGTTGGAACCCATGGTCCCTAGGTTGTTTAGTACACTGGAAGCAGGTGGTGGAAGTCACCATGCTTGCTTGCTCCTGCACACTTCTACATCCCCCCAAACTACCCATCATTAACAACTTGTGGGTTGTTTAATTGTGCAATCCGTCTCTCTCTCTCTCTCTCTCTCTCTCTCATATATATATAATAGTATTGATGGGAGTTATCAATGAAATTGATTGGCAGGAGATTGAGATCAGACAAAAGATTTGAGGGTAGCAGTACTTCACACAGCACATAGTTTATGGCATTCTCTCCCACAAGGTTGCTTTAAAAGTTTAGATTGCTTCAAAAGGAGATTAGACAGATTCATGGAAGATGGCTCTACCATCTTCTTCTTGCCATGATGGCTTTCTGAAGCTCTTCTTTCAGAGACAGTATGCCGTTGAATACCAGTTATTGGGGAGTAACCATGGAAGAGGGCTATTGCCTCTTATGCCCTGTTTGCAGGCCTCCCAGAGGCATCTGGTTGGCCATTGTGGGAAACAGGATCCTGGACTAGATGGACCTTTGGTCTGATTCAGCAGATCCATTCTGTGTAAGAGTGTGTGTGAACATACATGTGTGTGTGTGTGTGGTGTCTGTGTCTGTACGTATTGTATATATGTGTGTGTGGTGTCTGTATGTACTGTTGGTGAAAATCTCTTGGGGATTTTCCAGTGGAGAGAGCTGGTGATCCAGCCAAGGCCCTAGCCTCACTGTGGAACAGTGAGATGAGGAGGGCCATCGACATGATCGCACCTGAGTGCCCTCTCTGGCACTGTGGAGCCCGTTCTGCTCCCTGGTATACTGGGGAGCTGCGGTCAATGGAACAGGCTGGACGTCAGCTGGAGCACAAATGGCGCAAGTCTCAAAGTGAAGACGACCAAGCATACTCTAGATTGCATAATCGTGCCTATTGCGTGGCAGTGCGGGCAGCAAAGAAGGTTTATTTTGCTGCCTCCATTGCGTCCTCGAGTAGCTGTCCAGTGGAGCTCTTCCGGGTGGTCCGGCGGTTGTTAACACCTTCCCTAGAAAATGGGGCCCTGGCCCCGTGGAGGACCCGCTGTGACGTTTTTGCAATCGCTGGTCTCCGCAGTGACCTTGATGCTGTTGTTAGTGCAGTACCAGTCGAGGTGTCTGATGCCACCATCTGCCCGATTTTGTGGGATCAGTTCCAGTTGTTACGGCCTGATGATGTGGACAAGATGATTGCAGTAATGCAACCGACCATGTGCCCTCTTGATCCCTGTCCGTCCTGGCTAATAAAAGCTAGCCGAAGGGGTATGACTGGGTAGGTCCAGGGAGTGATAAATGCTTCCCTGTGGGTAGGGGTGGTCCCTGCTGTCCTTAAGGAGGCAGTAGTGTGGCCACTCCTGAAGAAGCCCACCCTGGTCCCGACGGTATTAGACAACTACCGCCCTGTCGCAAATACCCCTTTTCTAGGGAAGGTACTTAAGAGGGTTGTGGCGAACCAATTGCAGGCATTCTTGGAGGGTACTGATTATCTAGACCCATTTCATTCTGGGTTTCATTCTGGTTATGGGACTGAATCAGCCTTGGTCACCCTGATGGATGACCTTCATCGAGAGAGGGACAGGGGGAGTGCAACCCTGCTAATTCTGCTCCATCTCTCATCAGCTTTTTATACCATTGACCATGGTATCCTCCTGGATCAACTCCGTGGGATGGGTATTGGAGGCACTGTGCTACAGTGGTTCTGGTCCTACCTACGGGGCTGACTTCAGAGAGTAACATTGGGTGACTATTTCTCGGCCCCTTGGCAATTGAGCTATGGGGTGCCGCAGGGCACCATCCTATCCCCAGTGTTGTTTAACATCTATATGAAGCTGCTGGGAGCAGTAATTAGGGGATTTGGAGCTAAATGCCATCAGTATGCTGATGACATACAGCTCTATCCCCCTGTGACATCTGAATTAGGAGAGGCTGTGCAAGTCCTGATCAGTGTCTAGACTCAGTAATGGGCTGGATGAGGGCCAATAAACTGAAGCTGAATCCTGGCAAGACAGAAGCCCTGTGAGTGAGTGGTTCCTGGGTCCGGGAGATGGGCTCAATCCCTGTTCTGGATGGGGTTGCACTCCCTCTGAAAGATCAGGTCCGTAGTCTGGGGGTACTCCTAGATCCATCTTCATCGCTGGAGGCCCAAGTGGTCGCAGCGGCTCGGAGTGCCTTTTACCAGCTTCGGCTGGTTTGCCAGCTACGGCCTCTCCTGACGGGGATAGCTTGACCATGGTGGTTCAGGCATTAGTAACCTCAAGGCTGGATTACTGCAATGCACTCTATGTGGGGCTGCCCTTAAGGCTGGTCCGGAAGCTGGAGCTAGTGCAGAATGCAGCAGCTCGGCTGTTGTCGGGAGCTGTCCCTTTTCAGCGTGTAACTCCTTTGCTGAGGGAACTGCACTGGCTGCCTATTTGCTACCGGGCCAGGTTTAAGGTATTAGTACTAGTGTACAAAGCCCTAAACAACTTGGGACCAGGATACCTTCCCTACCAACCTGCCCGGTCACTGAGGTCATCAGAGGGCATGTTCCTGGTGGTTACACATGGACCTATGGCCCGGTTGGAGTCCACCAGGAGAAGAGGCTTCAGTGTGATGGCCCCCTTCCTGTGGAATTCCCTGCCTTTAGAGGTCAGGCAGGCACCAACATTGTGTTCCTTCCGGCGCCTCCTGAAGACATTGTTCTTTCAAGAGGCCTTCCTTGCATGACCAGCCGTGGTTTGTTGTACTCCACTTCGTTGGGATTTGTCTTTTTTAAAAATGTTCTAACTCTTTTAACCATTGTTTTATTCTTTTATCATGTTCACCACTCCGATATCTTCTGATGAGGAGCGGTATATAAATATTGTAAGTAAGTAAGTAAATAAATAAAATAGCTTTAAGAAAGAAACACGAAATTTTAGTTAAGATTTTTGTTTTCAGTTGTACAAACTATAAAAAAGAAGTTGTAACTTTAGAAAAGAAAGGCAACTGCCATAATGTACCTCTTAACAACAATGTTGTCCTGGAAAAATTCCTTCTGGATTCTAAATTCAGTTCGCATAGATCTAAATCATCTATTTTAGGATTCTCAGTATCATATTGAAATTAATGGTACCTAACTGAAACCACAATAGTTCTACGTAGAAGCTACTGATGGCATATTTTATAGCCCAATCCACTAGTTGATTTAAACCATTCACATTATGTTGCCTTACTGAGATTAACAGCTTAATGCTATGCATGCCAATTCAGAAGTAATTCCTATTATGTTCAGTGGGACTTATTCCCAAGAATATGTATATAGGATCGCAGGGGCCAAAACAGACCTGACATTGAAAATGGAGCAAGCAGCTGTATCTTTTGTTCTTTTTATGCTAGTATAAGCACAGGGGGCCTAATTCAAAGCAGGACACTAGCATGGGGATGGGGGGGATTAAGTCCTTTCCCCCTGTGTGGTCACAATCAACCCCCCCACACACCTGCAATTTATTGTGCCAGATAGTGATCCATTTGCTCTAATGGATCATTGTTTTGTCATGTAAATTGCAGGCATGGGGGCCCTTATCTGGATTGGGACCATCTTGCGTGTGTGTGTGTGTGTTTGTGTGTGTGTGTGTGTATGTGTTAAAGCTTACCTGCAGTTACACTAGAGTAAAAAGAAGAAAAAGATATATGTTAATATCTGCTTTGGTCCTGCGAGTAAAACAGAGAGGGAGTTACTTCTGAGAAAGCATCCATAGGATTGTGCTGCATAGCTTCAATCATATACATGCTTACTAGGAAGTAAGCGCCACTGAATTTAATAGGACTAACTGCTGAGACTAAATATGCTTAAGACTGAGTTGCATTATCAATTGAAATCAAAGGACTACAGCCATACAGAACTGTTACTGTCCTTAACAGGCGCTTGATCAGCGTCCAAAAATGAGCTCATTGTGTGGAAAGTGAACAGCAGCTCAGCTGGCAAGAGTAACTCTAATTAAAAAACATGCAACAAGAGCACATCCAAACACAACCCTTGGAGTGAGAGAATCACCCTTGCATCAAACTACATCATCTTATTAACATTTGGTTAATGGGAAACATTTTCTTTGTGTTCAAAATAGCTTGAGCTGTGCAGTGACTGCCTCTGTGTTTTGGAATATACACGTGGAACTGAAGTGATGAATTTTGAAAAAGGTCTTGAGGAATTATTTATTTATTTAAACCCATACAACAGAGATCCTCATCATAGGCGTCTTGTTTTGTCTATTTTGGCCCATTATTCTGAGTTCAGAATTTGGCATCTTTTTAGAGCAAAATTCTGGGGGTCCTGTTCTTGTCACTTACAGTATCAAGTGTACTGCAGTTCTCCATCATCTAGACAGCTGACCTATAATGGACCCAACCATCCATTGGATCCATTATATGTCAGCTATAGGAAACTACTGCTGAAGCGCTTGTAATCTTTGTCCTTCTGCTGCTTTCTAGCTGTATGAAAGCTGTATGTAGCTTCTTTAATCTTTCTGCTAAATAAACTGCTTTGGCTGCAATCCTATGCAAACGTACATGGGAGTAAGCCCCACTGAACATAGTGGAACCTACTTTCTGAGTCAACATGTATAGGATTGTGCTGTAAGGCTTTTACATCCACAAAATATATATCCATAATACAGGAGTTTAATGCGATACTTGAGCTGGATCACATTAAGCCCATCTTGAGGTGGATGCTTTAAATGACTCCACATACCAGCCTTCACCACAAGGTGAACTGTTTGTGTAAATCAGTTCATCATACAAGATTGACAATTGTATCTATGTCACTACATGGCTAAAATATTTGGAAGGACAGAATATCTTTGAGGCCTTTGGTATGTATGACACTCCCTACCATGCATACAGGCATACTCCCAAAGTATACATTTATGGCTGTTCTCAGTAACACGTGCTTTAGATGTTCCTTTATTTATGTGCTAGTTAATGGAAAACTTAACTTTTAGAAAAGCAGTATTCAGCATGTTAAACACATTGTGAAGCTGCCAATAATTATGATTGGTAAAACCAGCTGCAAACAAATTTAGCAAGCAGTTAGCTATATAAAACTTAGTGTGTCTTTTCTCTTCTTTCATTAGCATTTAAATCCTGAGATTAGCCCTTGAAAATGTTTTACTTTTAATCGTTTTCCATGTAAATAAATTAGGCCAGAAGTTTAATCTGCAGCTATATTCAGATAGCCATAATTGCCCATTGGAATATTGAGATACACTGTAAATATGCTTTTGTCTTTGCGCTTACATGGGACTTCATTGGATCACATGCAGAGTAAAGTAATTGCTAGGAGAAAAAAGGCATAGGGAGCTCATCTACTGGAAGCATGAATGTTGACAGTTAGTAATAATGATGTAAATTATTTTCAGTTTGATTATCATATATGTCTTATTTTCTGCTTGGTGGCAGAATGGAAATGTAACTGTTTCTGCCTAAAGGTAGCAAAGCACAATATATGAGCGTATGGAGATGATGGTGACCATCCAAATTAATCAATGTAGTGCAATAGTCAGAGATGAGGGAAATCGATGCTCAAATCCCCACTTGGCTATGAAGCCCATTGGGTAGCCTTGGGCAAGTCAACATCTTTCTATCTAACTACTTCACAGGGTTGTTCTAAGGCTAAAATACTGCTCAGAATTTCTTTAAGGACAAGCAAAATAAAACTAGTCTGTAAACGAATCCAATAAATGTCTGTATCTCCATGGTGCACCATAAAGTCTGTCTGTCATACAGGGGCTGCCTGTTCCCTACAATAAGATATTTCCCCATAATAGGTAAGTCCATAAGGTAACAGTTCCCCATAAGGTAGTCCAGAACTGTTTCAGAATGACCATTTGAATTGAATGTTGTGTCCTTTGGAAAAAGTAATCACATTTATATATGGAGTCTGCTGGGTTCTGAATAACTATTGCAATTCAAGACGGTTTGAAATAATTCTCAGTTGTTTTCTGAGAAAATTGGTATGATATATTGCCTGCCTCATATAACACAACATATAACAGAACTTGAAAAACTTCAGAGACAGGCAATATGTGGTCTCAGTTGTTAATGACATATTTCCAGTATGGACTACAGGACTGAATAAATTACCTCCTGTTCCCTAGACTCTGAGGTTTAGTTTATGGCAATTTCTGAGCAGCACACTGATGATTTGCAACATCTTCATAGGTGACCATCAGTTTTCAGATTTTTAAAATATATTTGTTCAGAGTAGTTTTAACTGAAATTAGTTTTGAATAAACTTGATTCTGAGCTTTTAAAAATATATCTTTTTCTCTTGCTTCCTGTCTCCTTCCTCTCCCTGTTTAATTTTGTTTGTATCCTCTGTTTACCTGATTTTTCCATTTTGGCCCTGAGAAGAGAAAAAAAAGCACACAGGGTAGGATCCAATGATGTCGCAGTGCCAGCGTGAATGACGTTGCACTAGTGTAACTCAATGCTACTATAATGTCATTAGTGCTTCCTGGAGCAAAGAGAAAAAGTAGTGGTTTGCTGCTGAAATTCCGCATTGCTGCTTTTTCCCTTTGCACTAGCAATTGCTAATGGCATCACACTAGCGTTGATATATGCTAGCACAACATCATTAGTGCTAGTGCTGCAACACCATTGGATCCTACCCACAAAAACAATGATGCTCAGGATTTTTAAGTTCACAAAGGAAATGGCCATTTTAAAAGAAAAGTAAACATAACTGCATTTTATTATCATTTTCTACATAGGCTTCAGAGCTATTTCAGGTTGGAGATTCCAGACTGATTACTTTCTCTTTGCTTTCATAGGGTTTTGTTCTGAGACCATATCAGTAACTGATGTTTCACATAGCGAATCAGTTGAAGAAAGCCCATTCCATCCTCCTTCCCACTCATTTTCTACTGTTTTTGATGAAGACAAGCCCATCGCTAGCAGTGGGACTTACAACTTAGACTTTGATAACATTGAGATTGTAGATTCTGTACAAGCTGCAGATCCTAGCTCTCCGGACACAAGAAGTTGTGACTCCAAGTCGCACGTTCGAAGAAAATCCACAGATTCTGTTCCAATTTCCAGATCTACTTTGTCTCGGTCCCTTAGTTTGCAAGCTGGTGATTTTGATGGAGCATCTTTTCTTGGTAATAATGAGACAGCAGGTTCATCAACAGATACATTTGGTACTGGTTCAAGCAGTGCTTCTAGTACTCTTAAGCGCGCAAAGAAACCTCGGCCAACTTCCTTAAAGAAAAAACAGTTGGCAAAAAAATCTCTGGAAGTTCCACCACTGAAAGAGCCAGGGCTGTCTGACGTCAAGCAAGATTCTTCTGCCTCAAGTGAAGAAAAAGTATCTGAAGATAGGTTGGAACCCATTGAACCTGAGTGTATTGAGCCTTCCCAAAGTTCTGCTGAAAAACAGGAGCACCCTACTAGTCCAGAAGCAGCCTACCCATTTGATCCAAATAAATTTGAAGAGATTAGTGCATCTGGTGCTGGAGACAGCAGAGTACAGAGCTCTCCCCCTGCCAGTAAGAAAGTCCTCCCTCTTACGACGGCACCAGAAGCTGTGGAGGTGACACCATCAGACACTGGGGGTCGGGAAGATCCTCCAGTGAAAGGCTTAGCGGTGAGGCTGGAATTTGATTATTCTGAGGAAAAAGGCAGTGGCGAGGAGCAACAAGAAAGTCCTCCTCTGCCCAAAAAAGTGGGCAAAAAACCTGGTGCCAAAATGCCCCTCAGGAGGCCAAAGACTAAAAAGACTGGGGAGAAGCTTGACAGTGCTCCTGCCACTCCAGCCAAGGCCTCTGCTGATCCAAATGAGATCCCTGTTCCCAAAGGCTCTTATACTTTTGATATTGACAAATGGGATGACCCCAACTTCAACCCATTTTCTTCCACTTGCAAAATGCAGGATTCTCCTAAACTGCCTCCACAAACAGCAACGTACAGTTTTGATCCAGACATACGTGAGGACTCTATTGATCCTTTCAAGCCTTCCTCAAAAGTAGCCAGCTCTCCCACAAAAACTCCAGCCTCCTTTGATATACCGGCGAATGCCAGTGAAATCAATGGAACCGAAGGAGATGGCCTAAATAAACCTGCAAAAAAGAAGAAGACACCACTCAAGACGTAAGTCAAAGTGCAGAAAACCTCATGTGGAGTAAAGAGGTCCCCCAAATAATGGTGTTCGTACACTTTCATATATTTACATTTAGGCAGTGTGTTTGTTCTGTTACAAATATGTTACAAGATTGCTTCAGTGCATTCTTCTCCAGCAACGTTTTGGATTTGGGAAGGATATGTACGTTTCACATTTTTTAATATCTTTTTCTTTTTGGCTTTACTAAGCCCTAGCAACTCAACCCCCTTTTTTTATTGTTTTGGCTTTTAGACTGTGGGCTTTAATTTTCCTGAATGTAAGATGTTTCTCCCACTTCAGATATTAGTTTAGGTGTCCTGTTATGTCCACATCAAGTAACATCTAAGATGCTTGGCAGAAATTGCTTCCATTTAGGTCAGTGACGAGCATCCTGACTCACAATTTAAAATGGGATATTTGGGTACTTAAGAAACCCAGCTGACAAAACGTGTGTCATTCCATCATGATGAGTAAAGGTCTTTAAATTATATTTTTAATAAAATGTAAATATTATCTTAGAGATTGCATGTGGTGGTGTATTTGATACAGCTAATCAATTCAGTGAGTTCAGCCAAATAACAAGAGCTGTTCTTAGGATTAGGGGCTAATCTGCAAAGCTTTAGTCATGTGGATACAATTTAAGCAGAGTTTTAAATGAATAGGGCTACTCACATAACCAAAAGCTAATCTTTCTCCAGAGTAGTTCTGTTCATTTCAGTGGCTTGTATCTTGTGTGGGATGTATCGTTTAACCAAGAAGCCACAAATGCTGTTCAAGTGAGTTTACTTTGGTTTTGCTGGTTCATAACTTTGTTTAAGTAGGACTGTTCTTGGGTCCTTGGGTAAGTGGCTTGGAGGATTGCTTCCTGGAGGTTTCACTTAGACTATATATGATTGTCGCAGATGGGGCTTTTTGCTTTATTAATGAAATATGAAACTGTAGCTAGTATTTTTATGATTAAATTTATGTTAGAATTGTTTGGCAAGGAGACCCTATATAGCATATGCCATGCAGCATAAGATCTGCAGGTTGTGTGTTGCTCACTATGTATTTCTTCCATCCCATGTCATCCTGCATTTCCTGTGTGTGATAATGCACCTGGTTGTTTCTGGAGGCAAAGCTTCACACTGCCTGTCACTTTGTGCTTATATTCTTGGGAAGCCTACTGTTTTAAAAAGTGGTGTGCTGTGCTGTGCATGGATCCAGAAGCTTTTCAGAGAGCTAGCTTCATGCTGAATTGAAGGTCTTCACTTTTTACCCATACTTGCCAGTTATTTTGCAGGGCAGGGGGATTAAATTTTGGCTGGCTAGCTAAGCCAATAGTCAACTTTTATGACATCTTTAACTATTGATCTTTGTAGACACTGACTTTATCCTAGCTCAACTGAAGCACCGTTTCTTAACATTTCATTTCCAAAGAGTTCTGGAAATGTCTTTATCTGAAAACAGAATGTTACAGATTTCTTTGCATACCTCCCTTTTAGGTTCTAATTCTAAGTAAAATTATTTTTAAAATTGCACCTGATAAAAGTAAACACAAAAGACATAAACATGAAGTAGACATTGGCCATGTTTGCATGTAATGATAAGCCAGAATTCCAAAACAAGCGCGGAATTGGAAGCGAACTACGAACCTTGGATTAAAATTCTGGCTTGTTAGGGGAGCGACAAACCAGGAGTACCAGTTTGGATATAACGCTAAGCTTTTGTTTCCTGGTTAGTGTCTGGTTACTTGGCTCCTTCCACCAGCAGGTATGGCTAGAGACTAACCAGGAAACAAAATTCAGGACTTGTACTTGGCTTCCGATTCCAGGCAGTGTGCTGCTCATGAAAAATAAATCAGGTTTCTCCAGAATTCTGATTTATTGCTACATGAAAACACTGCCATGGTAAAATCAAGAGTAGGACCTTAAGAGTACTGTGCAGAAGGGAACTGATTTGTATCTGATTACGTTTCAGATGTCTATAATGCTCTACTTGTTTGCCAGATGGTTTGTGACATGGGGATATCTTAAACAAAAGTCATTTTACATATGTGAGCAGGTACAACTCGGTGAATGTATTTTAGAGTCATGGAAGAGGTCATTGGCCATAGAAAAACAAGCACATATTTTTACATTGTAAGCTATTATTGAAAAATGTTCAACAAATAAATATTTATTTCTTCAATTTTATGTTATACCTTTCTTCTACCATGGAAACCAAGGTGGGGCAGTCTTCTGTCTAAGCACTGACCAGACCTATCCCAATAACTAGTATTATTGTAGTAACTAGTATGCTTTGTCTGTTTTGGGGATTTGCTGCCTTTTCTTGTGATGATGATTTGCTTAATTGTTTTTATTATGTCTTCTTGTACATCATTCTGGTAGCTATAAGGATGAAGGCAATTTAAAAATATTTTAATACATAAGCAACATAGGGATATGTTGCCGGAAGATGAGACCCTCAGGTCGGAAGGTGTCCAATATACTACTGGGGAAGAGCAGAGGGAATTTCCAAGTAGCGCCAGAAAGAGTGAAGCAGCTGGGCCAAAGCCGAAAGGACACTCATCTGTGGATGTGTCTGGTGGTGAAAAGAAAATCCGATGCTGTAAAGAACAATATTGTTTAGGAACCTGGAATGTAAGATCAATGAATCAAGTTAAGCTGGAGGTGGTCAAACATGAGATGGCAAGATTGAACATCGACATCTTGGGAATCAGCGAAATAAATGGACAAGCATGGGCAAATTTAATTCAGGTGACCATTATATCCACTACTGTGGGCAAGAATCCCTTAGAAGAAATGGAGTAGCACTCATAGTCAACAAAAGGGTGGGAAAAGCAGTCCTGGGGTACTATCTCAAAAATGATAGAATGATCTCCGTACGAATCCAAGGCAAACAATTCAACATCACAGTAATTCAAGTCTATGTCCCAACCACTGAGGCTGAAGAAGCTGAGGTTGATCGGTTCTATGAAGACCTACAACACCTTCTAGAACTAACACCAAAAAAAGATGTCCTCTTCATCATAGGGGATTAGAATGCCAAAGTAGGAAGTCAAGAAATCACCGGGATAACAGGCAAGCATGGCCTTGGTGTACAAAATGAAGCAGGACAAAGGTTAATAGAGTTTTGCCAAGAGAACACGCTAATTATAGCAAACACTCTTCCAACAGCACAAGAGGCGACTCTACACATGGACATCACCAGATGGTCAATATCGAAATCAGATTGATTATGTCCTTTGCAGCCAAAGATGGAGAAGCTGTATACAGTCAGTAAAAACAAGACCTGGAGCTGACTGTGGCTCAGATCATGAGCTGCTTCTCACAAAATTTTGGCTTAAATTGAAGAACGTAGGGAAAACCACCAAACCATTCAGGTATGACCTAAATCATATCCCTTATGAATATACAGTGGAGGTGAGGAATAGATTTCAGGGATTAGACCTGATAGACAGAATGCCGGAGGAACTATGGACGGAGGTCCGTAACATTGTTCAGGAGGCAGCAACTCAATCCATCCCAAAGAAAAAGAAATGCAAGAAAGCCAAGTGGCTGTCTGATGAGGCTTTACAAGTAGCTGAGGAAAGAAGGGAAGCGAAAAGCAAGGGAGAAAGGGGAAGCTATATCCAACTGAATGCAGAGATCCAGAGAATAGCAAGGAGAGACAAGAAGGCCTTCTTAAATGAACAATGCAAAGAAGTCGAGGAAAACAATAGAATGGGAAAGACTAGAGATCTTTTCAAGAAAATCAGAGATCTCAAGGGAACGTTTTGTGCAAAGACGGGCATGATAAAGGACAAAGAAGGCAGGGACCTAACAGAAGCAGATGAGATTAAGGAGAGGTGGAAAGAATACACAGAAGAACTATACAGGAAAGATCTGAATGTCCCTGATAGCCATGATAGTGCGGTCACTGAACTTGAGCCGGACATCCTAGAGAGTGAAGTCAAGTGGGCCTTAGGAAGCATTACTAACAACAAAGCTAGCGGAGATGACAGTATTCCAGCAGAGCTATTTAAAATCCTAAAAGATGATGCTGTTAAAGTGCTTCATGCAATATGCCAACAAATTTGGAACACTCAGCAGTAGCCACAAGACTGGAAAAGGTCAGTTTACATTCCAATGCCAAAGAAGTGCAATGCCAAAGAGTGTTCAAACTACCGTACAATTGCATTCATTTCACATGCCAGAAAGGTTATGCTCAAAATCCTACAAGCTAGGCTTCAGCAGTATGTGAACCAAGAACTACTGGAAGTACAAGCTGGGTTTCGAAGAGGCAGAGGAACCAGAGGTCAAATAGCCAACGTTCGCTGGATCATGGAGAAAGCAAGAGAATTCCAGAAAAACGTCTATTTCTGCTTCATTGACTACGCTAAAGCCTTTGATTGTGTGGATCACAACAAACTGTGGCCAATTCTTAAAGAGATGGGAGTACCAGACCACCTTACCTGTCTCCTGAGAAACCTGTATGAGGGTCAAGAACCAGTAAGAACCAGACATGGAACAACCGATTGGTTCAAAATTGGGAAAGGAGTATGACAAGGCTGCATATTGTCGCCCTGCTTATTTAACTTATATGCAGAGTACATCATGAGAAACGCCGGGGTGGATGAATCACAGGTCGGAATTAAGGTTGCCGGGAGAATTATCAACAACCTCAGATACGCAGATAATACCACCCTAATGGTAGAAAGTGAAGAGGATCTAAAGAGCCTCTTGTTGAGGGTGAAAGAGGAGAGTGCAAAAGCTGGTTTGAAACTCAACATTAAAAAAACTAAGATCATGGCATCTGGTCCCATCACTTCCTAGCATATAGAAGGGGAAGAAATGGAAGCAGTGACGGATTTTATTTACTTGGGCTCCAAGATCACCGCAGATGGTGTAGTGTAGTGGTGAGAGTGACAGACTGGGAGCCGGGAGATCCGGGTTCTAGTCCCCACTTGGCCATGGAAGCTCACTGGGTGACTTTGGGCCAGTCACAGACTCTCAGCCCAACCTACCTCACAGGGTTGTTGTTGTGAGAATACAACGGTGAGGAGGAGGATACTGTAAGCCGCCTTGAGTTCCTTGCGAGAGGGAGAAAGGCGGGGTATAAATGCAATAAATAAATAAATAAATAAATTGGGAGGAAAGCTATGGCAAACCTAGACAGCATAGTAAGAAGCAGAGACATCACCTTGCCGACAAAGGTCCGTATAATCAAAGCTATGGTTTTCCCAGTGGTAATGTATGGCTGTGAGAGCTGGACTATAAGGAAGGCTGAGCGCCGAAGAATTGATGCCTTTGAACCGTGGTGCTGGAGAAGACTCCTACGAGTCCCCTGGACTGCAAGGAGGTCAAATCAGTCAATCCTAAAGGAAATCAACCCTGACTGCTCATTGGAAGGACAGATACTGAAGCTGAAGCTCAAATATTTTGGCCACCTAATGCGAAGCGAAAAGTCCCTGGAAAAGACCCTGATGCTGGGAAAGATTGAAGGCAAAAGGAGAAGGGGACGGCAGAGGATGAGATGGCTAGATAGCATCACCGATGCAATGAATATGAACTTGAGCACACTCCGGGAGAGAGTGGAGGACAGGAAGGCCTGGTGTGCTATGGTCCATGGGGTCACAAAGAGTCGGACATGACTTAACGACTGAACAACAACATAGGGATGTCTGACAATTTTGAGAGCAACCTATTGTTTTCTCAGGATTGTAGCTTCCTTGGCGTTGCTGGGACCTCGCAAACTTCCTTTTTAATACCTTGCCTGTCACAAGCACCACACCTACACTGAGTAAAGCTTATACAGCTGTTATGTTTCCTTAGATGGGCTTGAACAATTGTTAGGACTCAGACCCACAGGTGTGTCTTGAATTGATGACCTGAGGGATCTCAGGTGGGGATTTGGTAGGTATGCCACAGGGTTGCTCTGTCCAAAGCAGAGAACTGCAGGGAAATCAGCCGGGAATGCCTCCATAAAGCAATAGGCCAGAATGGATCAGGACATTATCCCTGAAGCCCCCTGCCCCACAAGTAAAATCTTCTTGGTCAGGCAAACTAGCTAGTCCAAGCAGCTAGGAGACTTGCTGTTGCTGATTACATGCTGTCTTCACAAGAGGTGAGTCTAGTAATATTTTTATTGCTTATGGAAACCCACTGAGGTGCACTGAGTGAACTCTAGCCTATAATCACCTATATTTGGGGACATTTTAATATTTCCAATCTATGTTTTTCAATTAACTGGACTAAGATAGTTTAAAATATTAAGGATTTGCAGCCCAGCAAAACTTTTCTGGTCACTCTGTAAAACCATACCATTTCCATGGGAAATTCTGTGCTGCTTAGTCTGACCAGATATGTGCATATCATACTTTGGTGGTTCTCACTGATCAATTCATTTCAGCACAGCAACTTGAGATTTAAGTAGCTGGCATCTTTGCATGAACAAATGCAAATAAATGACACTTATATTAACTATTAAAAGACAAAAAAAGAGCAAAGACAGTCAACAGATTGCTCTTTGGAAGACATAGCTTTCCAGTTTAAATATTTCACTGTTGTTTGTTTACTAGTCATTCCAGAGCCATTTATACCAAATGTGAAGCATCTTTGCTGGACTAACTACTAAACTAATGGCCCATTTTAGATATCTGTCTCAGCAACTTGTTTGATGGCAGGAAAGCCTCTCAAAAGAGCTTAGTTTTGATGTGAAAGGTGTCAGCTTTCAAAGTTACCCTGCACAAAAGAGATGTCATTTAAGCTGACAAGCGCTGAAGAGGATAAAGATATTTTCACACCTTTTGTGACAAGAAGATGAAGAAATGAACAGGAGCTATAAAAAAAATCTGTGCAGTTGTCAAAATTCCAAAATCCCCAGTAGCCCAAATTGTGAAGATTGAGAAGGCTTTTTTTTTTTTTTTTTTTTTAAGGTTGTGCTGTATGTAATTTTTTTTAAGTGCAAGGCTAAGGAGCTTTAGTATTCATGCAACTGTGATTTTGAGGACCAAACTACATGTTATACTCATGTAACTTTCAGTTGTGTGTAACTTTGTTATTTTTTTAAAGGAAAAGCAGTTATAGGAGGCTACAATCCTGAGTACTAGTGGGGGAGACAAGGATCTACTTGCTGAACCCTTTCTCCTTGATATGTTTTTCTGCTTAAAATCCTTCCCCCCTTCTTTTCTCCCTGCAAGAGGAACACTTGAGCAGAAAAACAGCCCAAGGAGAAGGACTAAGCACCTCCTCTTCCCCTCCCCACCCCCATGCTCTGATCAACAGAAAATCAGGGAAAGTTATATGTGTCTGCATGTAAAGTATAGTTTGACCCTCAAGTCAACACCATCAGGATACCATGGTTTGTTTCTTCTGTACTTTAAACGTAGCCCTTTCTGATTTGCTTGGGCGCAGTTATGCATACTGTGCGTTAAAATAAGCTACCCACGGCAGGGAAACCGACGGCTACTATCATGAAAAGGAAAAGTTAATCCAGTGATAGTATTTAAATGTGCAGAGACAGACATCAGCTTTGAAGAGTAGCTTTTATGGAAGAATGAGCCAGTGTGGTGTAGTGGCAAGAGTGTTGGACTAGGAGCTGGGAGATCCGGGTTCTAGTCCCCACTCGGCCATGGAAGCTCACTGGGTGACTTTGGGCCAGTCACAGACTCTCAGCTCAACCCACGTCACAGGGTTGTTGTTGTGAGGATAAAGTGGAGAGGAGGAGGATAATGTAAGCCGCCTTGGGTTCCTTGCAAGAGGAAAAAAGGCGGGGTATAAATGCAATAAATAAATAAATGAAGCAGATAGATTAGAAGAGAAAGAAGTGGCTTAATTTTTTTTTTCTCCATCTCTTTGATTCTCCCTCACCCCTGAATAAAGACCATGGGCATAAGCCATAAAATAAATCTCACTGATAAAATGTAAGCATTTAACAGTGTGCTTTAATTGTGCAAGGGCTAGTGGACCACTTTGCAAACCTAAGATCTCCACATAGTTTTATAACTGGTTGTGCAAGTGCAACTTTAGTTGGGTGCAAGTGCAACTTTAGTTGGATTCTCTCCCCTTGCACAAACTCTGGAACTTGGTTTCAGCTAGCACAGTAGGATTTGTGCTAGTGGAATGACACTGTGGAGTAAAAGCCTAACATAGCTACCCCTTTGGAAATTTTCTCAGGACTGTGCCAGTGTTTTAGGAAGATGTGGACTTCCTAAAGTAGCACCACATGTTGGTTTTTCGCTAATGCAATTAATGGAGTGTCTCCTTTGTGTCAGTCAGTTCCTTCTGTCTGTCTGTCTCTCTTTTGTCTTATTTGTCTTAGGATGGTTGAAGATGTGATGTCTGTATGTTCTCTGTTGTAAGTAACTTTAACCCTAAACATGCTTGTTACAGACGGAAATGCCTTGAGCTTTTGTTTGGTTTTTGGCTGGTTTTGGTGGGGCGTTTCCTCCAGCGTTGCTGGGCATGGCACTTTGTATATCAGTAAAATTATGTTGGTGGTTTATACTGAAGTTGTTATATTAAGAGAAACTGCATGTCTGTGGATAAGCTTGAACAAAATTATTATTTCTGTTAGATACATTCTCATATCTGCCCCCAGTTTACATATCAATATTTTATTTGTTGTAAAGTGAACAGATTGCTAATGGGCTGGCATATCCCTTCTCCTGTGCTTGTCTGCCATCCCCTGCAGGCAGCCATGGCAATCTCACAGTTTGTATTACCTACACCGTTTCTGATGCTTTTAGAAATACCTTCACGCTTATAAAGATGAAGGGTGAATTTCTTTCTGTTTATGGAAGTGATGTAGTGTAGTGGTGTAGTAACGTGCTCTATAAGCAATGCATAGCTAGCTAGCGTGTTTGTCATGTAGGCCAATAACTGGGTGGGATCTTGTGTTTTTTTTTTTCCTGCTTAAACTGAAGCAGTTTTGTTGTTGCCTTGCCAGTAATTGTCTGGGGCATAGCTGATGAGTTGAAAACTGTTGTGCTCAGCCAGTGACATCATGTTTCGGTGCTGTTCCCTTAGCTCTTAGCTAATTTTACTTCTTTTCTCTTCCTGTTATAAAAGCTGCCTTTAAGACTTATGTCTTGAAGATTGTCTCCACATGAAAGATTAGATTCTGCCTAGATCTATCCTGCTCATACTCTTTAGTGCTTTTGGATTATGTGAATATGTGTGTACAGCCTGCTGATGGGAAGATCGGTCAGGCGGCACAAGAAGTTGTTTTAGGCTGGACCTACATGTTATTCCATCCAGTTATTTAGATATATTTTATTATAAATTAGTTGTCTTAGATAAAGAAAACATTGCTAGCTGTAAGAAATGGCTGTGCAAATAAATATCCACTACAGTCAGTGTGGCCTGGTGGTTGACCTTGGAATATAATCTTGAGAGTGTTCTACCTCTGCCATGGCCAAATTGTTTGGCCTTGGTCGAGTCAGTATTTTGTAGCCTGTTTCCTTGTCCGTTACGTGGGAATAAAAGTGACCTACCTCACAGGGTTGTTTTGAGGACAAAATTAAGGAAGGCACAAAACACTCTGGATGTAAGAGCTGCATAGATGATAAACGGCTTTTAGGATAGGACCAAGTGTAGGCTTGCTAGTGCTGGATGTTGGGCTACATGACCATTGAAGTCCCTCGTAGCTCTGTGGTGAAAGATGTATGCAGGTGGGCATTCTGCCTGTTTGATCAGATGGTGAGTGATGAGTCAGGTTGTGCAAAACTGTTCTGTAGCCAAATCTTAAATCCTTACTAATTTGCTTAGTGAAGTCCATCTGTTTTTGAAGGTTTCTCTTCCCATTACTTTGATGTTTTATGGAGCAAAATTTGGCCCCAATGTATGGACTAAGTTTGACTTATCTACAGAGATAAATTAACTTTTTTTGTGTGCTCCCAGTAGCAAAATAAACAAATCTGTTTCTCATTGTTTGGATTGACTGCTGTTCCCTATGTTACAACACCATTTAATTCAGTTCTCATGCTTCATGTATTATTTTAGAGTTTTGTTGTTGTTGCAAAGATTCAATCCAAAAGTGCATGATGCAACAGCAGGAGTCGTAGCATGCTCTTCTATGGTGCTTGTGTGATGAACTTTCTGAATCAGGAATGATTTCCATGGTGGGATTTTCTTTTAACTAGTTGTTGTTAAACACCCGTGGTTTTCCATGGCTTGCTGTACTCACAATTTCCATTTTCTTTCCAGTGATACTTTTAGGGTGAAAAAGTCACCAAAAAGATCTCCACTGTCTGATGCACCTCCACAGGTAGAGTTCTGACAAGCTTTTTATTTTAACAATTCCTCCCTTTTTTCCTAATATCGGTACAGTGCCTGTTTATTTGTTTGTTTGTTACACTTATATCCTGCCTTTCCTCCAAGGAATCCATGGTATGAAGATACCTTGGAGATATGATCCTCCTCCTCCTACCTGTGAGGTAGGTTAGGCTGAGAGTCAGTGACTGGCCCAAAATCACCCAGTGAGCTTCATGGCCAAGTGGGAACTAGAACCCAGGTCTCGTGACTCCCAGTCCAACACCCTAACCACTATACTACACTGGCTCTCAATTATTGATAACTGCCTGACAATTCTATTATGATTATCAAGGAATTATCTTTGGAAACCCTTGAATAGGGTTAATAAACCAGTATCTTCAAGCATGGTCACTGACCCTAACAGTTTATCTCAGATATTGTGATATAAACTTTCGACAACAAAATATAAATGGGAACTTTTTGCTGGACTAATTGGTGCTCAGAACCTGTGATTCAAGCTTTTGAACTGTTCTTCAAGCATAAGTGTTAAAAACAAAAAAGATAAATAAATAAATGAAAGTGATTCTTTTACAGCTAATGTTAATCTGGTAAAGTTGAATGTATTAAAATTGATATTAAAAAGCCTTGTAAACTTGAATGTACTTAAGTGGGGGTAGCACAGGTTAATTGGATTACAAATTGTCTTGCTTGAAGGAGTAGTCAGATAACATTTTCCAGAGACAAGGTAGACATTATTTTCGTCAGATATAGGAAAGCAGTTTGAAAAGGAAATGCACACAGGTGAGATTGCAAGGCATCTTTCCATCCTAAGTACTGTTTAGCAAACAGACATCTGATAAAGTAGAGAATGGATAATTTCAAACCAATTACTCTTCATACTTGCAGAGCAGCAAGTAGCATTTGGAAAGCACATCATGTAAATGAGAGGTCAAATTCAGCTAGTGTTTTGAAAGATATGGACCTGGGGCCCTCCTGGAAAACAGTCTTCCAAAGTTGTTCATGGCCTCAATGACAGTTACATCTGGTCTTATTTCTTCTGTTGCTGAGCTCACAATGAGGTTGTGGCCATTTGTAATGCAAACTGCTTCCAAAGGTAGGTACCATGCCACTGTGATAGTTTTCTGTGGCATCACAAATTTCCTTGGCAGCCTCAGCTTTGCTCTGTTATCAGTAGTTATCAAACTTCTGTGTATAAAGTGGGCTAAGATGCTAAAATAAGTGTTTCTTCAGAAAGTCTATATATAGATGAATTCTAACAAAGTTGGATCAATCACAAAAACAAACCATGTCCCACATTATCTCGCCTATCATTATCATTGTGTTAATTAAAGGAATGATTCTCTGAAGCAGAGCAAGTTCCATTCATCTTCCTTAAGGGCTGAAATCCTCAAGCCATCTTTATGGAGCTTGAATAAGTAACACGGAGTTAAAAAGAAAGAAGAAAGTAAAAGGATGCTCGATATAAGAGAGGAGACAATTGATTCTTTCTTTACAGCACAATAGTTATTTCACTTTCATTTTCCTCTCAGGAGACCACGCCACTGCCTACTGCTGAAACACCCTCTGTTGTATCCACTGTGGTTCACGCAACAGATGAGGAGAAACTGGCATCCTCAGTGGGCAACCAGAAATGGACTTGTATGACAGTGGATCTAGATTCAGATAAGCAGGATTATCCTCAGCCATCAGATCTGTCAACTTTTGTAAATGAAACCAAGTTCATCTCTCCTACAGAAGGTAAGCGGGACCAGGAGGGTGGAATCATGGGAAAGGCAAGTAAGTATAGAGAGATGTGGGATCAAAACATGCCTTCTGATTTCCTTTGTCCATGAAATGTAACTTGAATGGTCCCATTTAATTTTGTCTTCCAGTATATTTAGCTTAATATACTGCCTCATTTATATTAAATGTTTTGTGTGCCTGATACGCCTTCCAGCTAGGAATGTTTGGAGGTGATCTAGAAAACAACTGAAGTCAATAATAAATTATAATTGGCCTCAGCGGAGATTTTATGAAGATATATTTCTATTTATTTCTGTATAGTCTCTTGCATCATTGTTGAACTTCCCACATTAGATTCTGCTTTTGATCTTTGTTGTTGTTCAGTCGTTAAGTCGTGTCTGACTCTTCATGACCCCATGGACCATAGCACACCAGGCCTTCCTGTCCTCCGCTCTCTCCCGGAGCATGCTCAAGTTCATATTCATTGCATTGGTGATGCTATCTAGCCATCTCATCCTCTGCTGTCCCCTTCTCCTTTTGCCTTCAGTCTTTCCCAGCATCAGGGTCTTTTCCAGGGACTTTTCTCTTCGCATTAGGTGGCCAAAATATTTGAGCTTCAGCTTCAGTATCTGTCCTTCCAATGAGCAGTCAGGGTTGATTTCCTTTAGGATTGACTGATTTGACCTCCTTGTAGTCCAGGGGACTCGTAAGAGTCTTTTCCAGCACCACAGTTCGAAAGCATCAATTCTTCGGCGCTCAGCCTTCCTTATAGTCCAGCTCTCACAGCCATACATTACTACTGGGAAAACCATAGCTTTGATTAGACGGACCTTTGTCGGCAAGGTGATGTCTCTGCTTCTTACTATGCTGTCTAGGTTGGCCATAGCTTTCCTCCCAAGGAGCAAGCGTCTTTTAATTTCATGGCTACAGTCATCGTCTGCAGTGATCTTGGAGCCCAAGTAAATAAAATCTGTCACTGCTTCCATTTCTTCCTGTTCTATATGCCAGGAAGTGATACTGCTATATTAAATGGCCCTGCTCTTAGATTGTTTAGCTGCTGCATGTAAGTGCCAGTTGTCAGATAGATATTAAGAACTGTCTTTGGAAAACTAGTACCAGGAGAGGGCTTCTAACCAAGCCCTCTCTCTGATGTACTATTTTAAGCCCAAATTTTTTATATGTGGGATTTTATTTTTTTTACATGGGGGAGTGGTTAAATATGCAGTCTCTCACCTGCAGAGCTGGACCACATGATTATACTGAATGTGTAGATAGTGGCTGTAAAAACATGGGGAAACCTCTTTTATCTCTAGATGGGCAGATACTCAGTTCATTTAGCCTAATAGGCCCACAATAAAGCAAGGCCTATTAACGTTTGCTTAACGTATTTGGAATGTGAATGAGAACACAAGGTAGTGTCCAATATTTCTTGTTCGTGTGTTGCTCTCACTGGGGCAATGTGTGCAACTAGTGTTTTGCAGTTGTCTTTATATATTAATAACCTTATTCTTTTAAATATCAATGGCTCTTTATAGACAGAGATATATAGTCTTATAAACTATACTTCAAACAGTTTAACAAAAGATTTCTGTCTGATAATAGGTGTGGGGATTGGGGTTGCCTCTGCCCTAACACAATGTCAACTGAGTTAAGTGACCATTCAGACAGGGTGTTTCTAGACAAGGCTTTAACCCAGCACTTTACCACTGCTTCTGTTTCTAGACTTCATTGTAGGATTAAGCCTGGATATCTACACATTGGGGGGGGGGGGTGAGTCCTTCTCCGCCTTTTTTGTACATTCTGCTACACAACCTCTAGGGAGCACTGTGGTATAGCAGAATTGCACTACTACACTAGCATTTCATTCTGCAATTCCCCAAACTGCCAGATTTTCTCTGGTCAACCCCCCTCCGCCCCCCCACGCACACAATAAAGCCCTGGAGGATTATGATGTTGTCCAAAATGGCTGCAAACTACCATAAACGACAAATGGCAAACACACAATAAAACCCTAGTCTAGAAATGCTCATAGATAAATCTAAACATAATATATTCATAGGTTCTACTTCGATCAACTTAGCTAAACACTTTGAATTATATAATAAGAAACAAAATTAGGCCTACTTACGGAAAAGGAGAAAGTGGCTACACTTTGTTGTTATTTGTATTTCTACCCTACGCTTTGGCTCCTGAGAGCCCCCAGACCAGCTCACAATAGTAGACTATAACAATAAAACCCAGAAGGTCATTTACAACAATCTACAAAAAACACCATTAAAAGTCCCAATTAAAATGCATGTTAGCAACAGCCTTAAAACTATGTCCTTCACACAGCCCAAATAACTTCTGGAAGAAGACCAGTTTTAACTAACCCCTGAAAGGGTTTGAGGGATAAAACCTGATGGGCTGCCCTAGAAAGGAGGGTGCTGCCATGAAAAAAGTTCCTGCTTCTTATAGGTAACAGTATAACCTTTAATGGTAAAGGTATCCAGGCCTGGCTCTCTTAAGGAGTGCCTTAAACCCAATTTGCACGTAACAGTGGGAAATCATGGGTTAATTAACCCGTGATTTGCTGCAGTGTGCGCTGGGTGCATTCTGTGGCCACTTTGAATATTGGCTCAATCTGGGATTGCTATGTGATGTCCGAACCCGGACACTATAGGTTAATCATGGGTTAAACCACCCACACTTAAATGACAATTAGTAGTTAGGTTAATTGTGGGTTGTTTAAAAAGCCTGAGGAATATGGCAAGCACACACTGCAGCAAATTGTGGGTAACCATGATTTTCCACCATTACGTGCAATCAGTGCGTTGCAGTGGTTGGAGTGTCAGGCTTTGACCAGGGAGACCTGGGTTCAAACCCCCACACATCTGAGAAGCTTGTCGGGTGACCTTAGGCCAGTCACTTTTTTTCAGGAGCCTAATCTACCTCAAAGGGTGGTTCTTAGGATAAAATGGTGTGGATGGGGAGAGAGCCATGCATGCTTCCTTGAGCTCCTTGAAAGAAAGATAGGATATAAATGTAATAAATAAGTAAAATTAGGATAGGGTGAGATTCTTATGGGACGTAGACGAAGTGTAATTTATAATATTGTAAGAAAAGTATTAGTGTAATGGTTCTTCTTCTCTAAGGATGCACAGTCAAAAGGTAGATGGTTATAGTGACTTAACACGTGATCTGAACTCAACACAGACGGCACCTAAAGTGACTCTAAATACTAAACTGCCTACCTCTTATGCCTACTGGGTAACATGTGGCTCAGATTACCAGTTAATTACAACCAGTAATGTTTCGTCTGTTGAGATCATTTAAATATAATCATACCTTCCCTCTGGACTCCTCTTCAAGCCACAGTGGGAAACTTCACAGTAATTAAAGGTTCTTTTGAGAATATCATCTGCACTCATGATTCTGTTTTGAACATCCTCCTGTTACCAAAAGTCCCTTTTTAAGTTAAGGAGAATTCCAGTGGATTAACAAACAAACAAACAAACAAAACATGATATGCATGGTGCTGAAGTATTGAACTTTAGTTCCGCACTTGTCACCTTGAGTGTGTTCCTTTGCTAATTCATTAGAATTCTCCTTATCTTACTACTCAGTATGATTAAACGTTTGAACCCTCTAGGAGTCCTGAGACAAAAGATTATTGCTTAATGAGGTGCACCTTTTATATTTGTTCTGACCTGGGAATTCCTAATTTGTAGTTGGAATCAACTGGCGTTAAATATTCATCAACACCAAACTCAAAATCTACGAATTGCATTTAGCTATGAGACAATTTAAGGGATGAAGCAAAAATAATTGCAGTATATACCTACAGAGTATATGAACACACTCTCTGCTTCCTATGTTTATAGGTAATGATGGAGACAATTTAGAAGAGGCTGCTAATGTACAACCCTGTTTCTTGAAAAAACTATCTGAGCAAGCAGAACAAATTGTTTCAGAATTACTTCAACTTTTTAATCTTGATTTTAAAGTTGTTTTTGAAATAGTACCTGCCTTCATCTTTAACATGTTTATATTAACTACCAGGAAATGATGTGTTTTGGAGTGACATGTTTTGCCCTGTTTTTTAAATTGACTTAAGCCATGAAAAACACTCTGCCAACTACTTGGGTTTTAGTATTAGATTAACTACGAATTTCTCCTGGAGAGGTGAAATTGACATCAGATTTTTAAAGCTTTAATTACTGCTGTGTTGGCATCTAAAATTTCAGGAAATGTTTCATCTGGAATGGTGGAGTGGGGTGGACACATTTCTGACACAAATCTAACACATTTTCTCACTATCAAAATATCCTAATTAATACATACATACATATATATATATGAGAGATTATGAAAGAAAAAGCCTTTTTTATTTAACAGAAATGTCTTGATGACAGAATGTGTGGAAGCTTCAATGGATGTAATCCAGAGCCCCATATGTAAGGCTGTCTTGTTCCTTTCTATGTGAACAACACATAGAAAGATACTCCCTCTTACACACACAGCATTTCCCTGTTCATAAAAGAACAGGGAGGCTCCATTGCCCATGGAAAGCCACATGTGAACTGGAGCTGCTAGACTGCAATAAAATTTTTACTGATGCTTTTACTGTACCAGATGTTTTGCCACTGGTCATTAATGGATGCTGGGGAGAAATCCTGATAATTTCATCCTGATCAGTCATACCTACCATGGATCTGAGCCAGAGATGTAATTACACCTCTGGTTTATGTATATGCACCTTTAAAAGGCAGAAGCATAGAAGTGTGGTCAGTGTGGATCAGGAGTTGAAATGTGTGTGATTAATTGTGCCGTATTTATTGTCTGTATCTTGATTACAGAGCTGAAACATCCTGCATAAGGTGACACAAGCAATTAAAAAAAAAAATGTCTAGGAAAAAATAGTACATCATCTGAGCTGAAAACCAATATTGTAAGAATTTTTTTTCCCTTCCCGAATATTACAAATTTTCAGTGGTGTACTGGTCAATTTAATAAGGCAAAATAGCCAAATATATTATAAACTGTGAGTAAAATAATTCCACAGGAGAAAACTTCATTATTGTATTCTGGTTTTCTCCAACTCGGTCTTTCCCCACAATGTACTTGTGCTCCAAAAACCAGTAACCACAAAAGGGATAATGCCATCGCAACAATTGTGACTGAAAATTTATAATCAAGGAGTGAAAAAGATTCTTATATCAGTTTTCACAGTATGTTATATATTAAAAGGAGTAGTCTATATAGCTCCTGAGGAAGATTATTCCTAGTCGAAATGGTAATACTCCAGTGTTCTTTAGACAGATATGTTTGTTATGATGCTGATACGTATGATACAATGTATATGCATTGGAAATATTGTCTTCCTCTTTAATTTGGTGTGCATTGTCAGTTGTGCCTTATTTATACATGTACGTGTTTACAAACTCCTGTACATTTATTTCTTTTATATAATACATTGATCAAGTACAGCTCTGTGAGGTCTCTTGTACCTTGTGTGTTTTTGTTGAGCTGACTCAGTGTAAGGTAGCTTCCTATTTTCCTTTGTTTCCTGTGGGAATGGATCAGAGTCTCATTATTAAGTAACGAGTAGCCCTAGGATGAGCCTAATTGTTCTACTGCTAAGCAACAGTGGGATCTTGCTTGGCCTCTTTCACTTCCCTTCTCACTGATTAATATGTAGGACTTGTGGTATGCTGCACATCAGATTTGGTATACCAGACTTCTCAAGAAAAAAATTTGAGGGACGATAGGAAGGTTTTCCCATACAAGCAAGCGTTCAGAGTGAAGAATGTGTGGCCCTCCAGATGTTGGTTTCCAACTCCTATCAGCCCTAGCCAGCATGATCAGGGATGATGGGAGTTGTAGTCCAAGAACATCTGGAGGGTCACATGTTCCCCATTCCTGCCTTACATAACAATAATGGCCAAGCTGTTTTGTGGTCATCTTCCATGTGACTGTTCACAGCTAACCATTTCAAGAGAGAATTAATAATGGAATAATGGAACCACAATTGCTGGATAAAAGCTGCATAGTTTGAAGGGAGTAGCACAATATGGAGGTTCATCACCATTTAAATCCAGTTTTCCTTTAAAGAATTGAAAGCTCAGTCATGTATACACAAATGTAATTTTAATGGTTTAAGAGGAGGAACGAGTACTCTGGGCACTAGGCAGGTAGGAAAAGATCTCAGCCATTTGGGGGGAAATGAAGCAGAGGTCAAAGGAAGGACATTTAACATGAGGATCTACAAGCTGAATGGATTGGACAAAATTCAATCCTTGCTTGTGCCATTGGGCTGTGATCAATGTTTTGAGTTATATCTAATAACTTTGACTTAAGTGCTCACTAGGAAAGCATCAGCTGTAAAGCCTCAGGGCCTGTGTATTGTCTTAACCAATATCTTCACCACCATGTTAACCACACTCACCTATGTATTACAGAGCTGGAATATGGCAACTCGTATGAAATAGAATACATGGAGAAGATAGGCTCTTCTATACCTGTAAGTTTCCAGGGCAGATTTCTGATTGTTCCGTCTGAACATTGATGTGATATACAGTTCTAACACAGTGGCACTAATCTAGTGGTTTGTTTAAATTCAAAGAAATGAAAGCGCATACTGCCTTCTTATGTAACTGCTTCAAGATAAAGCTGAATAATGGGAGAGAAATGTAGCATTTCATCACTTTTCATTAGCAGTGTGGAGGAGACTGGCAGCTTTCTTTAGCTACAACAGAAATTATAATCTTCTTTTTCTTTTGACAGCAGGATGATGGTGCTCAGACAAAGCAATCTTTGTACCTTATGTTCGATGCACAGCAGGAGAGTCCAGTCAAGTCTCCTCCAGTCCGATTATCAGATTCTACAACTCCTTGTTCTGGGTACTTCGTTGCATTATAATAAAAAGAAGAAGAATTCTTTGTTTGTAAAGAATTGTGTAGTAATCACTACTAGAAATAGGTGTTTTTTTTCTGCTGGTTTTCCCCCCACCCTCTTTTGTACTGCATGGGGGTGGGGGGGTTAACATATATGAGCATGATGCAGAGTGGAAAAGTCTCTAATCCTTTGTACATTTTTAGAAATGGTGTTGGGTAACATCAGCTAACATTTAACAAGCAAATACCATTTACACACAAGAGTAAATGGATAAACAGTTAACTAAATTAACATGCTAACTAAGTAACATGCTGCCCTGAAGTACCTTTGCAGACTTTAGAGGACTTCATAGAAATGCTTATGTAGGTTTCTTGTCCTAAGGATGGTTGAAATAGGTTTGGCAATGTGATAGCCAGAAGAGTACAGCATATGTGGGCAACCTGTGGTTCACATGTAGCCCTTGGGAGTCTCCCTTCTGGCCCACCAATGCCCTAGCTGCCCCTGCCCCCCAATTCCCCAATGCCATAACTTCCTTGGGGTCTAAAAGGGACACTGTACCACTCTAGCCTGCCATAGTCTATGGTTTTTCTTCAAAAATAAGATTCTTGAGAGACAAAATACAGAGGATAAGATTATTCAGAGAGAAATCATATAGGCTAGAGCATCTTTCACCACTTTGACCCACTGTACCCTGTGGATTGTGTCTCTCAAGAAGATTTTTCAAGGGGAAACTGTACAAGTACAGTGGGCTAGAACAGCAAAAAACATTCTAGCTCTCTATGCTCCATAGTTACTGAGAGAGAAATCATGGAGTAAGATGGGCTAGACCAGCCCTCTTTGCTCCTCTCCCCTCTCTGCCCAGGGAGAGGAAGTTGCAAAGGGGTTGATCCTTACATCCCCTCAAGATCGTGATGTGGATCCCCCCACCTGTTGTGCTATTAAGCTTCGGGGCAAGCTTAATAACAGGGTTATTAAGCTGTGTGTGTGTGTGTGTGTGTGTGTGTGTGTTGGGAGGTGGGTAATAGGTGTGTATGGGTGTATATATCAGGGACAGTGAGAGGAGGAGGGAAGATTGAGCTGGGGGGGGTGACAGAGAGGAGGAAAGGGAGCCCAGGCCTCACCCATCACCAGGTCTGCCCCTGTTCACTTACGGCATGCGTCCCCAGCCTGCTGGCGTATGTAGCCCTCAGGGGCAAAAGGGTTGCCTGTTCGAGGAGTTGTTGGATTACAAATAAGATGACAACCTGAAAGAAGAAGCTCAAGATTATTTCTTTTTTCAAACTCTCATGTTTCTCACTTTCAGTGGGACTATATGCACATCCTTTATCACAATAGCTCTTATAGTATGTAAATTATGAAACAAATTTGAAATGTTAGTCTAAATCCATATAAAGCCTTATTCAAACACTACCATTGTGCTGTGGTTTCTGCTTCTGTGTGATTTGATAGCATGCTACATAGGGAATATCTGAACAGGGAACCACCTACATTGGATTGATGTGGTTACTTTCCATGCTGGTGTTTCCCCTCCCTGGTGCCTGGTAGTTTGGGTGTGAAAAGTAACCACACTATTCTCCTGACGTATATAGTTCTCCATTCAGATGTTATCTGTGTAGTGTGGCTCCAGACGACATGGTAGTGGCAATCACCCTACACAAGTAAGGTATTAAGTGTGTCTTTCTATCCATTTCTTCAAGATTAGAATGTGAGATAATGAAAAAGTATATTCTGTAGTGTAGATAAAACCATACATTTGGTTGGTAATATATAGCTTCTGTTAGCTAATTTGAAAGCATAGTGCTTTATCTTACCTTAGGTCAAGCTTGGAAGAAACGGAAACCCAGTTGTCCTCTGGAATGAAACTACAACATGCAGCTTCACGATCTCTGGCTGCTAGCCAAGAGTCATCACTACAGTCACCTGACAAATCAAAAACAAAAGAACTGGAGCCCATGACCTTAGGGACTACTTCAAACAACGTTGACATAGTAAGCAGCTTTTTGAGCAGCCTCTACATTGGGCTTGAGTGTAGAACCAGTGTTCTCTAGAATGAAAGTACTACATTTAAAGGGTTTTCATACAAAATCATTGGTTAAGATATTTTAACTTTTATTTTTTTCTTTTAAAGTTTCTGCAAAAACTACTCATAGCAAAGCAACTTCTTAATGTATTCTCCCTTTTTTTCTTGTCAAACCCCAGGCACTGGTGATTTAGATGAAAGAAAACATTATTTACTACACATTTAATTGGTATTTCCTTAGGTATCAAGCATATGTTTATTTTTAGGGGCTGATGCATGATTTTAATCATGAGTAGTTCTGCCAGTTTCTGTTATTTTTTCTGTATCTTCCTTGCTCTTTAGACCACACCTGAGGACCCCTTTGTCTCTGCTGATGCTCTTCTCAATAGGATATCTCATCCACCTTCAGTGTGTGATCAGCTTCAGTATCTAGAGCCTGACTTAGCAGAAAAGAATCCCCCAATATTTGCTCAGAAACTTCAGGTTTGTAATAGAAGTCTGTCAATGTTCCTTGCCTTGGTATTTGTAAACACCAGTAGAGGGCGAATCTCACTGTTTGAAAAGGGAGAAACTTCTGTAATGTACCACAAGCTTTCTCCAAAGTCTACTAGGAATGATATATTAACACTTGTACTTCATGAAGCAGACAGTTCCCTGATCATCCCCCCCCCCAAATAAAAATTAAAATGTTCTTAGGGCTCATTCACATTGTCATAGACACACATCTCTCTCTGAACACAGCGTGTGAAACAGATGTGTGAATGATGTCTATACATGCTTACTTCATAACTCATGTGATCCGTCTACCTCCTTTGCAGATCTATCATGCATACAGTATATGAAAGTATACTCTGTGTCATATGTGATGTTCTGCACACTGCGCAGATATAGTACAGGCAAGACAAAGGATACTTTTTGTGCCTCACTGCATGTTGAGCCAACATGACAAAGGCCTGTGAAAAGTGATCTTAAACACAATGGTAGTTGCTTGACTAAGGGAATGCTCAGTGCACACAGTGGGAAATCCACATGTGTGTACAGAACATTTCCATCTCATAGAAATGAGTAAGAAGAAGCCGCAGCATGTTTCTGAATGTTGCTAGTAAAATATAGAAAGTGGAAGAAATATATTGATCAGACCATATTCTGTTTATAATGTAACTTTTGAATTCAAATTACAAACACATGAAATTATAATACAAATTAAGGTTTCAGTCCTAAAAATGCACTTAGTCTTGCTCTTAAATGTATATTTCATAATCAAACTAAAAAAGCAGAGCAGAGTGAGGTAGTTATTGGTTACAGCTAATAGTGTTCAAGGATAGCTGTAATGACTAGATGAACCTTTTGGTAAGATGGTGTAGTCAGTCTTGTGATGATCTTTCTCTAAGGCTGCGATCCTAAGCAAATTTACTTGGGAGTAGATCCCATTGAACTCAGTGGGGCTTACTTCTGAGTAAAAAGGTATAGGATTGTATAGCGCAATTCGTTCATTGAAAGTGTAGATCTCATACCAATACTTTCTAATACTACATTTGACAGGGTGGACTTAAATGGTCAGTTTAAGGTGTGTGAGAATTTTCTTCAGCGATACAGTGCTAATTTGCCCTTCTAAAGTAGCTGAGCATAGTCAAATTATAAATGCCAGAAGCAAAAAGAAACATATAGTTGATGTCAAGAGAGAAATACAACATACTTCAAAACAAATAATCAGTTTGTTTCCTTATTTTTCTTGGGCAAAATTTACATAGATTTAAATGCTTCTTAACAAAAACCGAGCATTTTTTGGCCCTTACTAGAAATATTGGTTCTAATTTGTTCTGCTGAGGTTTCAGGGACAAGCTACATGCAATGTTTAATATGTAGTCTGCAGCTATGACTCAGTTTTTTCTTTATTAATTAGGGTGCAATCCTATTAACCCGAACTTGGAGGCGTCGGATCACCTCGTGCAGGGCAGGAGGCGCAGTGGAGGTGATCTTAGCCTCCCCGTCCTCCTGCCCAGCAGCTTTTGCTGGATGGGCTTTGTAGCCTGCCTAGCATGGGTGCTTTGGAGAGGGAGGGAAAGAGACTGGAAGAGCCTCAGGATAACTCATTCAGGTCTCCTCCCCTCCCTGCCCACCGGAATACCTCCTTTCCTCCACTCAGTCACTTTTCTGACCTTGGAGGGCAGCCAGCATGGTTCTTTCTGTGCCAGCTGCGAGGGGGTGGGGAGTGGGAGAGGCAGGTCGGGTCTCCGATTCCCCATTCTGAGGTTAGAGAGCTGTCTCCAAACTCGGAAGGGGCAATCCGAACAAAACTATGGTCCTTGGGGCGCTCACCAGGGACCATAGGGTTGCTGTCTTAGAGGCTTGGGGTGGGGGTGGGGAGTAATTCCTACCAAGATTGCAGTGTGTGGAGGGGGGGAGTTTATCCCTTCTTTCTCCAGCTGCAAACCCCCCAAACCCCTCCGTCCACATGCATCTAGGAACAGTAGAAAAAAAAAATTCATTAGCACCAATGGTAGATGTTTTTTCTAACATTCCCAGCCACATGAAGGGGTGAGTTGTGGGGTGGGGGTGGGGGGTTGTCGCTGGGGAGGGAAGGGATGTAACCTCCTCCCCATGTGCTGCAATCTTCATAAGAATTTACACACATACTTCTAATTAGTTAATGAAAAATCAGAAATGTATCTGCAGGATGCATATTAAAGATCATGGATTGGGTCCAGGCTTAGTCATGCTTAGAGTGGACCCACTGAAGTCAGTGGGACAAAGTAAATCAAATCTCACTGATTTAAGTGAGTCTACCTAAGCATGATCAAATCCAGATCCAACCTCATGTGTAGTTTGTCTGTCAGTCCTTCAAGGAACGCTGAGTCAATACATGTCTGTGTTGACCCCTGATGGTGATCATAATAGACTGATATATAGCATTCATTCTCTGAATGTGGACATTCATTTTACTTCATTGTTTTAATGCATTTTCTGTGTGCATTGCTCACAATCACCAACCATCCCACTGACAGGAGGAGTTAGAGTTTGCTGCCATGAGGATAGAAGCCCTGAAGCTAGCCAGACAAATTACCCTGTCTTCTTTCAGCTCCTTAGATACTGAGGTATCTCTTATGTGCCTGCAGTTTGTGTGCGGTTGATCACAGCTTAAGGCATCCAAATGCTGCTTTTCCATTAACAATAAGTTAAATGAAATTTCTCTGAGTGGTGATGCTTGATGTTTTTGGCACCTTCACATTTAGAAAGACGTCAAGGAGCATGCCAGGAGTCTTTCTCTAATCCTAAATGCTACCACCTCCATTTGCAGACATGTTTCAGACATTACTACCATATGTATTTGGTCACAGTCACAGCTTTGGCTGTCCATCTGTTATACAATATTGCTTCGCTTTTCACGAATTAATTGATTGCTTAGTTAATTCACTGTTATAGTACCCCAGTGCACATTACATTTTAGAGACTGAGATTTTAATGGGGATGGTCATTTATTTTTGAGTAAATAGAATGGTCTGGTTATATACATTATGGGGAATACAAATTTTTGTGAATATCCAAAACCTAGAAGTACATCAGTGAATGTTCACAATAACTGTGTGTATTAGCATTCACTTCTATGTATCCAAAAGTGTGGGTTTATGTATTTATCTGTAAGCTCAGGCTGGAGAACCTATGGCCCTCCAGATATTGTTACACTACAACTCCCATAATCTGATCATTGGCTTTCTGGATGGGGCTGATGGGAGTTGGAGTCCAAGAACATCTGAAGGTACGCAGGTTCCCCACCCTTGCTTGTAAGCACTCACAAAATTCATCTGGGATTCTTCGTATTCATGAATGCCACAATTCTCCAAATTTTGGACATTTGCTGCAGCATCCTATTGTTTGAAAATTTACCTTGAATGTAACACCTAATTTAAGAGGTTGAGTACAGCAGTGAAATTTCTTCACAGGTGACAAGTCTATTTAAAACCTAATTTAAGAATTCATTGGCTTGGATGCAAAATCTGCTTCCTGCGGAGAGAGGGCCTCCTTTCATCTGTGAAAGGCTTCTGATCCAGTGGAGCATTTCCACTGGCAGAACAAGCGATTTTTGCCAAATCACCCCTCCCATTGCAGTCTCTATGCACCCCCAATCTGCCCCAGAGGGTTGTGGGACCCTCCAGAGCAGTATGGGAGGTGGTGCTGTGGGCTGCAGAGGAAACGGAATCTGCAGAGATCACCTCCCTCTCTTCCTGCTGACTGGTGTATCCTGAGCAGAACTCCCATTAGGCTCCTGCTGATTGTGGAGGGTGGGGGAGCAGGACCTTGGATCCAACCCATTGTCTAAATTTCTGTTTAATAGCTTTAGTCATAGCCAAGCAGAATATGTACAGTCAAATTGAGCCCTGATGTTGACATGGGGCTTGGTTTATAAAAGCAGGCTTTTGTCTAAATTATCTATATAGTGAATACAGGAAACTCCAAATGCTGGTGTTCAGTTATAGTGCATGTTACAAATTCTTCATAGATAAACATTTTGTTCTTTTGGGAGCAGTTTTAAGCAAGACATCTTAACAAATTTTGCCTTACGTATTTTGAAGGTTAAAAGTTCAGTCAACCCACATCTCAAGCTTCTAAGGATGGGGCTAAAATAATTTGGGAAGGGGGCAGGACTGACAAGAGTTTCTAAGAGGGGGAAAAACTCTCCCTAGACACAAATCTTTTTAATACTTTAAGCTCTAAAGCATTTCCTTCCTGATACGCCTACAGCATGCTGGCTGTTGCCCTGTTGGTGTGAGGTTGCTCCTGTGATGCATGTGGTCTAAACCAGAGTGAAATGTTAGCTCTTAAGTAGTGTGTTTGATGTGTGCAGCTGTTCTAGAGGGTCCCTTATGGTGGTGTTAATGCAAAGGTCACAGCTCATGGGGTTTTACTTGGGGGATGGTGGTTTTCGTTTTGAGTTTTTAAAAATGCTGATAACAACTGAGTGTAGCTGGTACGTTGCCAGTATTCTGCCACAAATGAAATGTTAATTTCCAAATCAGGAAAATATTGTACAGATGTACTTTTGGAACTCATTTATTATCTTCAGGATACACACTCAGATAGGCAAGCTGTAGAGTCAATCCTATGGTAATTTTAACCATCTTTTAAAACCCTTACATCACAACACCATACTTGCATTTTGAGTGGCTTTGACCGGGGGTCTATTTTGACTATCATACGCAAGCTAATTCAGAAAGGCAAAATCTGCTTGTTTTTCCTTTTTATGAATTGTTCAGCCTGATTATGTTGCCTGAAATCCAGCTGCTGAATGTATAAACACAGTGAGGGCAAACCCCCTCCTATTAAACCCAATGACAAGTTTTCCATTGATTATAAATGGGACTAGATATCTTCTATTTTGTTTAAGGCAATGAGCAGGTTTTTAAAATTCTTCTTCTTTAGGGAAATATGTGTACATAAGCACATAGGAACTGATCTTATATTCTTTGAAAAGGCTGGTTGGTAAACCTGGCTGTTAAATTTCATGTGAATATGTTTTAAATCCAACTTGGTCATCGGGAACAGAAAAGCAAGGTAAATAACCTTTAAAATCCCCCTGAAAGGACAGTGTCAGGTGAATGTTGAAATAGAAAAATACATGCCACTTTATCTGATTGTTCTTGAACTCAGAAAACATTGGGAATGTTGTACTGTCACTGGGAGAAAGGTGGCAGCAGAGGAACTGATATACAGCAAAGGAATTTAGACCAACTAATTATATATAATATATCAAAAGTCTTTTCCCTGTTTTCCCATCAAGAATCCTTTCATAAGTGCATACACAGTTAATACTAAACAAAAGTAAAGAGAAAATCATATTACAGATAGAATTTGGAGAGTACAGCAAGATGATAGAACAAAGAAATATGATGTAGCAAAATCGATGTACTTACCCTTTAAAAAAAAAATCTAAAGATCAGATATCTGGTAGAATCCCCTGCGGTTACTGGGCTTACTGGACATCTCGTATTTGGATTCGTAACCATATGGATCTATGTAAATTAGCATTCCTGTATATCTGATTATCCGAATTATCGTTGTTCTCCTAGAAATGAGTTTAAGGAGGTTGTAGTTAAAGTGAACCTTTAAAAAACTTTGTTTTTGTTACGTTGCACTAATATAGTTTTTCTGATGTAAGAGGTAGACCATATAAGAGGTAGCCTTGGAATCTGCCATCTCTAAGAAATCTAGACACCTTCCATTAGAAAGCACCTACGGTGGAATATGTTTACATCACAGCTGTCAAGTGATTAAACAATTTCAGTTGATTAATAATCTGCCTTTTAATCAATTAATTAAATGCACATATGCATGAAAACATCAACATACATACCCTTTTCAGATACTGAATTAAATGTAAGATAAGTAATAAAAGCTTCCCATTCTTAGAAAGGCCATCTTAAATAATCTGCCAGTTAAAGGTTGGAGGCCTAATTTCCAGCTATAATTTTGTTAAATATCATACTTAACGTCAGAGAGAAATGCTAAATATTTTGTAAACATATTGAATATTAAACATAGAACTTTTTCAAAACCTATAAAATGTGCAGAGTTTTTTCTAGAGTGGATCAGCAAGATGCAGGACAGTTGCATGAGTTAACTTGTTAAGTGCATTTATTCTAATTGCAATCTATATAGTTGTTATGTGGGGGCCGCGGTGGCTTAGTGGTTAAGACGCTGAACTGCAGACCGGAAGGTCGGCAGGACAGCAGTTCGAGACCCGAGTGCTGCATGATGGAGTGAGCTCCCATCTTCAGTCCCAGCTCCTGCCAAACTAGCAGTTCGAAAGAAAGAAATTGCAAGTAGATAAATAGGTACCGCTTTGGCAGGAAAGATAACAGTGTTCTGTGCACCTTGGTGTTCAGTCATGCCGGCCACATGACCATGGAAGTGTCTTCGGACAGCGCTGGCTCTTAGGCTTAGAAATGGAGATGAGCGCCACACCCTAGAGTCGGACACGACTGGTTGGGGACACCTTTACAATTTTTATAGTTGTTATAGGCAATACAGATACCAAATTCTTCTGATTCTGATGTATAATACAGGAAATGTGGCATTGGGAACATCCCCATGTTTAATTCAAGCATGGTGTTTTCTTCTAATTTCACAATTAGTTGGGAAGCACACCTTTTCATAGTTAACTTTTCTCTTTAAGCACTCATTGCCAAGGTCAACTAAACACAAGATGGGTGAATCCTCTGAAACATACAGTGACTTAACAGTAGCTAAGGAATAAGTGCAGATTACTTTTAACAGGATCTGTTGGATGGCTTTGCAGCATCTTTAATCAAATTTGATGGAGGGTAGAAACTAGACTGGATCTCTTTTGAATATCAGACAGCTTTGTATCTTGGTTATTTCACCTAAAAGATGAAAACTCATGCACCACTTCCACATTCACCATGGAATTAAATTGCAATGCATACTATCAGGATTGCTCCAGCACCAAGTCTGCTAATTTTGAATGGTAATATTGCTGCTTAGTATGAAAATATCAGGGCATTTTGGTCACATAAAAATGGCTTCCTGGGAAAACAATGGACTAATTCCCAGCTTCTTTCAATAAGCACCTTTTAGCTATCATCTTTAGTGGGAACAAAAGTGGGCTGTAGCTTGGGCAGGGGTTGAACACTTATGCCTTTGTAACTGTGATAGGCTGCAGAAGCATGCTTCTCACACGCATGAGTTTGTGGGTGATCAGTGCTGTGAATTAAAGTTCTGATCAAGCACAAACTACACATTTGGGGAGTTGATCAGATGGACTAACATGATTTGCACAGGATGCAGAGCTACTTTTGTGCCAGACTAGTGGTAGGTCTAAAGTCCACAATAAGAAAGACCACTTCTTTAATTGGAATGGAGTGTGGAAAAACCCTGATCATTCAGTGCTGCTTTACTGGTCTAATGGTTAGGGATGGACAAATCAGCCCATTTTTGGCCATGTCAGTTTTCCATGTGTTCATAAGACCATTAGTCCCATTTCCACATTAATTGGCAATGTTTTTTTTAATCTGCACAAAAATTACACATTTTATATTCAATTTTTCCTAAAATACACATTTTATATACGTTATCATACAATGTGCCTTTTAATATGCATTTTATTATAAGATATGAATTTTATATGCATTTTGGTACACTGTTAAATGTATTTAAAAATGTATTTTGGTACACTGTTAAAATGGAAAACTTCACAAAATTCAGAGAAGTGCAAAATTAGAAGAACTGTGTTCCAATCTGCACACTAGTTCAGGAAGTGCAAATCAGATCAGATAACTTCCAGACACAGACCAAAGAAAATCCTCAACCATCCCTACTAGCAGTATTGCACAGTAATGGTTGTTTTGTACAGTTCAGGAAGTGAACTAGAATTGCCATTGTCAGGTTCTATCTTCTCAAATTATTTAGCCCTAAATAGCACTGCTGGATTTTATCAAGTATATGTCATGTGTATCTTTTATATTCTCTCAGTCGTGGTGCAAGAAAAGTGGCCAGTGGAAAATAAATGTGTTTGCTTCCCAAAGAACAAAAGTAAGAGTTGAATTCCTTTAATTCTATACACATAAAATAACCCAGCCAACCTCAAAGGTTCTCTTGATATCCTTTTGTACATAGTCGTTGGTAGAACTTCTGGCTTGTAGTTTCCCAGTTAAACTGACCTTGCCTGGCTTTAGATCAATATTTGTTTGCTTATGTGGTTCATAACCACTGTTAATTATTGTGAATTAATCTTGGACAACTGTGTAACTAATAGAAAAAATAAGCTCGGTTTTTTCCAATTAGATTTGTGACATGAATTACCCAATACGTGTTGTGATCATGTTCTTATAAAGCTATGTCAACACCAGCATTTTTTCTTGTGACCTGTGATTATGTTACAGAACTGTACTTAGATTACTGCTCTACAGTGCTGTTAATGATAATAAGATTAGTACTGAAAAGAAACGTGAACTGTAACAGTGGCTGCTTTATAGGCTGTGGATGAATACAGATGAACATTGATCACATGGCAACTTAGCACAATGTACATGTAACTACTTAGACAATCATCTGAATTCTCCTGCCAAGTAGTGAAGGTAACTTTACTACAGTTCCATAGCTAACCAGTAATTGGAGAAGCAGGAGAGTGGAAGATTCTCCTTAGCACTCTAGAGGGCAATATAGATGACAACCTTAGGTTACAGGCACACCATGGCAAGTTACTACTTAGTAAATAGTCATCTCATCTGTATCCATTCTTCGGTTCAGTATTAGGCAAGATTAGAGTTTTCTCAATGTGTTAGGTAGCTAATAGATTTACAGAGATAATACACTTCTATGGTAGTATAATTTGTTGTTGTTGTTCAGTCTAAAATCATGTGCTTCATTCAGATTTTCTTTATGTAGTGGTTCTAAACTAGCTTAACTGGCCCATCAGGGTTTATCTACTTGCAAGTTAGTGTAAACGTGAATATAATGGCACCATTACTATTGGCCTTAACTTTCCTTGTAGTCAGTGGAAGAAGCTTATCACTGGGGTGCTCTAGTAGTCATCCCACATTTTATAAATGAAGCAGTAAGAATATTTTATACCCTGTTCTTGAAAAATTTTCAGAAACGTGCATGTCTGCATGCTGGATCAAGCCAATTGCTTCCTTATTTCTTTTTAGGATTCTGTTTTCTAGAATAAGAATTCCAGTATGATCGGGGGGGGGGGGGACTTGTCTAAATGCTCTTGTTGTTTCTTCACCTTTAGCATAGATTTATGGTGTTTTTTCTGGTTATTGTCCAAAAGTACACTAGTCTTAATTAAGTAATATATTATGATGTGGCATATCCTTAGCTGTATGTTGAAGAAGGGGGTGCGCACGCATGCGCACATACGTGTGAACAAATCAGAGGTGGAGTAGTAGTGATGTTTTTGTAACTTAGACTTGCTTCTTCTTTCAAACAACAGAATATACTTTTTATGCAAAAGTGTAGACAATCTTGTGCATCCACCACATTGACATCAGGACAGAAAGCATGACACTACATTTTTGGGGTCCTTAGTCCAGAAGCAGTACAGGAGCAGTAACTTATCATATGCCCCTTACATTGGGTTTAAGTATGTAAGAAATTTCTTGTATTCTGTCACCTTCGTATTCAATCTCTGGATTTTTAACAGGACGGTATAGGACAAATGGAAGATTCATGACAAGTTGGGCAATCTCAGCTTCTAGTAGTCAGGAGGAAAAGTCTATCAATGGTTACTAGCCCTGATGGCTATGTGCTGCCCCCAGTACTAGAGGCAGTGAGCCTATGTGCACCAGCTGCTGGGAAACATGGGTAGAAGGATGCTGTTACACACGTGCCCTACTTGTGGGTTCCTGGTTGACAGATGCTTGGCCTCGGTGTGAACAGAATGCTGGACTAGATGGACCCTTGGTCTGATCCAGCATGGCTCTTCCTATGTTCTTAGAAGCACTGAGACAACCTGGTGGTCAGCATTGTATCCTTGGGCTATCTTAGCCAATGGCTTTTGATGTGATTGACTATATTTATTTTGAAACTTGTCCAACTCTTGGCTTATACAACATTGCAGGCACCCTTTAGCAAAATCCTAAATATTGCCAAACAAATGTCCTTACACTAATTACAATCTTGCCACTATTTTCATCTGGAGAAGCTGGAAAATATGAAGATGATACATAGTTAGGATGAACAGTGGGGGAAAGACTGGATGACTTTGCTTGTGTTTCTAACTCAGGGGTGGGCAATTTGTGGTCCTTCAGATGTTTTGATGTGCAACTCCCATCAGCCCTCACCATTGTTTATGCTGGCCAGGGCTGATGGGAGTTGTAGGCCAAAATATCTGGAGGGCCACATATTGCCCACCCCTTCTCTAACTCTACGTCCACATGCAGGAGCATTTCATTCAATTTTCACTGCATCTGTTCTTCCACTGCCTTGCTTTTTTTTAAACTGACACTCCTAGTGCATGATTCAGCAGATGCCAGACTGTGGGCATTTCTACACCAGCCTAAAATCCTGAATTTAAAACAGGACTTTCTGCTTCTGTTTTAAATGCAGGATAACAACCGACTCCCTTTACATGTGCTTCCTTACCCCCCGCCCTTATCTGTGTTTTCCATTATCTGTCATTGATCTCACACCGCTTTGCCGCTTTAACTCTTTTGACGGAGGAAACTGAAGCAGAACACAACAGGATAATTTGATAGCTCATTATCTGCGATCTATTTAAAAATGGAACAAGGGGCATTTAATGCAGGAGGGTCACAGCAGGGTCACTGTGTCATGTAAAGAGCCCGCAAACTTCCATGAAGGATCAATCTCAATCGCAGGATAAAAGCCCGGTGTGAAGGAGCACTGTGTCCTGTGTGAGGCCCTGCTGCATTTTACTTGCCATGAAGCTGGAGGGTTGATAGCAAGATCAGCCCCTTGGGTGAGGTGTAGGGTATATCAACAGAAGAGGGCTCAAGCACCTGGATGGACAGGTAGGCATAAACCATGTCCTCTCCCTCTAACAGTATTAGGACAAGATACCGAGGTCTCCATTTGACTATAGTGAGTAGAGCTTGGCTGGCACACATGTTTAGATGTTGAAGTATTTTTAAACCTGGTTGTAGTCCACTCAGAAATATCAGAATGCCCAGTAGTGTCTGTATTGCTCTCCGTGTGACACGTGTTACTCCAGAACTGTTAAACTATTACTAGTGACTTCATCAGAAACGAGCACGCTTAAAAAAAAAAAAAAAAAACTATGAGAGAAAAATGCATACAGCATGGCTGCTTTTGCTGCTGCTGCAGTTCTCTCTGGATCTCTGCCTTCTGTGTGTTGTTCAATAATAGTTTTTAAACAGTACTATACACTTTCCAAGTTCCATTCACATCTGTATGCTACCATCAAAAGCATATACAGATTAAGATTTTCCATTCATCATAACTCCACATTTCCTCATTGTTTGATTCTTTTCCCCACTCACCTTAAAATTGTTAATTGAAATATTGCTAATTGTCACTTTCTTTTTTCTTTTTTAATGAACAGAGGGACCCTACTATCTCCGCTGATGTTTCCATCTCTAAAAGTGCGCTGTACTCCCGGATAAGCAGCTCAGAGGGAGAAAATACCTCAGGATTGCTTTACCAGCAGCAAGGCTTGGATTCTGCCTTGAGAGTAGCCAGAGAGGAGGTAATCACAACATTAAATAAGAAAGTTCTCCCTTTTTATTAGTAGGCTTTCATAAATGTAGCTGCTCTGAGGTCTGCTTGCTCCATTTAAGAAAAAATGTATATAAAAATGAATACATTATGATGTTGCAATTATGGGTGAGTACAGATCTGGGCCAGAACAACAATAGCTAGTCACCTCTTAACTACGTTTGGTAGGGAAAGTTTGAGGGACCATTTTCTCTCCTGTTAAGCATGAGTATTGCCTCACCACCCTTAACCATAGTTGAGCAAATCCTGGCGTACCCCTAATCCAGCATTTTACACCTTAAGTGTGGCTCAGAGACATCTAGCATTAGGTTTGCACTGGCCCCTCAGTTGTATACCTTCTTGCAATCAGTGTAATAGAAAACTGGCCCCTTCCACACAAAAAATGATGTTGTGCAGACCATACCATCTACTACTGACGATAATTATTTGCTGAGGAAAATCTTGCTCAATTGAGATATGTATTATGGATCTCTGTTCTGTTTAGCCAGTAGAGAAACACATATGTCCATTAGTTAATTGAATTTATGTGCTTAGAAGCCTGTGGTCAGATTTTGGCAAGGCACATAGCGCGAGGCTTGCTGTCAAGGGCTCCTTGGAGGGCTGTCAGTCTAATCCAGTAGCCAAGTCCAGACACAGACAAAGGGATTCTTTTCAAAGCTTTATTCTTCTTTTATAACTTAACAGCTCTACAGGTAGCAACTAGATCTGAGCAGCAGCATCCCTATGCCCTAAGTTAGAACAGTTGGTCCCCGTTTGAAGGGCAGTTACTGGCAGACCCCTGAATATAAGGACTAGGGAGAATCCCTCCCCTTTTCCCTTGGATCCTCTGGGCGCAACCGTTCTTTGAGCGCGAACCATTTGGCGCCGCTCTCTGCGTCTGCGCTGCGCATCCCCCCCAGTCTGCTATCTGTGCTGAGTCACTCCCTGGACTGCTTTCTAAACTAGGAATGTGGGTGGGAGGAATCTCCGTCAGCTGTTGGTTCTGGGAAAAAAGGAGCGCACTCCTCTCCCGAAGGAGCGACTGCTCTTCCTCAGCATCAGAACTACTCTGGGATTCTATGGGCTCAGTGTCCACCCTGACACTTGCATGAGTGTTACACATGTAGAAGAGAGGTTATGAGCATAGATTTTAGCCATTTTCCTGATCCTGTGTTATATAGCTTTTGAACAAGGTAACTAGAAAATTCAGTTTTTCTAGACTAGGGTAGCATTGTACATATGCCAAATTAGCTAGAATGTAGTCCAAACAAAGACACTACCATGGCCCAGCCCTCTCTTCTACATCTGCAACATTGGTGAAAGATCACTTTCCAATCTCTGTAACAATTCAATGGGGGTGTTCAGACAATTGGATAGGGAGAAAAAGCCATGGTGGCTTCTCCCACCCCCGACGCATGTTGTGCATGTGATGCCATTTACATAATTACCCCTGCTGCAGCGTGGGTTGGTGTGTCGTCCTAACACAGCATGCAATGCAGCGGGGGTGACTTTGTACCCACCCTACAACCTCTACTGCATGTCGTGGGTTGTAGGGTAGGTACGAAGACACCCCTGCCATGCGCTGGGTCAGATGACACGCCAACCTGTAAATAATGGTAACGTGCAGAGCGGGGGGAGAATTCACAATAACTTCTTCTCTTTACATGATCATCTGAATCCAGTCAATGTCTCCGGTAAAACCTGGATATGGATTTGGCATTCTATTTTTGGTTAGCCTTAACTTGTTTTAGAATAGCAGAAGTGGAAGTGCCAAGGCATTTTGATTTAATAATCTTGCCCTGCTCTAATGACACTCATTAGGATATTAATGTATCCAAATACTTTGTACGTTTAAGATAAACTGATTCTTTCTCTTTTGTTAACAGATTGTAGCTAAGGAAAGAGAGATATCGGAATGGAAAGAGAAATATGAGGAGAGTAGGAGAGAAGTCCTGGAAATGAGGTGTGTTTAATTCCGTCTGTACCAACACTTCCAAAATTAAATTGCTATTTCAACATAGCCATCTGTATCCAACATAGCATTTATATATTGCTGCTCTTCAGAATTGTTAATGTGGTTGTGTCTCCTTTTAACTTTTTGCATTGGACCTTTAGTAATGTTGAGACAGCCAGCAAAATTTCTAAAACACAGCTGAATCATATTGAGACCCTAAAAGGACAGAATTGGCTTTGCACTGATTTTTTTTTGCCGGGGATTGTTTGCAATCTTGGCTGTTGGAATTACCCAGAAATATGCTAGTAATCTTCACTTATACAAAATATGCCTAAGCTGGGGGTGAATTCAAAACAGTCCAAGGAAGGCTGCATCTACCATCTGGATAGGTATTGTCTTGAGAGTTGCACTGTTGTGATGGTCAGATCACTAACCGATTTGGGCAGAAGCAGGGAAACCTTTGGCAGGCAAGGTCTGCATTACCCCAGGATGTATGAGAATTTTGTTTTTGCTTGCAAAACATGCAAGCATTCTCTGTTCGAAGCCCCAAACGCAATTGCGTGTCCGCCAAAAATGTTCACAAATTGCCAGACATGTGCTCAAGTTTGATGTGAGCAACTTTCCCAGTTCGATTTTGTGCAGATCCGGGGAAATTTGCACAAATTTCACATTCGATCACTGCTCGATTTGTACAATTTTCCCATTCACACAGAGTGAGCAGCGATCACAAATGCAAACAGGATTTGGGCACAAGACGGGTGGTGAGATGACATTCAGAGAATCCCAGCGATCTCAAACATCATTCATTCACCTATCTCTAACATTAGCTTTGTTGAACCCTGTCAGGGTCTGCTTTCCAAGAGTCGTTGGGGCCAAAGCCCAAAGTGGGTAGAGTTAAGGATATCACTGTTTGTTCTATATACAACAACACCTCTGCAGGAGTAGAGTGGGGGTCGTTAGGCTGGGATACCGTCAAAGTCATAAAGATCCAGATAGATTCCAGAATGGTCTGAGGGATACTGCAAGAGATGGTCAAGGCAGATCCATTGAAACCCTTGTTGCACAGTGGGTTGGATGGTGGATGAAGGCATACCACTGAGCCCATTTGCAGCTCTATAAGGGTCAGCAGTAGTGGGATGACCATGTGCTCCTATGCACACCTAGTTGACCAAGAGAGGGTTGATGACTCTGCCAAAGCTGATCATCACCCAAGTGGGAGTAATTGGGGCCTGAATCTACCTCCTCTACTATTAAGTGGATAGAAAGAGATCTGGGAACTAAGCGCTTGATATAGTGGTGAAATTGAGGCTGAAAAATATTAGCTCATTCAATGTTAAAAACAGTCTGTGGCATTTGATTAAAGATTAAAGCGTTACGGATGGTTTCTATGTGAAATAACTTTGGGACTTTGTGAAAGCCAAATGAGTCATTCCTGCCAACTCAAAATTGCTTTTCTAGCCCCTTTTGCAAACTTTAAAAACTGACTCAGTAATGATCAATGGAGCCAAAAGGTAGCTGTACTTTTAGTTAATGCAGAATTGTGCTGCTGATGCCAGAGCTCTTGCCTGGTTTGGAACAAAAGCCATCAACAAACAAGTTCAATTGAAGTTGCCTCAGTTGTTATTGCTATGACATCGGTCCAGGTTCGCCTCTCACGGCCTGATCAGAGGTTGTTCACAGAAAGCAGAAGCCACTCACTGGCAGCACATGTCCCCACGAATAGTGGGTTAAATGACTTAAACCCATGATTTGCTGCCATGTTGTGTGAACTCGGTCCCATAATGTCAGTGCCATTGCTGAAGAGACCCTACCCCATATAAACATCTAGCATACCTCAGACAGAAAGGTACATTGAGCAGGGCCTCCAAGGCAGATCTTAACATGTGGATAGTTTCATAAGGAAGATGGCCATCCTTCAAGTGGATGCCTTGCAATGGAGCTTGCACCAAATCTCTCATGGATTGTGCCCTGTAGCTTTTTCATTCTTTTATAGGATGCCTTTTATAGGATTTTTCATTTAAGCTCACATCACCTTCCACTGAAAGGTCTTTATCACCTTTTGTTAATCTAGAAAAGTTAATATGGAAAAGTTGGGGTTACTTTATTTTATTATAAGAAACTGTCTTATTTGGCTTTATCATCAGACTCTGAAACTATCTTCAGGGAAAAATTATGTATGTATGTATGTATGCAAGGTACTACTTGCATGCTACTTTGGATATTCACTTTGCAAATTGTGACTCATCACTCAAATGCTATGGATCAAGGCTAGTCACATTTCATTAACCTGGTTTCACTCTGGAAAGACATAGTTCAGCTGCTTAAATCACTTTTAATCTGCTTATTCTAGCAAGCCTCTTTTTGAGAACAGATTCAAAATGGGACGTGAGTGTGTGTTTTTAAAGTGAGGGCAAAGTTTTCACACTGTCATTTTGCTTGACACGTTTATAACTATTTCATAAAACTGGACCATGCATTGATTTGTCATTGTATCAAAGATTATTTTTGTATTTCTCCAAATAAGAATGCAATAGCTAGTCATTTTTAATATACAGGATTGGGCATATGAAGTGGCAAATCATTATTATTCTCCCCACTCCCCCCTGCTTTCTGACCAAGTCAACTCAGTTTTCCAATTGTAAGAATTCACCAGTTCTGCATATGGTGGAATAGCAAAAGGACACAATCTGCCTTCGACTGAAGTCATTGACAAAACCTTCACTGATTTTTAATAGACTTGGATCAGTCTCAGAAAGCATCTTAAAATTATGAAGTCTTTGATGCATCATCATTGCAGACCTTTAACTGTACTTTGTTCAGAAGTCTTGTAGTGTTAAGACATGTGGAGTTCCAAGGGGCTGGTAGGCATGCCTTCTCCCCATGGTGATGATGCTTACAAAAATAATTTCAACAAAAAATTAATTTGTAAAATGCTTCCAGATTTGGATAAGTACAAGTAATCCCATATTGTAGGCCTGATAGACCTGTAGCCAATGGACGCTTGATTTAAAACTCTTATTGTATGGAAGTGGGAGATCTGTTTAGCACAAGGCAGGCCGCAATACCTGGGTGACAGATTGCATGTTCTAGAGGAGGGGCATGAGTTTAACAACCCCCCAGATACTACAGGTGGGCTGTGTTATGTATGAATTAAGCTTTATTTGAATATTGCCATGTTGAAACTCAACTGTATTTGTCTCATTAAATTTTTTGAAGCTATTTAGTAAGTCTTTGACGGAAGAGATGCCACTGTAAAAATTAACTGGTAGATACATGTTCATTGTCTTTTCTTCTGTTCCCTTTTATAGGAAAATTGTTTCGGAGTATGAGAAGACAATTGCTCAGATGATAGGTAGGTGCTGTTGTCATGAAATACAGATTTTTCTGTTTGCAGTCTGATAAGAGAAGTATAGAAACATATTTACAGTTGGGTTCCACTTCTGATCTTAACTGCACTTGTCTTCAGCTTTCACTTCAAAAACCAGTAAGAATTGTGATGGTATCTTAGGGGGACAGATGCTACTGATCAGTCCTGGAAAACTGATGAAACTAAGATGTGAAGCATTCAGAAAAATGTGTCTTTGATTTTGTACAGACAACCAAGGAGTCATTGTTACATTTTTAGATGGTTCTTTTATCTTCTAACATAACTCTTATCAGAATAACACAGTTCTCGGCATAATTACTAATGCCAGTGGGTGATTTTATTACTTCTCCATGGACAATCTATGAAAGTACTCTAACAATAATTTATTAGTACAACTCCCAGCTCACAAATTATTAGGTACTGGAGTGTTAGCAACTGGCAATCTGATCCTGAGCACTTTGACCACAATCCAGGGCACAATACAAGTAGCTGTGTGTGCACAATACAGCATTTGACTCCTTTGCATAATGGCACTGCTTCAGTCTTCGGAATTTCAAAAGTAGTTTGTTATGCAATGCACAAAGCTGCTTTTAACAGAGAGGTCAGAAGCCCTACTGCACACATGCAACGCCTTGTGCATGCCTAAAGGGACTGTTACCATTCACTTGAAAGCTGGTTTAATTGATTACAGTAGAATTTATTTCCAAAGAAATGTGCACAGTTACCACAGCTGAGCTGTGTAGTATGTGAGTTGAATCAGCATAGGATTGCAGTCAATCATATTATGAGATTGCAAATAAAAAGCAATGGAGAGACAAGAGGACAACTGAGTAGGTAATTTCACCCTGCAAAAAATATCCTGAACAATTTTTCCAATTTGTCTTCAGTCACCCGTGAAAGGGCCCTTTCTAACTGACTGCAAGTCAGTATTTTCAGGTCTAAATGATTGTAAGTCGGTATTGTGTCTTCAGATACCTATATAAATATTTTGCAAATAAAATCTTAAATCTGGAAATATTGCAGAATGGTTAGATGTTGTAGGTATTTCTAAACTAATCACATTAGTATGCTAAGCTTCTTTGGGGGACTCTGTTCCAAACTAGCTTGGCCGTTAGTTATCAGCTTATTGTAAGATATCAAAACTTTGTGGATCAGTACTGGCCTGATGGAATAAACCTGTCTACCACCACTTTGAAATGCACTAGAGTGCTTTATAGCATTGAAGGCCTGCTTCTAGTAGGACCTTAACTAATTTTATTAATCAGGCATATACCCTATGAACACTTGTGATCTATAAATTAGTTCATCATTAAAGAGCTATTGGGATAGGATTATCAACATCTTGAAATGTATTATTTAAGTGTAAAAAAAAAAAAAAGCTTCTCATCTGCCTCATTTGAAATTCAAGGACTGGTTGACCAAGGCCTTGTAAAGAAGCATGACTTTGAAGGGTTCAAAGTATTTATCATGATGTTAGAAGCTGTGTAACTTTGGCTCTTTTATATGTACCCCAATTATAAGATACAAGTAACTTTGCGAATGCAAAATTATTTGCAAAGCCCTCTGGTGAATCCAGTGTTAATCTGGATTTTGTAGACTCATGGGATCCTACTAACAGTGCAATTCAGTGTGTGTGTGTGTGTGCGCGCGTCCGCGCGTGTTTGATGTTACATATGTGTGTGTGTCTTGATGCTTTTACCTGGCTTGTTTCTTTTATTTGTATTTATTTCTCCTTGGTCAAAGTCATTCAGCACCAGCTAGTTTCCGATATGTACGACACACGTGTTCTGGTTCTGATGACAAGGGTGATGCACAGGAAAGGGAACTGCTTAAAAATTGCCCAGAGTAGATTAAGTTTCCCCAAATTAAGGTGTACAAAAAATGTGCCTTCACCATTTCTGCTTAACTTTTATTACTTTATATATTCCCCAGTTTCCTCCCTTCACATAAATGAGCCTCCAGATGCAAAGCAACAGTTTGATGCAGTGTAGTGTTCATTTTATCTGTTTGTTACACTTGTACCCCACTCTTCCTCCAAAGAACTCAGAGCGCCTGAGGTATGATTCTCAGGTGGTCTCCTAAAAAGGCACTGCTCGTGGCCAAGCCCACTTAACTTTAGCAGAGGAATTTGATCATATGGTTTCAGACCATTCTTTGGGCATTGTGTCATCTTTGATGCTGACTGTTGGAATTATGGCAGTGGTAACAATTCACTGCAGATGTGACTTTAGGATAAGGAGTTTACTATCTCCCCATCTTATTTAAGTCTTTTCTAACTCAAGAGCTTTGAATCTTGATTTTTGTTGCGATTAGCTTTGGGAGAATCTATACAATTTCTCCACCAGGACAACTGAATCTATACTCAGCCCGTCCCCTCTCGAGCCCTCTCACATAGGAGCTTCCATATGAAGGATTTGCATGTGTGACAGAGGGAAGAGATATGCGCCTGCAGTGTGAAAAGGACTGGCCAATTCTATACATGGCTGAACTGGGACATAATCTGCATGGAAAGGTCCCTGAGAGTCTGCATAGTCATTTGCCCTAGATGTATGTATAGGAGAAAACAAATCTCTATAAAAATTGATGCCAGTGTCACTTCTACTAGTGTACAGACTGTATCCTCTGTCTGTATGAGTTACCTGAGTAGGACCAGTGCAGGATGAGGAAAGGCATCTATCTATCTATCTATCTATCTATCTATCTATCTATCTATCTCATGGAGGACAGAGATGCATTGGCACATATTCAGTGTTGCTTTGATCTTCAGAAAGTGGCTTGCAGGGTCTGGGTTGCCAGTCCTACAGTGGCTTCAGGACTCATGCCCAGGATTCCGAATTGTGCTTTATTTGGTTCTTCCTTTAAAAGTTCAGTTAGGATGGCATAAATGTTTCTGTGGCAGGATGCCTACATGTCAACTGCAGGATTTTACATTCCAATTATTGGGTGTGTGGTGGTGTTGGGGGAAGAAATGTTATATATGTTTGTGGTTTCTGTGTAATCCTCACACACGTAACTCTCTCTGTTACCTGGTTTAGATATGCAGCAGGATCATTTGGTGTGTGTATGGGTATTGACTGTGTGCCACACAAATGATAGAATTACAAGTATTGGTATCCTGCAGGAAAAAGAAAAGAAAAGCAGCTTAGTCTCTCAGAATGGTTTCCCACTTATAGCTTGGAGAGACCCTTCTGAACTCTTCATGAGTCTGTGAAATAATGTGTTTTACTAATCCCTTTTGATAGAATAATAATGAACTGGGAGAAATAGTCATGCGAAGGCTTTAAAGAAGCATCTTAACCAGTGCAAAATTCAGTACTGCAACTCTTGCCACTAGCTGCAATGTCAGTGCGGAAATGTTTGCTATCTTGTAAAGATTTGCATAGATGCTGGGAGCGAACACTCAGTCTGACTGTGTTTTTGTGTAGCTCTTGGTATCCTTTGGCATGTACCTTTCAGATGTTGTCTGTCTACATGGAATTTCCTTTGTTAAATCCCTTCACCTTTCCTCATCCTCTGCCTCTACTGCATGTTTGTGTGCATTACAAAATTAAATTGTGTTCCTGCAGCTTTATGTTTGCCATATTGTAGCTTAGGGTGCCATTCATTGACAGAAACATATTAAACAAGTATAGGAAGATAGTAAATATTGCAAAGTAAAATACAAGACCTATTCTGAAAGCAAACACTCGGTCCACAGATTATGTGAGCTGTCTTTGAATGGCTCCCAGGACCCTTGTACTGACCATTTTGTCAGCGTAAATTGTCAGCATTCCCATTTTTCATACTTCCCACTGCCTCCTTGTTGAGCCATTCATTCATATGTTAGCTTATCCTTACATTTGACAGCCAAAACCAAATCCATCCATTCAAGATTATTATGCTGTTGAACTCCCCCATCATGCAGTTAAAGGAATATTGTGCTGTCTGCTTTACAGATTGTTGCATTTACATTTTTTCTGCTTTCTTGATAAAGTCCCTGATTTTTCTATTTTGCTTCCATTTTTGTTGCTTCTTGTTCTTTGCTTGCAAATCCAAAACAAAGGCAAGCCTGGTAAGTAATGCTTTTGCCAACTCTGGCACCTGCATATTGCAATTTTTCTTTTGCTTTTATTCTGTGTATTTGCTGTACCCTCACAGGAATACAAGACGGTGATAACCAATACATTTTGAAAGGATTGGCAGATTTCTGATAGTAACATTCATTGTCCCTTTTTACCTCAAGAATAGGGTGTAGCAACAATATTATTTCATTACCAGCTGACTGAATTTCAGTGGTTTCCACAGTATTTGTAGTGCCAATAGTGAATCAAAAAATATAGACAAATTTTTTCCTTCACTCAGGGACAATTTCACACGATCTTCTTAGCCACCTTACACACTCATTTTAAGAGGATGAAACCCATGTAATACTCTACTTCAGGTCCTATGAGCCAATTGTCATATCCCACAGTGAGATGCACAAGGTTCAGTTGTGGGGACAACTAATTTATTTCACTGTAGGGAAGATGTAGAGATTCTGGATGTCCCTCCAGATGTGTGAAAAAAGTTGCACAAGTCACCATGCATGCATCCATTTTTATCACTTTGGCATGATGTCCAAAGCTGCTTATCGTGATGGCTTGGGGAATTTTGTTGTTGTTGTTTTTGCACCAGAAACAACAACACAAGATCAAATATTTGGAGTTGATTATGAAAAATGAGAAAAATAACTGAAGACTGCAATACATTTGGGGGTTTTGAGGGGCAATTATGAACAAATAGTAATGGAGATATATGTTGAGAGGGCAGAAACCACTGAATAAAACAAATGGTTTTCAGGAGTTGATTTTTAAACCCGCTTTACAATTTCATTGATAGGAAAAGTCCAGTGTACGGTTAAAGAAGGGGAAACAGCATCAAAACTCTGGCAGATTTTTAATACTAACAAAAGATCTAATGCTTTTGTTAGTACAAAAGAAAGATTAGAGACCAAGATGTATAAATCCTGATGCATACATCCTCCTGTTCAGAAAACAAAAACAAAATACAGACTGGAATCCAAAATGTGGCTTGCTGGCGCTCCATTTGCACATGGGGGCTTGGCAACTCTTCACAAAGGTGGAGGGCTCTTTGGAGTGACATCCCATGAGGCACAAGGGATACTGCTAGAAGGAAACGTACAAGACTTTAGGATGGACATCATATTTACTGGCAGCTTATAAACAGATGAGCACATTTACAGAATGACTTTTGTTTGTAGGACAGTTGCTCAGTAACTCCCTGCTGACTGCAGCCACTTGGCCTAGAAGTGGAGCTTTTCTAGTTTTCCTTGTTGTTTGTCCCTCATATCCCCCTCAGGCCCCATTTTAGTATAGCTGTTCTTGAGAATCCTTGAGAGCTTGGAATAGATCATCCCGGATATCTCCACCAGTAATCTGCTGCTGGCACATTTACCAAAGACCTCCCCACAAAGATTTAGGAGAAGAAATCTCTCTCTCTTTCTTTCTCTCCTTATTTTATTTGATAGTGTAAATATAAAATCCATGTTTGATTATGTGGATTTGTTAATGGTTTGTATTGCTGTTAGCTGCCCTGTGACTTTTTAAAAGCACATGATGGGATATAAATTGAAAAGCAATCATTTAAGTAAATAACATGCTCAGTATAACATCTAAGCTTAGGTCAATATCATTACTGAAAAGTTTCTAGTATATGACATTATTAGGCGTGATTCCATGCCAATTATTCAATGACTTCCAAACCTCATGTGGAAAATTAAGTTACAATTAATCAACCTCTACAGATATAAAAATCCAGGTAACATGCTCTGCATCTCACACCTGTCTCTAGCAGTTATTGTGTAAAATGAAATTAATGGATGGTGGCATCTCGAAGCCTGCTGTTTACTAGTCCTTGCACAAGTAAATATTATTATTTTGTTGTATGCAGTATAAACTGGTACTTAATTTTTGCCCATTGTGTTGGGCTGTGTAGAAATAGACAGCTGGAAAAGTGCTTTTGCAAGCGTGTTCTGTAGCTATAGTTCAAAATATGCAATAGAGGTTAGGCTTTTTATCCTCCTCTATCAAGGACTGCTCTCCTGATCAAATAAATGCTTTAATATAAAGAGTGAGTTTAAAGTAATAGAAAAAAAAATACATGGTTTTAAATTATATATGAGGAAAATGCTTCTGAATCTGCATTCTTGTTGTCTGTCACACTTGAGAGCAAGTCCTGTTGAACTCAGTGGGGCTTGCTTTAAGGTAAACCTGCCCAGGATCAGGTTGTAAAAAATTCCACATTTAACATTGTCACACAGAATTTGGATCTTCAGCCTTAGTTTCTTAGAGTGGAATCAGACATTAGAGCGAACATTGAAAAGAGGATGAATGAGTTACTTCCTCATGCTTTCTTCTTCTTTTTTTAGTTTTCACGTAATGTCTGAAGTGATGACTTCAGAATTTCTACCACAGGGAAATGTGCATATTCTAACTGTGTATCTAGACAACACATTTCGTTAGAGGACATGTGCAAGTTGAAGCTTGGGACATTACGTTGGGAGCCTGGCACTCGTATGTAATGTCTGATAGAAAACTCCAGAGGGGAACAGGCACATGTTTTGGATGCAGAGACAGATTGGGTATGTCCTCCACAAGTAGTAAAAAAGCACCACCAGCAAGCCGCATGTCACTTTGTTTTATTAGTCTTAAGAAATAATTAGAAAATAGCTGACTTTCACTTTCAGTATCTTTATTGACTTTAAATTGTGCTTAGAGCGGCATTAATAAGAACATAATTCTTTGATTCAACATATAATTTCACCTGCTTCATGTTATGTGTTAATGGTGTACTAACAGTTTTACATGTGCACATGACAGTGTAATGAATGTACACAATGATCCTGTTTGCCAGTAGATGTGTTTATATAGAGAAACCCATCAGAGAACTGTGGTTTGCTACAGCTTCCAGACAAGCATACACTTGTAGGGGAAAACACATCTTTGTAATGTGTCAAGTTGCCTTAATTATTTATTTATTGCCGGTATTGCAGTTGTATCCTGAAAGGTGGCATATATATAATTTGTTCCAAGGCAGCTTACAAGTGACATCACAATAATAACATCACAATAACAAATAAAAACCCATCAGGATGCTTCCCACGGGGAAGATAGCAGTAGATGGCCCTGTGGGCAGGGGAGGGGAAAGTCCACCCGAAACCAGAGCAGATGTTTGTTGTTATCTCATCTGTCTCCCTCTCTTTCCTGGATCCTCCCACACAACTGTTGATGGTAGATGGCCCCCGGGGGGGGGGGGGTCCAGCTGGAGCAGGCCCTGAAGTAGGCCACTTAACACATCACCAAAAAAGAGGACACCAATTTGCGTAACATTTGCATATGCTAATTCATAAGTATAGCTGCACATTTAGAAATAATTATAATTTAAACAGAAATGCAATACAGATAGAAATACAATGCATCCCAGCATAGCGGTGAGCATACTGCTATCCAGGTGCTAACTATTGATGGGCAACTCCAAGAGCGCTGCTCTCATTCCTGCTGGTTCTTTATCTTTAAGCTGCGCTTGTACTGGGCAGGTCTTCAAAGAGAGGACACCTTCAAATAGAGGACAGAAGGACACCTGGTCACCCTAACCTGAAGTCTTCTTTGCCTGCCTGCTTTCCCCTCTCTCCTGCAGTCCTTCCCTCAGAGCTTTTGATGGTAGATGGCCCTGTTTGGGGCAATGGGGAAGGAGACCTTTTACAACAGAATGATTACGGTGTTTGGAGCATTTCAGTTTAGGAAAAGGCAAGTAATGCAGGACGTTATAGAGGTGTATATAATTATGTATGGTGTGGAGAACGTGAATAGGGAGAACTTTTTCTCCCTCTCTCATAATACTAGAATTCAGGGCCATCCAGTGAAGCTGAATGGTGGGAGATTTGGGACAGATAAAAGGAAGGACTTCTTCACACAGTGCGTAGTTAAACTTGGGGATTTGCTGCAACAAGACATAGTGATAGCTTTAAAAGGGTGATAGTTTTAGACAACTCCATGGAGGATAAGGCTATCAATAACAACTAGTCATGATGGCTATATACTGCATCCAGTCTTAAAGACAGTACACTTCTGAACACCAGTAATTGGAAACAGCAATGGGAGAGGACTTTTGCCCTTATCCCCTGTTTGTGGCCTCCCATAGGCATCTGGTTGGCCACTGTGGGAAACACATACGCTGTGGGAAATGCATGCTGGACTAGATAGACCTTTAGTCTGATCCAGCAGAGCTTTTATGATGTTCTTCTGATAGTTGTGTATAGACTTTTCTACTCTGTTTGTAGTTTGAGGTGCTTTTGATTTGAGGAGCCACTTTTTAAAATGGAATATTTCCTGCATTTACCACTTCCATGAACTTAGGTGACTCTACATTCACCTGCTGTAGTGCCAAGTTTTCTGACTCATGCTGACTTAAGGTGAGCTCATTTTTCATCAATAGGAATCTTAATTTTGCCAAATTAATAACTGCATTGCATTAATTAATCAGGTGTCTGGCAATGGCTGAAGCACTGGCAGAAAGGAGGGTGATTCCCATGCATAAGCTTTTCATTTGCGTTTAGTATAGAGATGTGCTAAATTTGTTTTCTTCATCATAAAAACAAAATGAATAAATAGAACTCTGGCTAAACAAAATTAACTACGCAGGGTTATGTCCCCTCTATCATGCTTTTGCAGGATCTCTCATCTTAATGTTCAGTATCCTAAATAAGGCACACTACAAGACACTTATTAAAAATGTTCAGTGTTCTTACCAGAGCCCCTTCTATAATTGTCTCCCACAGAGGATGAGCAGAGAGAAAAATCCATGTCCCATCACACAGTCCAGCAGCTGATTATAGAAAAAGAGCAAGCATTAGCAGACCTGAACTCTGTGGAAAAATCACTAGCAGATCTCTTCAGAAGATATGAAAAAATGAAAGAAGTTCTTGAAGGATTTAGGAAGGTAAGTCACTGTGAAGAAACACTTATTTCCTTGTGCCTTACTGAAGAGTGCCACATGCACTAAGGTGTGCATATGGAACTCTTGCACCCAGAGCTTCTATATTCATTTCAATAGAGGGCCTGATTGACACAATCACATTGTTGTGTGCAGATCAGATTCCTCCATTTAAAGGCTGGAGACACACTTGAGGGTGCCGGAGTTTCTGGAGTTCATCAGTGCTCAGGCTCCCTTTTTCACCAAAATGTTGTCTTTATTTATGAAACACTTGGAGGTATAACACATATGCTCATTTGTCAGGACTGAAGCCTGCAGTAGTGTTTGACCTGGTAACTTGAGGGATGTCAGGGTGGAGTAACCTTATGTGCTATCACCCAGCTCTAGTCAAAGTAGTTAACTATAGTAAGACCAGTCAAGACAACCTCCTTAAACCAATAGACCAGAGTGGGTTAGGACTCTCAAAGTGCCAAATGTGGCCACAGGCCCGAAAAGGTTGCCTGCCCCAGGATTAGGTAATATTCCCTGACCACTATAAAAGATGCTGGGTTAGGTTTGCTTGCTAGGTGAGCAACCAACACACTCCATCCCCAACTGGATTTGGTTCTGAAACCATTTTGGGCTATTCTTTCTGAAACAAAAGACGTTTCCCTGAAAAAGATCTTCTGTACCACTCAAAACAACTCTCTTAACTAGGATTTTTATCCATTCAGTGTGTTTTCAAAGCAATCCTAGAAGAACACATGGATGTGCATGCTGAAGTTCTGAAGTATTTTCTGCAGAATGTAGCTTTTGGAAAGAAAAAGAAAGAAAGAGAGAGAGAGAGAGAGAGAGAGAAAGCCAGCCAGCCAGCCAGCCTAGACTGCACTGCAACTTGAAGAATACCTTTAAAGAAAGAATACCTAGCCTGCACTGCACTTAAATGAGTTGTGTTAACCATACGTTGAACTCTAGTTGAACTATCTGTTTTCTGTGCTTTTGGGACAGTGATATGTCATTTGAAACAGACTGAATTTGAACAGGAAATACAAAAATGCTGTAAACTCATTCATGGCTCTTCTATTAAATCTCCTTATTCTTTCCATTAAGAATGAAGAAGTATTAAAGAAATGTGCACAAGAATATTTATCTCGAGTAAAGAAAGAAGAGCAAAGATACCAAGCCCTCAAAATTCATGCAGAGGAAAAACTGGACAGGTATTTTACCAGTGCCTGGGAGAGATCCTGACATTTCAGCTGAAGGCTTTAGTCTTAATTCTTTGTGGAACTCAAATTCTTTAGTCTTTGCTGCTATCAGAGGTTCCTCAAGGTTGCTGAGAAAAGCAGGTTGCATGACCTGCATAAACTTTGCCCATTAAGCTAATTTGCACATATTTGTCTAATTTGCATGATTTATTTTGCTAGTCATGAGCAGAGAGCTGCATAGACCACTGAATCTCTGGGAATCCAGCTCAGCCCTCCTTGATGCTGCTCTCCATCTAAGGGGTCACCAGCATTGCCTACATCAGTGGTGGGGAAACTGTGGCCCTTCAGATGTTGTTGGACTGCAACTCCCATCAGCCCTAGCCAGCATAGCCAATGATGAGGGATGCTGGGAGTTGCAGTGCAACAATATCAGGAGGGCCATATGTTCCCCTACCCCTGACTTACATGCTTGAAAGGAGTATTTTCACAGCCTCGAAACCTGCTTTTAAAAAATTAATTCTGATGATTCTGTGAAGGTCTAGTTCCACATCTAATACCAAATTCTGTACTCGCATGGTATGACTGTGGAAACATGATATACCCACAGCCCCACTTTACAATGCTTGTATCATGAGTCACAATAATGCAAGCATATATTTTTCACAGTTACAAATGCTGTGGGTGAAACGTTATCTTCTCCTAGCACCTTGAAGCTCTCAAGTCCAACTTTTCCAAGGGCATGTTTCAAGCAGGCAAATTGCTCGGCTAGCACTCCTCGACATTTTTTAATGTTTTCAGTAGGCACCAAAAGCAAGACAAACTCTCCTTGGCATTCACTCTAGCGACCTCTGTTTCCACAGAGCCAATGCTGAAATTGCACAAGTCCGTGGCAAAGCTCAGCAAGAACAAGCAGCTTACCAAGCCAGTCTCCGTAAAGAGCAGCTGAAAGTGGATGCATTGGAAAGAACACTGGAACAAAAGGTAACCCACTGTAAATTGATTTATAAATCTGCTTGTAGAAGGAAGGGACCATTGTGTTTGGTGTCTGTGAATCCTAAGTTAGATGTGGCAGCTACTTGCCTAAACAAATCCAGAACAGAATTCTGATTCATTCCTTAACTATCCATTCAGACTCCTTCTGAAGTAAATTGAAGTCACATCTCATGATGCAACAGTCAAGAGCACTCTAGCATAAGTACTATAAGTGCTGCAGGGTTTGATCATTGTAAATTTTGGAATGATGTAGCCAACAGTCAGTTCTGGATGAGATTTACAGTTCATTGGATCACACCATGTAGAGTTTATCACACTTTTCTGTGAACTGTCATATGTACCATGTATGCCTGCAACACATAATGCGACAGGACTCCCTGGAACACCAAGTTGGTGAATCTGGAAGAGTTACCATCTCCTGGTTTCATATGAAATGTGGTGTGTGTGTGTGTGTGTGTGTGTGTGTGTTATGAATATTGTGTGAAGGTTGACGGTCATAGCTTCCCTGTGGTGGCTGCTCCACACAGTGGCCATGACAGTTGCACTGCATAGACAGGGTTGCATCCAGACTTAGCCATACTTAGACCCATTCAAATGAACATTAAGTCCCACTAATTTCAAGTCCTATGACTAAGTCGGGATCCAGCCCATAGGATATAACTTTATTTATCAAAATAGCTACTCTACGTAGATCTCATTTTCTAGAGACGGAGCTGAGCAAAATTAATAATTGGCTAGAAACATGTGGAGTTCTTCCTTTGTATAAAAACTGATAAAGCTACAGGCTATGTTCTCAGCTTCACAGATAGAGCCAAAGCTGCCCCACTTGTCATTGCCTCCTCTGAACTGGCTTGGATCTTTAAGAAAAGATTAAAGTGTACAGTGGTATCAAAAATGATGGAAGATGCTGAGTGTACTCACACCAATCAGATCCACATAAAGTCTCTTGGAGGACTGAAGAGTCACACTGATACCACTGATAGCTGTGACTGCTTCAGTATTGGCAATACGGTTGGGTCCCAACACCATTACAAGCAGATGGATGGTACCCTGCTTTCAGTGCTGGAACTATGTCCCCAATACTATCAACTGGTCTATTGGTGCAGTAGCTCAAGCTTTTTTGACTTCTTGTTGTGTTATAACCTAAAAGAGATGCGGTAAAATGATACTCACTCAAAATGTAAGCACAGGTTTGCACTAACAAATGTTTACCCTCTTTGCTGTGTATTCTCTTTTAGAATAAAGAAATAGAAGAGTTGACAAAGATTTGTGATGAACTGATTGCCAAAATGGGGAAAAGCTAACTTTTACCCAAAATCCTGGATTTCAACCTTGAGTGCAATATGACCACTGGCACACTGATGTCCACACTTTGATGTGAACAGGATCTGTTTTCACTTTTTTGTATGCACTACTGTATTTTTCTTTCTTGATAATGTTGATTTGATTGTATGCAGTACTAAGAAGACTATCAAAATTCCTTGCTATTGTTCGCAATTTTTTTCCTAGTATAATTCATAGCAAGTTGATCTCAAAAGTTCCTGTATCAGGGAGATTTGTCAAGTTCTTTAATAAATTACAATTACTCATCCTAGCCTTCCCTTTGTACATGAGTTCCCATGTTGGATGTCTTTTTTTGGATTTAATATAAATGTGTATTACTTGCATGGGGACTCTTGCCTTAAGGAGTGTACATTTGATCTGCATTTGCTGATTTGTAAAATAAAATGAAAACTTGAAAAATTAATGTATTTGCGCCTTCAATTCTTTATTGTAAATAAATGATCCCTTCCAACTTGGAAATAACTACTGCTTCATTTTACTACTTTGGTGAATGCTTTTCATTAAATTGTAGATCCGTGTTGGAGTGCTGCCACCTGCTTAAGGCTGGGTATGTGTCATCAAAACTCTTCATAACTTCAAGAGATGAATTTTATTCCAAAAAGAAGCAGCTCCAGTCTCTGGCCACTAAGTAGTATCACTAGCCCTGCATCTTCTGTGCTTTGCCAATTAGCCATTGTTATAATGACTACTAAAGTTTGTCTTGTCTTACTAGTTATTTGCCTTCTAGAATTCTGTAGGGGCATTTTCACAAGCAACTTCAAAATTGTGACGGTTATAATTTAGATCACCACTGTTCCACCTCACTCCCCTATTTTCACAAGTGAGGCTACTATTACTGTAAGGTCACCGTACTCCCTTCCAGCTCCTGTGGGGTAATTACTATGGTGGTGAGCTTCGTAGATGAGTGGGCTTTGGAATCTGAGTATTCCATGTTCAAGTCCAAAACTGTTGCCACTACACACAAGGGCTCTGTTTCTCAAAGTACCGCTAGAGTGTAGCTAGATTACTCTTAATTTTGATGATCAGGAGATATTGTTCCAGTACTCCTGATCCATACAATTCTGATGTGGGATGTTTCAATCTCTACTGCTTCATACAGCTACTAGGAAGAGTAGGCAACTTGTGGTCCTTCATATGATGTTGGACTGCAACTCCCATCAGCCCTAACCAACATAACCAATGATGGGGGATGATGGAATTTGCAGTCCAACAACATCTATCCATCCCTGGCTTATATGGACCATTATGAATAGTACTGTCCCAGTCTGAATGGACAGGTGATCTGGTTGCTTCCCTTGCTCCCTTCTCTACACTACAGCACCCAAAAGAATACATGAAAGGCTACCATGTGAAATAGTCTTCCTCTTTAATAGCTGTTTTTTGTTGTTGTGTAGTACTTCAAACTTGGATATTTTAAACACTTTTAAAGATTCTGTTTTTAATGTATTTGTTTTAACCAAGTTTTTATTTTTAAACTTTGTTTCATATTATTGTTAGCTGCCTTGAATGCCATTTTCTTAGTGGAATGATGGGGCATAAATGGGATGAATGAATGAATAATGCCTAGGCTGCCCACTCCTAGTAATTGTGGAGTGCAGAGAGGGGGAAGCTGAAGAAATTCTTCATGAGACAAAGAAGTAAAAGGTGAGGTAGACGTCGAACCCTTCAGCTTATTTCAAAGAAGGCAATAAAGTACATGATGAACTTTAAAATCTGGGGTAGTCCTATTCATCACAGTGGAGCTACTTTTTTTTTTTTAACGAGGTTTAAAAAAATTAACAACAAAGTATCCAACTGAATGCATGTGGGGAGATCCTGCTGAAATGAGGCTTGAGCACTTGGCACTTTGTAGGATTAAGGCCCATGTGCTTAATCTGAAATACTTTAAGTCTGTCTATACTCCCATAAGATACTCCTTGATGTCAAATAGTTTCCATTAAGTGATGTATCTGTTTTTTGAGACAAAAATATTTAGATGAGTATTAAAAGTATTTCTTGAGAGTTCTGTAGCAATGGAGAAGTATATCTGGCTCGAAGGATAGTCAGAAAAGCTAGATAAGTAGCATTTTACACACTTCCTTATCCTCTACATCATCCTCTATAGAGGATTAGCTATGCTGAATAAGCATTAGAGCCTTAATGACAAACAGTTGCTTTGTCTAATGATACATTTCTTGGCTCTCCATGATGCAGCCGTTCGCCAGCTTGGTTCTTCTCAGCTTTCTTTTCACCATCCAAAGTAAGTTTGCTCCATTTTTTGTCTCTGTTTTAGCATACTTTGCATATTTAGCATTTGATCTTTTCAGGTTTGCATTATTCCATTCGTTTCATGAACTACAAAAATTGTTTGATGGGGAGTCACCAATATTAATTTTAGCATCGTTTATTTGCAGCAGTGGTCTGTTCTTTAATGTCCATTCCACTCAGGCCTTCTGATACATCTTTGGCATTCATATAGTTTTAGCTGGGTTTCTTAAATTATGTTTTAAGTGCATATTAAAATTAATTTTTTAGAGCAATGTTCCTGTTGCTTAACTGCAGCCAAAAACACCAACAGCCACCCCACACCCTCTGAGTGAAGCTTGAAACCCACACACTTCGCATTTTTGCCTCCATAGATGGTGAATATTTTTTTCATTCCCCAAATTCAGATCCACAAACACGGGAGAAGGAAAGGCTTAGCATCCTGCTGAAATTCATAAATTTACAGGATTAGAAATGAGTGTTTTTTTCTTTCTTTTTGGCTGACAACATTCTAATGAAGAAAAGAAAAACGACATGTTACCATTTCAAGGTTTCCTGCAATATCTCTTTTATTGGGAGGCAAAATGGAAATATGTCAAGATCGTTACTAGTGCTCTTACACGCAGAATAAATATAAACAAACCTACTATGTTAATGCACTGGATCTGCTTTCCCACATAGGTATTCTTTCACATGACCAAAACCCAATAAATTACTCTTCACTGGATTTTCCATGATCCTTTGACAAAGTCTCCATGCAATGTAATTAAAACTGCCCTCCTCTTAAGGATGAGATCATTGATGATTTTTAGTCATTCTTTGCAAATAAGATCTTCAACTATTTTTAAATGATGACAGGTGAAGCACTGCAATGCTATACGTGTGTAGGTACAAACGATGAAGAATGTAACAGACAAGGATCGGAGCAATGTCCTGGACACTCTGATGCCTGCGCAATCATAAGAGGACAGTCAAGTAAGTGGTTATATAATGGTGGTAAGTCCAATGTATCAAGTTGGTTAATTTCAAGCAGCAGAAGCCTCTGAGAATTTTGTTACCAAGACAGTGATGACAAAACTAATTTAAGGCACAATCCTATGCATGTTTAGACAGAGAAAAGTCCTACAACTGCAAAATGCCCTATGCTGGCTAGGGTATGCTAGGAGCTGTAGGGCTTTTTTTCTGTCTAAACATGCATAGGATTGCACCCTTAGGTCATAACGTATAGACAGAGGAAATAAGTCCACATTTTATTTTTAGCATTGATAATAGATTATATTTCCATTCCCTTTAGCACAGGTGCTCATACATAGTCACTTTGCTTTTGCTTGTCCACAAAAACAAAAGAATTTCACCTCCAATTTCTGGGGCAAATTTAATCCAGGTGCCTTAAAATTCTGGGCATGTTGTATCACTTCTGTTCTCTTCCCTTATTTTGGAAAACGCACTACTGTGTTCTCAACGAATTGTGGGTAAATGTCATGTCCTCAAAATTTCACTTAGAAGTTGGAGTGATTTTTCTGCTACCAAATGGTACATATACTATAACATATAGAGTCTATGTTGTTTTTCTAGATAGGGTCTAAGGAAAGAAAATACATTTGCACTAGACATGTGGATATGTAGCTATGAATCAGTGCTTTATTTACAATAAAGAAAATACAAGCGGATGAGGACTGTCTTCATGAAGCCAAGTCAAATATGATTTATTTCTTAGAATGGCCGTGTCTTTGCCAAGGGTAAGTGGTTTGAGGAAGCCAGCCTAGATGTCCCAAGCTAATAAGATAAAGAAGCAGATAAGCATGGATGGCATAATAAATTTTGGATTGTCTCTGCATCTATTCTAGGTGGCATTATGAAGTCCTGTTCGTATAAGTCATTCTGTGAGCGGGCACGGAGGGAAGGTTCACAAGCACCCGGAGTGAGCGTTCACTGCTGTTATTCAAATAACTGCAATGCCAAAGGCCTGGGTTCAAGAAACACTCTCTCTACCGGCTTCTTCTCCCTCCTTTTGTCTGCAACCCTATGGCACCTACTTTTTAACCTGGAGTGAAGTTTTAACTGGGAAGATAGAGAGGAATATGTTAAACCTGAGCTACAAGGCTGTATTTTGAAGTGTGTCTGTGGGGGGGGGGGGCAGGTGAAACACTCCTGTGAGCATAATACATTATATCAGCCTTCCCCAACCTGGTGCCCTCCAGTTGTTTTGGACTTCTAACTCCCATTTATCTACCCCAGCCAGCATGCCCAATAGTTAGGAATACTGATTGTTGAAGTCCAAAACATCTGGAAGGCACTAGGTTGCATTATATCCTCAAAATTGGTGGAAATGGAAGACGTTGGTATGAGAGGTTAGCTGGGGAAGCAGACATACTCATTAGAATTGAGTTACTTTATGCTTCTATGTAAAGAAAATACGGAGGGATTTGGATGATCAGCAAATGACGTACTGTTAATCTTCACAAACCTGCGGTGATGATAGCCACTGATGTTCACTGGCAGGATCGTTTGCTTAAGTTAAGAGGGTTAAGCCTTGTTCATTTTTTTTTTAAAGCTCATGTGCTGAATCAACACAAGAATGGAACCAGGGCCCCATCAACTAGCCTCACCCTTGATGTTGCTTATGTTTCCTTGCCCCACCCCTAATGTCTGTGAGTATAGCATGAACATCTGGAGTGAAACCCTACACAGTGTTCCAGTTTGCATGGATGCCTTTGTGCACACTGCGGTACCTGTGAGGACTTCCTCACTGCAGCTATTTGCCCTGTATGCCTAAACGAGCCAGCATGCAGAGTGTCAGGGGTGGGGCGAGGTGGCACGGCCCCACTCATGTGTTGGCTCAACCCATAAGCATTTCTTATGAACAGGGCTTTATTCTTACATTAATCCAGCAAACAAAACAAAACCACTCATAGCTGCCAGCAGCAACCTTTGTAGCACAGCATGAAAAACTTTACAGTTCAACACTTACAAGGAGCCTCTGTGAAAATACTACTAAGTGAAATCATTATGATTATGTAACAATGTAGCCCAGGGGTAAGCAGTGTGGTGCCCACAGGCATCAATATACCCCCAGACACTTTCCTTGTAACTATGCCCATTGAAATACTCTTCTACTCCCAATTTTTATTTTAGAAATACTTTAATATTTTCTCACTGGCAGCTGGTATTGCTTTGAAGTGAAGTGGGAGCCTCTAGCTGCTGCCATCTTAATTTCCCATGAATGCCTCTGGGCAGGTTACTTGTCCTTTGTGACTAGCCACGTCCACCCATGGCAGCCATTTTATGGCTGTGCCCAGGACAGTTTCTCACATTTCCAGATGTGCCCACAGACCCAAAACATTGCCTACCCCTGATATAGCCCATCCTTTCTCAACCTGGTGCTCTCCAGATGTGTTCGACTACAACTCCCTTAATCCCCAGCCAGCATGGCCATGGAGGGCACCAGGTTGGGGAAAGCTGATATAGGCTAACAATTGTTAACAAGAACTCTTTGTCATTACTGGCTTATTGGAGGGGAAAAAACCAATTCAGTAAACCAAAAGATACATTAGAGTTCTATTACCATTATACACCTTGGAACAATATCATGTACAGTCAGGGCCAGAAATATTGGAACAAGGATAATTGTTTTGGCAGTTGGCCTCTGTACACCACCACATTGAAGTTGAAAGGAAACGCACCCAGATGGGAGTGAAGTCAGGACTTCCAGCTGTAATTCAAGGGGTTTGACAGACGTGGGGCACTAACCATTCAGGAAGGACAGCCAGTGGCATACACACACATACTCCTTCGTTGGTGGCCCATAAGTAATGGAACAAACCAACATCATCTCAAACTGAAGGATTGCCTTTAATACCTGGATGGAAATCCTTTGCAGTAAATGACTGCCTAAAGTCTGGAACCCATGGACATGACCAAATGCTGAGTTCCCTCTCTCGATATGCTTTGCCAGGCCTTTACTGCAGCTGCCTTCAGCTGCTGCTTGTTTGTGGGTCTTTCTGCCTTCAGCCTTGTCTTCAGTAAGTGAAAAGCATGCTCTACTGGGTTGAGATCAGGTGATTGACTTGGCCGTTGAAGAACATCCCACTTCTTTGCCTGGAGAAACTCTTGGGTAGCTTTTGCTGTATGTTTTGGGTCATTATCCATCTGCAATATGAAGTGGCGTCCTATCAGTTTGGCAGCATTCGGCTGAATCTGAGCAGAAAGTTTAGCCCTATACACTTCAGAATCCATCTTGCTTCTGTTATCAGCAGTCAGGTCATCAATAAACACCAGTGACCCGGTTCCATTGGCAGCCATACATGCCCATTCCATAACACTGCCTCCACCATGTTTGACAGATGATGTGGTATGCTTTGGATCATGAGGTGTTCCTTTCCTTCTCCATACTTTTCCCATCATTCTGGTACAAGTTAATCTTGGTTTCATCAGTCCAAAAAATCTTATTCCAGAACTGGGCAGGCTTTTTTAGGTGTTTGCTGGAATTCCTTGAATTACAGCTGGAAGTCCTGACTTCACTCCCATCTGGGTTTGTTTCCTTTCAACTTCAATGTGGCGGTGTACAGAGGCCAACTGCCAAAACAGTTATCCTTGTTCCAATATTTCTGGCCCTGACTGTAGCTTTGGTATTATTCTGCATGTTTCACAGCACACTGAATGTTGGTAATTCAGGACTTCAGAATGACTTTTTGGCATTGGGTGGATTTTAATAAAGACATGACTGAGAAAGGAATACAAGCTTTTTCTAGGATGATTCCCTAGGTTTGAAACTCCAAATTAAGTTTAACCAATGACACAGTTTCTGCTCTGTAGGTTTCTTAGGCTGCAGTCCTATACTCACTTACCTGAGTATAAACCCTATGGAACTCAATGGGACTTATTTCTAAGCAGACATTTTTAGGAGTGCTAATGACCCTCTTAAATTTAGCTACCAGTAGCTTGGGTAAGAAAAGCTACTTGGGTAGGACATTTTTCTCCCTCTCTCAAAATGCTAGAACTCGGGGTCATCCTATGAAGCTGATTGGTGGGAGATTCAGAAGAGAGAAAAGGAAGTACTTCTTCACACAGCACGTAGTTAAGCTGTAGAATTCTCTACCAAAGGATGTAATGATGGCCACCAATTTGGATGGCTTCAAAAGTGGGTTGGACAAATTCCTGGAGGAAAAGGCTGTCAGTGGCTACTAGTCTTAATGGCTATGTGCTACCTCCAGTACCAGATACAGTGAGCCTCTGTACACCAGTTGCTGGGGAACGTGGGTGTGAGGGTGCTGTTGTGCTCATGCCCTGCTTGTGGGTTCCTGTTCGACAGCTGTTTGGCCACTGTGTGAACAGAATGCTGGACTAGATGGACCCTTGGTCTGATCCAGCATGGCTTTTCCTATGTTCTTATGAGAATTAGTCCCAACATCGTAGTCAAATACAGTTCATCAAGGCATTCTGTTCATTCAAATTTCCTATGTAGTTAGCAGGTAAAGACAAACTAATGAATGCCTTATAGTACATGTTTGTACATAAGATGAGATTACCCCATTATTTTCAGCCTTATTTTCCAAATGGTTTAAATTTGAGCAGAAGTTAATTATTGCTCTTGTATGTATTGTTTCGTTTGTATTAGTTTAAGTTAGTACAGACACTGTGGCAAAATTAGTAAAGCAGTAAAGACACTGTGGCAAAATAGATCAGATGATTTCAGTCAAATTCTAGTGTAAGGGCCACTTCACAAATTGCTTTTGCCAATATTAATATCCAGATTAGAAAAAGCATGTATCCTTTACCGTGTTCAAAAGGAGTGCAAGTATCGTCTTTGCTTCTGGAAAAAGTGTGTCAGAAAGTTAATAGGTGCTTTTTTTCAATGCAGTGGTTAGCTGTGTTTAAAAACAGAAAGTGTGAAGTGACCTGAAATTGAGAACCAAACTCAGGATTCAAACACATTCTGATAACTATCGGAGCATTAGAGCTTCAGACCTTCACTCTTCATTAAACATTTCATTGAAATCAATGACGCTTACATATGTGTGCATTTTAGTACACTGTACTCTACTGGGACATTTTCCAGTTGAAGGACTATTGAAATATTTTCACAGTACAGAGCTATTTACCTTAAACCTCAGCGATACAGTGTAGGAAAAAGTGCGTGAAAGAACCATCAGCTTGATCCAACCCACTGTGGAACTAATGAGAGCGTTTATATCTGACTGCATTGGCAACAGAATTGGCCTTGAACTATTTTTACAGTACTGCTTATAGCACAATGTTTTGACAGTATTGCTTGTAGCACAACCTCTGAAGTAAGCCCCACTGATATCAGTGAGAATAATTCTCATGTATGTATACATAGGATTGCAGCCTTAGTTACACTTTAATGGCCAATATGGGTTTCATAAACTATCGTCTTTTAGGGCGCAATCCTGTGGCCGCTAGTCAGCAGCTAGACGGACATTGGATAGGTTGGTTCCTGGGAACCGACCTTGGAGCCCGTGCTCCGAGGTCGATTCCCTGAGAATCAACCTCCACCCCCTCCTGTGCTGCCTTGTAGACAGCGCGGAATGGCCCCGTGCTCTGCGTTCGGAAGAAGAGCACGGAGTGGCAAAAACGGGAGGTTCCTGGGGTCGTGTTGGGGCGGGGAAGTTGGGAATGATGGTACGAGTACGACATATTCTACGTGTGGTCCAGCTGCTGCTTCCCGCGCTCTGACGTCCCACAGCTAGACAGCCGAAATTGGCTGTCTAGCCATAAATGCAGGGCGGCTGAATCGCAGAGGGGACGATCCCCTCCGTGCTTCTCCTGCCCTGCATTGGATAAGCAGTCGCCTCTGAGTTTGGAGGTGGCCACCTATCCTGATAGGGTTGGTCCTCCATTGTTTTATTTTTAATACCTACAGGTGCTATTGACATGTCAGGAAGCAGCAGGGGCTCAATGCCTCATCAACTTGATGCCTTTCGTGTTGAATGTGGATATCGCTGGCTCACATCTTGGCTCAATCTGGCCTTTATTCCAGTGGAACTCAGTAGACTTATGGAGCTGCTATAATTCCAACAAATAATTATTTTTAAATGTTCATGCATCTAGGATATCAAGGATCTTGAAGACTGAATAAAATCCTTGCGCATGCCTGATACAAAATAATGACAAGGTTCACCTGACTAAATTATTGCTCTTGCATAATAAAGTTGGTCAAACTGCCATGGCCATGCATACAGAAAGTTGTCCGCCCAGTCTATCATTAAGGTGTCAGCCATGTGTCAGTGCTGAACTTGATGGTACTGGTAAAAATTACCCACCTGGGTTGTGATCCTTGCACACAGAGGCACACACAAGTTCTCTTGTTTTCATTTTATATTTCATTTTATCAGTGCACAGGATCAGAGCTCTGACTGCATACCTTGTGTACTGTATATGTTTAGCCCATAGTTACTTATCATTCATGCTGATATTTGTTGGCTCCTTTTGACATTGCATTGGAAACATTATTATATTGTACTATGCTTTTAGCCACCATATTTACCTTTGGTAAAGCTCTATAAAGGCAACTCTGTGCTGAAGCCATTAAAATTATATCTATGTATATATATTTTTTTCTTTAAGAGGGAAATAAATGCATTCAGTATATGATAATGCAACACTGCTGTTTCTGAACTAGAAATGCTAATAATTTCATGGATGCAATCTAGAACAATGATGGGCAGCTTCTTTGGACCAGGCTGATGGCAAGGGTAGGCATGGTCAGGTACCTGCTGTGGGCTAACACCCTAGCACAGGCTCACTAACAAGAGTCCCCCTGAAGTTGCTCCTCCTCTTCACCACTGCAACTTGCTTGCTCACCTGCCTCTCACTCTGGCCCAGACAATGGTGGTGGGGAGAAGGAGAAGCAGTAGATGCCACTGCCTACTTGCTCACTGGTCCTTGGTCTGTCAAGCAAGCAAGTGGTAGCGATGGTGAGAAAGAGTGTGAGGAGCAATAGCAGCTGGTGACAGTGGCAGGGAGAAGGTAGACTCACTGAGGGAAGGGGGGCATTGAAGGTGTCTTGCCCAAGGGCCCTCAAAAGCCTGGAGCTGGCACTGCTGGCCAAGCTCCTTGGGGTCCTAAACCTCCCAACAGTAATGTCACCCCCCCTTCAAAATTCAGAATGTCATCCCCAGGCTCGAAATCCTTTCCTGTGCAAAAGGAAACATCCCAGAGGGAGAGGTCTCTGAGGTTCCATTTTTGCACTAAAAGCTATCCTGTGTTTGCCTCAGGTGAGCATTCATTTGTAGAGACAGAATGGCCCTATAGGAACCCAATGACAGCAGTGATCAGTACAGCCAGTAGCTGGGAATGATATCCAGTTTGATTAGAAAAGAGCTGCAGGTCCTCTAAGAGCTCACTGGCTGACAAGCGCCAACAAAAGCCAGAGGCAGACTGAGCTCTTGTACACTGGACCTAGCTAGACTGCATCTCTTGGATATGAAGTGTTTCCTTAAATGAAGAGGCATGTGGAGTATTTTTGGCAAGCAGGGCTGGGAGATTGTGGTCTCTGGGATACTCTGGTTGACAGCTTGTGGAAACACACTGCTTGCTCTGGGATTCAAGTCTGGAGGTGCCCCCCTTCCCATTTCTCTCTGGACTAGACTGCTGGTTTGGCTGGGCTATGTGGGCCTCCATGGCCACTACCTCCTAACTGGTACAAGAGCCAGTGTTAGGTTTGCGACATGATGATCCTCTATGGGATAAGAAATCCCATATCATATGTGGGATTGCCTGGTAAAGGAGCAGTTTCCCCACAGATGGTGGCAGGGGGAGAGAAAATCCCCCCATAGGCTGTGATAAGAGAGATGTCTGCTAGCTCAAAGAGCATGGCTGGTGGTGGCTGGTAGGCACTGTGGTTGGTGGAGCAGAGGATGGAGCCAAAAAGTTGTGAGAGGATTACCACCCGAGTCCCAAGCAGCAATGTAATATATTAACTTCATTCAGATAGGTTTTAAATGGTCCCCTACCCCACACACATCCCAGGCAGTGATGCAATATAATATTAAACTTATCAAGTTGCTGTGCTGCTTAAATGAAACAGAACAGGCTAGGCAGAGGCTTTTCTCTCATGTCCATCCACTCTGTTGGTTATGCTGCTTCTGCTTCCTCCCCCTTGTTTGAAAGAGTAGAGACAGCAACACAGCGCTGGGAGCTGTGGCAGCTGGGTGCCCCCTCCCCACACCCTTCTGACCCATCCCTTTGGCCCAGGGATCAGGGTCACATCCAGTTGGCTGCCTGATCCAGAAAGGCTATGTCTTTTAAGGTTTTTTTTTTAAAAACAAGAATCTCCAGTTTTGGAGGAGTGAGCCCTCCAGGAAGTAACCCATTTTCTTTCTTACACTGGAGTGGGGTGCGGGGTGGAGCGCACTCACACAGCAAAATAAAATGGACACTGCCAGACCAGGGATTTCTTCCCGGCCCGCAGAAGCCGCCAGCTGGATAGAAGAACCTGGCACGCCTCGCAGAAGTTTGTGTTTTTCAAAAGATTTGGGGGAGGGGGGCATTGACAGGTGCAGGGTGCCAACACACTGCCCTCTGATTTGCACAACCACTGAACATGGCTTTTGACCCAGGCAACACTGAACCCCAAGGACAGGTAGGGCTTAAGTATGCCAGCACCTACAGCTGTACTCAAGGGCCCAGAGCTGCCTGTGCCGCATTTCAGCCCTTCCAGTGCTCATCAAAGACATTCCGCAGAAGCCTTTGTGTCGTCATAAAGCACCTGAGGTACCTCTCTCTTCCAGCCCTGAGAAGGCAGAGGGGATGGCACTGCACTGGCGTGGAAGCGGGACAGAGGCTTCTTCACTTTTTCTGAGCCAGTGAGGTCATGCAGAGGCTACTGGGTTGGCTCTTCACCAAAGGCTGAATGCTGATGGCGAGTTCAAAAGGAGAACTTTCTAGTTCAGAAGGAGAACCTCAGGAAGTGCCAGATTTCAGTGGCAGAGCCCACATTTTGCATGCAGAAGGTCCCAGGTTCAAATCCCAGCATTTCCAGGTAGGGCAGGAAGAACTCCTGCCTGAAACTGTGGAGAGCCAGTGCCAGTCAGTGTTGAAAAATACTGGCCTAGATGGACAAATGGTCTGACTCAGCATAAGGCAGCTTCCCATGTTCCTAACTCTGTGTGCAGCTCTTGGGTCCAGTAGTACCATTTCCCAAGCAAGTCCTGGGGAAACAACACTGCCTGGGTATGCGTTTGAAAAGACCAGATGGAAACAGCTAGAGGCCCTGATGTGGCCCAGGGACCACCAGGTCAACAAGGGGGCTGTTCACACTAGCACTGTGTCGAATATTTCGACCTACTTATTTTCAAGCATTCATGGTGGGAAGGGGCAAAAAGAAGCTGCACCCGAAATTTGTGGGAAGTGGGGAAAATTTCAGAGGCATTTCTCAGGGTGCAGAGCTTCAGTGCTTGCCTTATTGTAAGGAGGTGGCAGAGGGGTGCGTGAGGTTTTTTTTTTTTTTTACTATTTCCCCCCCCCCCTTCCTGTCCTTGCAGCCTCTCTTCCTGCTTGTGTTTCTTGGAAAACACCTGGAGGAATTAGCCAGGACTTCCTCCCTCAGGACTTCCCTGCGCTGCTGCCTGTTGAGTGCCTGAAAGCTCAGAGAGGATTTGTTGTTATTCTTGTTGTTAAAAGGGCTTTTAATATCAATAAAGCAACATCCAAAAAAATGCCCCTCTTGGCTTTCAGGCTCTCAGTAGGCAGCAGCATTGGAAAGCCCCACGGCAGGAAGTCCTGGCTAAGCCTCCGGGGGGCTTTCCAAGAAGCTCAAGCTGCCAGAGAGGCTTCAAGGACAGAAGGGGGGGGGGACACTAAAAGAAAGAGCATACAGGAGCCCCTCTGCACCTCCTTCCAGTAAGGTAAGCACTCAGACCTTGCACCCTGAGAAACGTCAGAGAAATTCTCAAAATCCCAGCAAAAGTGGCAGAAAAACCATTGTCTCTTTTGCAGGGAAACAAAGAGGTTGTGAAAGGGTTTCGACACATGGGGTTTCGGCAAGGCACATGACACATTTCACATGACACAACAGCTCACGGTGGGTTTTTTAACCCCATGTGAGGCTGCAGTGAATGCGGGCCACATGTGTGACCGCCATTTTGAATATGCAGAATGAATTTGCAACCTGACGGCCATGGGCACCACAGTTCATAGTAGGTTAAATACCACACAGTGTGCCATGGTGTGTCATCTGGATGTGGTCATGGTCTACAGCAGCCTCCCCCAATCTGGTGCCCTCCAGATGTTTTGGACTTCAACTGCCATAAGCCCCAGCCAGTATGGCCAATAGCCAAGAAGGCTGGGAGTTTCATAATCCAAAGCATCTGGAGGGCACCAGGTTGGGGAAGACCAATCTAATTTTTGAATTGTGTGTCTGTATATTGACCAGAGTGGTCATGATTGTCCTATTAAATTAGTCATTCAGCTGGCGGCTAAGCCAAATCAGAATAACAGTATATATCCATTTGAGATGGTCACTTCCCATAATAGACTTTCAGTGGTCACATAGATAGCTTAAATGGTCTCAGATTTTGAGCAGAGTTCACAGATTTGCTACATGGCCCTGGCTTGTGGGAGTTAAGGAATACAATTTTGACAAGGTAATCTGGAGGTCATGGAAGATTACCATCAAATTGTAGATCGACTGAAACCCTGCCTAGTGCAGTCACGCAGGCCTCCTGCCAGTTGGTATGATGGGGAACATAGGACTATTAAAAAGAATTATCTAGGCTTATTCATAGTGTTAAAAGGACTGTACCAGAGGATCTAACTACGATCTTGATCAAGTAATTATCATTATATAAAGCCTTGTTGAAAAGGAAGGAGGACTCATTCCTTAGACAAAAGTGGATGGATTTGGGTTTGGTCATGAGACAAAAGGATGTTGTTAAATTTCGGAAGGTGGTCCATTCAGGTTTACTTGCTTCCAAGCTTCATCTTGAAACTCAAATCCCTGCCCTTAAATAGCAAGTATCCTCAAGGCACGTATTTGTATGGAAAGCGATTGCTGAATGCTGAGGGAGGAAACCTGGCAGAACAATGCTTTGTTGAGGAACTTGTCACAGACGGATGGACCCACTATCCGCTAACATCGTCACAGTTGTATTGTGGAGAGGCTCAGGCTATCCCTCCCTGTCCAGGAGTGGTTGAAGCTGGCAAAAGGCATGGAGTGCCACACTTGGGCCTCTGGTGACAGTGTAGAATCCAGAAAGATTCCCCAAGCTCACACCTCATCTTTCAGGAGAGTGCAACCCCATCCAAAACAGTCTGAACACTATGTCCCTCAACATGAGAATGATCTATCTACAGCACCTCTGTCTGGTCACGATTCAGCTTCAGTTTATTGGTTCTTATCCAGCCCATTGCTGAATCCAGGCATAGGTTCAGGCAGCACTTCTACAGCCCCATCTGACGCAATTGCCATCAATATCCTGACTCACATTTTGACACTCAGCAATATGTCACTTTGTCATCTAACTCCAAATCTCCAGCTTATTTCACCCTTAATCTTCATACAGATCATGTTTGGTTTCAAACAGATGTTTTTAAAAAACATGGGGGGTGGGGGGATGGTACCCTGCAGAATTCTATAGCAAGGGCCAAGCGGACGTACTAAGTTCACAAACATTAGCACAAGTGCATTTCTTCAAACCATTTATTCATTTAGAAATTTAGTTCCCACCTTCCATTCAAATGATCCTCAAGGTGCTCTATAATCAACTGTAGTAATGCACATGCCATAATAATAATAATAATAATAATAATAATCAACTGTAGTAATGCACATGCCATAATAATATTACAGTGGATTTTTGCAATCAGCTTTAATAATCCTTTACCTTAAAAATAGTTCACATGTTCAGGAGCAATTGGGCATGTTATAAGCCACCACTGTGATAAAATATTAAGTGATGTACATGGGTATGTGAATCTGCCACAAAAGGCATCCATCGTGCTACACTTTTTATATTAGAACCTTGAATTTGACGGCTCCAGGTTGAAAGCTCAGCCTCGGCCTGGGAACCAAGTTATATTCCTTTGGTCCAAATAAACCAGAAAAAATGGCCTGGCTCATGGGATTGAATATAAGGCTCTTTGATCATTCAGAATGGTAAATATGGATGCCCCTAGCTAAATAAGGGTATGCACATGAAGAAGTTGGCTTCCCTGGGCCACTAACTTCCGGGATCAGGAACTGCAAATGTCAACTGGATGTGCATTTAGATGCGCATGTGAATGTACATCCAAATACGGATGTTCTCCCATTCTGCGTTCCTTTTAATTGGATGTACTTCCGATCCAAATTCTAGTGCAACAAGTCAGGTGCAACTTTGTACGACAAGAGAAGAGACAGAGCACTGTATAATAACAATAATTTTCTTCATTCAGAAAATAAACAGTATCCTTGGAACAATTTTCAGAGCAATAACAGGTAAATATCTAAAGACTGTTAGCTAATGTATTTAGTTATACACTTGCGCGCTCACACACGCGCGCGCACAGAAGCAGCACTCTATCTAGCAGCTGTGCATGACTTCAGATCAGCCCCTTCCCCAGCCTGATGCTCTCCAGATGTTTTGGACTTCAACTCCCATCAGCCCCAGCCAGCATGGCCAATGGTCAGGAACTCTGGGAGTTATAGTCCACAACATCTGGATGGCACCAGGATGAGGAAGGCTGCTTTAGCTACTCAGGTTTAAGTTCTATGCAACGGTCTTCATGTTCTCTTACATTTGATTTGGAATAAGAAACTGCACAGACTTCCATTTTAAACCCTCTTGAGAGAACAGTTCACAATAGGGGTGACAACTTCTGGCCCTCCAGATGTTTTGGACTACAGTTCCTATTAGCCCTAGCTAGCATAGCCATTGATGAGGGATCATAGGAGTTATAGCTAAAACATCTGGAGAGCTACAATTTACCCATTCCTGGCTTACAGTATTGAATGGTGGGCTCACAATAACTGCAATCCAAGTAAATTTGTTCTTGCATAGGTCCCATTGAAATCAATGCAACAAGTTAGTAGCAACTGACTTACACTCCATTGATCTTAATGGGATTTAAGTATGACTTGCTTTAGTTAGAGTGTGGGCCTTAAATATTTTAGGATTTATCCATATGCTGCCACCTTTACCAATACATGTTTTCGTTCTCTCTGCATAACGATTCAATTTTGTTTTGTTTTTGGCAGATAACAAAAGAACTTACATCTTGTCATACTAGCAACCAGCAGTGTTCTGATACACATTTGCTTCTGAAAGGCATTTCTTGGTAGATACTTCCTTCTAGTTTTGATCCAGAAATGAAGGTACCCTAGAGGCTGTATTGTGAATGTGATGCCATAGTCAAAATAAGATGATGTAATAGTGACCTCTGTGTATGCAAACATCACTGCTTGTAGCTGCTGTAGAGGGCTGAAGTCATTTTTTCCCCCTAGGACCGAAGTGGAGGAGAAATGGGAAGGAGCTTGTGAGGCTTCCTTCAGCAACCCCTAATCGTCTCCAGCTGAGTATTAACCATATGCCAGTGGACCATTTCTGAGCACCTCGCAGCATGACTCACTACAAGCGTCTCCACGCAAAAAGCCGGAGTTCGCTGGATGTACTTCATTTAACATCTTTTGTTCCTGAAACAACTGCTTTAGATAATAAGGAACACCTGTAAGTATTGGCCAGTGCTTTTAGATATGTGTTTGGAATGGGCAAGTGAATGGTACAGGGCAAGGGTGGGCAACGTGTGGTCCTCCAGATGAATGTTGGGTTGCAACTCCCGTCAGCCCTAGCCAACATAGCCAATGGTGAGGGATGATAGGAGCTGCAGTCCAACAATATCTGGAGGCCCACAAGTTGCCCGCCCCTGCCCTATAGGGAAAGACTTCTCTCCTAATAAAGGTACCTCTGCAATTTCTTCAGTGCTTTGTAGATCTGTAGATGTTGCCAGGCATTCTTCCATAAGAGATGGAGTGTATTTGTAAAGGAAGAATTCCTTTACAAAGGAATACTCAGTGTATGAATTCTGAAGCAGAGAGTTCTCAGTGTATATGACATCACTGCTGTTCTGCTGGGCTCAGCTCGTCCCTTATGAGGATGCCGCTTGCATCCATTTCTTATAGCTAGCTCTTCCAAATAAGGTAAACTGTGAGATGGTAAAAGAACAGGACACAAAATTTTAATTAATGTTTGATGGGTTTCTTTATGCACATGGAAGGAAAGAATTGGACTCCTCCTTGAAAAAGAGGATAATGTGTGAAGTTAAGAATGGTTAGTCTGTCTGTCAAATGTATATGCTGCCCAACTGGCAGATGCCCTTAAGGTGGTTTACAATAATAAAAAACAAAACAACAATACAGTAACAACTGAAGCAATAAACACAAAGCAATATTAAAATATTAAAACATTAAAAATATAAAAAATAGTAATTAAAGAGCCATCAGTAAAATTAATAATCAGATCATTGGATTAAAGATCAAATGCCTGTTGGAAGAGGAAGGTGTTTAGTTTTGTCTTTGTGGTCTTCCTTGATATATGTAACATTGTTGGTGTTTCTTCAACCTCCAGTTATCTGCTGTCAGCTCCCTTTGTAGCTCTGGGAGGACTTTCACCAAATGAGAAGCAGATAGCTAAGGTAAGTGTGATAGCTCCAGATAACCAAGACACCAAGAGCAGAATGAAACAGCTGACTTGCTTTATCAAATATTTGGTCCCACTTTAAGCTACTGAGGCCCTGCAATCCTATCCATGCTTTCTTTGGAGTAAGTCTCATTGAATTTAATGAGAGTTACTTCTGAGTACACATGCATAGTATTGCACTGTGATTTAACTTATCAGGATAGGTGATTGAGTTGCATTATTCCTACAGATCCACAGGTCCTAGTATTAGAAAGCTGCAAAATTTGTGCACCTGGACTCACAACTCTAATGGAAAAATGGCAGATAATCATAGTCATACTAGAGACTTGCAGTCAATATTTAAAATTCATCCCTCCCACCACCACATTGTTGCCTTCTTAGTTCCCTGGCACACAGGCCTCCTGCCATTTTAGACTCCACTCCCACCAGCACCTACAGCAGCCAGTTACACTACACCCCAAAAGAGGAAATTCATCACCAAAAAAGAGGAAATCCATTAGCAAAAAAGAGGGTAAGAAATCATACCAAGTTGCATAACAGTGGAATATGCAAATGTATATGTACAGGTGCAAAGTCAGAAATAGTAAATGTTGTTTAAATAGAAATAAAAAGCATCTCACCACAGCAGGGAAGAGTGTCGAGGGGACCTGTGCACCTGGTTGGTCCGTTGTCCAGATGCTAACTGTGGATGGACAATGTCAAGGCCCCTGCTCTCCTGCTCATATAATTCTTTGACTTTAAACCAGACTTGGATTGGACAGAGCAAATTCAGATGGTCACGCAGTAGCCATGTAGTGACTGATTTAGATCCAGCATTGTGGGTGCTGCTCGACATGGTGAACTATTTGAGATGTATTAGAAAAAAATGGTGGCTGCCGACCATGGGGACTTGCAGGAGCGCCACTCCCACGGGGACAATGAAATGAAATAAAGGCAGAGAAAAGGGTGAATTGGGGGCAGGCTTGTGGGACCTTTTGCCTCCCAGTATCTCCTCCCCTGTCCCGTTTTCACCTCCCTCCCCACACACCCATCAGTTGAGAACTTTTGGCTCAGCCCTACTCTTTTTTCTTTTATTAGATGGGCTTGGGTGAGGAAGAAGGTTGAGTTGGTGGGTGAGTTATTATGTGGCCAGGACCAGGTTATTATGTGGACCATCTTTGCTATTTAATGTTTAAAAACAACAACAACAAAGCATAGTCCAATAGAATCTTAATTTTAAAAAGCAGAGATGTGCCAATAGGAATTCCTTGAGATCCCTTGGGGAAATTTTGCTACTCCCATTAAAACTTGTTTGGCTTCCCTCAAAATCCTTCAGATGTTTCTCCTGAGGAAAGTCTCCAAAATTCATTTCAAATGTTGCTTTATGTATGTAGTATTTTGATGACAATTTTGGGTGAAAGACATACTTTTAACATGATCAGCTACTGAAGCACAGGTAACAACTCCATCTGTTACTTTTTTCAATTGTGTGGGTTGGCCACCTAGGACATGATCATCACCATCATCTTCTCCTCCTCCTTATTAAATGCTGACAAGCCCAGCTGAAGGTGATTATTTTCCAAACTCCTTGGGCAGTTTGTCCAGGGAGAAGGGGACTCATAACAACATAAGAAGAGTCCTGCTGGATCAGACCACAGGCCCATTTAATCCAGCTTTCCCCAACCTGTCTCCCTCTGGATGCTTTGGCCTGCAACTCCCATTGTCTTCACCATTGGCCATACCGGCTGGGGCTGATAGGGGTTGTAGGATAAATAATCTGGAAGGACCCATCATCCAGGTTCCCACAAAAGCCAGCCAGATCTTTCTTGGAAGCCCACAAACAGGGCACGGAGGAGACATCCCTCTCCTACAGTTGTTCCCCAGCAACTGGTATTCAGTAGCATGTTGCTTCTGAAACCTGGGCTCTCTTCTCCTGTAAAGTTGATATTTTCAGTATAAACATCATAGCTTCCTGGAAGGAAATTATTCATCTCATGTGTTTGTTTTAAGATTCCAGTACCTTTGAAACCACGCTTCTTCCGCAAGCAAGCTGGGCTCACCAATCGCTGGCAATTTCAGTTCACCCCAGAATGCGATCTACTAGGAATTTCACAAGCTGATAAGGCCAATGGAGTTGGTCTCAATGAGACCCTGATAAGAATAATGTCAGGTATGATGATGATTAAAAGCACTGAGTACCTTTTTAAATGGAAGGCTTCTCTTGAAGCTTCTGTTGGGTGACTGTGTAAGCTTTGGAACTTCATGGTAAGGCTCACAACATTTGCACCATTGCCAAAAGGTGATTAAGTAAAGATAATTCCACAGTGTGTCAATCTCTGGAACTGAGATTCTAATCTACTAAACTGTAATATTGATCACTGAAATGGCCTGATCGGAGTAATCAGCCATTCAAAACTATTCCACTAGAGAGCAACTGTGCATCTGGAAAATAACATTATGTACATGTGTGTGAAAACTGAGAAGAATAGTTTGTTAGTCCATTAATAATCTCTCTCTCTCTCTCTCTTTCATTCACACACACACACACACACACACACTCGTACATATATACATATACAGTATATGCCTATCTGATCTACATAGATTTCTACTTCACACAAAAAGTATATGAACATTAAAACTGTTCCTGGATTGCACCACTTCAGATGGCAAGTGGAGGAATCACCTGCTCAAATGTTCCTCCATATAAATATATAACTCCCTGCATCATGTATAAAATTAGACATCAGGGGAAGTGTTCTAGCCTAGCCAGCTTGCCGATACAATAGTTTTGTATGTATAGGGATCCCTCTGTTCTCATTGTGAAAGTATTCCACCATCACACACGTACGCACAGTAATGCAATCCAGGAACAGGTTGTCCACCTCTTTTGCTTTGTCTGTAAATTAAGCAAGAAATTTACAGACATAAATTGATCTATAAAGCCTTCTGCAACTAGAGACCACAATACCTGACAGAGTGTCTCTCTCAGGATGAGCCTACCTGTAAACCATGATTGTCATCTGAGGCCCCTCTCCAAGTGCATCCTCTGAGGGAGATCCAAAAGATAGCAACTAGGGAAAGGGCCTTCTTGGTGGTGGCCCCCCGATTGTAGACTCCCCAGTGAGGTCCACCTGGTGCCAATATTGTCATCTTTCTGGTGCCAGGTTAAAGCTTTCCTCTACTCTCAGGCATAATGAATGAATGAATGAATGAACGCGCACTTGCGCACACACACACACACACACACTGTATGTATACATAAGTTATTCGATATTGTGGTGAGGATGCACCACAGCAATCACTGCCACATCCAGGGCTTTGGTAGCTGTGGTGGCATTTCCACCATACCCCCCCACCACCTATGGTAAGTTGCATGAAATAAAGAGCAGGCAGGGTGGGCTCCAGGACATACTGTGGCAGAACCTGGGGGCTGATCCATTCAGACCATAATCCAGACTCCAATTTATTTTTGGACTTTCAACAGATTAATACAGTTGCATTATTTCCAGAGCAAATACAAAAGGGTGACAGGCAGTGGGGAGGGGAGGGCCGACTTAGCATTATAGATAAAACACAGGTCATGTTAAAAGTAAATAAAAGATAGCCAGAAAAAGATCAAAGGCTCAAGTGAACAGGAAGATGATACCATCACCACCACTGACAGCATTCTGAATGTATTAACTTTGCCACAATCTGTACTATCTGGAGAACAAGCAACCTATATTTATGATTGATGTTAACAAACATTGTAAGAAGGGGAAGGGGTTTGACAGAAAAAAAGATATCATGTAAAACTATTTGCTAAAGCTGTGTTCCTATGCACACTTTCTTAATAAGTCCCATTGAACTAAATGAGCCTTACTTCTGGGAGAACATCCATAGGACTGGGCTGAATATTGGAGAAGTCTGAAAAATAATGGATGAAAATAAATGTATGTCCTTTTCTAGCCTACTCCCAAGGTCTATGATTTTCTTCATTTAAAGCTGCCAAGTATCTTTCTCTGGAATCTGTCCCTGCTCAATCACAATAGTCCCATTCCACATGAAGAACAGAATTCATAATTGAAGCCCATGCAGTTCACACTTAATTATGCCTGAACTTTAAACACAAGGAAATCCTCACATATGTATTATTTCCTGCATTGTTCTAGTTTGCATATACTTACCTATCAGATTCATCTAGGATCTCTTCCATAAGTAATGTTGAAAATGTCAAATAATCATATTTTTGGTAGCCTAATGACAGATTTTTTTTAACTTGAAACATATCAAGCAATCACTTTGCTTTAAAAAAACATTTTTTACAGTAGACAGCATTTGGTATTTATTTACTATAGGGGAAAATATTGCATGCACCTGTGTGTGTTTTCTATCCCTCCAGCTGACACGCCCGTGTCCCTGAATGAAGAACAAGCGGCCTGGAAGGCAAATGCAGGATTTCGGAAAGAATCTAACGTGCATGCTTTTTCAACCATAAAACTAAAACAAAAAACCAGACCTAGGTAACAGCCAGACATCCCTCATAGATGAACATTCTGCAAATCGCTTTAAAATGGAAATGTTCCTTACTGTTGTTGATTGTATATCCCCCAAACAAAAAAAATTCAGAATTCTTTGTGGTGCAGAAGGTAACAAATCAAATTAAAGAAGCCAAATAGTATGGCTGCTTTACTTTTGGCAATATGGGCTCTACTGATAGAATGAACTGGTTCACATAACACAGTCGGGTCATCATGTATTATTTAACCTACGATAAGCTTCAATATGTGCTGGGTGTGTGCGGCCGCCATTTTGAATATGCAACCGCCAGTCAGGGGTTGCGCTGTGTCATGCGAAGCTGGCCATTGTGGGTTATACAAGGGTTAAACAACCCTCTCATAAGCCTCGATTAGTAGTAGCACAGTGCAACCCTCGATTGGGGGTTATGTATTCAAAATGGCGGCCACATGCTCCTGGCACACACCAGAGCACATCATGGATTAAATAACCCACAATGAACTGGCCTTGTCATGCAAACAGGCCCTGTATCATGACACCCGTATAAGATATCCCCAAATATATCATGGTGTTTATATCTTCTGAATATGAACTGATTATGTATGAGACCATTGACCAATTTCAGTCTGAAATTATAATTGTCTTTGTAGCAGGGACTAGACCTGGGACTTCCTGCATACAAAGCAGAAAGTACATTACTTGAAATGTGCAGAGTATTCTTTTCTGAAGACACATATTTCCTAGGATCCGCAGTTTAATTTGTCATAAGCACTCACCTCGTCTGCTACACTGTCAGGCTGTTCTGTTTTTTAGTTGTGTCTTGTAGACCCATGTTTCTTCATGTAGCCCCATAGTTAAAAAGTGGTTTGGTTGTAGGGAAGAGGAGAAGGGGGCAAAATTGGGTGGAAGTGAGAATCAAACTCACTGTGCCTTTACACAAAGAACTTTTCTGGAGTTGCAGGATGACATGTAGAAGTCTCTTTCCATGTTTGTGCTAAGCATATTCACCTGTTAGGGTTTAGTTTTCATTCTTGTATCATATACATTATTTTCATGGAGAATCTTTTACTCTTATGTTTTTGTACATGCGCCTGTGTCAGGGTTCCCCTTATGACTTGGACCCCCTGAGCAACTCCTTAAGGATCTCTTGCCTCCTTAAGAGTCCCACCTTCCTTCTTTTAAACTTCCTCTTCCCAATAACGTGGGGTTTAGGCTGTAGACATGGGGTGATTAGAACTTCAGACACTTGGGTGTTAACCACAAGAGTTTACTGGTAAATTAAAGCAAGCAAATTACAATTAAAGGTATTTACAGAATAGAGCTAAGTGATACAAAAGGCATTAAGAGAGAATAAACGTTGCAAAAACGCAAGTTCCTCTACCCTAGCTGCATGTAGACTTCTCCAGGCTGCTTCTTCCTGCTCTGTCTTTAGGCTCTGGTCAGCCTCTCTCTCTCGTCTCTCACATGCTCTCCCTCTCTTTTTTATCCCCTTCATCCTCAAAACTGAAAGTACTGTTTCAAATCTGGAGAAATAAAACCTAACTCAGGAAGATGAAACCAACCAGGGAAATACAACTACTCTTCTCAGGGTTACCCCCTCCCAAAAAAACCCCCAGGCCTCGCCTCTTTAGGCCTCAGACCTTCACAATCTGGTCATGGAAATTGCTTTCAGGAATCAACTCATGTCTGCAATGATCATATTGCTATATACTCCCCACATCCCCAGGGGATAATAATGTCAAGAGGCAGCACTGATTTCATTTCCTATTGGGTTAGGGAGCACTGGAGAGTCAGTGGCATTTTTGTGATATCTAAGAACATAAGAGCCATGCTGGATTAGACCAAGAGACCATACAGTCCAGCATTCTGTTCACACAGTGGCCAACCAGCTGTTGACCGGGAACCCACAAGCAGAGCATGAGTGCAACAGCACTCTTCCACCCATGTTTCCCAGCAATTGGTGTACATAGGTTCACTGCCTCTGGTACTGGAGGTAGCACATAGCCATCAGGACTATTAGCCATTGATAGCCTTTTCCTCCATGAATTTCTCCAATCCCCTTTTAAAGCCATCCAAATTGGTGGCCATCACTACATCCTGTGGTAGCAAATTCCATAGTTTAACTACACTGTGTGAAGAAGTACTTCCGTTATCTGTCCTGAATCTCCCACCAATCATTTCATAGGATGACCCCGGGTTCTAGTATTTTGAGAGAGGGAGAAAAATCTCTCCCTCTCTGCTAACCAATATATGCATTGGAGCATGAAGGAGGAGATGGATATCTGGCAAAAGACAGATGCAAAAGACATTCAAAATAACTTATAAAATGCCCTGACAATGAGGCAGAAAAATGGAGGCCTCTTCCACGGGGAAAAAACTTTCAGGAAATAGGATGTCAGATTTTGGCACAGCACTAGCTCCACCTCTTCCTTGGAGCTGGACACAAACCTACACCTACTACAAGCCTTGCAAGGAAGGAGTGGTCTTATCAGCACCTGCATTAGACAAGATATATCCACAATCACCCCTCAGAAATTTAACTTTTGGAAGACCCTGGGGAAGGTGCTGAATGCTGAAGAAACGCAACTAGAGCTGAGCCAAAAATTTTCAGATGACATTTTTCTTAGAAAAGTCCTGAGATTTTTCTTTTCTTCCCCCCTCCCCAAAATAAAAGGCCACTTTGCAGACTTTTCTCCAAATTTTCTTCTCCATTATCATTCGTGGTGGCCGCATTCCCTCCACCACCACTCCTACCACAGTGCCCTGGAATGCTGCCACGTATGGGGTATTGTGGAGAATGCAAAATGGGAGCCAGCTGCCAATTCAATGGATGCTGTCACCACTTGCATCGGCTGTGCAAAAAATCCCTTAGGAAGCAAGCAAGCAAGAAGCTGTACATTTGCCGATGGTGAACCCTACCTATGAGAAATTGTTGGAGAACTTTTCCTCCTGCTGGAGAAATTCAGTGAAATTGCCCCTCCAGTCCTAGCAGCCAGAATACATTTTAGTCTTTGTCTACTCCAGGCTGATCCTAACTTGCATTTTCAACAAATTGCATTTGAAACAAAAACTAACAAAAAGTCTCAGGTTAAATCACTTGGTATTTGTTAGGGGGACAGCACACATTATTCCAATTACTTTATCTGTTTTGTCCTGTCCTTTCTCCACTTCTTGGTTGGGTGCTGCACATTTAGAATGAATAGCCATACTACTGTATGGAATTAATCATGGATATCCAAATATTCTTGAAAAACAAAACAAAGAGGTGAAGTTCAAACTGATGCTCAAAAATAGCAAGTATATTGTAGTATGCTATATGCTCAGTGCATTTCAATTTACAGTCCTTGTTTTTTTGGGGGGGGGAACCTTATGCTATATTATTCTGCTTAATTTAGAATGTGTTGTGTAACCAGCATTTTGTAATCACAGATGTAGCTGTTTTATATGCATTGAAGCAGAATGATTCTAGATATATTTCGATGTTAGTTCCTTCTCTCTCTTTCTTCATTGAGGATTTTCTCCCACGAAGGACCCCCACATGAGATGCTTTTTTCTTACACACAGAAGATCACAGAAGGCATGGATCCAGGTGGGTAGGGCTACTTGAGACATGCAGGCTGCTGGGCTGCCTATCATCTCTAAAATAGCTCCAGCTTCTAATTGTCTTCTGTCTGTCTGTCTGTCTCTTTCTCTCTTCAGATGTAATATTGGACTGCTTGGGGTTCCAGTGGGAACTTCATCGTATGTACTTATTTAAATCCCAGGTCCTCTCACAGCTTCTTGCTACAGCTGTACAGGATAGTGCCTTACATATTACAGAAAGCAACCCCAAGGATGAAAAAGGTATTGGAAGAAATTCCAATATGTTTGTTTGTTTGTTTGTTTATGTATTTGCTGAAAACATTAATGTCACATATGTTAATCCAGTGTCACATATTTCAGTCTAGTGGATTCACAAGATGGCTTACAATCCACTACTAATAATAGTACTTAGTACCCACTACCACTAGTAGTATAACCCAGTAGTACTACTAGTCGTATAACCCAGTACTAGTAGTAATACTTACTAGGGGCAGATATACACCTTGTGTCATATTATTATGATCCCATAGTGGTAACACTATATCCCTCTAGTGCATTTATACCTTGTAGGACTGTCAGGGTTACCTCTGAGCATATAGAGTGTCAGAGCAGTTCAGATTCAGAGGAGGAGCTGCAACACGTGGGGGAGGAACTTTCCCAGGCTTCAGAGGCACAGCTGGATGGAGAGGCCCTCCCTTCACACATCCCTGTGAGTGACAGCGAACAGGGGGAGGCAAGGGAAGGACAACCTGAACTCTTAGACGCAAGGCACAGATGCAGGCACAAGCGGGAAATCGCAGGGGCTGAGCTTAGGCGCTCTGCCCGATTGGCTTGGTGTCAACAGCTGCGCCTATAGGTGTCCCGGGAGAGGGGGAGAGCTTCCCCTCCCACCCATTAAGTTAAGAGAGTTTGCCGCCTTTTTCCCAAACGGAGACTAACTTTCATAGCTCCCCTTTGAACTCCTTGAAGGCTTTTCCGTTGTAGTCTGTGAGTCTCTAGCAATTTGCATCTGTATGCCCCATTAGGATCAATGGAATTAAAGCCTTGGAAATGCAGCCTCTTGTCTGAGTGTTGATTTGGCTATTGGAGTTCTCAGCAGGACAAAAGGGGAATCCTGACAGTGACACACGATGACATTTGTTGCGGTATATTGGATAATGTGGAATAAAAAGCAGGAAATAACACTACAAAAGTGGTATATCGAATGTGTCATGTGCCCCAACGCTTATCAGTGCACTTCAGTACCACTGTAGAGCAGTAGTATAGCTCTAGCCTAGTAGTAGTAGTAGTAAGCCAGAAGTTCGTGGCTACATTCTGCTTCAATTTGTGGGGAAGGGCAACAATTAATCCTTAAAATTTGGGTCAGCACTTTTTTGGAGAGGAGTGAGGCAGTGTTGGAGCTCTTAGTGGCTGCCGTTTCCCACTGATCCCCCCCCCCCGAATGTCTGGGCACAGATTCATTCTAGGGCTTCTGGCAAGAGCATGGTAGGTGCCTCAAAAAAACTGAAAGCCTTCTTCTGACAGGTACTATTTTATTCTCAGAATGCCCCATCTCTATTAAAACTGCCAGTAGTAGTTAAACATGTATTTTATGGTTATGCATTGTTTATTGTGTCTCTACGGTCATAAGTCCCAAAACAATCTTCTTGTGTTCCCAATGTGTTTGGCAGAAATCAGATGTTATAAACAGTGTCTGTTAGCTGGCTGGAAAGATAAAGGTTGCTGCAAACAGAAGCAAAGACCTCCTAAAGTCACAATTGTCTTGGAGATTAATGATCCAGATGTCACTCGATATGGTGAGGTCTCTTGTTAGGGTACCTGCACTGTCTTCCTATTGGACATGGGAAGGGTAGCTGCGGCCTTTCAGATGTTGTTGGACTACCATTCCCATCCCTGTCTGGATGGGACTGATGGGAGTTGGATTCCAACAACATCTGGAGGGCCACAGGCTCCACACCCTGCTCTAGGGCCTAGATATTGAGGAAATTTGTGAATGAATTAAACCAGTCGGGGGACACTCTTCTCTGGGTGGAAATGGGACTGTATTACTCCCAGTCTCCTATTGGTATTCTGTGCTTCCCAAGACTGTAGTATTTTGTGCTCCCAAGGCATTGGAAGTTCAGAACAGCCTTTGCAGGGTCTGCTTCCTTTGGAGGAGCAGGGCCAGCCCTACCATTAGACAGAGTGAGGCAACTGCCTCAGGCAGCATATGCCAGGGGGACAGCAGTGAAAACGTCCTGGCCGTTCCTCCTAAGCCTTTAGGCGGTCTTTTCTGTTGGAGGACAGAGCTGTGTGTGCCACACTACCTGTCCTGATCCCTTTAACTGGCCTGCTGCCCCCAGGTGTGGTGGGGGATGTTATTCCATCACTAGTATTAAATAATATTCAACTGGCAGTCCAGTCAGCTTCTCCATGTGGAATCGGGGAGGGGAGCCATCTTGTCCTTTGCCTCAAGCAGCAAAATGTCTTGGACCAACCCTGTGAAGGAGAAAGCGTGTGGTGAGAGAGAATGGCATTTTCGTATTAATCCGCTATTCACAATTCTACAGAATGAACAGCTGTTTGTTATGAAAGGGGCAGGGAGAGAGAAACAGCAGCAAATGGACAGACAGTACTAGTTCATGCTACAGAACTATCCTTTTACTGTGGGAAAATTCTGATCAAGAACAGAGGGAACCATCGTCCAACACAGTAGGCCTCACGAGCATTTCATTTTTAAGCCTTGTAGTGCTATATTTATTTATGTATTTCTTTGCATGTGCTGTTGATGTGAAGCTTTTGCTATTGCACTCAAGAACCTATATAACTCTGAACTAGAAGTGAATGAAGAAGATGTTCTGGGAATCCTGGCTACTGCAGCTGTATTACAGTTCCCTGGCCTTTTCCAGAAGTAAGTAGGACATTGGAATACCATTGTGTAATTGGCTTTAGATGTGGAGACTGGGCTGTGGAATGGTACGAAGCACTGGCATTTCTTCCATATTCTGACCTAGTTCTGTGGAATGCCAGCTTTTGTCAGCCAAAATGTTGTGTATCTGGAAGTCTTGTTTAAAAATACACACATGTGTCCAACAGTATGAGCAGCAGCCTATGTATTGATTACAGTCACTTAGAGAAGTGTTGCCCTCTTGAGTTAAACAGTAAAGCAGTAGCTAGTAGTGTAGACCAAAGGCAAATGTGTAGAGCCGGAGTGCTTAGCATTATGACCCATCCTGGTGATGTAATGATTCTTTGCACCTTCCTGTAGCCCAAATTCTAGGTCAACCTTATATTATTTCTTATTGGCAGAATGTTCTATGTCTCCTGGCACAACTCTCCTGAGTTAGGCATTATTATAGTGAGAGAATGGTAGAAATATGTCCTTCTGTCACCCATCAGAAGCACCAGTTGACACCCTTAGCCTGCCAAGAGACGTGGAATGAGTCATCTGGGCTGTTATTTTACTGGAATAGTCTCCTATATTTTTAAAACTGCCTTTAAACAAAACAAAAAGAGTTCTGACTGTGGTTGACACACTAATCTTGGCAAAGTTAATTTTATCTCAGCAGCTGATGAAGTAAACATATTTTTAAAGACACAGGAGCATTTCTCCTTCATATATCTAGAGAAGCATCAACATAATTTGAGCATAGATTAGTGTGCAAGTTCTAGAATTTTAAACTTTTACAATTATACAAGCAGGGTTTTTTGTCTGACTACACTTTTGACGTGCCTTCATTTTTACTTTTTTTACCCAACACAAAGTTACACAATTGTCCAGTGTAGGAAATTACATTGTTTATTTTAAAATTTGAAACACAAATTCTTTTTTTCCCCAGGGATTGGGCAAGGCGAATTCCAAATTCTTGGAATTGTGAAGGGTGTTGTGGGGAACAGTTGGGGAACAATTGGGGCTGCATATATTTCATTTCTGTGATCATACTGCATAGCCAGAGAAAAAGGTGCTGGGTGCAGAAATCAGTATCCTGAGAAGTTCATCCATCTCTCTGTCTCTGTCTCTGAAGTCCGTCTCTGACTCTGAAGTCGCTAACTGGTGTGCACATAACGAGAAGCCACCATAGGTGAAATTCCTTGCAGGGCTTCTCACTGAGGTACCTTCAAGCTGCAGCGGGGCTGTGCTGCAGCTTGTTGTTACATGCGAACCTGACCAGCGTGGGTTGTTGGGGTGATTAACAGGCCACCCGCAGCCTTAAAACAGGCCATGGGTTCTGGGTGGCTTGTTAACCACCTCAACAACCCACTGTAGCTGGGTTCACACATAATGACAAGCTGAAGCATGTCCCTGCTGTGGCTTGAATTTTCAGAATGGCCGCCAGCGCTGCAACAAGAAGCCCAGTAGGGAAATTCACCCATGGTGGCTTCTTGTTATGTGCGAACCAGGTCTTTAAGTCTGCAAGGAAGGACTTGAAAGTGTGTGAGCAAAGTGCCTGGTGACAGTTTAAGGCCAAAGTAGGTGAGATGTTGGGAGATCTGTCACTGGATCCTCTCACTTAAAACAAAATTTAAAGGGGGAGATGGAAATCAGCTTCAGTGCGGCTTGTGTGTGCCCCTCTGAAGCTGATACATACCTTGGGGGAAAAATTCCCCTCCCCCTGGGGCAAATAGCTTCAGGGGGTGGTTTTAATTGGGAAAATTGCATGGAGGAATGGTTACCCACCTCCCCAGTGCTGTGTTCCTATCTGTCCCCTTCCCCCACTATTAACTTTAAAAACACAAACACAGAAGATCCTGAGCATAGTTTGGATCACTGCCTTGCTGTGGCGAAGGGGCTTGCATAACTCAGTGAAGCCATAAGCTATGCCGTGCAGGGCCACCCAAGTCGGACAGGTCATGGTGGAGAGTTCTGACAAAATGTGGTCCACTGGAGAAGGAAATGGCAACCCACTCCAGTATTCTTGCCAAGAAAGCCCCATGGAACGTATCACAAGGCTAAAAGATATGACGCCAGAAGATGAGTCCCTCAGGTCGGAAGGTGTCCAATATATTACTGGGGAAGAGCAGAGGGAATTTCCAAGTGGCGCCAGAAAGAGTGAAGCGGCTGGGCCAAAGCCGAAAGGACACTCAGCTGTGGATGTGTCTGGTGGTGAAAAGAAAGTCCGATGCTGTAAAGAACAATATTGTTTAGGAACATGGAATGTCAGATCAATGAATCAAGGTAAGCTGGAGGTGGTCAAACATGAGATGGCAAGATTGAACATCGACATCTTGCGAATCAGCGAACTAAAATGGACAAGCATGGGCAAATTTAATTCAGGTGACCATTATATCTACTACTGTGGGCAAGAATCCCTTAGAAGAAATGGAGTAGCACTCATAGTCAACAAAAGGGTGGGAAAAGCAGTACTGGGGTACAATCTCAAAAATGATAGAATGATCTCAGTACGCATCCAAGGCAAACCATTCAATATCACAGTAATTCAAGTCTGCCCCAACCACTGATGCTGAAGAAGCTGAGGTTGATCGGTTCTATGAAGACCTACAACACCTTCTAGAACTAACACCAAAAAAAGATGTCCTCTTCATCATAGGGGATTGGAATGCTAAAGTAGGAAGTCAAGAAATCACCGGGATAACAGGCAAGCATGGCCTTGGTGTACAAAATGAAGCAGGACAAAGGCTAATAGAGTTTTGCCAAGAGAACACGCTGATCATAGCAAACACTCTTTTCCAATAGCACAAGAGGCGACTTTACACATGGACTTCACCAGATGGTCAATATCGAAACCAGATTGATTATGTCCTTTGCAGCCAAAGATGGAGAAGCTCTATACAGTCAGTAAAAACAAGACCTGGAGCTGACTGTGGCTCAGATCATGAGCTTCTTATTGCAAAAATTCGGCTTAAATTGAAGAACGTAGGGAAAACCACTAAACCATTCAGGTATGACCTAAATCATATCCGTTATGAATATACAGTGGAGGTGAGGAATAGATTTCAGGGATTAGACCTGATAGAGTGCCTAAGGAACTATGGATGGAGGTCCGTAACATTGTTCAGGAGGCAGCAACTCAATCCATCCCAAAGAAAAAGAAATGCAAGAAATCCAAGTGGCCATCTGATGAGGCTTTACAAGTAGCTGAGGAAAGAAGGGAAGCGAAAAGCAAGGGAGAAAGGGGAAGCTATACCCAACTGAATGCAGATTTCCAGAGAATAGCAAGGAGAGACAAGAAGGCCTTCTTAAATGAACAATGCAAAGAAGTCGAGGAAAACAATAGAAAGGGAAAGACTAGAGATCTCTTCAAGAAAATTGGAGATCTCAAGGGAATGTTTTGTGCAAAGACAGGCATGATAAAGGACAAAGAAGGCAGGGACCTAACAGAAGCAGATGAGATTAAGAAGAGGTGGAAAGAATACACAGAAGAACTATACAGGAAAGATCTGAATGTCCCTGATAGCCATGATAGTGCGGTCACTGAACTTGAGCTGGACATCCTCGAGAGTGAAGTCAAGTGGGCCTTAGGAAGCATTACTAACAACAAAGCTAGCGGAGATGACAGTATTCCAGCTGAGCTATTTAAGATCCTAAAAGATGATGCTGTTAGTGCTGCACTCAGTATGCCAACAAATTTGGAACACTCAACAATGGTCACAAGACTGGAAAAGGTCAGTTTACATTCCAATTCCAAAGAAGGGCAATGCCAAAGAGTGTTCAAACTACCATACAATTGCGCTCATTTCACATGCCAGCAAGGTTATGCTCAAAATCCTACAAGCTAGGCTTCAGCAGCATGTGAACCGAGAACTACCGGAAGTACAAGCTGGGTTTCGAAGAGGCAGAGGAACTAGAGATCAAATCACCAACATTCGCTGGATCATGGAGAAAGCAAGAGAATTCCAGAAAAACGTCTATTTCTGCTTCATTGACTACGCTAAAGCCTTACTGACTACTCCTGTAGGTCAGACATCTAGATGTCTGACTACTCCTGTAGGTCAGACATCTAGTCTGACCTACAGGAGGGCTTAGAGCAGGGTTTCCCCTCCCCCCAAATGCCAAGTCCCCTTCCCAAAGGGTCTTGCAAACCATGTAATTAAATAGCGTGGGGGATATAAGAGGCCAATTGTTTTTAACGTTCTTCTGTCAGTGATGTTTGTGGTGGGGAATGCTGCAGATTCAGCTGGGCTGTGTGCGTGTGCGTGTATGTGTGTGTGTGTGTGTGAGAGAGAGAGAGAGAGAGAGAGAGGGAGGAGGGGGTAGAGTTCAGTCCCAGGTGTCACAGTTGTTCTATGGAAGTAGCTTTGCTTGAGCAGTCAGTTGATTCTTGTGCTTCTCTTTTTATGCGACCCCTCACTCCCCACAGAATCTCATTTATAGCTTGCTTTTTCCCCCCCAGGTGCGTGCAGGTCATGAGAAGTAGCATTTGCACGACCAATGTCTGTAGCTATTATTCTGCGGGCTGCAAGGTGAGCTGCAAACTTGATGGATGCTTAAGCATCAGCTTGCGTTTTGAGTAGTAAATGTGCCTTTATCATTTTAATGCTGCCCAGCTAAGTCCGTTCTGTCGGTGGGTATTTTCAGTGCTTGCTGCTGATGTCTGTGCCAGTGCAGGTTGCTACAGACCTCTGTGCAGTCATGACATTTCTCTGGAGCAAACTGACTTCTCCATTTCCGTGGTCTTTCTGCCTCGCCAGGCTGATTGCCCTTAAGGAATATTCAGACAGCTGCCCCATTTATTCAGTGAACACATGAAGTGTGTGAAGGTGTGTTGCCCCGGCTGTGGGCGTTGAACTTTTAGGTTAGAGGTGCCAAGATAGTGATGAATCAGATTCACAGGTTTACTTACAAGGAGACTTTATTGGGTAACTTACAGCACACAGGCATACTCAGTGGTTGGATCAGACAGCTTCTCTGAACCACAAGCCATGAGGTACAATGGGTTTTATACCATACATGTTAGCAATAAGCAGCATAACAGCAGCAAGCGCCCCCTAGCGGGCATTCCCAGCATGGACTAACAGCACTTGGTTCTCAGCACAGTCACCTGTAGCTTTAAGGTAAACAAGCTCTGCTTCTCAGGCACATCAGTGATAAGACATTCTCCCCATTAGCAAGGAATGTTCTGAGAAGGCTGTTATCGGCCTTTTCACTCATCTGCACATGCTCAGAGGCTTACTAGCATGGGAATTGCACCAATAATGAACTGAAGCAAGCATTATGGATCTCTAGGCCCCTCTAACACTACAAATGACTCGGCTACGCTCCTTCGGCCAATACAGAAGGAAGGGGTGGGGAGATGAGATCACGCCCTCTATGCATGCCCACTAGCCACACCCATTCACCATGACCCCTGGTGGCTGCATGATCAGTGTTCATGTGAAGGGGGCCTACACGCATGCGCAGAAAGTGTAGTATCTGAGGGAATGGCCAGCAGGGGTGTTGGCAACAGAGGGCTAGCAGGTAATCATCCCACTCCCTACTCATGCATCCACTGAACTCATGGGAGGGGTTGTTGTCTGAACACCCCTTTAGTGGTTCAGGAAGGTAGTCCATGGCAGTAGGCCTTAAAGGAATAGGACCCATCCCCAGATTGGAAAGTGACAGTCTTCTGCAGAATGGTGACAGCAGAGCTGTCTTTCAGAGTAACTGGTTGCACTTTATTTCCTTGTGATGTACCAGCTGAATATATAGGTCACAGCACCAGTGGTGTAGTGGAGCCAGGGCTGGCAGGGATGCAGCAGCGACGCTTTTTGATTAGCAGGGACTCTGACCTCATCTTCCACCACCCCCACAGTTCCCTGTCCCCTCTGAACTTAGCTGCAGTCTTCACAGGAAATGAATTTCTCCAGCAGCAGTATACTGTTCCTTGTTGTAATGTAAAGTATTTGTGGGGGCTTGTTCTTGTATGGGCAACTAAGGCTCATTAACTTCACAAAAGCACCGCTCCTAGCAGATAAGAACTCCTAGAACTGGGTTATTGCTATGGATCAAAACAGCTGCCTGTAATGTTTGACTCTCCTTGGTGGTGTGGCTGTAGGGAAAGTGATAGTGAGCACCTCCACATCAACATCTGCCACTGCACAATACAGAGGCAAAACCAGGTTTGCTGCCACCGAGTGTGGACTCAACTGGCAGCTGCACATCACAGCTCCCTGCTGAGTGCATCTGTGTGACATATGCATTAGTTGCATTCGCATTTCACATCTTTAGGGATACCGTTCAAGTTCAGCAGTTTAACGAAAGAGCAGCGCGGTTTATATTCAGATCGATTTGTACACGATGTCTTGAATTCCAGTTTCTTTCTACCACAAGATGGTCCCAGTGTTCAGAATGTCTCAGATACTTTCTTTCTTCTCCCTTTGAAATCAGCACAAGCAGCCCTCCTTGGTCATCGATTGTGAAAGATGGATAGAGGTGAACCTTGTTCCTCAGCTTGGCTCTCAGATCCACCTGCGGAAGCTGCCGCTAGAACTACTGCAGAAAGTGCTCAAATCTTCAAGGTTAGTTTCACATGCAGTAACGTTTTGTCAATAAGGGTGGAGAAAGTGTACTAATGGTTCAGCGGAAGGGTTTATACTCTCTGCCCCTCAAAAACTCTGCTCCATCTTTTGCTGTTTCAAGGAAACCCCAATTTAAATATGGGAAGTTTTGTCCAGGACTAAGGAAATCGAAAGGGGGGAAGAAAACTGGGATTTAATGTGCTGTAGAAAATTGGGATTTGGGGTTGCGGGGTGGAAGCAGTGGTGAAACTGTGCAGGAAGGGATAGGTACAAAATAAGTGCAAAAATTGGAGTTCTGTGTAAAAATTTCATCCAAGGACATCCTGAAAAGTCACTTCTTCACCCAGTACATGAATCTAGCAAAAGAGAATGCACCAGTGAATTGTATCCATTTTTTCATGCTTGCAAATAGGACCTGAAGGAGGAACTTGCGCGTTGTCTCTATGGCAAGGTGAGCAAGTGTCAAACGCATGTGCACGTGATGCTTCTTGCCATTGGGGATAAACATCATATGTATCACTGGAGGACTCCTCCAGTCAGGGCATGACACTGTGGGAGCTTCACGAGAATCCCGCATCCACTTCTTCCGGCCACATGGCTCTCCATGTGACGAGGCAAACAGAGGGCAGGTTCATTTCATTTATCATCATTCATGTGACAAGGTTGGTGGCAAAAGTAAGGGGGTGCAATGCAGCGGCAGCACATGTTTTCTCCTGCCTCAGGTGGTGAGAGAGCTTGCATCGGGGCTGCCTCCAATGATGATCTTAGCCCCTTCCCCATAGGTCATTTGAAAAGCTGGTGTCTGTGTTCACTGCAACTGAAGTGTCATGGTCGAGCCTCCACTGCTTGCTGTGCGGTGTTTGAATCTCACTGTTACTCAAATCTACGTTGGTTGTCTCACATTTCTTAGCTCCAGATCACAGTCACTAGACCAGATATGAAGAATGTGTGCCCCTCCAGATGTTGTTGGATTCTAATTCCCAACAGCCCTAGGCAACATAGCCAATGGTAAGGGATGATGGGAGTTGCAGTACAGCAACATCTGGAGGGCAACACATTCCCCATCCCTGCACTAGACCAAAGGAGGATGCCATGTTTTTACATGTGAATTCACATCCTGTCAGTTTATCAAACCTATCAAAGGTTGTAGTTGAGGCTATAATTGTGCTCTCAAAACTCATACATAAAATGTGCACGTTCATTTTCTCTGACAACAGCAAGTCCTTGATTTGGGGAGTGGCTGTAGCTCAATGGTGGAGTACCTGCTTTGCATGCAGAAAACCTCAGGTTGGATCTTTGCACTCTTCTGGTGCAAAGATTGCAGGTAGTGATGCTGGGAAAGGGCAGCTCAAGATCTTGGTAAGCCACGGCCAGCTGGGAGTAGACCATGTTTGGATACATAGGTCAAAGGCCTGGGGCCAATTCATATGATTTCTGAAATCCATCTGCCAAGCACAGGGAATCTGCTCAATCCACTTCTTGTGTGAAGTAGCCCTGGCGAAGCATTGCTGTCCTAGTTGGGCTAGTTTAGACACAGAAAATCTGATTTACATGCCAGGTTCTAACTCCCAATGTGACCTGTCATATGCATAAAAACAATCTGTTTTGCTCAAGTTAAATAAACCTTTCTCTGTAATTAGCTTTCTGTTTCATAACACATCTGCTAGGATGCTGGTTTTCATCAGAGAGCAATTACAGTGGCTATAAAAGAGAGAACTGGTTGTCAGGTCAATATTAACTTTCATTTGAAAAAACAATTTGTGGACTAGGAAAATCCCCCCCCCCCCAAATCAACAGCCTTGTCTGCTAAATCCTATGCCCAGCATCAATGGGCGTGTTCTCTGTCTCCGAAAAATTCCTCCTCTGGACCAAGGTCACATCTGACAAGTCACACTTACAAAAAAGAATGAAGAATATCAACCATACTGAGACTATTTTTTTTAAAGAAAGAGCTGCTGTCCCCAACAGATAGCTTCATGAGCTTTTCAACTGGACCTTTACAATTTATATCTTGGGTGTGAATGATCGAATGATTTTTTATAGATCTATATGAAAGAAGTGGATGATGTCAGCCCAAACAATAGACTGTTGTTTTGTCTCTTATTGCTGCACATGACATTTGAGTTTTTAATATTTTGTTTTAATTTGATTTAGATTTTATTTATGTTTTATTACTGTTATAAGTAGCTTGGGGGGTTGTGGCGAAGGGGCTTGCGTAACTCAGTGAAGCCATAAGCTATGCCGTGCAGGGCCACCCAAGACGGACAGGTCATGGCAGAGAGTTCTGACAAAATGTGGTCCACTGGAGAAGGAAATGGCAACCCACTCCAGTATTCTTGCCAAGAAAGCCCCATGGAACGTATCACAAGGCTAAAAGATATGACGCCGGAAGATGAGCCCCTCAGGTCGGAAGGTGTCCAATATACTACTGGGGAAGAGCAGAGGGAATTTCCAAGTAGCGCCAGAAAGAGTGAAGCGGCTGGGCCAAAGCCGAAAGGACACCCAACTGTGGATGTGTCTGGTGGTGAAAAGAAAATCCGATGCTGTAAAGAACAATATTGTTTAGGAACCTGGAATGTCAGATCAATGAATCAAGGTAAGCTGGAGGTGGTCAAACATGAGATGGCAAGATTGAACAGGGGATTGGAATGCTAAAGTAGGAAATCAAGAAATCACCGGGATAACAGGCAGGCATGGCCTTGGTGTACAAAATAAAGCAGGACAAAAGCTAATAGAGTTTTGCCAAGAGAACACGCTGATCATAGAAAACACTCTTTTCCAACAGCACAAGAGACGACTCTACACATGGACATCACCAGATGGTCAATATCGAAATCAGATTGATTATGTCCTTTGCAGTCAAAGATGGAGACGCTCCATACAGTCAGTAAAAACAAGACCTAGAGCTGACTGTGGCTCAGATCATGAGCTTCTTGTTGCAAAATTTCAGCTTAAATTGAAGAATGTAGGGAAAACCACTAAACCATTCAGGTATGACCTAAATCATATCCCTGATGAATATACAGTGGAGGTGAGGAATAGATTTCAGGGATTAGACCTGATAGACAGAGTGCCTGAGGAACTATGGACGGAGGTCCGTAACATTGTTCAGGAGGCGGCAACTCAATCCATCCCAAAGAAAAAGAAATGCAAGAAAGCAAAGTGGCTGTCTGATGAGGCTTTACAAGTAGCTGAGGAAAGAAGGGAAGTGAAAAGCAAGGGGGAAAGGGGAAGATATATCGAACTGAATGCAGAGTTCCAGAGAATAGCAAGGAGAGACAAGAAGGCCTTCTTAAATGAACAATGTAAAGAAATCGAGGAAAACAACAGAATGGGAAAGACTAGAGATCTCTTCAAGAAAATTGGAGATCTCAAGGGAACGTTTTGTGCAAAGACGGGCATGATAAAGGACAAAGAAGGCAGGGACCTAACAGAAGCAGATGAGATTAAGAAGAGGTGGAAAGAATACACAGAAGAACTATACAGGAAAGATCTGAATGTCCCTGATAGCCATGATAGTGCGGTCACTGAACTTGAGCTGGACATCCTTGAAAGTGAAGTCAAGTGGGCCTTAGGAAGCATTAGTAACAACAAAGCTAGCGGAGATGACAGCATTCCAACTGAGCTATTTAAAATCCTAAAAGATCATGCTGTTAAAGCGCTGCACTCAGTATGCCAACAAATCTGGAACACTCAACAGTGGCCACAAGACTGGAAAAGGTCAGTTTACATTCCAATTCCAAAGAAGGGCAATGCCAAAGAGTGTTCAAACTACCGCACAGTTGCACTCATTTCACATGCCAGCAAGGTGATGCTCAAAATCATACAAGCTAGGCTTCAGCAGTATGCGAACCGAGAACTACCGGAAGTACAAGCCGGGTTTCGAAGAGGCAGAGGAACTAGAGATCAAATCGCCAACATTCGCTGGATCATGGAGAAAGCAAGAGAATTCCAGAAAAACGTCTATTTCTGCTTCATTGACTACGCTAAAGCCTTTGATTGTGTGGATCACAACAAACTGTGGAAAATTCTTAAAGTGATGGGAGTACCAGACCACCTTACCTGTCTCCTGAGAAACCTGTACGAGGGTCAAGAAGCAACAGTAAGAACCAGACATGGAACAACCGATTGGTTCAAAACTGGGAAAGGAGTACGACAAGGCTGCATATTGTCGCCCTGCTTATTTAACTTATATGCAGAGTACATCATGAGAAATGCCAGGTTGGATGAATCACAGGTCGGAATTAAGATTGCTGGGAGAATTATCAACAACCTCCGATATGCAGACGATACCACCCTAATGGCAGAAAGTGAAGAGGATCTCAAGAGCCTCTTGTTGAGGGTGAAAGTGGAGAGTGCAAAAGCTGGTTTGAAACTCAACATTAAAAAAACGAAGATCATGGCATCTGGCCCCATCACTTCCTGGCATATAGAAGGGGAAGAAATGGAAGCAGTGACAGATTTTACTTTCTTGGGCTCCAAGATCACCGCAGACGGTGACTGTAGCCATGAAATTAAAAGACGCTTGCTCCTTGGGAGGAAAGCTATGGCAAACCTAGACAGCATAGTAAGAAGCAGAGACATCACCTTGCCTACAAAGGTCCGTCTAATCAAAGCTATGGTTTTTCCAGTAGTAATGTATGGCTGTGAGAGCTGGACTATAAGGAAGGCTGAGCGCCGAAGAATTGATGCTTTCGAACTGTGGTGCTGGAGAAGACTCTTACGAGTCCCCTGGACTGCAAGGAGGTCAAATCAGTCCATCCTAAAGGAAATCAACCCTGAGTGCTCATTGGAAGGACAGATACTGAAGCTGAAGCTCAAATATTTTGGCCACCTAATGCGAAGAGAAAACTCTCTGGAAAAGACCCTGATGCTGGGAAAGACTGAAGGCAAAAGGAGAAGGGGACGACAGAGGATGAGATGGCTAGATAGCATCACCGATGCAATGAATATGAACTTGAGCACACTCTGGGAGAGAGCGCAGGACAGGAAGGCCTGGTGTGCTATGGTCCATGGGGTAACGAAGAGTCAGACACGACTGAACGACTGAACAACAACAGAATAATAATAATACGGTGCCTAGCATTTATATAGTGCTTTTCCTAATATCTCAAAGCACTTCATATACATTGGGTCAGTTTGCACAATCAAACAGCCCACCGTGGCGTATTTAAGCCACGGTGGGCTGCAGTGCATGCGTACGGCCATTTTGAATATTCAGGCTAGAACCATGGCCTGTCATGTGATCCAAACCCAGGCAGCAGGGGTTGTGGGAGGTTTAAAAACCCCTCACGTAACCCTAGAACAGCCCATGGGTTATGCGGGGGGGTTAACCCTTGCAGAACCTCCACCGCCCGGGTTCAGATGACATGACAAGCCACGGCTTGAATATTCAAAAACGGTGGTGGGCAGCGGTGGTCGGGTTATTGTCTTGATAATCCTCATCACTCATCACAATGTTGTAGGGTAGGGCCCATGTTATATATCTCCATATTACAAATGGTGGAGTTGATGCTCAGAGACAGTGGATACTTAAAGCTACTCTGTGATTTTATGATGAAGTGAACTTCTAAAGCAAGTACTTCCTTCCCAACTTATCACTTGTGTTCTTAGCCACCATATTACATCAGCTATGTTGGTGTACATCCAATTAAAATACTGATTCCACTCATCAGCCCTAAGATTACATTATCTTTCCTCTTAAAATAAGTGTTTTGAAATAAGTTACATACCATGCAATCCTAATATATGTCTACTCAGAAGTAAATCTCTCTGAGATACTCCTAATGGGACTTACTCTCAGCTAAGTGTACATAAGATTGCAACCATAATCACACAGGTGTAACTCAGTGCTGGCCACTTGAAAGTGGACTGATTTGTACTGACCCAATGAGATAGATATGTCTCATTTATTAAGAAAAAAGAAAGATGTGAATAACTGTTTTGTCAGATAGGAACATAGGAGGTTTCCATATACCAGCTCAGACTGAGGACCAAACTTGACGTGACCCTTAATAGTGCAATCCTAAGCATATTTACTCAGAAGTAAATCCCACTGAATTCAATGCGGCTTACTCCAAGGTAGTTGTATGGGATTGCAGTCCAAATGCAATATTAGGAAACCTGTCAGTTTTGTAAAAAACTAATAGCACGTGTGTGTGTGGGGTGGTGGATTTTATCATAACCACAGCATGTGAAGAGGGGAGATTTAACCCTTTCCTCCCTCACCATGACCATGATGAACGCTGCTGTTAGCCCCAGAAAAAACTGTGCTATTAGCCCCAGGGGGGAAAAGCACCCGTTTGTACCAATGGGAATTTTAATGGGAGCTTTTTTCTGGGGCTAATAGCAGTATAAGGATGTGACTTTCATCAAGATCATGGTGAGGGAGTGAGGATAACATTTTCTCATCTGTGTATGCTGCAGTCCCAATGAAAATTGTCCCCTCCCTGCTATTATTATTTTTTAAATGATTGGCTTTTTAATGATGACATAATTAGCATCACATCTAGTTTGTCCTATGTGTCTGTCTAGCCCAGTACTGTCTGCTCTGGCTGGCAAGCCACTCTCCAGAGTCTCAGGCAGTGGTCTTGCAAGTCACCTTCTACTTGATCCTTTTAACTGCAGATATTGGTATATTTTTACCTCTAATCTATGTGGTATATTGTCAGTACCCCCTTTGCAAGGTTCCCTCTTTGCCAGAGCTGAACTTGCAGTCAGATTGTTTTATCTGTCACATTTGTATCCCGCCTTTCCTTTAAGGCATTCCAGGCAGGAAGAGGTGGGGCAGGGGGGTGGGAGGAGGACTTGTTTAACAGACCTGGAAGTGAAAAGTCACAAATGGATGTGGGTGATACACAGAGATGAGTGATAACTCACAAAGCTACTACATACAACATGATCACTATTTGGTGAGAATGTCATTAGCAAGGCAATACAGTTCACAAGTACCATAACTCAAATGTATCTCAAAGTAATTGCACAGTGGTGGGCACATTAAAATGCCAGGTAGGGGGAGAGAGAAGAAAAGTGTACCTTTTTCCAGAAGACCAACAAGGTCAGAGAGGTCTGTGAGTCTCACTATACTAAAAATAAAAGCTGATGCAGAAATGGGGCAGTAGGAGGAGAGAAATAAATTATCATCGTTGTTCCATTATCACCCATTTTAGATCTGTCTTTCCCACTAAACCACTTGATAGCTCCCAGGGGCAGCTATAGATCTACGCCTCTTGTTTTGAAAATGTATTTATTTATAGTGTTGGGACAGAATGTCTGCTTTTTGCAAAGATCTCTTTCCCAATGAGTTTTAAGGACTGCGTTTACTTCCAGAATGTTGCTGAAAGCTATACACATTTTCCATGCTTCTAATCCTTAAACAGACTCTTTTCTTATCTGAGCAGTTCATTAACTTTGCCCTTCTCGGAAAGCAATTAGCTTCCTCCCACAAAGTTTTAAGAGCTGTCCTTTTAAAAGTTTCCCTGCCGCCATGTGACTCTTACAAAAACGGCTGTCTTATTATGTTATGTAAGATTTGTATGAACATTTCCCACTCCTGCCCCACAATCTGCAAAGGCTATTATATGCGTAGGATTATTGCCAGGAAGGTAGCTTTTCACCAGCTCAGCAAGCAAGTAGCTGGGTAGATAGTACTCCAGGTAGTCCATTACAGAGGTATAGGAAACACTGAAATACAGGAACACAGGAACTCCTGAGAGAGCAGGCACCATAGCTGGGCATTTGCATGAGACAGCAATGAACTGATAACAGAAATATAGGAAATCCAAAGGGCCTGTAAAAACCAACGCTTATGCAGGGATACCATACATGGTGATAGAACACACACTGCTCATGTTTCAGAACATGTGATTTTGCAAGAGCACCTTCATATGTGCCAAACTTATCATCATCTTCTTCATTTTTAACGTGTATGCTGCTTTTCCACACAACGTGTCCAAAGCGGCTCAGAACTCAAGAACAGCAATACAAAAACAAGACTGCATATCAGTGCATTGGCTGCAGTAATGAATCATTACAATAACAATTCATTTCACTAATACTAACCCAACACTTTAAATTAATTACAAAATTACTGATTCTTACAACCTCCAGCCACTGATCTCTGTCTCATCCTGGTGCATTTCTTGGGGCTCCAGCAGAGACAAGGGTGATGTTTAGAGCTTTTCTACATGAAGCGTTTATTGTGCACTTGTGATTCCTTATTTGTGGTTGTTTATGGGCTCTTTAGATCCTCCAGTTTCACTTTTGTTGTTTCTGGAGGGCCTGTGGTGGCTGCAGAGATATGCCTAGCTGCTCTGGAGACTAAGCTCACCGATTCTTTACATTGGCCTAGCCATGATTTGTTTGGAGGGCTGGAAATGAACTAGGAGCTTGTGGGTTTCCTCCTCCCTGCATCCCCCTTCTGTGGCATATTGCTTCATTTTCATTTTCCTGCTTAGCACTCATCAGTGTTATGGGTTTGAGGTTAGTCTGAATGACGTTTCAGTGATCCCTTGTAGCCCAGTGCCTATGATTGCAAAGGGATTCAAGATCTCTTCCACCTATTTAATTCTTGACTCTTAGTCTTAAGACGGCTGTAAATAGAGCTATCAGTGTGGGTGCCTTGAGGCAATATCTCAAGACCTGACAAAGGACGGTTGATAACTGGTAACATTCTAGTGATGTGTTTTAGTGGGAGCTGGGATGGCCCAAGAAGGCATAGGTTTTGGGTGGAGATGTCTCTAGAATTGGATATGAAAAGGAGGCAGACAGCTGACTTTGTTCTCTTCAGGAAATCATATGGCATTCTGGGTTCCCCTAGACATCTAATGGGGAATGGGAATCTATTGGAGTGCTAATGCTGTGAACCCTTATCTTATGCTCAACCTGTATATATGTGTAAAAGAACCTTCTGTTACAGAAATGCCATTAAGTCTCCAGTGACCCTTCTAAGGAAACTGAATTCTGGCTAAGCGCTGGAACACCTTAAACCTCTTACTGGTCAGAAATGAGGTGTGTGTGTGTGTGTGTAACAATAGTTTACTGTGACATCTATGGTTTGTAGTTGCTCTTCAAACCATAGTGTAGTTTCCAATTCTGGTTTGGATGACACAGCAAACTATGATTAGCACTAAACAGGAAACAGGAAGGCTAGTACGAGAATTCAGCCATTGAGGGTGAATGCTATAAACAACCAAATGGACTTATATATGTGATATGCATGCCAAAAGCACAGATATTTGCACTTTTAAAATAAGGTCACATATGTGCCTGTTTGCTCCATGTTGATAATATTTCTATACTAATTATGAGGTACAATAAATGCACACAGAGAAAATGATCACAGTACCTTTAATATTGTGCTGTCTTTCACAATTTAAATTTTAATGTAACCAAGAATTTCTTGGGCCTTTAGACCATGCTAAATCTTGTCCCTGCCCACGACTGAAATTTGAAATGGCACCCCTATTCATCTTAATTATGTGAACTCAAATGTGGGACTTTTTTCAATGACAGAACCAACACACTTGTGTCTTTTGCTGCTAGTGAAATTGCCATTTTGCAAACTTTCGGCCATGTAACTTGCTGGTTGTCATGTGAAGTGTTCTGTATGGAACTACTGTCGAAATATGCCTGTTAAGATGGCAATCAATGTGGTGAAATATATTAAATAAATGTAGGATGGCCATGTGTCCTACTTTACAGAGGCCAGTCCTCTATTTGAAGGGCTGTCTAGTCCGAGTCCATTTTAAAGATAAAGAACCATAAGAAAGGAGAGCAGGAGCCTTGAAGTTGCCCATCAACAGTTAGCTTCTGGACAGCAAAGTGAGCAGGCAGACAGACATGTCACCTGGTCACAGTCTTCTTTACTATGGTGAGACGTACTGTATTTCTATTTAAATTATAATAATTATTTCCGAATCTGCAACTATCTATATAAATTAACATCAGGAAAGGTTATGCAAATCTGTGTCCTCTTTTGTCAGATTTTTTGGTAATGCATTTCCTCTTTTCTGAAGATGCATAAGTGACTACCCTAAATAAAGTTGAAGTGGCTGAATCGAATTGTACAAATTAAGCGATATGATATTACTTAAAATATATTTGTTCCTGTTTTTATTCTTTTCTTAAACTTCTGTTTCCCCCCTTTTTAAATTATTATTATCATCATCATCATTATGGGATTATTATTATTACTATTCCTTGTTGGCTAAACCTTTAATGTTTATTAATATGTGTTACCTGAATGGTAATTTATGGCCAATGGAAATGGATTGTTTGCTTCTATTTCTGTGCTATAAGAATGTTTGGATATTTTGTTTGTTCTTATTGAAGTTTAATATAATTCTGTTTTTTCTTATTTCTTTTTTCCTCTTCTTTTGCTGTCCTCCCTTTTTTCTTTTTCTTAGGATACTGTAATGTTGGAAATTGAAGATTCTGATTATATTGTTGGTAGTGTTTATTTCATTTATAAAAATAAAATAAAAATAGATTAAAAAAAGAATTGTACAAATTAAGGCAAAACAGAAAGATGTACACAAATATGAAAAGGGAATAACTTAAATTTAAATGTAGTTCCTACACTTAAAAAACCCAATGGTGTAACCTTTTGTTTAGGTATATATTATCATACAAATGTCATACAAATTGGGAGGTCATAAATATGTTTTTTTTTTCCTGGCAGGGTATTTACTTTCAATGAATTCCATCTCTTGCGAACTGCATTGTGTTGGGTCTTCCTGCAGCAAAACCCCAAAATTCAGATAATTCCATCCTATGACACTGTCCTCACATATTTTAGCAGGTAATTCAATATATAGTATTAATTATGTCTTATTTGTATCCTACCCTTCCTTTATAGACCTCCAGATGGGTTATATCATTACATTCTCACAACAACTTTTAAGTCCCATTTATTCCAATGGGAGAGTTAAACACATGTTGCACTGTTAAGAACATAAGATGAGCCATACTGGATCAGACCAAAGGCATGTCTTATCCAGCATTCTATTTGCATATTGGCCAAACAGATGCCCAGAGGAAGCCCACAAGCAGGGCACGAATGCAATAGCATCCTCCCACTTATGTTCCTCAACAATTGGTATACAGAGTTATAGTATGTACTATGAGATATATTATGTCCCATTGAAACCAATGGAACATAACTGTGTTTAGCTTTCACTTGCCCTATGCTCTCCCTTACCTCTCCCCCCCCCACCCCATGGCAAGGGCAAGACTTCTCAGAGGGACAGAAGAAGTATCAAAAACTTTGCAGAGCTCGACCTTTTCCAGTGACATCATCTGGCCAAAGCATTTGACTGAAGAGATGGATGAAGTCATAGGTTAGGCAAGGAGCAGAGTTTGTGAGCTGCATACAGTTAGTGCTTTTTGCACAGTGAAGGAACCCATACAGATGACCATTCTATCATGCAGCTGAATCTGATGCATGGTAAAATCCCACCGACTGTCTGAGATAGAATAATCTACCCTGGGGTGAGGCCAATTTCTGCAGAAGCCCTTGACACACACATTCTGAGGGTGTGGAACTTGTGTGGGCAGAGGGAGGGTGGAGATGTGTTGATTTAAGTGTCGGAAACGATGCACAAGTTGAGCTCACAATTCTCCACTGCTGTACTGCTGCCCCCCCACCTTGCACATTTGTTCTGCACATTTTGAACTCCTGTAATGATTGAGATGTGCAGGAGCTCAAGGACCAGGGCTCCAGCTGGCATCCAAGAAAGTCTTCAGTTGTTATCATCCCAGCTTACAGAGAAACAGCATAATACATGTGCACACACAAAATTTTAAAAAATCAAATGCAACTTAATAACTAACATCAGAGCTGGGAACTAAAAGGTTTGAGGATGCCTGCAGTGGATATCCTTGTCACTTCCATCTCCTTTTTTTCCAGCTTCATGCTTGTGCAGAGGTAGTTGAGGAGGAGAACAAGGTGGGGATGGGAGAAATACAATTCTGGCCAGTGCCGTTCTTACTTTCACATTTTAGTTCAGTGTAAGTTCAAATGGATTTCAAGATTTGTATGTGAAAATGCCTTGGGTTATCTTGGTTCTTTTTCTTTTAAAACAGATCTTCTTAACATTGCCCTTTTATTTGTTTTTGTTGCTACTATCCCCATGAGACATTCTTTCCTATGAGTCATGTACCACTATAAAGAAATGACTGTTTAGCTCAAAGCAGAGCTCCCATGCCTGGAATCAACCTCTCTTCTTTTTCTCTTTTTTTTCACCAAGAGATAGGAAATGAGCTGAAGTGGCGGGTGAATCATTATTTACTAGTTTGACCTGAGAAGTACTTGGTATATGAGAAGCTAGCGGAAAATGGGAAAGTTTATGATGCGCACACATGCAAGCTGAACGTGACGTGCAAAATTGTAACTTCATAGCTCACATTTAAAATAATTGGTATCATATTGCAACATCCTGTGTGGTTAAGCATTCTACTTTTCAAAAATGGATTTTGCTTACTAAATGACACAGTTAATTAACTGCACAGCCCCCCCCCCCAGTATCAACCCAATCTGTTTTAACCCTCCGATTTAGGTTTGTTGTGCTTTAAATTGTTTTGTCATGTATACATCTGTATTCCTTTAGCTTAATATGATCTTATGTAACTTGCTTCAGTTTAGGGAATCTGGAAAGGGAAAAGGAACATACTGAATTTGTTTATTAAGCCATATGAGGCTTGTACTGGTATGCAGTATATGTCTCTGGAACTTGAATTCCACTGGTGGTTATCCAGATTTCTGGGAGCCCCCATTATGTCAACCAAAATTAAGCATGATTAATAGGAACCAAGCCAGTAAGAGACAAGGATTGTAAAAGGGATGATTCTGGCTCCCCAAAAAGTCCTGTCAATTTCAACAGAACGTATTCCATATGATGGCCACAGTAGAATGCAGTTGCACATGCTTAAGCTCATTGATTTCAATGGCTTCAAGTATGCTATTTATATATCTTTTGGATTATTGCCAATATGTATTAGGATTGGTGTGTATGAACAGATGTACATGCATAATTAGTGCAGGAAAATCACACCATTAAAAAAAAACCCAACAAGTTGAAGTCAGTAAGTTCAACCAACCATATATGCATAAAAAGTAAGCAGGAGTAAGCTTATTTAGTAAGCAGGAGTAAGATTAGTATAATGGCTTTTATGTATTATAATTCCACATTGTGAATAGCAGGTGCAGATGTTCCAAGCACAGTTTTATGTTTGTACAAAAATAGACTGACAAAGAGGATTGCAGAATCAAGTCAAAAGGATTCTCTTGAGCTGACATGTACCCTTCTACAGATCATCAACAAAAAAGCAGAAACACAAAGCTTCGTATTGTTTAACAGATGCATGAGATGCTAGGTAGCATTGTGCTATTTTATAACAGCTCTTTACACAGTTCGAAGCAGCTGCAGGAGATCTTCTACACTGCCAGTAGCTGCCAGTGCCCAGTTACTGGCCAATATCCAAAGAACCACACAACTAAACTAATTCCACAGGCCCGAAGCTTTGTGTTTCTCAAACAGAAGCTCCATCTGCCCAATGCCAACTCTCATTTTAAAACTGGGGAGAGTTTCAAAACCAATTTGCAACATGGCAAGGGGAACATCAGAAGAGCCCTCCTGGATTAGGCCAGTGGTCCGTCTAGTCCAGCATCCTGTTTCCAGTATTGGCCATCCAGGTGCCTCTGTGATGCCAATAAGCAGGACATGATGAAGGCAATGGCTAGCTCCCTTGTATGTCCCCAGCAGATATACCGCCTAGGAATGTGGAGGTTCCATTTAGCTATTACGGCTTGTAGCCACTGATATACCTACTCTCCATTTATTTACCCTTTCAGAAAACCCATCTAAGGTAATGGGCATCACCACATCCTTGGTAATGAATTTCATAAGTTAATTATGCACTGTGGAAAATAGTACTTCCTTTTGCCTGCATTGAAACTACTGCTGATCAATTTCATTGGGTGACGGTGATCCCAAGTCCTAATATTATGAGAAATGGAGAAAAAGCTCTCACCATACCATTCATAATTTTACAAACCCACTATTGAAAGAAACAGTGTGAAGCCTCACTGTAGGGCTATTTAATGTGTATTCTCACTGTTGATCTGCTTCTTAAGGGCATGTTTCAGACAGCACCCCCACTACGGATAATCTTACCCTGAGTGTATTTGCTCTGTATCAGTAAAGTCCTTGCCACTAAGGGCATTTCTTGTTGTTGTTGTTGTTGTTGTTCAGTCGTTAAGTCGTGTCCGACTCTTCATGACCCCATGGACCATAGCACAGCAGGCCTTCCTGTCCTCCGCTCTCCCGGAGTGTGCTCAAATTCATATTCATTGCTTCGGTGATGCTATCTAGCCATCTCATCCAGGGGACTCGTAAGAGTCTTCTCCAGCACCACAGTTCGAAGGCATCAATTCTTCGGCGCTCAGCCTTCCTTATAGTCCAGCTCTCACAGCCATACGTTGCTACTGAGAAAACCATAGCTTTGATTATACGAATCTTTGTCGGCAAGGTGATGTCTCTGCTTCTTACTATGCTGTCTAGGTTTACCATAGCTTTCCTCCCAAGGAGCAAGCGTCTTTTAATTTCATGGCTACAGTCACCATCTGCAGTGATCTTGGAGCCCAAGAAAATAAAATCTGTCACTGCTTCCATTTCTTCCCCTTCTATATGCCAGGAAGTGATGGAGCCAGATGCCATGATTTTAGTTTTTTTAATGTTGAGTTTCAAACCAGCTTTTGCACTCTCCACTTTCACCCTCAACAAGAGGCTCTTGAGATCCTCTTCACTTTCTGCCATTAGGGTGGTATCATCTGCGTATCTGAGATTGTTGATAATTCTCCCAGCAATCTTAATTCCGACCTGTGATTCATCCAACCTGGTGTTTCTCATGATGTACTCTGCATATAAATTAAATATGCAGGGCGACAATATACAGCCTTGTCATACTCCTTTCCCAATTTTGAACCAATCGGTTGTTCCATGTCCGGTTCTTACTGTTGCTTCTTGTCCCTTGTACAGGTTTCTCAGGAGACAGGTAAGGTGGCCTGGTACTCCCATCACTTTAAGAATTGGCCACAGTTTGTTGTGATCCACACAATCAAAGGCTTTAGCATAGTCAATGAAGCAGAAATAGACATTTTTCTGGAATTCTCTTGCTTTCTCCATGATGCAGCGAATGTTAGTGATTTGATCTCTAGTTCCTCTGCCTCTTCGAAACCCAGCTTGTACTTCCGGTAGTTCTCGGTTCACATGCTACTGAAGCCTAGCTTGTAAGACTTTGAGCGTAACCTTGCTGGCATGTGAAATGAGTGCAATTGTACGGTAGTTTGAGCACTCTTTGGCATTGCCCTTCTTTGGAATTGGAATGTAAACTGACCTTTTCCAGTCTTGTGGCCACTGTTGAGTGTTCCAAATTTGTTGGCATATTGAGTGCAGCACTAACAGCATCATCTTTTAGGATTTTAAATAGCTCAGCTGGAATACTGTCATCTCCGCTAGCTTTGTTGTTAGTAATGCTTCCTAAGGTCCACTTGACTTCACTCTCGAGAATGTCCGGCTCAAGTTCAGTGGCCGCACTATCATGGCTATCACGGACATTAAGATCTTTCCTGTATAGTTCTTCTGTGTATTCTTTCCACCTCTTCTTAATCTCATCTGCTTCTATTAGGTCCCTGCCTTCTTTGTCCTTTATCATGCCCGTCTTTGTACAAAACGTTCCCTTGAGATCTCTGATTTTCTTGAAAAGATCTCTAGTCTTTCCCTTTCTATTGTTTTCCTCGATTTCTTTGCATTGTTCATTTAAGAAGGCCTTCTTGTCTCTCCTTGCTATTCTCTGGAACTCTGCATTCAGTTCGATATATCTTCCCCTTTCCCCCTTGCTTTTCACTTCCCTTCTTTCCTCAGCTACTTGTAAAGCCTCATCAGACAGCCACTTTGCTTTCTTGCATTTCTTTTTCTTTGGGATGGATTGAGTTGCTGCCTCCTGAACAATGTTACAGACCTCCATCCATAGTTCCTCAGGCACTCTGTCTATCAGGTCTAATCCCTTAAATCTATTCCTCACCTCCACTGTATGGGATATGATTTAGGTCATACCTGAATGGTTTAGTGGTTTTCCCTACATTCTTCCATTTAAGCCGAAATTTTGCAAGAAGCAGCTCATGATCTGAGCCACAGTCAGCTCCAGGTCTTGTTTTTACTGACTGTATGGAGCGTCTCCATCTTTGGCTGCAAAGTACATAATCAATCTGATTTCGATATTGACCATCTGGTGATGTCCATGTGTAGAGTCGCCTCTTGTGCTATTGGAAAAGTGTTTGCTATGATCAGCGTGTTCTCTTGGCAAAACTCTATTAGCCTTTGTCCTGCTTCATTTTGTACACCAAGGCCATGCTTGCCTGTTATTCCAGTGATTTCTTGACTTCCTACTTTAGCATTCCAATCCGCTATGATGAAGAGGACATCTTTTTTGGGTGCTAGTTCTAGAAGGTGTTGTAGGTCTTCATAGAACCCGATCAACCTCAGCTTCTTCGGTCTCAGTGTTTGGGGCATAGACTTGAATTACTGTGATGTTGAATGGTTTGCCTTGGATTCATACTGAGATCATTCTATCATTTTTGAGATTGTACCCCAGTACTGCTTTTCCCACCCTTTTGTTGACTGTGAGTGCTACTCCATTTCTTCTAAGGGATTCTTGCCCACAGTAGTAGATATAATGGTCACCTGAATTAAATTCGCCCATGCTTGTCCATTTTAGTTCGCTGATTCCCAAGATATTGATGTTCAGTCTTGCCAACCCATGTTTGACCACCTCCAGCTTACCTTGATTCATTGATCTTACATTCCAGGTTCCTAAACAATATTGTTCTTTACAGCATCAGACTTTCTTTTCAGCACCAGACACATCCACAGCTGAGTGTCCTTTCGGCTTTGGCCCAGCCGCTTCACTCTTTCTGGCGCTACTTGGAAATTCCCTCTGCTCTTCCCCAGTAGTATATTGGACACCTTCCGACCCGAGGGGCTCATCTTCTGGCGTCATATCTTTTAGCCTTGTGATACGTTCCATGGGGCTTTCTTGGCAAGAATACTGGAGTGGGTTGCCATTTCCTTCTCCAGTGGACCACATTTTGTCAGAACTCTCCACCATGACCTGTCCGTCTTGGGTGGCCCTGCACGGCATAGCTTATGGCTTCACTGAGTTACGCAAGCCCCTTCCCCACAACAAGGCAGTGATCCATGAAGGGAAAGGGCATTTCTACACCAGCCTAAAATCCTGCATTTAAAACGGGGCTTTCTGCTTCCGTTTTAAATGCAGGATCACCACTGACTCCCTTTACACATGCTCCCTTTCCCCCATCCCCTTCCCCCCTCCTTCTTCCCGTATCTGAGTCTTCCATATCTTTCATGGATCTCGCTCCTCTTCTTGCTGCTTTAACTCTTTTGACAGAGGAAACTGAAGTGGAACACAATTCGGTAATTTGATCGCTCATTATCTGCGATCTATTTAAAAATGGAACAAAGGGCATTTAGTGCAGGAGGATCACAGCATGGTCACTGCATCATATAAAGAGCCTGCAAACTTCCATGAAGGAGCAATCTCTATCGCAGGATAAAAGCCTGGTGTGAAGGAGCCCTAAGTGATGGCCAACTTTATTACAGAATCTGATAAACTGGGAGGAAGATGGGCTGTTCAGAATCATAGACTCAGGTCTAGAGAATGGAGTGGTCCTAGAGGATACAGAAATGATAATCTCTGCCTTACCTTTCAGTTAGTTACACACATTGAATGCATTCGGATGATGATATGCAACTGATCGTACACTGGAGCAACCATGTTGTTGACTGTCTAATCCTTTTCAGACACCATTTTTATTTAGGACATAGAATTAATACACAAAGATTTGCATATCCTTCTGGGAGACATCGTGGGCTGGCTCCAGATAGAGATGGATTTCTGAGGGCTCCTGGAGAGTTTTCATCTAGCATGGCTCACGTTTCTGTTGAGATCTAGACAAACTTTGGGTCTTGAGATGATTTGGGTGTTGCACATTCACTCCTAAGTGCCTTCTCCCTCTAGATCAATATCTCATTTAGTTCCCTGGTTTATCAGGGTTGTGTGAGCAGTGAAGTAGATGGAATGATGGCTAGAACATAGGTGGAGAAAGACTCAAAATGAATCTACCCAAGTACAGGTAAGAGCCCCTGTTAGAGCCCACTCTGGTGGTGATGATGGTGAAGCAGCAATATTTCTCTGCTGCTATAGCATTCTCGCAGTGCTACCCAGAAGAGTTTTTCCAAGTGGTGCATGGTCATCTTCAATCTGATCCCTCAGAAGCAGTCTGTGACTTATTTGCTAAGCACTTTTAGGATAAAATCACTCCCATCCATAGTGACTTGGATGCTACATTGTCTGCAGTTTCATTGGTAAATGTGTCCAGAACATCATCTTATGTTATGGGATGATTTTCAGTTGCTGAGGATGTGGACAACATGCTTGGAGGAGTGTGGCCTACCACATGTGTGCTTGACCCTTGCCCTTCCTGGCTTAAAATATCTTAACAGGAAAGGGCTGACTGGCTCAGTCCAGAAAATTACATTTTCTTGTGAGAGGGTATAGTCCTGACTTGAAAGAGGTGGTTGTGATGCTACTCCGAAAGAAAACCTTCTTGAACCCACAGGATTATTCCAGCTACGAACTGGTTGTAAATATACTGTTTTGGAGTATGGTGCTCGAGTGAGTGGGAGACGCTCTTGACGATACCAGTTATCTAGATCCATTTTAATCCAGGTTTGGGGCTGGTTTTGGCACTGAAACAGTCTCTGTCACTCTTATGGCACCATCCCCAATGAAATGCTTTCCAGATATGTTTGGCTACAACTCCCATCAGCCCCAAATAGCATGGCCAATAGTCAAAATACCCAGAGGGCACCACATGGGGAAGGCTGCAAATGAATGACCTATATTAGGAGAAAGACAGGAGAGGTGTGATCTTGCTAATTCTAAGAACATAAGAAGAGCCATGCTGGTTCAGACCAAAAGCCTATCTAGTCCAGCATTCTGATCCCACATCAGATACCTATGAAAAGCCCAGAAGCATGAGTGCAATAGCACCTTTCTGCTTGTGGTCCCCAGCAACTGCACTTTTTTGCACATTTTCCACTTCTACAATATTCTTTTTACTTTTGCTTACACTGAAGTGCAGTTGCCATTTTAATGCTCATTCCCTCAGTTTGGAGAAAACCTTTTGGAGCCCTTCACAATCCCTTTTTGTTTTAGCCACCCTGAATAATTGGGTGGCATCTGCAAACTTGGCCACCTTGCTGCTCACCTTGCTTGTCCCACATGAACCTGCCTAGCTACTCAGAGGCCCCTTCTTCCAGTCTTCTCGAAGGTGAGGCAGATGATAACTTGTGATAAGGCCTTCTTGATCATGGCACCCTGAGTCTGGCACACGCTCCCTAGAGGCCCTTCTAGGGAGTGAATGGGGTTGCATAGGGAAGAGGCAGGAGGGATACCTCTGTTCCATTCACAGAAGGAAAGTTAGGATCCACATATTTATGCTCTTACAGGCCTTTTACCTGAAGAATGGAATATAAATTCCTCAAATAAAATAAAATAAGAAGAGCCATGCTGTTCACCCAGTGGCCAACCAGCTGCCCATGGGAAACCCACAAGCATGACATGAGTGCAAAAGCACCCTTCTGTCCATGTTCCCCAGCAACTGATGTACATAGGCATATTGCCTGATACTGGAGGTAGTGTATAGGCATCAGGACTAGTACCCATCAATAGCCTCTTCCATGAATTTGTCCAATCCCCTTTTAAAGCCATCCAAAATGGTGGGCATTACTATATTTGTGGAAGTGGATTTCCATAGTTTAACAGTGCACTGTGTGAAGAAGTCCTTCCTTTAACTGTCCTGAATCTCCCACCAATCAACTTCATGGGATGATTCTGGGTTCTAGTATTATAAGAGAGGGAGAATAATGTCTCCCTGTCAACTTTTTCTACACCATACATAATTTTGTACAGCTCTATCATATCTACCCATATTCACCGTTCCCCCCCCGCTCAGCTAAGCAGTCCCAGATGTTGCCTCCTTTCCTCATAAGGGAGCTGCCCCAGCCCCTTGATCATTTTAGTTGCTCTTTTCTGCACTTTTTCCAACTCTACAATATCTTGTTTTAGTTGTGGTGACCAGAACTGTACACAGTATTTTAAGTGTGGTCACACCATAGATTTGGATAAGGGGAGTATGGTTTTGGCAGTTTGAGGTACAATGTTCTAGCATTCCCTGATGTTTTGAGTGTTTGATTTGGCAACCCCAACAACATGTCTGACAAATATTTGCACACTTCAAAATAGTGGAGAAAAGAGGCGAGGCTGGTACATGCTATATTCCAGAATGCAAACAAAAAGCATAATTCTAAAATGTGCTTAGCTCAAATAGATGTTGGTACCACTCAAGAGAATACCTTCCAAAAATAATAACTTCACTGTATCTTTAATGAATTAAACTCAAATATAGTATTTATTGTGATAACTTCAGAGAAAAGAACTGTTTTCTATGCAAAGTCATTGGAACTGGAAGTGATCTATTGTTTAATGCAGAGGAAAACCACGTTTGAGTTCCTTTCTGCCTTTTGAAGTGAAATGCAGCAAGAGGCAGCTGATTCCTCTCTGACCTTTCAAAGGCGTGGGGGTGTGTGTGTGTGTGTGTGTGTGTTCCTTGGTTTTCTGAGAGCTTATTTCCAGTTGGCTTGCATCTATAAAATTAATGTATTCAGAGTATCTGAATACAGTGAGAATGAAGTTGCAAATGAACTCTGAAAAAGTAGCTAGAAGCGAAGGGAGGGGAAAGAGAATAATTCATTCAGAGTTTGCTTTATGAATGACTGCGATTTTAGAGCCTGGGCTGATGCTGCATAACAATTACTGCGATTTTAGAGCCTGGGCTGATGCTGCATAACAATTGTTCTTCTACAAAGGAATAACCCTGGAAAAATTCTAGTGACAAATGTTAGAGTAGGATGCAGGAAAGATCTGCAGATAGGAGTGAGCAGGAACTTGGGCAGGATCCAAACAACGGTGGAACTAGTTCCAGGAGCAGCCAAAGGGCTTTAGGCTGCAATCTGATACCTAGTTACCTGGGAATGAGTTTTGTTGAACTAAGTGGGACTTTCTTCTGAGTAGACATGCACAGGATTGCATTGTGAGGCTCGTATTTTTGCTTCATGTCAAACTGCTTTCGAAACTGAGGGGAGTTAAAGAAGCAGTTTGTGATATGAGATAGGGAAAATCAGCTGTTCAAAGACAAACCTCAGAAATGTTACACATGCCACTTGTGTAACCCTAATTTTCAGTCTCAACCCAAGTTTCTAGCTTCAAGATTGTTTTCTTTCTCGATGGCATTTCCCCCCATGTGTTATGTGTATTCCTCATAAAAAGCAAAGACAGCTGCATTGGCCCATGAGAAACAAAAATTCAAATCCACAGTTGGGCAATACCTCTATGAGGACAAACAACATGTCACACCAAATTGTGCAAGTTTTGCCTGATGAAGAGTTGTGGAGAACCTGAAAGCTTGCACACACTCTTTTGTGACATTCTGGTTTGTCCTCATAAAGGTATGAGTTGACGTTACTCTCTGTAGGTGGATTCTTTGCCATGATTAATGCTAGACACTTTTAAAAACAAGGCAGTCTAGACCTGTCTGTGTGAAGCAATACAAAATAAAGCAGAAAATTGTTTAAGAAACAAAGTAGACATCTCCAGCTCCTAGTAATGATGTTGGCTTGCTTCCCTGCTGTGTCATTTGGAAAATGTGGATTTGTTTATCGAATGCTACCTAAGTATTCTGCTTAGATCAGTGAACCCTTGACAGTTTTGTTTAGTCTGCGAGCTCTGTGCTGCTGGCTTCTTCCTCTTTGGCAAAGCTTTGGCTGTGAAGTGCCTATTTCCTATTAATAATTATATAACCTAAATGGTTGGTTAGATATTACCTACTGTTATTAACCCAGACAGCCTTTGGATCAACCTTTGAGACACCTTGCACATAATCTTCCATAGTTTTATTAGTATATTAATCTTTCCAGATTGTAGATCTCTCTCAAATTAAGACACTGAGAAAAATGCTATTGTAGAATTATTTGCTTAAACAATGGCTTCATTCGGACAGAACAGTAACCCACAATTTTTCTTTACACAAGCCTTGGGCTTGCGGGCTTTACTCTCCCCTCTGCCTCCTCTGGTGTGACCACAAGAAGGAGATTGGAAGCTTTTGTTTCCATTTTTAACTAACCGCAGTTTAGCATTCGGTCCAAACCCAGACGAACAGTGTTTAATCTTAACTATGTTTTACTGAAACAAGCCAACTTCAAACCTTGATTTATGAAGCTAACTCATTTCATTAAACCATTGTTAAGATAGTTTAGGGTTCAGATGTAATGCCAAATGGTGGTTAATTGAACAGAGAAGTGAATGCTTCTGATCTCTTTGCACCACACCAAAGTAAGTGGAGGCACCTGAGCCTAAAGCTTGTGCACACAGCATAGCAATAAACTTTAATTTATCATTAGATCTGAATACAGCTGGAGTGAGTGAGTGTGTGTGTGTGTCTATGTGTGCATGTGCATGTGTGTATAATAGCATACATTTTCAGCTGTCCTTTTCAGTTCTGCCTATGATTAAATCACTATTTGACACCCTCTATCCTAAATCCCTTGAATCACATTTGGAAATGTTGAGGTAAGGTTGTTGCAAAGCATAGTATATTTGTACATTCATATATTTCTGTGGTGTTTGCTTTCCGTAAGGGCTGGTAAAAGTTCTAAAATGGGATTGATGGTTTGATTCCATTTTTATACCCCCACCCTTCAAAAGGTAATTAAGATGGCTTACAAAAATGTAAAATTACAATAAAATAAGAACATTAAGAGAGCAATCCTAAGGCACCTAGACAGCATCGGGTGGGGGCATAGGATAGTTTGGATTCCTGAATCCGAGGTCAGAGTCAGCTCTCCGACCTTGGACCCAGGAGTCCAAGCTCTCTGCCAGCATGGAGAAAACCGCACTGGCTGCCTCTCCGAGGTCGCAAAAGCGACTTTGGAGGGAAGGCAAAGGGGGCGTTCCTGTGGGTGGGGAGGGGACTGGGGGGCGGCTTAGGAGGAATCCTCTGGCCTCCCCAGGCTCCTTCCCTCCCCCTCCCCATGCCTCAAGTAGATGGGCAAAAAGCCTATCTAGTTGAAATGCAGAGTGGAACGAGCATGGAGGCACCACTCCTTCCGCTCTGCATTGGATGGCTGTAAGCCGAGTTTGGAGGCTTCCAGCCATCCCCATAGGATTGCACCCTAAAACACCACAGAACAGTATAAAAACAGTTAGTGGGATTAAAAAACAAACTTCTAGCAGCACAAAAACAATATGCAGAAGATGAAAAGGCCTGGGGAAATAAAAATGCTTTTGCCCTGTGCAGGAATCACACCAACATAGGCAACTGGTGAGCCCTCCTATTGAAAGCATTCGACAGTTGTGGTGCCACCCACCAAGCAGGCCCTTTCCTTTGTTGGGAAGGGTAAAATGATTAAACAAATGCATCTTCAGGTGCCAACTCATGTGATGAATTCTGGAGCTTATTTTCTATGCCTGGAAACCTTCTTTTGTTAGCCCATATTCAATATGAAGAGAGTGAATATCATTCTGAGTGCTCTACTCCTGGCCCAATTGCCAATGTCGGTGCTTCTTCACCTCCACATTCAGTCCAGGCTAATTTTAAAAAGTCACCATGTATGGAAAATACCCCCCCCCCCACCGACCCCCATGGTCATGCCCATGTAATCCCCTTGAGGGTGGTATGGTTAAAATCTAGATTTAGATGCTACATTTGCTGTGCGATCTTATCACTCTCTATTAAAAAGTAAGTTCCACTGAGTTAAATGGGACTTATTCCAAGGTAGGTGGGTATAGGACTGCAGCTTTACAGAGCAACCCTAAAGTGAAGGAAGGTGGTCCATGGTGGAAGAGGAACCACCAGTTCTTAAGCTCTGCTGACTCATGCTGGCCAGAAAGGAAGGTGGGGGCAAGTGGGCGGCCATTTTATTATTCTTTTTTTTCCTCCCATTGCCTGCAATGGGAGGAAATGTACTATGCTTCCTCTTGTGCTGGGGGGTGTTTCCATCAGCGATTTACTCTGAGCCAGCCGCGTGTTGAGGTCGTTAGGGATACATGACGGTGTGGCCATCCAGCAGCCACCCTGGAGCTTATCAGGGAAAAACCGGATTTCCTGAGACTGCTTAAAGTTAGATTCTTTTCCTTAAGTTGGGTTCTCCCTGGTATAGTTGTTGTATACTCCAATCCCCGCATTTAGCTCGGGTACGCCAGCCCTGCCCAGCGGTGTGCCTTTCATCATGACCCAGTCAAGGGGTGTTTCCTCCCATTGTGCTGAATGAGGCTTGCCCTCTGAATGCCCACAGAAATTACAGAGAAGCCCCTCAATTGACAGGGCACATTTTAAAGCCCAGTTCTTTAAGTGCGATCTCGAGGCTCTGACTTATTGCTTTAGGAAGTAACTATTTCACAGCTTCCTTATAGAGATCCTGTGCATTAAAATGGGGGCTGGTTTCTGTCTTTGTGTTTAGTGCTTTCTTTCCCACAACAAACACATTACTGTCTCGTCAGAAGTAACTCCCATTGTGGTCAATCAGGTCCTCTGGGTTAAAATAGGGGCTGGTTTCCCTCTTTGTGTTCTCCCTCCCCCTTTCCCAGCACAAGCATATGTGCGTCTACTAGGGATGGGCAGATTCCCTACCTGCTGGTCCAGGTGGGAATCCGCCCTTGAGGAGAGGCGATCCGTCCCTCCCCCTGGAATCCGTCTGGGCTGGCTCCGCTCCATGGCAATCCTGTGGAGCCGGCTGCTGGGTCCGCATCACTGGCGATATGGCTGGCTGCTATTGCTGTGCTGTATCACTGGGCTAACTCCAGATGCAAATGGTGTCCACTACACCATTTGCGGCTGTAAAGATGTTAGGTTAACCTAAGTGCAGCCATAAATGCATTTCTCCTTCCGTTGTCGTGGAAACACAGCCGTGGTGTAATTTTCAGCTGTGTTTGGCAGTATGTTGGAGAACGCAGGGGGTCTGGATCCTGCAGATCCTCAGGCACCCCCAAACTGCTCCATTTTTGGCCCCACCCCTAGCAGATCACCACTATTAGGACACCCACAGTGGTAGAAAGCTCTGCCATTTTCTAGGGAGGACCTCTGCAGGTGGACCTCCCTCTGCATGAGCAGAGAGGGAGGTCTGCTGCAGCACCCAACAGCCCCTCAGCAACCCTTCCAGGGAGAATGGGATTGTTCCCTTAGAGTCTAAACATTTTGCTGGAAATGATCAGTAATGGTTTCAGTAGTAGGTTTAAGGTCTGAGATTTTGTGATCATGAAATAAGGTTTGTATTAAGATAATTTCCATGCTTCTACAGAGAAAACACAAAAACTTCATCTCTCAGTTTCCTGATGGCCTGGCCTAACATTATTGGGATGTTCATCAGCTAATTCAACATAAGGAAAATCCATTGAGTGGGTTAAGCTTGACTATTACATTGCCACTGGTTTCTTTCATGCTTAGAAAGCACTAATGTGTAGGAAAATGGCGGCAGGGGGATGCACGTAGAATCTCACATATGTCTTGCATGTGCATAGACATGACTTTCACTGCAGTAACATGTTGTAGCTTCTCAGTATATGTACAAAAATCTCACACAACCATCTACATGCATTTGCAATGTTCCTTCCTCCATTGCAAGTACTTTCCATGTAGAAAATGAATAGTGTTTGTAGCAGCACTATGTCTGGATAGGAAATAATGCTGGGGTTAAATCAAGTTTTCTGCTCCATTGTTTTGTTTTAGCTTACCCAAGATATGTGCCTTCCTGGAAAGGGAAACAGGACAGCGATACATAGCTATTTTTCAGTGCCTCCGTTTACATGGCATCACTTCAAGTAAGTGTAGTTTTTTCTTTCAAATGTAGAACATATGATTAAGATGCGTTTTCAAATGGAACTGCAGTCTCAGCTTTTATGATTGCAAAAAACTGTATGTAAACATGAATGAATTGAGTAAGATAGAATCAAGTATATAGATATAGATAATAAAACTATCTACATACATACATGGTGCTTGACAAAGAATCAGTTTGAAAGGTCCCTACCCCAAGGGACTTACAATTTAAAAGCAAACCCAGAAAACAACAGAGGAAGGGTAGAAAAATGGATGCAGGAGTAAACAGGAGAGGAATAAGCAATTATTTCAATCATACATACTTCAGCTTAGGCTGCAATCCTATGGTCCTGGGACAGTGATAGGTAACCCTCCTCCAAGGTCTTAAATGAAGCTCCAACCTTGGTGGGGCTTTTCCATTTTTGGAGCCTCTCCCCTCATGGCCCCTCCCAGCCTTCAGAGAGGTCCCCCCCCACACACATACATTTCTGCCCTGCCCGGCAGGGCATAGGAAAGATCAGTGCTGGTTCTTGAGGGCCATTGGGCAAGACACCCTCAATGGGCCTCCTCCCTCAGTGAGTTGACCATCTCACTGCCACTGTCCCCAGCTGCTATTGCTACTCACCTCTTTTTCATCGTTGCTACCACTTGCTTGCTTGACAAGCAGAGGGCCAGTGAGCAAGTAGGCAAGGCATCTACTGTTCCTCCTTTTCACCACTACTGTTGTCTGGGCCAGAATGAGAGGCAGGTAAACAAGCAGGTTGCAAATGTGAGGAGAAGGAGCAACTCCAGGGGGCTCTTGTCAGTGGGATCTTGCTGGGGTGTGGGCCCTTGGGCCCAACCCTTGATGCCAGCCCTGTTTCTGACATTGGAGGCTCCACTGAGAGAGCTTATGATTGCTTTTTATGTTACAGTAAATCAGTATGGAAGAAATACACATGGAAGGTTTTGGATATATATTGGCATTTATGTACATGTGAGGCAAGGCTACAAGCGTGTGGATGTACATAAATGCAAAGATGTCTCCAAAGTCTTCTACATATATTTTTCTCGTGTGTTTCCTCCACTCATTTGGGAGAAAAATTGAACATCTCCCCTTTTAACAAGATAAATAGCTTCTTTTGGGGTCCTGAAATCCACCAATGCGTTAAAAATATACCCATTTCCCCAGATAAGAGAAGGAATCCCAAATTTTGGGCAGCTCTACCTCTGACTTGTAACTCCAATCTGTCTCATGCCTCAGGCAAAACATACAGGTTCCTAGGTAGGTAGAAAGCAGAAGTAAAGAGAAATACAGCAGTCTTTATATTAGCAAAACCAGAGATTAAGTTTAGGTGGTACACTAAATTAAGTAAAAAAAAAAGTCAATTGAAGTCAAATTGTGTAGTATTACCTAGTGGTTGGAGGGAATGGAACCCTCAAAATGTCTACTTAACATTTATGTCACTCCAGCTGTGGGAAAGGCTCTACTATTCACTTTTATGATAATATAGGGGAATGGAAGAATGGAAGCTTATTGTCATAAGCTTTTTAAAAGAAACCACATTTTAAAAACTCTTTTTATTCACCTACTTTGTTGCTACATTTGCGCTGGGACAGTAGCTGCTTTCAAAAGCAGGGCCCAAGTTACGTTTCCTTCTTTCAGCCCAAATAGATTGCAGTGACATCACACAAAGCCAAGTCTGGCTTTTAAACAGAGACCCATACTTTGCTATAAGCGAATGAATTGAATTCTTTAGCAGTTGTAGCACAGGCAAGAGACAAATTACTTTTATCCTCTGTGTTATTTAAAACTTGTTAATGTAAAACTAGGCTGAATGTTGTTAAACCTGATTGTTGGCATAGTGTTTGGCGTAGTAGGAAGAACTGTACAAGTGCAAACACTGTAACTTCCTGACCTGTAAGAAGTATAGATTTGTGTAATGTTGACAAAAGAAAACCTTTGTTTTGGGAGTATTATGAATAGAAGCAGGAATGGACACTGGGTTGGAAGTATAAAGAAAGGGCAGCTGGGCATAGTGAACTGACTCAGTGAGTGGTACCATAGCTAGACAACGGGATGGGGGGTAGATTTCACATGCAGCAGAATGTGTTGGGAATAAGGTGGCATGGTGGACTGTACCACTTCAGACTGTAGGTGGGGTATATATTTTTAAATGTTCCTTTACATAAGAAAACTCACTTCAAGTGCAAAACTAGCACAGTAGGGGGAAAGAATCTAGCCCAGCCATATTTCTCCTCAGCTATTTTCCCCCTTTTTTCTTTCTTTTCAACATTGATTTGTTTATTTACCATTATTTTTAATTGCTAGCTTTCTACTTACAGGGAGATGTTGTTGTTTTACATAGGGATCATTTAAATTTTATATATTTATTTCAGTTCCCAAGGTGGCTTACAAAGCATACCAAAAACAATCTAAAATCTCTCTCTCTCTCTCTCTCTCTCTCCCTGCACTGGCCTCACAGCTTTCTTAGTTGTTGCTCATGTCCCTCACCAAGGTGTGGCCTTTTGAAATTCCAGCTCATATGTTTGTGTCTTCCTTTTGCATTCTTGTAGCATCCACTTTTTCCAAGAACTATTGCTGCTTCAATATCAACAAGTGTAATGAAATTGCTCTGGGTTTTTTTTTTCTGATTAACAAATATGAAATAATTCAGTGTCTTCTCTTCCCAAAGGTAAGCATCTGGAGGAACTATGGGAGATTAACTTCCTTCCTTTGCCATGGCTGACGAGAATCTTGTCCGATCATTACCATGCAGTGAGTTGGTATGCTTACTGTAGTGTGTGAGTTGGGGACTTTGTTCATTTTAACTTCACTGATATATTTTCCTAGTATATCTATCATTTATTTCTACAATGATCCCAGGTCTGCCTTAAAGTGGTACCTTCTAACCAGGAAACCTTGTCTCCAGTCCCAGAGGTGTGGAGGCCCTTGGTAACTCAGCGGTGACAGGCACTCTGTAGATACTTGGAAATACTATTTTTTCTCATTACTTCTTATATGTAAAATTGAACCCTGACACTGAAAACAGATACATGGTAGAGTACAATGGAGAAGCATATATGGAGACATTGGCCGTGGTCACGTCAGGATAAACCCTGGGTTATTACGATGTCTCAACCCAGAACTCTGGATTGTTGGGGGAGGGACAACCCAGACTTGGAATCCACATCTGTACTCTGGGCTCTAACTCCAGGTTGTCTCACCTCCAACAACCCAGAGTTCTCGGTTTGGACATCACTATAAATAACCCTGGGCCAGAGCGTCCCTGGGTTGCAGCAGGAGTGGTCAGACTGCAGGGAGTCAGCATGCACACTCACTCGCGCTTGTTCATGATAACCTGGGTTTTAAAAAAAACCCAGAGTTGCTGTGACATGAGACCCCAGCCTTTAATACAATTTATAATAATGTTTAATGAAGATGGTGACCTGATTCGCACATTATTACATATACAAATTCATTAACCCAGGGTTTGCTGCTGTTCCATGCGAGCAGGGCCTTTGGTTTGTTTGTGAGTTAAGCAACCCAAAGTTAACCTATGAATTGTTCTTAGGTTAATTTTGGGTTGTTTAACCCACAAACAACCCAAAGTGTCCAGGTTCAGACGTCACACTAGCAACCTATGGACGAGGAGTTCATAGGTCATTCCTGCAAACTGGAAGAAGTTTGCACATAGCTGCCAATGGCTGCTTTGATGTGTGAACAGGCCTGATGTTAATCGTCAGTCAAACTTATTTCACCAAGTTTGATGGCATATTTCAATAGCATAGTCCAATCTGTGAATTAAAATTCTTAATTCTTACTTGTCCTCTACATAGACCTTTACAGAACAAGCATAAAAGACCACTGTTCCATAATAGCTTCCAGAAGGATAGCCATGTTAGTCTGTTTTAGCTAAAACAAACAAACAAACAAACAAACAAACTTGTAACACATTGCTACAGGACTTTGTTGTTTGATAATAGAACATTATTTTAAAAAATGGATGTTCTGGTTTGATATCATTCAGAGCACATGATAAATCTATTTCTCTTGGCTGGTATGATCAGAACCTTGGGGCTTAAAATAGCTTCACCTTCTTATGAGACTTTTCCCAAAAATATAATAGGTTGGGTCCAGGATCTTCCTTCTGTTGATGGAAGGGCTCCGCTCATGGAAAGTGCCTCTGCCTGATTTGGGGGGATCCCCCTCCCAACATTACATCTCACCCCATTCAGCATGGTTCCTTGACTCTCTGTGTAGCATTTTCATGGCAGCTGGAGCAGCTGCCATGGGGAAGAGAGGGTGGGAAGATCCACTTTCCCCAGCCCAGTTGCATATGCCTAAATCTGGATCAACCCATCTTTATTACTTAAACAATGTAATCTGTGTGCATGACGTTTTACAGGGTACAGTGCATAGAGTCGAGTAGCAATCCAACAATGGTGGGAGTCTGAAAGAAAAGGAATCCCTCTCCCCCCCACACACACTTTTTCTCGTTCCTAAAGCTGATGCAGGAAAGTTGTACTAACTAAACAGGAATGGTGAACATTTGCACCAGCTTATGAACTAAGTAGGGTGGCCATGTGTTCTACTGTACAGAGGATAATCCTCGTTTGGAGGAGGATTTGTCAAAGCAGCTGTCAAAGGTTGCCGTGGTTAGTGCAAACAGGAGGGAAAAGGGTGTGTGTGTGTGTGTGTGTGTGTGTGTATGTGTGTAGATCTCTGTGAAATGTAGGTGTCAGCTAGGGGATTTGCGCACATTGTCTGGGGCTGAAAAAATAATAATTAATAAAATTTTGGCCCCAATTTGTGCAAATGTGGGGAGGGAACTTTTTTTTTTAAAGCCAGGAACCACAACTGGGGGCACAGTTCCTACTGCAAGGGGGACTTGGCTGCAGACAAGACAGGTTCTGCTGCCATGTCCCCTGCTGGGATACCTGCTGGGGCCGGCAAGAAGGTCGAGGGGAAGGAGAGAGAGAACAACCCATGGTGAGCCCCCTCATCTGTTGGGCTCACCATGGGTTGTTCAGATGACAACACACACTGCGTGGCTTCTTTTGCAGGGTGAGTTGTCATGTTGTGCAAACTTAGCCACTGTGGTTTGTTAATCATGCACAAGCCACCCTGAGAACCCATGGTTTGTTGTATAGGGTGGCTTTTTTCAGGGTGGCTTGTCATGACATGTGAACCCAGCAGCGTGGCTTGTGCACGTTTTGTCAGAAAGGGCTACAGAGCTGCCTGGCAAGAGTGGCGAAAAACCCGGCTGCTCCTTGCAGTGCCCTCCGCCCCTTCTCCTTCAGCTCAGTGCTTCATTTGGCAGCGAGCAGCTTTGCCCCCTTGTGAGCCAGATTAGTGCAGCTATGTGTGTATGTGTGATTGATTTACCCCTGGATAAGTGCACATGCCTCCAATTTGGGACCATGGTAGTTCAGGAGAGGGGATTTAAGCTTTCCTCTTGTTTTCATGCTGAAATCACCCCCTGCCCTGCTTGGGGGGTTAAAGAAAGAAAAAATGTCTCATTTTTCTGTTTTTTAAACCATTCCCTATGGTGAGGGGTGGAATTTCAGCAGGAAAACGGGAGTGGGGAAGCTTAAATTGCCATGGTCCCAAATTGGGGGCATGCCTGCTTACCCAGAGGTAAGTCAATCATGCATACAGACATAGCTGTGCTAGGAAGAGGAATGGGCTGCGAGGAGCAGCCAAGAAGGTTTTTCTTTAAGTGTTAAAGACAGAAAATAAATAAAATCCTCAGCCATCTCATCCTATAAAGTACGGTAAGCTCCTCCCCACCACTTCGAAGATATGGCATATATATGTCAATACAGGTGCTTCGCAAGGCAAGAAAGTTGGCGGGGTGGGGGCAAATCTCATCATGGTAGGAGTAAAGAGGAGTTGTGCTACAAGGGCCCTTGGGATACGTGCTGGGAGCAGGAGGGAGGACAAAGAGCAAGTTGACGAGTGCCTGATTGTCTGTCGGCAGCAGTGTGGCTTACCGAGTGATTAACCAACCCACCATGGCTTGTTTTCAGCGTGGCTTATTGTAACATGTGAACCAGCCCATTCCATCTGAAGTCAACCCACCATGTTCTCGACCAGAACCAGTGATACAAGATATAAAGAACCAATAAAGTTAACTCAAAATGCATGATAGAAAACCTATGACATTATACAATACAATTATGAAGACTGAGCATGGCTGAGATAGTTGCCAAATAATTGCATTGTTCCTTCTATTTTATTAAAGAAATTATGTTTTATTGAAAAATATTTAACTCTTGAATGCTACACAATGGATAATATTTTCTTTTCCTTTCAGCTAGAGAATGGTGGTGACATGGCATTTCAGAGAGACTTTAACACCCAGGCAGTGAGATTTGGTCTGGTGCTTACACAGGTAACTCAGAATTAAGATATAAAGAATTGCTAAACTAAGTGGGGAAGGGAACAACAGTATGCTGAATAGGGTCACCTCATATAATGGCCCTGTTTGCACGTTATGGTGGCAAATCATGAGTTCATTAACCCATGATTTGCCAGGGTGTGAGCCTGGCAGCTGCTGCCACCATTTTGAATATGCAAAATGGCCTGATAGGGCGTTGCTCCATGACATGCAAACTAATTGTAGGGTTAACTTGGGGTTGTTTAACCCATGATTAACTCATAGTGTTCATGTTCACATGTCATGGAGCAACCTCCGATCGAGTTGATCGGAAGTTGCATATTCAGAATGGCAGCGGCACGCAAACCTTGCAAATCGTGGGTTAACTAATTAACCCACGATTTGCTATTGTTACATGTGAACTGGCTCATTCTATCATGGGGATATGGGTGGGGTGGGGAAGGAAGGAAGGAAGGAAGGGGATTTAACACATGTGCTAAAATTTGGGAGATGGGAGAGCATATTTGTGGCAAGAACTAGTGAGATGAATTGTGTTCATACCTACCTAGTAACTTGTCATCTTTGAACCTTTTTCCAGCAAATCAAAATTCAAACCAATATTCTCACTGGCCAGTTCCAGGAAATGCAGGTTATTCCTGATGTGGGTAGTGGCTACAAGCACTTAATGGCCGAGATGGATCTGATGATAGAAACTGGAATGTTATAAAATAATGTTAAAGAAACAATCTGTTGAGAAGATTACAGGCAGTTTATAAAACTTTTTAAACCACATAAATAAATAAAGCTGTGCTAGGTGTAAGTGAAATTGGGGACTTGGGAGGGAGTTTCATGAAAACAGCCACACACTCACCCTTTTTTTGCATGCTGTTGGCCTCCTTTTCATGGCTGCGTCTTTCCCAATATGAAGCATTAGTGTCATTTATTTTAAAACATGTGCTGTGCTTTTCCTGAGGTTGTCCCAGCTAGTGTGGAATCACATAAGCAATATAATGATGTCATGTCATATGCTTCCAATGAAATTTGGCTATGAGATCACATCACAAAGCTAACACAGAGAACACAAGCTAATTACACTGTCCTTATTTCAAATGCGTGGAATTTTTAGCCCTGTTTTTCAGCTTCTTCTCCCATTTACTGAAACTGGGTGGGGCTGCATTTCATGGGGATGACTTTTTCACTAAACACACTCCCTTGCTTTCATTCAACCTTAATGAATAGATCTTTTCTACATGGGATACCATTTGCACCCAATGGGACCTGCCAAACTATTTGCTAATGTTTCCACCATTCAGGTGGTCTGTATGCATAGCTTTGCTTTGGATATTTCTCATCTTCCAGTAGTGGAAAAGAAATCGCAATATGTTTCAGGATCATCATTACAACAAGGAATAAATGAAGACATGGGGCAGTATCCAATGGGGCGCAGCTGGTAATGCTATCAAAATCAAAGTTGTTGATTCTGATAGCATCTAAGTTTAAGTGGTTAAACATCTTTATGACATTGGAGCCCAAATGAAACAAACATAGGCTTTCTTTACACTGAGCTTTTATCCTGCAATTGGGATTGCTCCCTCACAGAAGTTTGCGGGCTCTTTACATGATGCCGTTGACCCTCCACGGCGTCTCCTGCACTAAATGCCCTTTGTTCCATTTTTAAATAGATCACAGATAATGAGCTATCAAATTACCCTGTTGTGTTCCACTTGAGTTCCCTCTGTGAAAAGAGGAAAAGTGGCAAGAAGAGGAATGACATCAGTGAAAGATAATGGAAGACTCAGATACTGGGAGAAGGATGGGGAAAGGAAGCATGTGAAAAAGGGAGTTGTGATCCTGCATTTAAGACAGAAGCAGAAAGCCCCGTTTTAAATGCAGGATTTTAGGCTGGTGTAGAGATGCCCGTAAGCTGCAATCCTGTAACACTTAGCTGGGAATAAGTCCCATTGAATTCAGTGGGGCTTGCTTCTGAGTAGACATGAATGGGATTGCACTGCATGGCACTTTGAAATTCCGTTGATTTTAATGGGAGAGTTATAGTGCAATGCATTTACATATGTCTGCTCAGAAGTAAGTCCCAGTGGGGCTTATTCTTAGCAAAGTAGGTACAGAATTATAGACTTAAGCGCATGTTTAACTCTCACATTGAAATTAATGGGTCTTCAAAATGTTTCACTTTGACTCTGTTGTGTCCTTTGTTTTTTTTCCTGCAAGGAAAATAATATATTGAAATATATTTGGATATTTACAAACTATTTGCAATTACAAACTATTCACAGTATTAAAAATGTCTTCAAAGAATCTCAATTTGTCTATGGACTGTGTAAACTTGCCACAACTAAATGTGTCATATTTCACTGCTCTGTGATGATTCTCAAAATTTCCAAAATGATTTAGTAATATTTCCCCTGTAGAGGACTGGCAAGGGACATATGAGTTATTTCTTCTTGTTAAGAGATCATTTGTTCATGTTTTGCTGACATAGTTTTGAGATTCATTGGGATAAATTTGCATGTATTGAAATTTTTCTTCACAAACGTTCTGGTTACTTCAGGAACCAAGATACCATTCAGAAATCATTTCCATTTATGGATTCTTCTTTGAGATGAAAGCAGTAAGACATGATGCTTCAGCATACAGTTTTTACATGCAGGTGAGAAAAGCAGTTCTATGATCCTCTGGGTTTCAAAGTAACTTTTGCTGTATCCAGCCAAAGCAAAACACTTTTTAAGTCTCATCAATTTCCATTTGAGAATCATGTGCATGCTTAAGGCTGCAGTCCTATTCACATTTATTTGCAAGGAAGTCTCCTAAAAATGTGTAGTGTTGGCTTGTTTTGCCTGTTGTTTTTATATAATAAGCTCTATTTGGTGTTGGTTGTTGACTGTGTTTTTTTTAATGTGAAATCGAAGCAGGATGGTGTGAATGTACCAAACCATCTTCAGTCTGCAGAGAGATGAATAAAAGATTGAGCTGGCCTACACACTGAAAACGATAAATTGCCACAAGGGAGATTATGCCATTGGCATTTTGGGCTGTGAGGAGGAGGGAGATAGTGAAGGCTAGCCGTCGGTGCCAGGTTCACGTTTGTGAAGGCTCTTGGGCAAGGCATCCTCAGTGGGCCCCCACCCCGCAGTGAATCTAGCTTCTCACTGGCTCCTGTTGCTCCTCCTCCTCTTCCTCGTCACTGGCAGCACTGCTTGCTTAGCAAACAGAGAGCTAGCAAGCAAAAAAGGAGTGGCATCTACTCTTCCTCCTTCTCACCTCCTGTCGTCTGGGCCAAAATGAGAGGCAGGTGAACCAGCAAGTTGCAACGGTGAAGTGCAGGAGCAGCAACTGCAGGGACTGCTTGTTGGTAGGCCCCAATCATACCTTGGTAGCAATGCTTTTCCCAGGCCAGAAACACTCTTGCGCAGCTCCCATTCATAACCATAGGGCTAACACAGGACAGCTTCCTTGTGGATCGTGCCCATTGTCTGTAATCACTCAGCAGAACATTTCTAGATGTCTTTAATTTTGCAGATCAGATTTCTATTCCAGCACTTCTGACCTGTGAGGGCAAGATGAATGAGGTGCTGCAGAGGGCCCAGCGGATTCCGGCTGTGTTGTTTTAGTCCCCACTTCTGACCAGCTGTCCTCCTGGTAGCACTCTAGGGAGATAATGCCTAACTCTCATGGTCCTTGGATTGAACTCTGTGGTGACTGATACTGATGATCAACTCCAGGCCTTGGAAGACATAGCTGTGATTCCTTCTTCCTGATCACTTGACTCCCTGAAAGAGGAATATGAATATGATTAGTGAGAGAGGGCTTTCATGCTCATTTAATATTCTAGTCCCTGTTCTCACCACTCTGCTTATGCAGAGTGTTCTATGTCTTTCCCCCTTCTTCACCTATCCTTACCAAAATAATATCACATCCTCAAAAAACATCCCATAAAGTCACAAATAAACTATTTTGTTGTTGTTCAGTCGTTAAGTCATGTCCAACTCTTCGTGACCCGGTAGACTATAGCATGCCAGGCCTTCCTGTCCTCAATAAACTATACAAATTGAGTAATAATAATCTATCCTGAATTAGGATTCTCTTGGTGCAGAATTTTGAGTAGCTCCAGCACACGGGCATTGATGAACAGAGAACTGATTTTAATTCAATGTCATTTCAGAGGGTCAAACATGCAGATCCAATTATATCTTTTTTTACTGCTGAACGCAGCCCTGTCAGCTTAAAGCAGGAGCGTGAAGTGAAGTATGAAATAAAAGCACAGTGCCAGATAGATGGAAAGTGGGAAGAGTTCACTACAGAGAGACTTACTCAAAGGTTTGGCATTAAGAAGCCCTCCTGCAAAAGCAGGGTAAGGAACTAGAATGAAAACGGTTTAATATGCTTGCGTTAGGGCACCCTTGCATAGAAAAAGAGAGGCTAAGATGTGAGTTCAGTAAGCTCCAGTGCCATACAAATGTAGTTTCTTTGCATCTCAAAAAAGATACAATTTGTGACCCAAGGACCTGTTTACATGAGCAGTTATCTGGGGACAGTGCAAGTATAATCCAAACAAAAAGAGGCAATCAGTCCATGCACTGGGCCAGGTTTAAGGAGCGGCTAAATATTTGCTTCAATGTGTATGTATTTAAAACATTTATATCCTGCCTTTCCTTTAAAATTATCAAGGAGGCTGACAGCAACCGTTAAAATAAGAAGTAAACAATATAACTCCGCATGAGAAAACAGTGAAAGAGATCAGGAGCTAGCAGATAAAAACCCCAAAACTAGAGAGTTGTAACTCCAACAATTTGGCAAGCCAAAGTACTGACAACAGGGATACATTTCTGTGAAGTGGTGGAAGCCCATCAGGGTGGAGGCAAGGTGGGCCTCCCTCAGAAGGGCGTTCCACAGACTAGGTGCAACAGTGGAGGATTTCTCTAGCATCCCAGCCATACACAGTTAAGGGTGCAATCCTCTCAATTGCACCCTTGCCACTTGCAAGCCCCCAGACTTGGAGGGTTTTGAGTTTCCTATGCCCTACTGGCAGGGCAGGAGGAGTGGTGGAGGCAATCTTCATCTCCTCATCTTCCATCTTGAGTGTTTTCACTAGGTGGGCATTTTAGCCTGTCCAGCAAGGGTGCTTCAGAGTCGGAGGGGAGGAGGCTGGAGGAGGCTCAGGATAACTCATATTCTGGCCTCTCTGGTCTCTTCCCTGCTGCATCCACTGGAACATCCCTTTTCCTCCTCTCCAAGTTCACTTTTCCGACCTTGGAGAGGCAGCAGGCATTGTTCTTTCCATGCCAGCTGTGAGGGGGAGGGGTCTGGGGTTGGGCATCCGACTCCCCCTTCTGAGGGGTTTTTTTCTGAGCCATCCCATGGTCCCTGGGACTCCCGCCTAGAGGTGATAGGATTGCTCTCTAAGATGCTAGCAGGATGTGAAGCAGAGCTTCAGCAGCTCTTAATGATCAAGCAGGTTCACATGAGAAGGATCATCCTTTTGATATAATCTTTCTGTGCAAGTAGTTGCTTTGCTTAGGGTGGACCAACATTTGACACTTGGAAGCTGCCAAAATAATATATCCATATCCAGCACATTTAGCAGCACGTATCCAGTGTAATTATATCATCATGCTGTGCAAAGCAGAGGTGAGGAAATGCACAATGTGATGATACCATGACACACAGTAAGTAATTTGACATGTTTTGGAAGATAATTTGACATGGGATACCAGTTTCTGAGGCAGCCCCAGGTTGAGCGTAATGAGTAGTCCCATCCCTTGGAGGAGGACTCAAATGACTATTTGACAAGTATTAACACACACACCCCTGCACTTCCTTGGATTTCCAAGCAGCTGTGATGGGGTCTTAATGTTGGGTAAGTTGGTAAGTTGTCTCCCCTTCCATTTATGGACCCCATGCACTTTGAAGCAGCTACCATGTGACTCCTAATTATCTGAATTGGGATAATTGGGAGTCATTTTATTTTATTTATTTATTTGCCACTTTCTCCTTCTTCTCCTTCTCCTTCTTCACAAAATACCCCTTTACTTTTGACTTCCTGTTAGCATAGGGAGAAACCCATGTGTTAACTCTTGCTTCTTTCTGAATGTAGGTCTTGAAAGCATGCATACCGGTGGTTCCCATCTATGTGACATTTTCTCTTCTTTTTCCATCATCATAAAAGACAACCAAAACTCTGGCCTCCTACACTGAAGAACTCATTTTGACAGCCTAGGAGAGTTAGCACCATATCTTTAAGTGCCTGAGCTGTTCAGGCAGGTGACCACATTTGCCATAATGTGAAAATAAATGGCACCCTTCTCTCATGGCTGGGCTTCATTGAACATTAATCCCATCTGCATTCTGCTTTTGTTTTCTGTAGCTAATGAAGCAGTGTGTGTGCGTGCGTGCGTGCGTGCATGCGTGCGTGCATATTAGGCATGGATTCAAGTAACCAATCTGGTTCTGACTGGCAAATAGAGGGCAAGATACTTATGTGTAAATATATAACACCAGTTAAAATAAATAAGATAAATATGAAGTATCCAATTAAATATTGGAAATATTAGAAATAGGAGATCTTTGTCATTTATGTTGGGAATGGCATATATGCGAATGATTAATAAAAATATAGAGAACGTATTAGGTTACAAAATCTCATTAGACCCCTTCTTTCATCTTAATTTTATGGATGGATTTGCTAGTCAGCAATATGAGGAATTAACATCTCAGCAAGAATACTGTATGCAAAAAAGTGGAAAGTACAAATAACACCTTCAAGGGATGAGTGGTTGGATAAAATATGGGATTTTGCTATTATGCCAAATTAACATATTATACCAAAACAGAAAAGGACAGAGGGGATACATTTGCTGCTGCTGCTGCTGCTAATAATAATAATAATAATAATAATAATAATAATAGGCTTTATTAATTTTTGTAAAAGTAAAGCAATATATCCAAATATTTAGTTTTGTTTTTCAACAACTTGATTTAGGGAGAGATGCTATGTTCCCTGAGAGACCATCCCAGAGACCATAGGATATTTCAGAGTCCTCCCACCAAGGCCATAGACATGCCTTTGGCCTCGGGAGGGAGACTCTGAGATCCGATCCCTCCCCCCGCCCACTCCTCCCACCCCCTCTCGCTGTTCCCTCACAGCTGCCCTAGAAAGAACCACAGCACCTGCTTTCCAAGGTCACAAAAGTGACTTTGGGGAGGGAGAAAAGGAGGCATTCCAGTGGGCAGGGAAGGGAGAACAGAGGAAAGGCTGGGATCCGCAGAGTCCTACAGCCTCTCAAGCCTTAGCCCTGGCAGCACAATTCATCTAGATGGGCTCAGAGGCCCATCTAGAGGGGGGAAATTCCAAAGGAGGACAGGGAGGTGAAAATTGCCTTCACCACTCCTCCTGCCCTGCTGGTAACAGCCCAGCAGGGAATAGGATACTCGGAAGCCTCTGAGATCAGAGGGTTTCGTCTAGCGGGTGGTAATCCAGTAGGATTGCGCTCTTAGTTAATTATAACATCTATGGCTATATAAAGAGGAGAATTTTTGTATAGGTAACTTTGGATTCTGCATAAGAAACATATAATGTATATATAAGTGAGTGTGAAAATGCACATACCTTATTTAAGTGATTCATAGAAGGGATGTATTATAGATTGATGTGTATAATATGTATTTAGAAAGTAAAATAATATGAAAGACACTGAGTAAAACTTGCCTTTTCATTAGGTGAATAGAAAGGGTAGCTAAGAGTCAATAGACCCAGCTATTTATTTTGAATCTATGGACACTTGGGGCTTTTCTACATGAGGCTTTTAACCCACACCTTTATCGAGACTTCTGCTTCTGGATTCTTTGTGGGATTAAGTTAGGCTCCTTTACAAGTGCTTTTTTCCCAGGGTTTTTCTTTCTCTGCCTTTCTATATGTTCCATTACACAACCACTAGGTGGCACTGTAGTATAGTGGAATTGCACAAATAATACACCAGGATTCTACAATGCCATTCCGAAAAATAACAGACTTTCCTTGTTAGGAAAAAAATGCAATAATGCTTGGAAAGCATGGGAGAAGCTCTGGAGGATGATGTCATCGTGTAAAGGACCCACAAACAATAACGAGTGAGGAATTACAAGCACACAATAAATGCTCTTGTGTGTGTGTGTGTGTGGGGGGGTGATTATCAGCCCAGAATGTACAGTCAGGGCCAGAAATATTGGAACAAGGATAATTGTTTTGGCAGTTGGCCTCTGTACACCACCACATTGAAGTTGAAAGGAAACACACGCAGATGGGAGCGAAGTCAGGACTTTCAGCTGTAATTCAAGGGGTTTGACAAAAGTGGGGCACTACCCATTCAGGAAGTACAGCCAGTGGCATACACACACACACATCATTGGTTGCTCAAAAGTAATGGAAGGAATGGCTGACAAGCAGCTGCATGGCCAGGTGTGGCCTGTTTCCTGCATTTCCCATGACCAATCAAGCACAGAAAAAGCCTGGTGGTGGTTCTGAGTGTTACATTTGCATTTGGTAGCTGTTCACTGGAACTCCCAACATGAGGTCCAAAGAGGTGTCCATGCGAGTGAAGGAGGCCATCCTTAGGCTGAGGAAACAAAATAAACCCATCAGAGAGACAGCAACAACAGTGGGAGAGGCCAATACAACAGTCTGGAACATCCTGAAAAAGAAGGCATTAACTGGCAAGCTCAGCAACAGCAAAAGGCCTGGCAGACCATGGAAGACAACTAAAGTGGATGACCGCAGAATTCTGCTCCTGGTGAAGAGGAACCCTTTCACAACATCTAGCCAGGTCAAGAATGCTCTTGAGGAGGTAGGCATGTCATTGTCAACATCCACAGTCAAGAGACGGCTTTATGAATGTAAATACAGAAGCTTCACAACAAGGTGCAAGCCACTGGTAATGCTCAAGAACCGAAAGGCCAGATTGGCCTTTGCCAGCAAACACCTAAAAAAGCCTGCCCAGTTCTGGAATAAGATTCTTTGGACTGATGAAACCAAGATTAACTTGTACCAGAATGATGGGAAGAGAAAAGTATGGAGAAAGAATGGAACAGCTCATGATCCAAAGCATACCACATCATCTGTCAAACATGGTGGAGGCAGTGTTATGGCATGGGCATGTATGGCCGCCAATGGAACTGGGTCACTGGTGTTTATTGATGACCTGACTGCTGATCAAAGCAGCAGGATGAATTCTGAAGTGTACAGGGCTATACTTTCTGCTCAGATTCAGCTGAATACTGCCAAACTATGACGCCACTTCATATTGCAGATGGATAATGACCCAAAACATACAGCAAAAGCTACCCAAGAGTTTCTGAAGGCAAAGATGTGGGATGTTCTTCAATGGCCAACTCAGTCACCCAGTAGAGCATACTTTTCACTTACTGAAGACAAGACTGAAGGCAGAAAGACCCACAAACAAATAGCAGCTGAAGGCAGCTGCAATAAAGGCCTGGCAAACCATCTCAAGGGAGGGAATTCAGCATTTGGTCATGTCCATGGATTCCAGACTTGAGGCAGTCATTGACTGCAAAGGATTTTCATCCAGGTATTAAAGGCGATCCTTAAGTTTGAAATGATGTTGGGTTGTGCCAATACTTATGAGCCACCAACGATGGGTGTGTGTGTATTCCACTGGCAGTACCTCCTGAATGGTTAGTGCCCCACTTCTGTCAAACCTCTTGAATTACAGCTGAAAGTCCTGCCTTTGCTCCCATCTGGGTGTGTTTCCTTTTGACTTCAATGTGGTGGTGTACAGAGGTCAGCTGCCAAAACAGTTATCCTTGTTCTGATATTTCTGGTCCTGACTGTATGTGGAGGTGATAAAACAATGGCCCTAGTCTTAGGCAATGCACACAAAAAAGTTCAAAAAATACAAACACTAATTCAAAAATTCTAACTAATGGGAAGATAAATAAAAGAAAAACAGAGCAGAATCACAAATCCTGTAAAAACAAACCACCTTCATTACCCACTCTATTTCAACCTTGCCTTGTAAATTAAAAACATGCACATATACATATCAAGGAGAGCAAAGGTCAGAATCACAGTGTGTATCTGCTAATAATAATAATAAAAATACCTGTGGAGTCAAAACGTGGGTGTTACAGGAAGCATACGTCAGCATGTCAGTGTGGCTAAATATAGGAAACATGATGTGATTGCTGGGGGATGTCAGAGATATTTCTGTATTTGTAAACATAAGAGTTCAGTAGCAATATGAGAGCTTCACTAAACACACACACACCCTGATGGAAAAATATTCATGTCATACATTCAGTGATACAGAAGGTGAAATAAAGCCAAGGTATCCCTACAAAAAATACCTGTTTTTTTCTTTATTTGCAGCCTTCCCCAACCTGGCAACCTTCATGTGTTGAACTAAAATTCCCATCATCCCCAGCCAACCCAGCCAAGTGCTATGCTGGCTGAGGATGATGGGTGTTGTATTCCACCCATCTGGAGGGCGCCAGGTTGGGGAAGGCAGCTTTATTGTTTCTGTTCTCTTTCACAGGGAACTCATGGGAGAAATGTTTAAGAAGCTAAGGGCGCAATCCTACGCATGTTTGCTTGTTTAGACAGAAAAAGTCCTACAACTCCCAGCATTCCCCAGCCAGCTTTTTTCTGTCTAAACATGCATAGGATTGCACCCTTATGTACTGCAAAGATCACCAGGGAAGTTTACAATAAAAATAGATCATACTATTTAAAAAATATTTTTTAAGTTCATTTAAACAATCCATTTAAGCAACATAAAAACCATACCAAATTGAGTATTAAAATCTCATTAGATTTTTAAAAGCTTGTAAAAATGTAGGTGCCAGATAAGCCTTCCAGGGAAAAGAATTCCATAGAAAGGGTGTCACCACAAAGAAGGCTGTCTTGCTTGTTACCACCGATCTCACCTCATTTGGTGGGAGCATCCTGAGGAGGGCCTGGAAGGAGGTCACAGCACACATGCAAGTTAGTATGGGAAAAGTTATTCCCACAGGAATCCCAATCCCAGACTTTGTAGGTCTTTAAAAATAAACACCAGCACTTTGAATTGTGCTTGGAAACAGATCAGGACCCAGTGCAGTTCTTTAAGCATTTGCATAAGATGTTCTTTTCATCTGGCTCTGCTTAGCAATCTTGCAGCTGTACTTTGCTCTAATTATGGTTCCCAAACAGTCTTCAGACAGAGGCAGCCCTAAGTACAAAGCATTGTACTCTAACCTAGAGGTTCCCTGAGCATGGATAAATATCTTCACCGGCTGTACATTTATGAAGTTTTCATGCTTAGACTCCAACCTGTTCCTGCTGGTCCTGGCACTGCACTCGCAGCTAGGGTAAACTACAGGGGAAGGATTACAAAGGCTGGATTACCTACCAGAACTTCCAACAAAAATAACCAGAAGTGCCAGTCTTCTAATTGTTATTGCCCATGAAATAAGTGTAATGCTGTAGTCAAAATGTTTTTTCTGGACTCCAGCCTGGTCTTAGTAAGGCTGAGTTGAGTAGTGGATAGTTGCAACATCCACAATAGATTGCAGATCAAATGCGACAGGCAGAGCATTTAAATTAGCTGCTATCACTTCAAACAGAATATTTGCCAGATGCTTGCTGGAATCGTCAGGCCAATCCACATTTGCAATCCTGCTGTTCTTTCTCTACAAGATCCTCCAGACCATCTTCAAGTATAGGACTGCATGGACAAATGTAATATATGAATCTGTGGTGAACTGTTGCTGCATGGAACACTCATGGAAATTGCAACAGAGAATTGCTGGTTCACAAATTATATTTTTTCACGTGATCCTGTGTGCATCTTGGGGTGGATGAGGTCTCATGTAGTTGGGCCAAACTATGAAGATTGGCCCACAAATTGTGGGGTTATACTTCACATTAGACTTCCTTCTGTTGATGATAGCAAAGCAACTTTGATACTTCATACATTGCATTTTTTTTTTTTTATATAGACAGCTTCATCTGTATGTAGGAAATACCACATCTGAAGGACACATATGTGGATGGGGCATAGAGTGTGCCAAGGCTATGTGGACTGTGGCTGATCTACACGTCAGAAAAATACAGCACAGTTACAAATTATAACATGTACACTATTCACTATGCTGAAATTGACGTTATCAAACGTTATCAGATGACAGTGTCTTCTACTCATAACCTTCATGTGTTTTCCCACTGGTGCTTCTTCTGACTTTTTCCTTACTGCAGAAGATCAATTAAAGAAAGAAGGACAGAATTGCTGCACGATGCCTTCTTGACTGGTAATGCTAAGAGTCCTCTGTCTGGAAGTATGTTGTGAGTGTTGTTGTTGTTCAGTCATTCAGTCGTGTCCGACTCTTCGTGACCCCATGGACCATAGCACGCCAGGCCTTCCTGTCCTGCGCTCTCTCCCGGAGCGTGCTCAAGTTCATATTCATTGCATCCATGATGCTATCTAGCCATCTCATCCTCTGCCGTCCCCTTCTCCTTTTGCCATGTTGTGAGTAGACAGAGGCAAAAAGCTCTGGTTTAACATTCAAACAGTTTTCATATTCTGCTATAGTGGCTTCTAGGAATTTGGGCTTTGCTCACAAGGAAAGGGATGGACTTAAAAAATGAAGTGCAGCACAATCTTATCCATGTTTAATCAGAAGCAAGGGCGTTTGAATTTAATGGAGCGTATGACCACATAGATATATGTAGGATTGCAGCTATATTGCATCATCCTATGCAGGTTTACTTGGAGGGAAGTCCCAGTGCAATCCTTTGCATATTTATTGGGAAGTAAGCTCCAGGATTTACTTCTGAGTAAACTTAGATAGGATTGCAATGTTAAGGTGTAAACCATTTCCATCATCTGTCACCAAAATAACACTGGTAAACTGAACCCCTCATTACTTCATTATCCAAATGAATCACCTTCGTTGAGTCATATTTATTGTGGAAGGCAAGCGGGTGTTGGCACACCTGTTAAGTATGCTCAGATTACTATTGCAACCCTCAAAATTATTTCCCTAAATAAGAACATTGCCACTGATTTAAGTGTGTTTTTCCCCAGTTTTCAAATGAATGTCTGAAGTACTACCTCTCACATATTATTTCCTTATAGACTGTTTTTTTATATGGAATTTAAGAACAAGCCATAGGGTTGAGCATGTTGTTTTTATTCTTAAAGTTTCTTTTGTTTGGGTTTATCATTCATTTTGTTTGGGTTTATCATTCATTTAAATTGCATTTGTTTAATTCTTCCTTCATTTCTGGTTTCCTATTGATTTCAGTGGGAGACCCAGCCAGTCTCCTGCTGCCTGTAACTTTGGTATTTTCTATTTTACTTGTTCTTGGAACCATTTTAAGGCTGTGTCTTCACTTCAATTTCCCCTGTAGCTCAGATGTGACAGGAAGTAGAAGGAAGGATAACAAGGTACATTGTACTACTTAAAACAAGGATGTATCATGTGGAATAACCAGGTGCCAATATGAACTCTTACATCTCCAGCCTTCCCCAATCTGGTGGCTTCCAGATATTTTGGACTACAGCCCCCAGGACTCCTGACCATTGGCAATACTGGCTGGGGTTGATGGGAATTGAAGTCTAAAACATCTGGAGGGTACTAGGTTGGGGACAGCTTACATAGACCTCAATGGAAGGATACATCAGTGATAAGGTTGGTTGCTGCCTCGTGCATCCTAGCGTATGGATGATGTTAAATCAACTAATGCTTTTGTATCAGTGTAAATGCAGGCTAAAACAAAGGCATTGAAGGAGATATCAGCAAGACAAGAGATCACAAAACATTTCTCCAGATGGTATCAGAACACACTAAACAGGCCTTCTTTTATTAAATCCTGTACTTGGGAATAGTCCAGTTGAACTGAATGACACAAATCCATGGAAAATAGTTTTGAGAATTTCAGCCTAGCACAGAAAATGTGTTATTGGCTCCTGGAATGAATATATAAATATCCCTCTTCAGCATATTGTATCAATATTATCAGAAGTAATGTTTCTAATTTATTAGTGCAGATGGGTCTTAAAAATATTTACAGCGAGGTCTTGTACTAAGCTGCCAGCTCTGCTTGCCAAACCCAAACACTCAAGGACTTTCATTTGTGTCCATTCCAAGAAGCTTTAAAAGTATATTTACAAAGGTGCAAGACTAGATGGTGTTATCATCCAAAAAGGAAATCAAAATGATTGGCACTTGAAAACCAGCCAGTTATTGAGGAAATCGTTAAAATAAAAAATGTAATTTACAATAACGTCTGACCTATTTGTGAATAAAATACATAGTTGAAATGTTACTCTTGAGCTACTGCTGCTGGATGCTGTTTTAGTTTGTAAATGATTCATTCAAACTACATATTCATCTGATAAATCTCATTTCTGTACTGATCCTCATAGAAAGAAAGAAAGAAAGAAAGAAAGAAAGAAAGAAAGAAAGAAAGACAGTGTGTAATATGAAAACAAGCCAACTGCTTTCTCATTCTTTTCTGAATCATTAACCCAGAAATCTATCTCCTTCTATATGGCATTTGCAAAAGTCCCCTATCTTCAGTTGATAATGAAACCAAGGTTTAGCCCCTGTCTTGAAATAAGCAGGCCATTGTTGCATTATATGTGGGCGGGAATGGCTCTGCTGGTTTTGCTACTTAAAATTAAAAAAAGGCTTGACGAGTGCTCTTCAAAGAGCATAAAAACTACAGAAAGCTTTAGGGATAATGATGATGATTATGATAAAAACAAAATGCAAAGAACGGGTATGGTAGTTAAGCAAATGCTTAAACTTTGGTTGCATCACGTCCGCAGTTCACAAAATGGAGCATGCATGTGTGTGTGGAAGAGCTGAGTTGCTGGTCATTAAGCACATCAGAAACAACACTTGATATGAGCCATAACACTTGATATCACCGAAATGGCACTCGGGGAATTACTGCATTTCTCCAGTTCCAAAATATTGCAGCTGGGGAATTGTAAAATTCCTATAAAAGAAGCTTGTAAGACAGCTTGCAAATAGTGGGCTGCAGTGAGATACAAATGCGCATTTTCTGTGCCTGATTGTGCCCTTTGAGTGATTCTTCTAGTTGAAAGACAGGATGGCCAAAAGCAGAAATTATCTGACATAAGGATGATCAAATGACTCAAGGAAATGCCATTGTTTGAAAAGAATAGGCTGGGGAAACCCTTTACCTGCAATGACATGGCAACCCTCCTCCTATCCAAAACAAACAACTTTGCTAAGCTGAAGGTCACAGTTGCTTGTGTGTGAATAAGCTACTATGTATACCCTTCCTACCGGAATTGTACAGAATAATAATCATTTCTGAACAACAGGAAAGCAAAAAAGGGAATAAGAAACTCAAAAGAACAAAAACGTAACAAGAACCCCCCCCCCCCCCAGAAATGGGGGAAGGAAACACACTGGTGTTATTTTAGGCATTTACCATGTTCACCTCACATACTAATGTGCTCCTACAGATGTATGTTGCTGCAACAGTGAATATACTGCTATAAATTCCCCATCTCCTGTGGTAGGTTACAGCAAGAAAGAACACGACTGACATTAAAACTTAAATATAGCATAATATACAATAAAAATTAGTGCATTTTAAAAGCAGCAAGTCTCCAAGAACTAGCCAGCTCACAGCATATTTAGTTAGTCATTTGTGACCTAAAAAAAAAGTCAAAAAGATAAACACTTGTAATCCCGGAAAGCTCACTTGGAGCTCTGGAAGCAATTATTTCTTGCCACAAGCTTGAGTATATTTATGGGTCTCAGTTCAGCACCAAACAGATACGCAGTTCATGTTGACGCTCTAGGACCGGAGCAGCCATTCACACAACAGCTCTCCACTTGTCCTGCTGTTACTTGCACAGTCTTCCACTAAAAACCATACACATACATTTTCTCAAATGGGGCAAATGGTGTTATTTTGTTTTAAAGGTGAGGGGAACAATTTTCATTTGGACAATGGTGGAGGGGAAAAGGTTTAATCCATATCGCTCCTATCCCTCCAGCACGGTTGCTCTTTGCAACATTTTAAAAACATTTTGAAAGGCCCAGATCTCCATCATCTCATCTTGTTTGTCCCTAACAGACATTGGTTTGACAAAAGGTGTCATATTACCTGTCAATTAATCAAAGTATCAGTTGTTACCTGTATGAATGGAAGAACTCTCTATAGCTACAAATAATTCAAATGATTTCAGAAATCCCCATGTAAAGGTTTGTTAAAATCAGCCATGAGTCAGTCAGGTCAGGTTTCTTATGTCTGTTATTCACAGAATCACAAAAGTATAGGGCTCAGAGGGGAGTCTGAAAGGTCCTCTTAGGCTGAATTCTACACTTACTTAGGAATAAGTCCCACTGACCATAATAGGACTTACTTTTGAGTAGGCAGACACATAGGCTTGCACTGGAATTATGTGAAATGAGGGAGGCACCAACATACACCAGTCATTCTCAACAGATAGGCACATAAAACAGAACAGTGGATTGAACATCAAACCAAACGGTAGTATGCCAAAAATTGAGCACAGAAGGGATCAAAGATAACAGCCGCAATGCCAGGTGTCTGCACATTAATAAGCATGTAATTAGGTGCTCTTCAGGATCTAGGATGGTGCCTTGTAAAGCTGAGTGCTGTATAATCATTCTACAAGAAAGTTTTCCCTTCTCCCTTATATAAGCAATCAATGCAAGGTTTGTCTGCACAGGAGTAATTACAAGCACTGTGGGTAAAGGCTTTTGTCCCTGCTTCATGAAACATAACATAATATATTGACGACAGGACTGTTACTGAATGATCTTTTTAAAATATATGAATAATTGTGAAGCCATTTAAAGCTGCTGGCCCACACAGAAAGAAGTACATTATGTGACCCTTCATGCGTTTGGTAGAAAAAGTTTCCATGGTGATTGCACACCATTGTTCATAGCTGACTTCAGCATTCATTGTTGCACTCTGATTACAGCTTTTGTTTCATTATGAAGTACAGTTACTGAATGTCTGCCTGCAACAAAGATGTATTTACAGGCAAGAGCTGAGTATTGAGGAGGTCCTTTTAGAGATTTGCCTATTTTAAGCCCTGAAAGGGTAAAAGCTCTTTTTAAACTACTGCACAGTGGACAATATTGAAAATTCAGAGGGAGCAAAATAAAAGTTGATTGTTGTAAAAGCAGTTTTACGATACCATCAGGAATTGTTACTGGAAAGAACACTTTTTGGCGTCTCAAAGCTTTCAAAAATATTTGAGGTAATATCTGAATTTGCTAGCCTTCTGCATTAAAACACAGAGCAAAGCAGAAGTTGTTCTTTTATGCATTTACCCAAACTATTATGTCATTATGAACTTGTTTGATCACTGATACATGTTATTGCATCAACTGTGCTTTCATATTCCTACACTAAACTAATTTGGTCCAGTTTTTAAAGAAAGCAGTTCTACTTGGTATATTCTTTCTGACCAAATTGGGAACCTCTGTCCATTGAATTTCCTTGATCACTAAAAGTGGAATGCCTATTAATTTTTATGCTAGGAAACAGCAGCATTGAACAGGTTTAAAATACTTATACAATCTTTGTATTATGTTGTGCTTTAGAATTTTGGTATAATTAAGGGCACAATCCTATGTGTGTTTAGACAGAAATAAGTCCTATGACTCCTAGCATGCCCCAGCCAGCCAATGTAAGACTTTTTTCTGACTAAACATGCATAGGATTTGCTATATCCCAGCATGGTCATAAAGCCTCCTATAGCTGGCCCCAAAGGTTTTGACCTGATGTAATAATGCCAATCAATATTGTGACTTCAATATCTTAGTTAACAAACAGATTTGGAAGAGGATGATCATGGCCTCATACATAGGGGTGGACAGTGCAGGTATACTGTTATCTCATGCCTTGAACCACTCCCTGATTCTATTACTGGTTTATAACTGCAAATGTTGCTAGAGGCTACTATGCAATCTGGCCTGTCTAATCTCCCTCCCTAACCTCTGGATCTTTGGGATACCATTGGTTTCTTCCTGTTCGTATTACTTGCTGCACAGTGATGGTAGCCTGCCCCTGAAAAGCCACAGCCTACCTACTGGGGCAGTTGGGCTGTGTATGTGTTGGCCATGCTCACACTCTATGAGTGAGTAGTATGGATGCAAGGGGAGGCAGGGGCCCAAGCCATAAGGAGGCATGGCTTTGCGTTGACATACTGTAGCTGCCCATACAGGCATGTGCCTTACATGGCAGTAGGGCTCTGTGTGTGCAGTGCTGTTAAGGATCAATGTGCTCATAGGCTGCTAGCTGTTGTGCCTACTTGGTGACTGGTATGCTTGCGCACAGAGCTTCTCGATGCATCACTGACAGGGGCAGAATAATTATCTTTAACAATGCTCTATCTTTGAGGAAGTGATCAATTTTAGTTTTAAGGCCTGACTGTATGATCCATAACACTAGCAAATCAATGTGTATTACCATAATGACCCTGCACTTGGGACTATCACCATTTCTGGATACACAGCATTAACACAGTGCCAGGTAAAGCAGTTATATGGGACAGCATTTGATAGAAAGGGAATATGGTGACGGAAAGACAACTCATCTGTATACCATGAAATAGAATTTCAGTCATCATAGTGCCTCTTACTTTAACATAAACTTGTGCAACTTAAATGTGAAGGTAACCTGTTAAGGTGTTATTGCAACTGACATGCAGCATGGCAAGACAGACTTGTCCAACTTGCCTTGCCCAGGAACCTACTGCGGTAACACTGGTGGACATCACTTTGTGAGTTTTCACAGAAGCACATTATCTTTAGGATCAGGGTGCCAGGATGTGCTTCTCAACATCGTGAGTCTTACAAACAACAACAACAACAACAATATATTACTTCTAGAATGTAGCTATGCCTAGTGTACTTCAGCTCTGATCCAGGATCACAGATTTGGGAGCATTTAAAATGTCCACAATCATATAATGATAACTTCACATAGGAAGGCGCATTTATTATGATTAAAGACAATGATACCATCGTTCACCATTAGTTTCATAGCTGATGGGCCAGGACATGAGCAACCTGACACCATCTAAATATGTGTTGAATTTATGCCAAAGTACTTTCTATTTTTTGTTTTTGCTGGCAAAAAGTCTCAACTTCTTCCTGCTCAAACTGCACTTCTGTTGCACTTGTGAATATGGCCTGGAACCAGGGTTTATTAATAACTGCCTCCTACCATACATACCTGCCCATTAGCTTCGATCCTCTTCTAAGGCACTTCTTCATATTCCCCTTCTGTCAGAGATGTGGCTGTTCACAACAGATAGGGGGTGAAGAAATGCCTGTATATAACTATTGTGGTTCTATAATGTGTACTTTGTGTGGCCTCTGTGAAGTTATAATGTATCTGAGTAGGCCTGAGACTTGTTTTATTTTTTGTCAAAGGCCTGTGTAATAGTTGCTGAAATTCTGAAGGGAGAGAGAGAGAGAGACTTTAAATATTGTTAGGCGGGGCCTGGATCAGGCAAATTCTGATTGGCTGAGGATTCTTGTTGTTGTTGTTGTTGTTGAGTCGTGTCCGACTCTTCGTGACCCCATGGACCATAGCACACCAGGCCTTCTTGTCCTGCGCTCTCTCCCGGAGTGTGCTCAAGTCCATATTCATTGCATCAGTGATGCTATCTAGCCATCTCATCCTCTGCCATCCCCTTCTCCTTTTGCCTTCAATCTTTCCCAGCATCAGGGTCTTTTCCAGGGAGTTTTCTCTTCGCATTAGGTGGCCAAAATATTTGAGCTTCAGCTTCAGTATCTGTCCTTCCAATGAGCAGTCAGGGTTGATTTCCTTTAGGATGGACTGATTTGACCTTCTTGCAGTCCAGGGGACTCGTAAGAGTCTTCTCCAGCACCACAGTTTGAAAGCATCGATTCTTCAGCGCTCAGCCTTCCTTATAGTCCAGCTCTCACAGCCATACGTTGCTACTGGAAAAACCATAGCTCTGATTATATGAACTTTTGTTGGCAAGGTAATGTCTCTGCTTCTTACTATGCTGTCTAGGTTTGCCATAGCTTTCCTCCCAAGGAACAAGCGTCTTTTAATTTCATGGCTACAGTCACCGTCTGCGGTGATCTTGGAGCCCAAGAAAATAAAATCTGTCACTGCTTCCATTTCTTCCCCTTCTATATGCCAGGAAGTGATGGGGCCAGAGGCCATAATTTTAGTTTTTTTAATGTTGAGTTTCAAGCCAGCTTTTGCACTCTCCTCTTTCACCCTCAACAAGAGGCTCTTTAGATCCTCTTCGCTTTCTGCCATTAGGGTGGTATCATCTGCATATCTGAGGTTGTTGAGAAGTCTCCTGGCAATCTTAATTCCGACCTGTGATTCATCCAACCTGGCGTTTCTCATGATGTACTCTGCATATAAGTTAAATAAGCAGGGCGACAATATACAGTCTTGTTGTACTCCTTTCCCAATTTTGAACTAATCAGTTGTTCCATGGTGGAAAATAGTGGTTGGGAAATGACAGTTAAGGTCTGACAGTTGACAGGAGGGAGTCTGTGGTAGTCAGGGAGGGAGAAGGTCTGCTGGTTGGTGTATTGTTGTTGTTGTTGTTTTTAAGGACTAGGAGAAAGCTGAGGAAAAAGTAAAGGCCTGAATATTAAACTATTCTTTCTCTGGGGGATAACCTTATGTGGCTGGTGAAGATCAGGAGTAGGGAGCAGGTGGCTGTGTTATGCCAGGAAGCTGCTTTAAGGTTTTGCCAGAAGAAGGTTATATAATCAGGCAGTAAAAACCCAGATAAACCGTCCAAGCAGCCAGTAATACAATGGGAGTGGCTTGGGTGTCAGGAAGATTGTACCTAGAAGCTGGACCTGGTTGTAAGGGTATTTGGCTGGGTGGAGGTTTAGGAAATTTGGCCTGAGGTAAAAGAAGCCCTTGGAGACTTGTAACAGCAACAGTGTCTCTTGAGTCCTAAAGAATTGTCCCTAAGCAGCCTTTTAAAAACCCCAGAGTAAATATTAGTAATCCCTTATGTACAAAATATCCCTTTAATAAATTACTTGTTTAATAGTTCATCTTGTCTGTAGTGTTGGTGCCCATTTCATACCTAAGAGCACAATCCTACCGGGATTGGAGGCGACCGCCTATCCAATGCAGGGCAGGAGAAGCATGGAGGGGATTGTCCCCTCCGCGCTTGAGCCGACCTGCATTTGTGGCTAGACAGCCAATTTTGGTTGTCTAGCCGCAGGAAGGGGGAGTGGGGGAGGAGGCTGCCGGAATAGGGTGTGTTGTACTGGCATTTACGCCTTCCCTGCCTTGGAACACCTTCCAGAATGCCCCGTTTTTGCAGCTCCACGCTCCTGTTCCGAACTGCCTGCGAGGCAGTGCAGGAATGGGGGGGAAGGTTGATTCTCCGGGAACCGACCTTGGAGCGTGGGCTCTGAGGTCGGTTCCTGGAAACCCACTTATCCTACGGCCATCTAGCTGCTGACTAGCGGCCATAGGATTGCACCCTAAGTCTCTTATACAAGTTACTAGGAGATTTTAAAGTATTCTGATAATTGGTTGCAGCAGGAAAGGGTCAGCGTGTAGAACTTGAGTTATAGTGGCAGAGAGTTCCTTAGGCCCAGAAATATAACCATTTGTTAAAATGAAGAAACCCTTTAGGTGGGAATTGTCCAGTTAAGGAGCAGTTTCACCATAGGCCGTGGCAGAAGTAGGGTGAGGAAATCCCCCAGATTGGGCCTTTTTGGTTGTGGTTTCTGGAATAATCCCATAGACGTTCCCATCACTACCCACTTTCCAAAAGGTGGTAAAGATGGTGTTATTCCAGCAAATGTTTTGTCTTCCTTAAAATTGCCTGTATGAAGTTTTTTTTTAAAAAAAAATATGCGTTATTTCTTGGTTTTATTATGTATTATCTTATTTTATCTCTCATACTCCATCTTGAATGTATTTTATATGAGAAAAGTGTATACAAAAGTGGGATTTGAATTGTTTTATCATATAATCATATAAATTATTATAACCAGAGTTGTATGGGCTGTGGTTCTGTGAATATCATGACCATAGGGACACCTGTTGTCTAGCACACATTAGATCAATGGTGCCCAGTGGCACATTCCTCCCTAACACATGCATTTTGTTCCCATGTTATTTCATCCTCTGCTTGTTAGAAACTGAGCATTTCCTACAGTACCACTCCAACAGAATCCTGCTTTTTACATGGGGTGTGTGTGTGTGTGTGTGTGTGTGTATATATATATATATATATATATTAAACAAATGGTGAACACCAGCACACCTTCATATTAGCCCCCAATATTATGTTTCTTTTCCTGGTTACTGAAACATTACATAAAAGATTTGGGCAGTTCTTCTCCTGTATTACAGAGCTTTTTTCTTTGTAAAAGCAACTAGATTATTCTTTTCCTCCCACACCATGGTATCACCTTTGCAAGCAATCTGCCCACTTCCCATCTACTGTATTGCTAGCCTCGATTATGTAGAATGTCTTTAGCGCCATTATCGTTACCACTAATTGCGTGAGAGAGGGATGCATGTTTTTTGTATTTTCTCCTCTCTTAAACTCTCCTGATTAAAAAAAAAGATAAAAAATCCCAATAATATTTACTGCAAGTAGTCGTATAGGTTTAAAAATTCATACATAAAATACATTTTCCCCCTTTTGATCCCCAGTATGCAACGCTATTTTTAGCTTCCCACACACAAAAAGGTTACGTACGCACTTAACTCTGCGTCCTTCCTAACATAAAAGGCATTTTTAGAGAACAGTCCCTGCGGATGCATGACAGGTCCAAGCGTGTCGTTTTCGCTGCGAAGGGGTGAGGGATGGGAATACAAATCCCAGCATGCAACGCCATCAAAGTCATCGCGCGACGAAGAACAGGCGCTAGGAGACTACATCTCCCAAGATGCTTATCGGAAGGCAAAACTAGTCATCCGGGCCCGCTTCTTCCTCACCTCCTCAATGGGACCTGTAGTCCTTTCGCCCTAACTCCTAGCTTTGTTCGCGGCGGCCGGGGGTGGGGGTGCTTAGCGCATGCGGCTGGCTCGCAAGGAGGCAGTTCTCTAGCTTGCTGACGTAATAAAGTTTCTCCTTTGAGGAGGGAAAGGAAGGGGGGGGGGGAGCGGCGGCGGCGGCTGTTCCAGCGCGAGCGAGAGAGGAAAAGAGGGCGGGACTGCGCTGGGAGCGGCGGCTGGTCCGGCTTCGCTGCGCGCTCTGCTCTCTCAGGGGGCTCCGCAGGAATTTCCTCGGGCTTGAGCGAGTACCGCCCGCCTGAGGGAGAGCAGGGCCGAAGAAGACCTTCCCGCCCACCTCACCTCGCCGGCAAGAGAGTTGCGCCGCCTGGGGAGGGACGCGCGAGGGCTCTGTGAATAGCGGGGGAAGGTATGCGGCCGTCGGGTCCGAGGTGTCTTCTGAGCAGGTCGCGGGAGAGCCGAGGCGGGGAGTGGGCGTGGGAGGGCGGCGTGAACGCGGCAGGCTTGAGCAGGCAGACGAGGACCCAGCGGGGGCAGAAGCGGCCGGTGTGGTGGAAAGGTGAGAGGGCTGAAAGGTGGAGGGGTGCAAGGAGGAGGGCGAGCAGGGGGCGTGGGGGGGTTGAGCGGGCGGCTGAGGGGAGGAAAGGCGCGGGAGGCGGGGCTGAGAAAGTAGAGGAAGGATGGCGGAGGGAGGAGGAGGAGGAGGAGGAGGAGGGCGACGACGACAAGGGAACTCTTGGAAGTGTGATAACGGATGGGAGGGTTGGTCGGTGGGACGCAGTATAACCTTTGGATGCCTCTGTCAAGTGCTGGGGGGCAAGCGACCGGGCAGGGCTGCTGTTCATTGCCATCTTCATGCTCTGCTTGTACGCTTCCTATAGGTATCTGCTTGGCTAGCTGGACCTCTGGCCTGATCAGAGACGTCATTGGTGGTGGCGATGGCCTCCAGCTTACATGGCTGTGGAGGGGGGAATTCATGGAGGATAGGTCTACCAATGCCTGTTAGCTGTGATGGAACCTCCGTGTTCAGAGGCAGTGTGCAACTGAGGGCAAATTGCCGCCGAGCATCAGCGCGGGAAGGTTACTGCTTTCATCCCTCAAAGTGTTTGGTTAGCTGCTTTGGGGAACAGGACGCAGGGCCAGGTGGGCCCCTAATCCAGCAGTACTCCTCTTAAGTTTTTGGAAGAGGGAAAGTGGTTGGGTTCGTCAAGATACCCCAGGAGTGGGTGCGGGATGAGAATTCGGGTGCGGGATGGTGTATGTGGCATTTGATGTGCTGGTGCTGGGGTTGAGGAAGGTAATCTGGGAGAGGCGGAGGTGCAATAAGGGTGTTGGGGATTACCTGTTTAATAAGCATTTTCAGGAAAGGCTTTCCTCTGCTTTTGCTTAGCCCTGCAGCATGCAGCATTTTCTCTTAAATGCACACCTACTTTTTGATTGTGACTCTCAAAGTGACTTTTTACCTTGGGGGAAATTTTGTAGTGCATGGTATAATTAACTTGGTAAGTGGTTAAGAGTGTGCAACTTCCCTAGCAGTCAGGGGCTGATCTTTTTACCGAGTAATTTTTGTTACTTCAGTGTTCTGGGATGCTGTGGAGACTCAGATCTTATCTGCCTTGAATCATAGAGTGATTTGGATTGTGGTTGCATGCTGTGTTTGTGGAGAGGATGGGTGGGGGCATGACTGGTGGCAAAACTTTTTGGTGGGCTTTCACAAGTTGTGCATTTGTGCATGTGTTAACACAAATGGAGATCTTGAAGCAGTAGCTAAAGGAGAATGAAAAGAGATATTCTAATTAAAATTGGATTCGAGTGTGATGTTTCCTTTATGCTGACTTCAAAAGTCTACTGATACTGGGTTTTTTCATTAATGTCTGTAAAAGGCCCAGAACCACATTATCTATATTATGTTTTAATTGCTAAACTTTATTTTGATTTTATCCTCACAAGATACTAATAGTTTCTCTCATTTTGTTGCATTCAGATATAAATAAAACAAACTAGAAATGAGGGATTATATAGATTTTTTCTCTCTGAATGGTTAAAATTTACAATATTGGTATATTATAAGAGAATGCTCACACATACTGACACTCCTCTGAAGTCTCTTGTTGAAAGACAGCACTGATGTAATCACTGAGATTTTTGATTTGAGAAAAAAGATTGATATAGTCCCAGTCACTCCTTGATATTCTGGGAAATTCAGAGCACCCTGATTAATGCTTACACACATCTTGCAGTTTAGGATTATGTCAGTGGCCAATCCCACTCTTGCCCTATTGTAGCCTGATTTGCAAAAGCATTTCTGTTTTAGTGCTTCGGAATTGAAGTTTATAGCATGTTCTGAAATAACACAGTTTGAGAGTTTAAATGATCATGATAATTCTCTTTTAAGTTACAAGTACTGTTTTATATGGCTTCTGGAATCCATAAGCATTTTTGTAATGAAAAAGTGCTAATTAATGCCTCATCTGGCATTGTAATAATTACCTAATCAGGAACATGTATAATACAATATTTGTGCAATAAGCAGTAGTATTTTATACACCCATACTCATGTACTATATCAACTATTAAATATAGATCAGCTTTATGTACGTACTGTGCGAAGTACAATAACATGGCAAAATTACTCAGATATTTAATCAAATTTTAAGCTGATGTTGAGACAGCTACTAAAGTGAATTAGGGAGCAATCCTACCAGAATCAGCGGCTGCCTCTGAACTCAGAGGCAAGCGCCTATCCAGTGCAGGGCAGGAGAAGCGTGGAGGGGATCATTGCCTCTGTGCTTCAGCTGCCCTGGTTTTTGGCTAGACAGCCGATTTTGTCTGTTTAGCTGCGGGAAGGCAGAGTGGGGGAAGCCGCTGCTCGATGACATGTTGGATGTGTCGTACCAGCATTTCTACCTTCTCTGCCCCGGAATGCCCCATTTTTGCTGCTCCACACTCCTCTTCTGAGTGCGGGGCCATTCTGTGCTGCCTACAAGGCGGGGGGCGGGGGGGGGGGGAGGTCAGTTCTCAGGGAACCGACCTCAGAGTGCGGGCTCCAAGGTTGGCTCCCAGAAACCATTGTGTCCTATGGCCGTCTGGCTGCTGACTAGCAGCCATAGGATTGTGCCATTAAACTTTTTTCTTATTTGAATTGCTTTCCTTTTAAGCTAGTTATTTCCAGTGGGAAGTATCCAAGCCTACCCATGCACCAACGGGACCCACCACTAGCATGATGGGGAGCTAGCAGTTCTAAAAGGAACCAGAAACAAGTGGAAATGCTAGTTTCTGGAATGGAGCAGGTCTGCAGAACTTGCAGAAGAAAGCTGTGTTGACTTGGCCTGATCCAGAAACAAGTGTTTCCACTTTTAGAACTGCTAACTTTCTGTTGCATAAGCAGTGGGTCCCTGCACAACAGATCAAATGGGAGCGCAACAACAGTGTTGAATACTGTCCAGAGATACTATTTTGACCATGAAAAATATAATTAACAGGGCAAGGTGAGGCCCAGGTCCCCTTTATGCAATGGCAAACAGCTGGTTGAAGATGCAGAAGTTTTGTCCCTGCTTTAAGAGCTGATAAAGGTTTCCATCCCTCTGGTTGTGGGACCTCACTGCGAAGTGTGTGACAGATGAAGGCATACTTGGATTTCTGGAATCTTGATGGATTGTGTCCTAAAAGTGATGCTTCTTAGTGAAAAGGATTCACTTCTTTTAAAACTTCATTTCTCACCCTCACCTATATTCACAAAGTTAATGTGGCTATTCTTGAACATATCTTTGGTCAAGCAATTGATGGTTGTAATTTCACAACTCTTTATTTCTAACCCTTTTCCTTTCAGAGGATGGGTTTGCATAGAACTGCTCTGCATTTGTTGTGCTTCGGTTACAGACATTTGGTTTACAGTGGGGACAATGATTACTCGTGGTGGATCTGTTAGTCTATATGGCTGTGATTGTGCTATAGGTTTGTGACATCATATTCTGCCCAGGAGCTTGGACAGAATATGATGGGCCATTTATTACCATTTCAGCATGAAAACTTTCCATATTTCATGAGTGTGTTGATGCTATCGCATGACCCAGTATCTATCTGTGCTTTATGCCCGAATTGTGTCTCCTTCCCATAACATAACCTGTCATGTTAACATGGGAGATTTAGGCAGACCCTACTTGTAAAGAAGTCTCTGGCATGCTGTAGCAGCTGCAGCTATGACTTTGGATAGATAGCTATAAGGAGAAAGGCATCTGTGGAAGTCAGTCCTATAAAAGCACATCCAATAATCCAGAAAGCAACAAAAAGTAGTTATATAAGTACCTGTAGTACAAAGGGTATAGCAAGGATTGTGCGTGGTAAGATACAAGAGCTCTAACTGATATGTACACAAATACCACTGATACATTTCCCCCCTGCTGCTGTTTAATCGCAGAAATAGGAGTAATGCTTTCCTCATTCCTCTTGTACTCAATTTTCAGTTCTTGTGCTCCAGGAATGGGCATTCTACCTGAGTATTTTAATGAATTAATGTATCTGTTTCTGAACTTTACAGTTCGTACAATTTAAATGTAGTTAAGTGTCACAGTGGGCAACTTGTGGCCCTCCAGATGTTTTAGCCTATAACTCTCATCAGTCCTAGCCAGCATAGCCAGCGCTGAAGGATGATCAGAGCTCTAGGCCAAAGCATCTAGAGAGCTACAAGATGCCCACTCTTGGTTTAGATCGTGGCACTAAAGTGATCTGAAGTACAGATGACTAACTGAAACAATCGTAGCCATTAGGTTCCAAACTTACTATGTTGTTCTTTTTTATATAACTGTGTTCAACATAACAGATATGTCCACTTAAGAAGCTGCTAGTGGGTAAAGAATTCAATAATTATGTACATATGAATTGATATACTGTGGTAGCTGGATTTTATAAACTTGTATGTTACTTACCATGCATTTCCTGCTAATGCAAGGTAAAACAAGATTTTTTTTTTAAAGGAAGGAAGCCGTGTTGCTTTATAAGCAGATATACTTCCTTGAGGAAGATGCAGAATCCTGAGGAGTGTGTAGGTGTCTAATTTTGGCGACAACAGTATAATTAAGGCTTTTCGTGGAAAGAGTAATGATTTACACTGGTTCTGATAGTTTAACTTCCATACAACTTCAGGAAATAGTAAATTTGGTGCATTTTCCCCAAGCCTTCAAAATAATGAGGTTTATTGAAAGACCAGACAAAGCAGAATACAGCATATTGAAAGTGACAATATGCTGTTTTCTGCTTTGCCTGGTCTTTCATTGTTTATAACTTTGTGTGTTAATTGGGGGCTTATTTTTGGTTTTACACTGTTTGCCATCTTGAGAATTTGGAGAGAAAGGTGGAATATAAATATAATAATTATAATGAGGATGAGGATGTAGTGACAAGAATTAGGGTGGAAAAAATCCAAGCATCTGGATGCCTAGGATCCTAACAATTGGTGAAAATGGTGTTCAGGGATTGGGAGCGTTTTTTCCTGGCAAGTTGCAATACCTTTGCTATGCACTGGTTACTGCTATTCAGACTTGCTAGTCAAGGCAAAATGAAAGTTTGTAACAGAAAAGAAAATCTGAGCATAGTATCCTAAAATCTTGGTGAACTTCCTTTTGTGCTTCTGTGATGATCGACCCATTTTTAAGATACAAACAGTGGTAGTGTGTGTGATAAATCTCTTGCATTGCAGAAAAATGGGGGGGGCAGTACTTCTGTTTTTTCTGGGAAATAATGTGGGCCCCCCCATGTATTTCCAGTATCAACATAAGGACATTAAAATTGTAGGAGACCTACTGTGTTCATTTATGTAATAGTACTAGCAGCATAATTTCTTAAGGTATCATAAGTAATAGTACTCCTTGAGGGGTTCAGTTAGGACTCAGGAGCCAGTTCAGATATTTTTATTTTTGGATAGGCTTCTAAAAAATCAGACTCAGAGGAATGATTTAGAAACTGTGGGTTGAGGTCAAGCTTAGAGTACACCTGTTAAAATCAATAGGGCAAGCTGGTCATGACTAACTTAAGTCTCACTGATTTCATTGGGTCTATTCTAAGCATGCCTAAGTCTGGATCCAATTCAGTTAAACAAATCTATTTAAATGAGAGCACAACATGTGGCCCCAAGGCTATATATCATGCAGGCCTTATATAAACTGATGGATGAGTTAAAAATTTAAAATGTCTGTGTTCAGAGAATTTGTTTAAAAGCTACAGTCTAGCTATAATTAGAACAATTATAATTATAATTAATTATAACAATTAATTATAACAATTATAATTATAATTAGAACAATCTTGAAACAAAATGCTCCTGTACTCCTGTTTAGGGTTCAAGACAGACTTTTCCAGGCTATGCCATTCCATTCCTCCTCCTGTTTTTCGATTTCTCTCCCCCGCCCCCCAAGTGGTCAATATGCTGGATCCACAGTATGCTCAGTCTTCATTGGGCTGCCCCTCCCACCCCTTGCTATTTTCTAACCTTTTTTGTATTTCTGCAAAAAATCTGTTCATACCTCACTCTTGTGTTTGGATGGTGCCATTTTGGCTACATGACGAGTCACACTTGGGAGAATGAGTTTGCTGGTAGTATCTGTGTTAGATGGAACAGGTTGCTTGATATATTCACATACAAAGATGTTGCACAACATAGGGTGAAAGGGCATGTAAGAACGCACTGAGAAAATACTGGGTTATAAACAAAGGTAATAATAATTCTGAAAATGATATTGTGATTCCGCATAATCTTTGTGGCTAGGGAAAATGCATTCCTACCTTGCACAAATTTGCAGCATGTGTTTGCAAGATTCAGTGGGAATCTTGCTACCTGCATTACTCTGTGCAAGACTGCAGACCACATTCTAGATTTCATAGATTGAGACAGGACACTTCTTCTGAGTAACATTTTGTCCTAAAGTGCATGGATAGCAGTGCCATTAAGGTAGGCTCTTAATAGCACCTTTACTTATTGATTTAACTGCATGTCAAGTCAATTACTGGAACTTGGTTATTTAAACAAGAGCAATTATATAGAGAAAAGGTACCCTTGGAGCTATTTAGTCAGCATACCTTGCTGCTAAAACATTCCTGGCAGGTGTGCCATTAGTCTTTCTTTGAAGGCTGCCTCTGAGGATGGAGATCCCGTGATCTCTGTTGGGAGTAGTTTTCGTTTTATTGGCTATATATTTGGCTTTCATGCTTTTTGTTAATAATATCAGATCTGTAATAGCTGCCTGTTCCATTGCTGAACGGTTCTTATAGGCCTCCTTCCTAATAATGGGCATGGATATTTTAAAAAATAAAATGTTATCTTAAGCATTTGGGGTGGGTTAGGGTAATTTTAGAAATATGTTTTAATGTAGAATTTTATTGTTTTAAACTGTTTTTATTGTTGTACATCACCCAGAATGGCTGGGTGACAAGCCAGATAGGCGATTAAGAAATTTAATTAATAAATAAATAAAACAAAAGCATATGAAAATTGGCAATATGTGTACCTTCTCCAGAGTGTGATGCAGGAATGTGCACAGTTCTTTAGCTTTCCTTGTAATATGTTACATCTGGACAGTTTTCATCCTCATTTTTCTTCAGCCTTTAAAGTTCAGAATCTTTGTTGAAATGTAGTACAAAGAAATTAAATGTGTTCAAAATGCAGGCCACAATCTCACAGACTTAAGCACACTCAAGTCCGTTTATTTCTGTGAGCTGTGTACTTTATTCTGCATTTGATACAAAAGTTGGGCCAATTATAAGTTCAGTTAGAGTTTGGAAGCTTGTCAGTTGACTTGGTCAGTGTATTCAATATTGATGTGCTGGACTTTTGAAAATGGCAAAATGGCTTATGTTATTGAATAGCATTTAGCAGCAGGCAGTCCCCTGTTCTGTACTATAACAATAAGCACATTTAAAATTAACACCTGTTTTTAATAGTTGTTATGTGTGCTTATTCATTTAATTGAAAACAACATGTGTGTTTGGACTAACCTTGTGGCTTCAAATATAAGCCAGGGAGAACTGTTGATCTCTCCGGTATTGTTGACACTTGCATAACTTTGGTAGCAAGAAGTAATAATTACAGAATTTAGTTTGTTTCATAATTGTTAACTAACTTGCGTTTATGTACTTGGCATGAATCTGCCTATTATAGTTTTACTAAAATAATATTTTATTTACCATCATTAGACAATATTGCCCCATATTTGACCAATCAGTCCTAGTTGTAGTATTACTCAAGAATCTTGTTTATGGTATGTCAACACCCTAGAATAATATTGGGTTTATGTGTCACAGTATTGTATTGCTGAGCCATGTTTAGTTTGATCTTTTATGTAAGCCGGACTGTGAGTTTTGCAAGCCTGATTCAGAATGAATTATGCTAATATGTTCATTTACTGTATTAATTTTAGTTTGCAGAATTCCGTTTGTCAAATAATTTGGAATAATCTGGGAAGTTTTGGGTGTGTGGAGGCCAAAGAGTTAGAAGAATGCAGAAACAGCCTTTTTTGGGACAGGTGAGGATGGCATGCAGACGAACATTGAAAATCAACCTTCCATCTTTCTGCTTATGAAGTCGAAGGAGTGACCAAGGGAGCAGTGAACACAGATATGATCATGCTGTAGTTTTTGGTTTGTTTTTTGGACTGAAAAGCCTTAATTCTGTTCTTCCAGCTTTTGAACTTGAATCTGGAAGCAGGGTTAAGGTGCTAACAGCTGCATATACTATTCCAATCCTCAAAATTTAAGTACCAGGTATGCACTGTGCAAAAGATTAGTAATAGTTCCAGGCTGGAGCTCCTTATGTGATCTATATTGTGCCAATGTGATTGCTGTGCTAGCTCTTAACAGTTGGAAAGTTACTTTGCATATTGTTCTGCATCTTCCTTAGAAATGCCAAGTGGGAAGCAGTTGGTAGGAGTGTAATTGCTGACTTGAATAGTGGCAGAGGGACACCATTGGAAGGTTTGCACATGCACAAGGAGAAAGGATCCTGAGCAAAGTCTCGGGCTAGCACATTCCCATCCCAACCTCTCATGCAGCTTGGAGGAGGAATGAACCAGCATTCCATTTCATTTTGCTTGATTCCTGGCTTATATGCGAAGCAGACATGGTGGTTTAAAATAAACTCTAGTGAATTGTTAACAAGCCACCTACAAACGCTACACTGTTTACCTGGCTTGTTCAGCCAACTAGAGTTTATTTTAAACTACAATTCCTGGCTTGCATATTAAATGCCAGGAATCAGGCAAAGTGAAACTGAATACTGGTTTATTCCTTTGCCCGGCAACACAGGAGGAGGACAAGAGGAGAGGGAGGAGTGCATACTCAAACATGCCACTTCATGCAGCCTCCTTTCTACTCATGCATAACTATAGTTTAGCGTTATGTGCGAATGGAAAAAATATTATTTTAATTTTAAAAAACCTAAATCAGATTCATTAAAAAATACAGGCACACTCTCTCTTTAAAAAGCTTGTTTTAAAATGAAATATGAATTTAATACAAATATACTAAAGCCTACACTTATATCTTAGACAAATATTCATGATTCAGTTTAAACATTCTGGTTGTATTTAGATGTCATGTTTCTGATCCTCCAGATCATTTGCAATCTTGGATTGGATATAAATAGCAAACTATGATTGCGTCTAATTAGGGTGTTGTCTTTTAAACTGTGTTCAGTGTAGGGAGCAGGAGGGAGTGCAAGAGTACAGGATTCGTTTGTAATACTCTTAAGACATGGATTGAAGGATCAAAACATGATGTCTGAGTTCAGTTCTTGAGTTCTTCATATGAAAAAATAACAATGAGATGAAAAATCTGACTTCTAAAGCTAAACATTATGAGTGACACTGCAGCTATGGGCATGTCTATTCAGAAAGAAGACTCAGTCAGTTCAATAGGGCTTGCTCCCAAGTAAGTGGGTATAGGATTGCAGCATAAGCTACATATTTATTATTGTGGACTTCCTTCTGAACCAAGGAACTTACAAGTCATCAGAGGCATGAAGTTCCAGGGCATGCCCTCCTTTCACCAGGATGTTCTGAAGAAGTTCTTATACCCTCCAATTATCTGAGCTCTGCAAGGTGTCCAGTTCTCAAATATGAATATATGTAACTTTACAAACCAAATGGTATGGACATCTATTTTTCATTTTATAGAGAAACAATATTTAGCTTCTTTGAAAGTTCTGGACTCTTACAGGGCAATATTATGCATGTTTTCTTAGAAGTTCATCCCACATTGTTCAGTGAGACTTACTGCTAAATAAATGTGCATAGGATTGCAGCAGTATCATTCAAATAAGTGACCTAGCTTAGTATCCTTGGATGTGTAGAGGGAACTAAATAGAAATATTGTTGGATATATGAACAAACTTTTTGAATTATATTCCTACGTTGTATTTAGGCTCTATTTAACTTTAAACCAATATATTTTGTTATAGCAACCAGTTAAGCCCTATTCAGGCATTCTCTTGTGTAAACTCTACACACCAGAAGGGAGGGACGAGTGTGCTAGCTCTTCTCCCCTTCACTGTTCTCATTGCCCCCTACATGTGGTGGGCAACTGTCTGTAGACGAAAACCTCCTGTATCCATGGAGGCTCTCATCAAGATTTTAGAATCCTGATTTTCCAGGGTTCTAAAATCTTGGGGAGAGACTCTATGGATAGAGGACGCACTATTCTGCAATCATCCTCCACATGTAGAAAGCGATGTGAATGGTGAAGGCAGAGTTAGTGTGCTCATCCCAATCCTCCTCACATGTAGAGCTTATATACAAAGAGAATGCCTGAATAGAGCTTATATGTTTTATGCCTATTTAAGAAATGTATGCATTTGAAAATGGGAAATTTGATTTAAATCAGTGTTTTCTTTCTTGGTGAATTTACTTACATTGACTTAAATTGGGTTGGGTATGTGTGGCTTCCAGACGTTGTTGGATGACAACTCACATCAACCCTAGCCAGTATTACCAATGATAAGGGATGATAGGAGTTGTAGTCTAACAAAAATCTGGAGGCCACACATTCCCCATCCCTAATATAAATCAGTCGACCCTGCATAATATTTTATTTAATATTTTATCCTGCCTTTTAATAACATTTTCTTCAACAATATTACTATTATATAAAAAAGCCGACAAAGGACACTTCATTATACACAAAATAATTATCAGTTGAAATCATTACAGCCCCCCAAATTTCCACTTCCAGCTGCATTGTCAAAACTGTATATATGTCCATAATTTTTCAAGAATGTAATAAAAGCACATCATTTCTTTTGAAAATAAATAAATTTGAAAATAAATAAATGATTTTATATCTCTTAATTTCAAATAGATTGTTGTGGCCTTCCATTACTGCAACCTCTTTTAATCAACCAAGAGTGTAATTCTATGCATGTTTAGACAGAAAAAGTTCCTACTACACCTGGGAGTTGTAGGATTTTTTTTCTGTCTAAACATGCATAGGATTGTACCCTAAATCTTCATGCTTTATTTTTGGCCCTTCCCGTATTTTAGCCATATAGATTGCTGCTGCCATAATCATACATTGACCTGTACTGTGATCTTCTTCATGTTCAGGGTATTTTCATCTGGAACTAATGGGCTTCTTGCAATGTTAAAACAGAATAAACTTCCCAGGCAACTTATAAAGACAATGTGTACTTCTCAGGGTTGTATCTGAGCCCATAGAGTCCCAAGGCAGCTCTGATTCTGAGAAGGAGATACAATTCGTGGGAGAGGAACTCTCTCAGACTTCAGAGGCGCAGCTGGAGGGGGAGCCCCCCCGCTCACATCCCTGGAAGCGACAGTGACCCAGGCATGGAAAGGGAGGGACAACTTGAGCTTTTAGACGCGAGGCGCAGGCACAAGCGAGAGATTGCAGGAGCTGAGCTTAGGCGCTCAGCCCGATTGGCTCAACGTCAATAGCTGCGCCCCATGGCCCCACGGGAGAGGGGGAGATCTTCCCCTCCCACCCCTAAAGTTTGGAGAGTTGCCGCATTTTTCCCAAACGGAGATCAACTGATGTCCTAAGCCTTAGAAACCCCTAGATGGCTGTTCCTTTGTAGTTCCTCTGAGTTGCAGGCAATTAGCATCTGTATGTTTCATTAGGATGAATGGAATTAAAGCCTTGGAAAGCAACCCTTTTATCTGAGTGTTGGTTCTGGCTATTGGAGGATTCAGTAGGCAACAGGGGCATCTTGACAGTACTATGGTCATTGGGGGTGGAGAACAGGGAGAGACAGTTGAGATCTTCAGGATGTCAAACTTGGCTCAAGATAAAAATAATCTATGTATTGAACCTGTGGTGACCAGCTTCAAACCTTCTCCATAGTTAGCATGCCAACTGGATGGGATTTCTGAAATCCCACCTATGTTGGTGGATTTTAGAGTTTCACAGCTGTTCTTCTCTAACTCTGTTCTTGTATGTCTTAACCCTTTCCATAATGTGCTTATTTGGCCAGTAATCTTCAGTTCTGTTTTTAATGGCTGCTGTTTATCTATTTTTTAATTACATTTCTATACCACCCAATAGCTGAAGCTCTCTGGGAGGTACACAAAAATTAAAACCATAAAATACAACACAATAAAATACAATATAAAAACTTAAAACTACAGTATAAAATAAAAATAATAACCAAATAGAACCTAGCAGCAGTGCAAAAATTTAAAATACAATACCAGATTTACAACAGGAACTGAAAAACTAAAACACCTTGGAAAATAAAAACGTCTTCACCTGGCACCGAAAAGAGCACAATGTAGGCGCCAAGCGAGCCTCTCTTGGGAGGTCATGCCACAACTGGGGTGCCACAACAGAAAAGGCCCTCTTAGTAGCCACCCAGCTCACTTCCTTTGGCAGGAGTTACTGGAGAAGGACCGCTGATGGCAATCTTTGGGTTTGGGCAGGTATATATGGGAGGAGATGATTCTTCAGGTAGCCTGGCCTCAAGCCATTTAGGGCTTGGAATGTTAATGCTAGCACTTTGCATTGGACAGGCAGCTCATGCAGATGGAAAAGTACTGGCATAATAGGATCATGTTGCCCAGTTCCTGTTAACAATCTCGCTGTCCTGTTTGGACCAGCTGAAGTTTCCGAACCATTTTCAAAGGCAGCCAGCCCCTAGTATAACGCACTGCAGTAATCTAGACGAGAGGTTATCAGTGCATGGATAACTGTAGCTAGGCTATCTCTGTCCAGGATATCATTGGTATATCAGCCTAAGCTGATGCATTGATCTGGGGTCCTGATTCTGTCAGGGCCCAGTCAAAATATATTCTTCTAGATTATCAAGATGAAACAAAGCCACTTATGCAAAAGGATGGCAGTTTATTGATAGAAAATGGATGCAGAATAAAAATGCAAAGGAAGTTCACATCTCTCTTCAGCTAATGAAGCTGTCGCAGTTGAATGTCTGTCTAAGTCCCCAAAATAGATGAAAAGCTGTCCCTAGAGCTACAAAAAATTGTCAAAGCTGGCAGTGCACTTATTGCCTCTTGGAGCGAGACTACAGTGCAAACCTACAGATTGGGTCTTATAAGCTTCTCTGCTAAATGCCTCCCTCCAGCTCATGAGCTGACAGGCAACTCCTCTCCCCCTTCTCAGTCAAGCTGACAGGCCAGCACTCACACATTCAGGAGAATGCAGGAGTCTCTTTCCCGAAGGTGCTCGAAGCATTGCAGGCTGGGAAATCAATCACCCCTTCTTTGAGAACAGGGCCCCAATATTCCAACATGGGAGGGAGAGTTCCTCAGCAGTTCTGTAAGAATCAAGGCATGACACCCTGATCTTTTTCACTTCATGAGGTAATTGGGCAAAGGCTTAGCAATGTACAACTGTTGAAATATGGAGCTGTACTTGCTTGGAACCAATTAAGGCATGTGTAAGGCCTGCGTAATTAACCATAAAGCTGCTGGCTAAACTAAGCTACACATGTCTTTAGGTGGCTACCCACCAGCAAACATGAATGCTGTTGAAGTCCACCTTGTTGCTCACAAACTCACTACAGCTGATAAAAGGTGCTCTGCCACTGGATCCAGCTGTTCCTCAAGTGACAGTACTGGATTCAAGAGCACCCTCAAACTACGAACCTGATCCTTTAGGGGGAGTACAACCCTCCAGAACAGGTTGAACATCACTTAGCTGGGCAGACACACCACCCATTAACACTGCCTTGGTCTTGCCTCGACTGAATCTCATCCAGTCCATTATTTCATCCAAGCAGTGGTTCACCGTGCCCACTGACTCACCTGGATTTGATGAAAAGAAGAGATAGAGCTGGGTGTCATCTCCATATTGGTGACACCTCAGTCCGTATCTCCCCTGCAATTTCATGCTTTTCTTTCATGACTCAAAACTTCAGTTTCTCTGACTTGCTAGTTTGGGTGTATGGAATGCACTCCATAGTAAGCACAATAATGTTGAACCCTTGAGACCTCCACTGCTATGTTTGGTGAGCCCTTGGTGTTTTAGCAAATGGCCAGCAGGAGAAGCTTAGATATGCTGTTCTCAGGGCTAGAGAAATTTTCAGTATTTGATTGCCTGGACATCTAAAAATATGTGGCTTGTTCCTGGTAACTTAATTTGCCCCGTCACATCTCTATAGGAATAAACTTAAGCACACTTTTTCCAGTCCACAAGACTTTACAGAATATTAGCTGATGTATGACCATAGTCAGAAAGGTGCAATCAGTTCACTGGGCTTCCAGTTGTAAATCTGTTGCAATTCTTCATATGAGAGTAAAATTATTTTTTTGTTGAGGGAAGAATTTTTGGGTGTTTGTGTTGGTGAGGTAATTCTGGAATTTATCTACACAAAAATGCAGGAACTTTCCCCCCGATTTTCAGTGCTTCTGAATTGCATTACTATGTCCATCCTTTCTCTCACTATTATTTTCCCCCCCAGGACTTCACAACTGTGGGCAAATTTGCCTATATACAGCCTCATCTTGTAAGTTTCCTTGTAGGTTACCTACACCACTTTGGAACTCCATTTGACAGCTGCAACATACAAGGACATTGACCAGGCAAGACTACACATATTGGACAGCCAAATCTGTGCACTTGCGAACGAATGGGGGGGAAATAATTTTTATAAGTTACGCTCACATTTGTGTACTCTCAAAGCACCAATTTTTTTTAAGGTGGTACTTTCAAAGTGCTGTTTGGGCATCAGTGGAAGGGCAGTTGCTGGCAAGGGGGGTGGCATTGGCAAGATCGCTCTGTCACACTCATACACAATGGTAGGAAATTTAGATAAACATGGGCATTCGTTTTAGTTTTTCTTTTTAATAACCCCCCCAGTTACATTAAATTTCCAAAGACAAACAACCCCCCATCAAATTTAAATCTAGTTACTGACAGAGGGTAGTACATTTAGCATTTTCCCCCTTTACTTCTTAGGCAAAAATATAGGTGGAATCCATTGGGTGCTTGGAGGTTTTCTTAATATTCCTTCATAATAACGAAGTGCATTCAATTTCTTTTCCATAAGGTGAAGGAAGACCTTGACAAATATTTCCATGGATGCCCCTGATTTGTGTATGAAATTTGCCACAGCTCCATGTACTGAGTTTTCCAAATTTTAGCTATTGTCCTGCTGGCTGCCCATTAGTAACACAAGTCTTTCGTCTTATGAAAATGGCTTTGTCCAGCCAAACTGTTAGCTTTTCTTCTTGAAAGTTCTCAGCTTTTGACTAAAGTCACATGTGCAAAGACACAAGCTGGATGGGACTGTTGTGCATATGTGGTGGTGGAGCTGGCCAGCAGAGGAGCTATGACAGAAAGGCAATGTAGCAAAGTGGATAAAAACTTATTTTTTAAAAAGGAAATACTAAGTTTCTCTTAAATAATAACCAAGTTAACATTAAATAATCTAGATATAAGCAGCCATACAGTTAATCTCTAAACTGAATCAACACCTTACCAGATACATTGATTTAAAGGAGGCTTTTCTGTCCAGATGAAGAACCAATGAGCTTCCGCCATGCATTAAAAACGTGGTTGTTCGGGCAGGCATTTGGGGTGGGTTAGGGTATTTTTAGAAATATGATGTGTTAATGTGGAATTTTATTGTTTTAAACTGTTGTATTATTGTACATCGCCCAGAGTGGCCAGGTGACCAGCCAGATGGGCGATTAAGAAATTTAATAAAATAAATAAGAAATAAATTTTAATAAATAAACCGTCTGATCACTTCTCTAATAGGCATATTTACACTCTGCCCCAAACGTTAACCATTCATACTTGAAAGCCAGGTGCATTGGAATTGATGATTCTTCGTGTTCTCTGTGCATCACACATATGGGCTCTGTGCCTGCGTGGAGACTCGTTTGGGAAACTTTCAGTCTGAGCAAGTTTCAGTGGGAAGCCCTCCCCCACATCTATATTATATATTGCATGGGTTCCCGCCTCCCCCTCAGTTCCTTTTCAACTGCTTCACAGTTACTTTGTAGGGAGCTTCTTTGACTTTTTCAGTCATCACTGAGCTATATGCAACCTTATTTGATTTTTCCTTGACTTTTGTTGTTTGTCCTTAAAAAACAAACGGAAAAGGAGAAATAGGAGGATTAGATTTGCCCCATTGGTGGCATGCCTCTCGGCTTATGGCCCCAAAGGTCCCATTTAGAAAATGTACTGCTTGTGGCAGTAAAGTGCCTTCTTCAGACGATCACTCTCTCTGCCTGATTTGTTTGGGTGAATCCCACAAGGTGGAATCTTTTCATCACTGCCAATCTTTGTCAAAGCAGGCACGCAAGAATTGGGCAGATCGATTAAAAGTGATCCGTTGGTAATGAGCCCTTCAGGTGGTAGACATGCCTAAGGCTCAGACACCTCGTGTGCAGCCCGCTGCTACCCCTTCAACAGGCACGAAGGAGATGGCCTCTACGGCTCAAGCTTCTCCCCCTCTGTCAGTAACAGAGGCGGTTAGAGCGGACCCACCAACACTGGGTAGAATTTTAACCCTTTTGGTGGTGAGAAAGATCTCTAAAAAGGGTAAACACCAATAACTGGGTGCTGACGCACCAAACTTGAAGAAGAAGAAAAAAGTCACTAAACAGCAAGAGAAGGAGCAGAAAATCCCACCTCCATCTCCTCTGCTTAACTCTACTATACACTTGGTGGCGTCACCCATGCAAATAGTGGTTTTGGACCCAGTCTCCATGGCTTCTGAGGGTGAACTGAGAGACACGCCACCTCTTCTATTACGACCAGTTCCAGCAGATCGAGACTGAAGATCTAGGTCTCCAGCACCATGCTGTCAGGATGCACAGTTACAGCCTCCTCAGTGCCCACCATCGTTGTCTCCTCAACAAAGAGCCTCACTTCCTCGCTACCGATCTCTGGATTGGTACCAAACAAACTATCAGCATGGACATCACAATTGTGATTGTTCTCATTCTCCACCCTATGACTGGGATTAGTATTCTGATTGGTCCCCTCCTCCAGATCATGGTGAGATTATTCTCATTATTTAGGAGCCATCTCTCCGTCTTATGTTCTGTTTCAGTCCGGACAAATTCCACAGTCAGCAACCCAGGATGTTTTCTTGACTACTCCACCGGTACCAAGGCGTACTACGAGAGTCCCATTGGGATTGTCCTGCTCCTCTTCCAGTCCCACCCCACAGTACAGGAGTGGTAGTGCAGATGCAAGCAGCACCATCACCCCACTCAGGAGAGGACTGTCACTCTGACTCTTCTTCCTGTTCTTCTGCTCCTCCTTCCATCTCATCTCCTGATGATGTAGTGGGAACAAAGGATAGAGCCTTCCGAGGACATGGGGCATTTTTCAGAACAGGTGCTTAGAATGGCTTGGTCACTAGGGACTGAAGTGCAACAAGCTACTGAGCACCTTCATGATCCTGCATTTGATGTCATCACAACTGATGTGTCTAGCCCAGTGGCCATTCCTTTTCTTCCATCTCTTTTATGTACTGTACAGTAGACTTGGACGACACCTTCATCCATGGCCTCAGCTTCAAAGAGACTGGAGTCCATGTATCAGGTTCAACAGACAGATGCCTCTTTCCTCTTTGCACACCCCAAACCAAATTCAATAATTGTCGAGTCTGCTCAGGGATGCTCTCAAAAATTGCATGCTTCGCCTGTAGATAGGCAAGGCTATAAGATGGATCTTATGGGTCATTGACTTTATTCCTCAGCAGCATTGGGACTTCGAGTTTCAAATTACCAGGCCACGGTAGCCAGGTACCAGTTGTTCCTTTGGGAAAGAATGGATTTGCTTAATGCCTACATCCCAGAGGAGCAAAGGGAACTGGCAAGCATGTTGCACTCAGAGGCGTCCAGATTATCCTGCCAGCAGATTATCCTGCCAGCACGTTTCACCACCAAGCCAAATGCAATGCAAAGGTTATGGTTGGTTCTGTCAATTTAAGATGACATGCTTGGCTCTGCTCTGCTGGTCTAACTCAAGAGGCTAGATCGAGAATAGAAGACCTGCCCTTCAATGGAGAGGGATCATTCAATGCAAAAAACGAGTAAATGGATACTGTGCACCGGGTGAGAACTACTGTTCATAAAATGGGCATAGGCCAAGTGCAACAACAACAGCAGCACACCTCATACTGACCTTGCCGTTGGTACTGCCAGCAGCAACTCTATCCCCCTAAACAACCTGGAGACCGAGCACCTAGATACCAACCTCACCAACAGCAATGGAAGAACTACCCCTTTACCAAATATCAACAGAAAACAAAGGGAGATGGGTCTTCTAAATGTCGTCTTTGACTCAAGCCCTTTTCCCCTAGGCATCGATCCTTAACAATATACCTTTTGGGGATTTTCTAATTTTTTTAAAAGCAATTTGCAGCTTAGACAAGAATAACATCAGACAAGTGGGTACTGGCTATTGTTCGCCAAGGATACAGAATAGAATTCAGTGCCCTTCCACCATTAGGTTCGGTACGGACTATGCCACCTTGGAGTGTCCTCCAAGAACAAACAGAATCTCTTCTAATGAAAGGAGCTATCTAGCGCCTTCACCCAAGACTCGGTACGGGGGACTTTTTTTTCCAGGTACTTCACTGAGCCCAAATGGAGCAGGGGCCTTTGACCCATTCTGGATCTTTGGGAACTGAACAAGTTCATCACTACCAAGAGATTCAAAATACACAAGCTACAATCCTACCACTTCTTCGAAAGGACTTATGGTTTGCAGCAGTCAATTTCAAGGATGCATATTTCCGTGTAGCAATGAAAGAATCATACAGGAAATTCCTCTGTTTCGCCATCGGTCCAGAGATTTTCCAGTTCAAAGTTCTACCATTCGGATTGTCAACAGCTTCTTGCATGTTCACGACATGTGTGGCAGTGGTTTGTGCTCAAGGGCATAGAGGTCTACCCATACCTCGATGGTTGGCTTTTGGTGGATGTATCAAGAGAAGCCCTATCTCATGCTATTGTAGTCGTTTTGAACCTCCTCCAAGCATTGGGACTCAGGATCAACAAAGAGAAATCCCAACTTACTCCCACACAAGGAGTCCAGTTCATAGGGGCTGTACTCTGTTCCAGGGCTGGCCGGGCGTATCTTCCTTGAAATTGCATCAAAGTCTTGATCAACTGGGCCTCGTCTCTATATTTCGAGCACCATACCAGGGCATGCAGTGTTCAGCTCCCTCAAATATAGAGGTCTCAAGCTGCTTAGGGCTTTAAATGTCATCACCAAAACCTTGCATTCCGAAAAGAAGCGTATTGGCAGCCAGTGCAGTTCCTTTAAAACTGGAGTTACATGATTTTTATGAGATGTTCTGGTCAGCAGTCTAGCTGCTGCATTTTGCACTAGCTGCAATTTCTGAGTCATCTTCAAGAGCAGCCCCATGAGAGTGCATTGCAGTAGTCCAATTGGGAAGTTAGCAGCACATGTACTACTGTGGCTAGGTTACCCCTGTCCAGGAAAGGGCATAGTTGGCGGATCAGCTGAAGCTGGCCCCAAGTACTCTAGACCATGGAGTCCACCTGGGGCTGCAGTGACAGGGATGGATTGAAGAGTACTCCCAAGCTATGCACCTGCTCCTTCAAGGGGAGTGCAACCCTGACCAGGACAGGTTGCTTACCTGTCATGGATACATGTGGATGCATCTGGTCTATAACTGTTCTTATGAAAAGAAGATTAAGCCCCAGAAAGGTTTTGAAAGGCTAGTTTAGTAGATTATCTCTCAGCAAATAATATATTTCAGAAACTGAATAAATCCACTGCCTTTGTTTCATGTGCCTTAGTTGAAAATGTTGCACTAGCAGTTGAAGCATGCAATTCTAACCATGTGAGGACTGATAAGTTTTAACGTTTTAGTGTAATGTAATATGCTGCAGTGTCTTCTGATGTTCTTATGAAAAGATGGGTTTTGGCCATAATTCAGTATACTGCATTAGTGGTTTTGATAGAATTCAGTGACACACAAAAATATGTTGAATGCAATTTCTTGTTAAACCTTTGCTAGGAGGATGAAATTTGTGCTGGTTTGTGTGAGTATAACATGAGTATCACCTTTTCATGAAAATGAGCTACTGAGAGTTGTGTTCATTAAATGAAACTAGCTACGGAACAGTTTTAATTAATATACATTTAGTAAAGCAATGCTTCTTTTTTGTTTTGCAGTGTAATGTTCAAGTTCAGAAATGCCTTATGTGGATCGTCAAAATCGTATTTGTGGTTTTCTAGACATTGAAGAAAATGAAAGTAGTGGAAAATTTCTGCGGAGATACTTTATATTGGACACAAGAGAAGATAATTTGGTATGGTACATGGATAATCCACAGGTAAGCCACTTTGGAACACCTTTTTATGTTCTTGCTATTTAATGACTCTTGGGCTGAGTTTTACTTCAAGATTTTGAAGAACATTTCTGCAAATATTAATTTCTAATCTTTGCATTTCATTTTTGATTGTGTTAAATATTCTGTTAGAATCACAGGGCAAAGTGAGAATTTATCTTCATAGTTCAAGTGATTACCATTTGAAACTTTGATACCTTAGGCTAGCCTTCCCCAATCTGGCACCATCCAGATGTGTTGGACTGTAACCCCGATCATCCCAGCCAACGTGGACATTGGAGTTCTAGTCCAACACTTGGAGGGTATGATGTTCGGTAAGGCTGTCTTAGGCTATGTTCCTAAATGCATTTATTTGAAAAGTCGTTCTACTGAAATCAGTGATTGAAATATAATTGAGGATCAGGGTTCAAGACAATTCACTGATTGTATGCTGAAGTCAGCAACTTGGGGCTGTTGGGCTGAATATGCCCCTAAGGGTGTTATCCAACCATTGCCATTCAAGAGACAAATGAAAGGTGGGATTGGTGGTAGATTTGTTTACTGTACTCAGCAACAGGTCCTTTCAGTGGTGGTTCTTTGGACCACCAAATGCAAAACATGTTCAAGGAATAGTCTAACATATTAGAGGAATATTATATATTTTCATGAATTGTACTTCTGAAGTATTTGAGTTGAAAATTTGAAGGGGATATATTGTTTTAATTGGTAGCTTTCCTTTTACACTGCAATGCTATGTTCATGATTACAGAATCTTCCCTCTGGATCTCCACCGGTTGGATCCATTAAACTTACCTACATTTCAAAGGTATGTGGATGTTCCTCAAAACATTGCATTTCCAAATTCATAAGACATTTTGACAGCAATTGTGTTTTGAGTCATTTGAAGTCAAAGCTTGTAAATTTGGAGTGATAACTTCACATAGTACTTGAAGTAAAATTTCTTTGTGGCTATTGCTTTTTAAGATGAGGTGGAGAAAGAGAGTGTAAAGCTGCAAAGGAACTGCGGTTGTTTTTAACTATAGTTTATCTCAATAAACTAGGCTTGTAAACCATAGTTTGAAGTTGCTTGTTTAAACAATTGTGGACTGTTGCACATGCCAGCACATGCTGGGCAGGATTTGCATTTTCACCACCTGGCCACATCTTGTCATGAAAACCTAGACGGTGGGGGTTCTGTGAGGTCAAACAACCCTTGCATAACCCATGGTCTGTTATTAGTTATGCAAGGGTTTAACCCTTGCACAGCTCCCACCAACCCGGTTTGCGGGACACATCAAGCAGTGGCTGGGCATTGAATATTCAAAATGGCCACATACACACCGGCACATGCTGCAGCCCATCATGGCTTAAATAAATTCTGGTGAGCTGTTTGATCATGCAAACTGGCCCAATGGCAGCATTCAGATGATAAAATCCTGGTTTAATAAGCCTGGTTACGCATGAGCTTCATGCACCAGCATGCAGCCCTTTGCTCCCGCATTGCTCATTTCTTTGTGGGAGTGAGTGAGCAAACAAGCCAGGAAGCAATACTTAATCATAGCTTCCTGTTAAATCAGAACTGGGAAACTATAGTTAAAGACATCCAAAGAAGCCATGATTTGGAAGCCAACTTTAAGCCATGGCTTCATATCCTACCTTGTTTGGAAATCATTAACTGGTTCATGTGGTTAACTTCCTGGGTTGTTACCCTGCTTGCACAAAGGGAAGTATGGGTGTGTGAAGCTCATGCATACCCTGGCTGATTAAACCAGGATTTCATTGAACCAGGCCAACCATGGTAAATTGAAAACAAAGCAAATGTTTCTGATCTCCTTGGGACCACACCAGAAGAGAGAGGAGTGCAGAAGCCCAAGGCCTGTTAATATAGTGGTAAATCACAGTTTAGTGTTATGTCTGAATACAGCTACACTCTACTTCTTTGGAAGTAAAGTTTTTCGATGAGAGAAAATCCTAAATTGCCTTGTGAAGTTGAGTGGAATTAGTATGATAGGAAAAACATACAACATACAACAAACATAGCACTGATTTAATTGTTTGTGGAGAGTTATATAGTCAAACTATTTATATATAATTTGCTTTGAGGATGCTTTTGTTTTGTGGGAAGAAAAGCAAAATATAAATAAAATTCTTACAAAGCTAATTCACAATACTGTAAATCTTGGCTCCAACACTGAAAGATAGTTCTATCAGCAGTGGTAGTATTATTACCACGTTTCATTGCATTACTAAAAAACACCATGAGGACTGGATTTTGGGAAAATCACTTCCAAATGTTGCAAAATTTATGACATCTTGAGATATTTGGTGCAGAAATGCCAAGCACATTGCTCCTATAATGCATTTAACATGACCTCTGATCCCTCTTAATTCTCATTTGCCTTGAATTTCTCAGCGTTTGGTGTCAATGGAACTGATGAATGTTTGGAAACTTTCACATATTAGTTTGTTACTCGATTGTGTAAGAGTTGAAAAGCATTTCAATTTGTGCAAACCATGCATTTTTGGAAGGTAACAGTAGTTCAGACCAGAAACGAAATGTCCTTGAGACATTTGAATACAGAAATAAACATATGCCATTATTTTGAAGGATATATTGGGTAGTATCCAACAGTGCACTACCACTAATGTGAATGACATTGAGCTAATGTAAACTGTCTTTAGCACAGTGTCAGTAGCACTTGCTGGTGCACAGAATTTTCCAGGGAAACTTGTTATGCCAGCAAATGATATTGGTGTTGTCCTAGAGATAGTTTATGCTAGTGCAACATAGTGTACGTTAGCGGTAGTGTGACATTGGATACTGGATTTACTGGGCTGGAATGGGGTATTAAAAATAAAACTTTTTAAAGTTTATTTACTAAGTTTATCTACAATTACTATGACATTTGTTGTATATGATGATGAAATAACATTGATCTCAGTGTTAATCAAATATACAAAATTATAGTGACTGTAATTATTATTGGCCTGTCTGAACATTTACTAAAAAGCAAATGACTGTTTCTCCATGAAAATTGAGACCTATATGTTATGGTTAGGTAATAAAATCTTCCTTTTGCATACTACAATGTTGATGGCTTCTATTTTCTACTCTTATTATTTAGTCCAAATTTCTCCAACTAGATAAGGCTAAGATATTTAGGTAACTTGGGCTTGCAGCTCCATCTCATAGAATACATTTGAATTATTTTTATTCTTTTCAGTTGAATAAATATACCATATAGTACAATATATGTGTTAAGGTGTACATAATATATTTTATATTCTTAAAGTAATGGGCCAGTTTGCATGTAACTCTAAACCATGATTTAACACTGGGTGCATAAGCCTCTAGGTGCCTGAGCAGGTGCATAAGCCTCTAGGTGCCTGAGCAAAGCCAGGAGGAGGCCAAGAAGAGGAATGGATCATAATTCCATTTGCTTTCCCCCCATTCCTGGCTTATTACATATGAAATAGGAATCATGGTTTAAAATTAAGTCTAGTTTGTACATAATGACAAGCCAGGAATTGAGGAAAATTAGATTGAATCATGGACAGTGGAGGGAAGAGTGCTTGAGCCTGGGGCTTTACTTGGGCTTGCAGAAACCTCTGTACTTAATGCTAAATCATAGCTTAGCAGTTTGTGTGAATTAGGCCAATAAAGTAAGTTTTTAGGTTTGATAATAAGTAGTACAGATGTTTCAGTTCTTACCCCCTTACTATGTTTCTCCATGGAAATTTCACATCTCTAGTACTAGTCCTCTGCAGCAGTGATAAATACCTCTGTTACCATATTTGCTCAGTATAGGTATTGCTAAACATATCCGAACATTACATCTTGTGTTCAAGGAATAAGCCCTTCTGGTACACAGATGATTGGGGGAATTTAACTCAAAGGTATGGTTTAATCTGCTTCCCAGTATCACCCTGGATCTGTGCTCCCAGAGGACAGGCTGATGTCAGTTGGGTAGAGCTTTCGTCAAGTGGCATGCTAACTAAAAATTATAGGAGCCAAGTGTGGGTGAGGGAGTTTAGTCTGGGTACCCTTGCAAAGTATTCAGGGAGCATAGGAGACAAGTTGGAGTTTATCCAGAAAATTACATTTTGATTTAAAAGGAAAAGATGGTCAGTCAGTCACTTTTATTGCATTTAACTATAGGTTCTCAGGGCTCTGAATAGGGATACAGTGCGGCTTGATTACATTAGGCACAAGGTAACAGGTTGGGTGTTTATGACTTCTGGAGGTCCCATGCTACCTGAATAGCAGGTGGTGATCACACCCTTGTCCATGTCAGACAATAGAGGATTTTCTACAAGGGACTTAGAGCGCACTTACAACCTAATTTGTCCTGTACAACTGGATCTCTGCTTAGATTAACTTTTCCTGAAAATTGGTTCCTTTGGAGCCAAGGTGCCAAGGAGCATATAAAATGATGCTGGAATTTTGCTCTTCTAGCAACAGTTCACTGCTGTTTACATTGATGTATGTACTGGAACAATGTTTACAGTTACTTTACACAAATCAAGTTAATAATGAAAGGCATTTTACGTTCTGCAATTACAGATCTGAAGGTCATGATATTTATGAAGTCTATAACATGTCATGCAAACTTTGTCATTTTTGTTAGGTTAGCGATGCAACTAAGCTGAGGCCAAAGGCAGAATTCTGTTTTGGTAAGTTTTAGTAGACTGCACAGTTACCTTATTGCTTAAAAAAACTGAAACCAGGATATGTTCTGCTTTTCCCTTATAAGACACAAACGGAAGTATCTACTTAAAATACAAGTTTATTTATATTCCATGTTTCCTTCCTAAGATAAAGGGAAAAATATTAACTCCTTTTATAGATGAAATTATTGGCAGTATTTAAAATAGCAACACTGCTGATCATGTAGCTACAAACAGCAAGATACCAGTGGGATATTTCAGACTGAGTTAATTAAAACCTTCTTTCTGTATTTTTTTTTGACAAACTGTCGCTATAAATTAATTCTAAGTTGCAAAACATTTCTCAAGTTTCAGTAAGAGTTAACTGTCGTTTGAATCTTTGAAAAAATTACATCTCTCCTGTTATGTTATAGATCATTATATGTAGCAAAGAACAAGTAGACAAGCATTTTTAATACACCATTGGCTGCATTTGCATGTCGCAATAAGCCAGAATTTTAAAGAGCATTCTGAATGGCATATTGTGAATGGTGCATACTACTTAGTAGCTCCTGCTTGGCTCCTGCAAGTGGGAGTGGCTAAACAAACCATGGCCCTTCCATCCATGGTTTGTTTATCACGATGTGTGAACCTGGAAGTCTGGCTCATTTCCCCCAGACAATCCAGAAACATAAGCTATGATTTGCTCTTGGCATATGATTCTGGCTTGCTTGGGGAGAGACAAGCCAGAGTTCCCAGTTCACGTATCACAATAATTAAAACACAGACGGAAGGTCCATGGTTTGCAGTGGGAGCGATCTGGCAGTGTGCACCAGAGTTTCTTTAGAATTCTAGGTTACTGTGATGTGCAGTTGTGGCCATTGTGTATTAAAATCCATGCCAAATTATTCTAAGAAAACATTAAGTCATGTTAGCACATGGAAATTTTCCTGGATTCCTCTGCACTTTAAACAGGGGCATTTAGGCCACTGCTAGATATGGATGGTGTAATGGGTACCTAGATGTAATTAAAACATCTAGTGAGTGTACTGGGCAGGTCATCTGCCTGGAATATTAAAAATATTTACTAAATGTCAGGGGTCCAGAATTTTTCTTTTAATATTATATGAAAGCATGATGATGTCAGAAATTATAATTGATGGAATCTTTTTTAGCATTTACTAGAATATGTAACTCTTTGAAGACAACTTAGCAGTCATCTCTTAAACGCTTTTGTTACACAGTAGCTGAAAGTTTTTTTCTGAACATATCCTAAAGCTCTACTTTTTCATCTGCTGAGAAAACAAGTTTGTAGTAGCTATGCAAGAATGCATTAAGCAAACATAAGTAGTAAATATCTGTTGATGGTTTCATACATAGCATAATATCCTGTCACTTTTGGATATCCAGGTATTTGTTCAGATTTCATTTTTAAAAACAGGATTTGTTCATAACAATCAGATCTTATGATCCGCTGTTGCAACAGCATTAATTTGTGAAATTGTTCAGTTGCTTCTTTGTCGCACTGCATATAAAACCATGTATAGACATGGCCTGCTGAGGTTCCAAGCAGTAACTGGCAAAGTCTGCTGCCCTCCTAACTTCTTAAGGTGCCATCTCCTATCGGAGGTTAGCTATCATTATAGCTATTTTTGTTTTTGATGCCACTGCTCTGAGTAGCTGTATAGAAGTACAGTTGAACCATTCCCTCAAATTCTTTATCCACGATGTTTGTCTTCTTCCTATTGATCTTTTTCCTTCCACTTTCTCTTGTATAATAAGTTGGAGTATAGTGTATTTTTCGTCTCAGATAATATGACCAAAGTATTGTAACTTCCTTCTCTTGATAGTCTTTACTAATTCTGTTTGTTTGCTTAGTCTGCATAGTACGTTCTAATGTGTTACTCGCTCAGTCCACGGTATTCTCAGCATGTGTCAGTATATCCGCATTTTGAAGGATTCGACTTTCCTCAGATTGTTCTTTTTAAGTGTCCAAACCTCCACTCCGTAAAATAATATTGAGAACACATAGCAACTTACCATCTGAATCCTTACTGCAAGATTAAGGTCCCAATTACATAATAATTGTTTCATTTTAACGAACACTGTTCTTGCCATCTTCACTCTTGTGTTTATCTCTTGTGTTTGTTCATTTCTTTCATTGAGCCAAGTTCCTAGGTATTTGTATTTTGTGACTTGCTCAATTGGCATATTATTTATCATAATATTAAATGCAGTAAAAGGCTTTTTGCTTATCACCCTATATTTTGTTTTCTTGAGATTTATTTTAAGGCCATACTCATTACTTACTTTATTAATCCGATGTAGTAATTTTTGTAAGTCAGATATATTATCTGTCATTACAATGGTGACATCAGTGTATCAAACTGTGTTAATTATTTTTCCCTTGATGTTTATGCCAACTGTTTGTTCGGCAAATGCTTCATTAAATATAGCTTCAGAATATAAATTGAACAGCATAGGTGATAGAACACAGCCTTGTCTTACTCCTCTTTGGATATGAATTTCTTCAGGTAACTCTCCATCTATACGAACTGAGGCTGTTCGATTCCAGTACAAATTTTCTATAATTTGATAGACTATTGATACCAGTTTTTCTCAATATGTCAATCAATTGCTTGTGACAAGCATTATCAAATGCCTTCTCATAATCAATAAATCCCAGGTATATGTCTTTATTCATATAAGACATCTTTGAATTAAGATGTTAACTCCAAATAATGCTTCCCTTGTTCCCATCCTGCTTCTAAATCCAAACTGTGTTTCACTTGTATATAGGTCTAATTTCTTATACATTCAATTGTGAATAATTTTGAAAAATATTTTTAATGCATGGCACATAAGGCTGATTGTTCTGTATTTGGAGCATTCTTTAGCGTTGTCTTTTTGGGGCAATATGATGGATTTTGATTTAAGCCATTCTCTTGGTATGATACCAGTTTTATAGATAGTATTATATAAATGTACGAAGAGTTGTATTTCATCCCCTTCAATTAACTTGAGTAATTCAGTTGGTATCCCATCAGGGCCAACAGTCTTCCCCCCCCTTACATTCCTTATAGCATATTCTACCTCCTCACACATTATATCAGGTCCGTCTCTAACTCCATCCTCTTTATTCAATTCTGGTCTAAGACCAGAATTGGTCTTAGACCAGACCAATTATCTGGTCATCAAATAATAAAATAATAAAAATAACAATAAAAATATAGTTTATATTAATAAATTAATAATTTATTAATAATAATGAAAATATCATCAAATAATTCCTTGATGTATTCTTCCCATCTCTTAAGTTTTTGTGATAATTCTACAATAATTGTTCCATGTTTATCTTTTAGTAAACCGGACTGTTCCTTTTCTCTACTGCTGTCACTTCCTTTACTTTTTTATGTAACCTGAATGTGTCATCCTTGCTTTCTAGTTCTTCAGTTTCTTTACATCTGTCCACCATAAATTTCTCTTTCGCTTCTATGATCTTATACTTTATTATTTTATGTATATCATTATATGTTATCATGTCACATCCCTTATATTTTCTTCTTTCTTCCATCAAAGTCAGGATCTCAGAGGTCATCCATTTTTGCTTTTCTTTAAGTCTATTCTTTTTTTAAATTGGTCTTACTTGCTTTCAGTATAGCTTCTTTTATTTCAGTCCACCTTTCATTGACATTTAAGTGCATTTCATTGTTGCTCTTAATATTTCGTAGATTCTCCTTTATTGTTCTCTTCATTTCTTTTATTTCAGTATTTCTAAGCATATCAATATTTAAGCTTTGTGGTGATATTTTATTTTTTAAGTTCTTTAATCTTATATTAAAAACTGTAACAAGTGGGTTGTGATCCGATTTTACATCAGTGCCTGGATATGTTTTTTACTGACTTGGTAGCATTTCTATATCTTTTATTAATGATGGTAAAATCAGTTTGATTTCTGATGATATTCCCTTTTTTATGTCTAGGTGATGTCGTCTTTTCGGAAGTTTAAACCATGTATTTGTTATAACCAAATCCTTCATTTGACAAAACTCTATCAGCTTTTCCCCTCTGTCATTTCTATTACCTAACCCGTAAGCTCCAACATACTTGCCGACTTTTCCTTACCCTACTTTTGCATTAAAATCTCCTAAAATTATGTTGATGTCATGTTTCTTAGTTATTTTAAGAACCTCATTTATTTGATCATAAAAGTCATCCATTTCATCATCACTTTTATCTGCTGTAGGGGCATATGTTTTAATGATACTGACTTTACCAACTTAGGACTTCAGCTGTATCATTATTAATCTCTCAGAGTATATCACAACATTCAAGATCACTCTTCTAATTTCTTCACATAACAGTACTGCTACTCCATATCTATGATTCTTGTTGTTTCTTTCTGCATGATACATTAACCCTTTATCAAAAGGGCATTCTCCATTTCCTGGCTATTGAACATTGCTGACTCCTAGGATAACTGTGTGTAATCTTTGCATTTTGGTGACAACATTATGTAGTTTTCCAGCCTGGAACATGCTTTGCACATTCCATGTGGCTATTTTGAGTGTACACCCAGGGATTCTTAGCACTCTCTGACCATTTAAGGTCGTCTGGGGACTGAGGGCCATTTTATTACAGATTGTAGCCATAATGATTGTACTAGGGATATTTAATATCAGAAGAGATATTCTCACTTCCAATACTCTTCTAATATATATCTGTTTGGAAAAGTCTTTGTGAATACATTATTTGAGTTCTAATACTTTTCCTGTACTGAATTACTTCCGCAGGATATGAGAACATTTTGTGCAGGCTAACTCAATCCATATGTAAAACAAAAGAAACCAGCTTTACTGACATTGCTTGAAATCATTCATATGGATTCTGTTCATCTCAGACTGTTGTATACACATCTTTATGCTTGAAAAATCTTGCTGGCTTTCTCTTCCGCTTCAAACACTAATTTTAGATTTGAAGTGTTGAATAGTATTGAATGTTATGAATTTTATAAATAGCTGTTAAAATCTGTATTAAAGGACAAACTTCTTCTGGTGTTCCCAAACCAGTGCTTGCT